>NC_084468.1:32957083-33645000 GCF_027409185.1 Cynocephalus volans | reverse complement strand
GCGCATTTACCAGCGCAGCGCTCCTCTCTAGACCAGTAACCGAGGGGAATGCTAGCTAGAGATGCCAAGAGAGAAAAAGGTCATGCCCGCTTCAGTGCTGGCCGTGTGTGCCCGTCCAGGGCTTCCCGCCGGCGATTCCTCTTGCTCTTCCCACGCCGGCCTCGGAGGACCAGAACGTTAATCCTGCGTTCGCCGGGGGTTCCCGCGTAATCCAGGACGCGGGGGTCAGGCGGGGTTTAGAGAGGAAGTGGGCGCTGAGAAGAGGCGGGGCCGGGCCGCGATGGGCGGGGCCTTAGGGGCACAGTCATGGGATGGGCCTCAGTCGGGGCAGGCGGTGCTGGCGGAGCTCAGGGCGCGGGGGCGGGAGGCGGGGCCGAGCCAAGATGGGTGGGGCCAGGGGTGGGGCCTCGGCGGGGCGGGGTTCCCGGGGCGCGGGGGAGGTTCCCTGTCGCTTGATCCGGTCGCCGGCTCCAGAGCTGCACCGCCTGCCTGTACGTGGGACGCGGCGCCCAGGGGCAGGAGAGCAAAGGGACGCGGCGATGGCTCCGCGGGGACTCCCGGGGTCCGCCGTCCTCGCCGCTGCTGTCTTCGTGGGAGGCGCCGTGAGTTCGCCGCTGGTGGCCCCGGGTGAGTGCCTCGTTGGGGCCGGGGCGTCTGGTGCTAAGCCCGGTCCCTGGCGAGCGGAAGGAGGCGGGGGGTCGGGACGGTAGCCCCGCCGCGCCCCGAGCTGTCCGCGTCCAGGCACAGATGCGGGATCGCGGCGCTGAACATCTGGCTGTCCCGGAGTGGCCCGGGCAGGGCGCGGCGCGTGGCAGCCGCTCCGGTCCCTCCCTTCCCGCCTTCCCCGCTCCCGCCTTCTGTGCCCGCAGGCCTCCTCTGGGACCTGTATCCCCCCAGCCCCAAGGTGTTTAGGGTGTAGAGACCCGGCCTGGTGTCGCCCTCCTCGGTGCGCTCACTCCGTGGCCGCGCGTCTCTGACCCCTGCGGACCCCTTTCCTGCAGCGCTGCGAACGGAAGACACGGGGGACCGGGTGGCTGTTGCCGCCTCCTTTTTTTTTTTTTTGATATGTTAAAACCTTGGAAAATTCCAGTTTCTTTTTAAGTTTTCATTTATTTTAGTGGTTGGTGTATTCTTGTAACAGATCAGAGATTCCAGATTTCTTCCCGTATATCCTGGATAAATAACGCTCAGAAAAAGGGAAGGCGCGTTTGTAAACTTACATTGTTTTTCTTCTTTGTGTCGATTTCTGTCATCACAAAAGGAACCTTCTGTGGTCAAGTCAGGAAGCCACCAGCAGAGATGCCAAAGTGTTGTCCCCAGCGACGAACTTATGAGGAGTTTTTAATTAAAACTTCTTAAGAGGGGATGTAACTTTTACGGAAGCCCTGTCTCACACTTGTTTTTATAACTACAGACACCAGGGATTCCTTACTACCAATCCCCCTCTTAATTGCCACCTCACAGCAGTAGTTAAAAAAAACAACATCACGAACTTATAGCTTCTTGGACATTTGGGGTTACCACAGCTTGGAATCTTACGTCAGCAAGCTCTTCCAAGCTTGCCTTAGGGGGTAGCTCCTGTTCAGGTCCAAATAATAAGCAACTGGAGGCCTTCCAATGGTGACTGTCTCCACCATAAAAGTGTATACCTGCTCTTTGCTCCGGGGAACATTACAATTGCTTACGGCTTTCAAACTGGCTTATCACTTTGGCTTTCTGTTTTTCATAACTAATCAGGTTAGGAAGGGAATTGGATGGATAATATGTCTCCTGAGTCTCTATTAGCAGACCTGTATTTCCTTCAGCCTTCACCCTTGAGAGATGGCAGCTAGTGACATGTTTTATTGGATGGAAGATTTTGATTTTCAGCATTTCCTTGCTGGGACAGATAGGTTCAGTTGGACCCGAGGTTGCAGACAATAATACTTAGAGGGCTAGAGTCAATTTGGAGAGCTTAACCGGGGAGTCAGTTGTTACATGTTCAATATATGATGCACACTATCAGCCATCATCAGGAGAAATCCATCTTTAGAGGGTAGGTTTGTGTGTTGATGGATCTCTGAGCAACACCCAGGTCTCAGGACTGGAATGTGACTGAAGAAAGCTCTCATCTAATTGCACAGTAACTTTTCTGATGAATGTTAATGCTTAAGAAGAAATGAGATCTGTAAAAAGAAAAGGGTACAGTGTACAAATTTGCCAGCATGTCTTGAGGCGTATGGAGAGAAGATGCCCTGACCAGTCTTCTGATCGCCTTGGAATCTAAGGCCATTTTAATGTTGTGAGCTGAGCTTAGGGAAGTAGGGAGAAAGAGACGGGAAGTGGTGGTTGAGTGCCTGCTATATGCCAAGCTTTGGGTTGGGCACTTCTTATGCATTTTAAAACTTATTTCTCATGACCCTGTGTAGTACTTATTTCCAGTGAGGCAACTGAGGCCCAGAGATGTAAAACAACTGGTCCAACATCATGTAGGTATTGTATGGATCAGCGTTCAATCAGAGAAGCAGAACCACAATGAGGGGTGTGTGTGCGTGTGTGTGTGTCTATGTGTGTATCTATATATGTACCTTTATCTGGAATAATAACCCAGCCTGCTTGATTCCAAAGTTCATTCTCTTTCCACTGTACTCCACAGCTCCTCAGACAGAGCATGAATCAATCTCCGCAATCTTGGCTGGGGTTCTAAGGTAGCGAGTTTGGGACAGCATAGAATTGTAAGCATGTGGTCATCAGAAGTTGTGAACTAGAGAAAAGAAGGGCAGATAGCTTCACAGTGGGTAGTGACAATGTGTCTTTCACTTCCTAGCAGAAGAATCTCATTAAACTATCTCTTAGTAGCAGCGTTTGAAACTGTATGCCGCAAGCACCAGAAGGGATGATTTTCCACATCTTGGCTTATTTATGTCCTTAAGTTCTCTGGTTACTCAGCTTTTGGGCTTATTAGTTTCTCTGCCAGACTGTGGGCATAGCTCTCGAGTAAGGAGTGTGCAGAAAAGGTACAGGGGCTGGTGAGATGAGAAGTATACTCTCCTTGGGCTCTCTGGGCTTCTATCCAGCCTCCTGACTCCCCATTTAGATGCTAAAGATAAGCTTTATTAAATTCTGGGTTCTTTGGCCAGGTAGCTGCCTAACTGTGCACCCACATAAGTACATAGTCAATGGAATGTTTTGAAAAAGATACCTCTTAGAGCTGGGGATTCAATGCCCACATTTAATTTAAAGAGGAAATGAAAAGCTTGAGAAGTGCCTGTCATTCTCCACCCCCACCCTCCCAAATGAATTAAGCAAACTATCTGGGAGTTTGAATAGTTGAATTTGAATGTGAGAGATCAAAGCTGCAGGTGATAAAAAGAAATTTCATTGTTATTTTTAAAAGGATTGTTTCGTTCTGATGTTGAAGTTTAATTACATAGTGGGACAATAGAGAAAGGATTCAAAACTGATAAAAAAATGAATTAAATCATCATTGGTTAAGATGATTACGTTGAGTGATACCTAACAATTTTAGGGCACTTCAGTAATCGGTAAAGATTTGGTGTGCTGCTGAAAGCAGGCTGGATAATGAATCTAGCGTGGCTTACAAGGACTAAAATAGGAATTTGGAGTTAGTACATTGTAGACACGTTACTGTTTTTGGAAGAAAGAATTCAATGTCTATTATTACATGTTTTGTGGCAGGCAGTGGTCTAAGTACTCAGATTAATTAGTTCTTACAATGCCCTGTCAGCTATATAATTTTCTTTCTGTGTTTGTAAATGAGAAAATTGAGTCTCTGAGAAATTAAGCTGAAAGAGTCACTCGTAAGTATAAATTGAGTTTTGATGTTGAGTCAGATCTGTTTTATAATGAAGCTCATTCTTATTATTACTAAACCATTTTGTTTTTCTCATGACTAAGGACATTCTTTTTATTCCAAGATATTTATTTATTTATTTATTTTTTGTCTTTTTCGTGACCAGTACTCAGCCAGTGAGTGCACCGGCCATTCCTATATAGGATCCGAGCCTGCGGCGGGAGCGTCGCCGCGCTCTCCCAAGTGCGCCACGGGCTCGGCCCTCCAAGATATTTATTAAGAACACTAAGTAACAGGGTAATGGCATGATATAGTGGTAGGAGCCCCAAACTTTAAGTCAGATCCCTGGACTTGATGTCAAAAACCAAGAAGAGACCCTACCACTTGTGGAGTGTGGCACACTGTTTCCTCACCATAAAGTGGGCTTTGTGGCAACTTCTGTCTTTATCCGCCTCCCTGGCTGCTAGTGAGGATCAAATGAATTTGCTGTTTATCTCTGGAATATCTTGGCAAATGGTAAAGTGACATATATCTTTTATCCAGTGCACCTTTTTTTACTGTATTTATTCCCCAAAGTATCCATTAGAGTTGATTTATATTATAATGTCAATTAAATTATCTAGTAAATATAGACCACATATACTGTAAGGTTTTCATTCTGGAGGTGGTGATGGTTTCATTGTAATTTTATAAAAGCCCAGAGTGACACCTAAGAATTGTGAGTCTGCTGCCAGAGTTAAGTAGCCAAACCTTCTTTTGCCATTTCCCCTCAGCTAAATTAGGTCCTCTAGGTCCTCTAGGTATTTTTGGAATATCTCTCAAAAGATTTAAAGTTTGTGCTGGGAAAGGGAGAGAATCACCTTTGATCACATTACTCCAAGGCACTTGCCACTGTTAGCATATTTCATTCTGGTCTTCTCTCTATGCATTTTTTACTTGGATAGGACCATAATGAGATACAATTATGTGTCCTGCGCTTTTCACTTATGTTACAGGTAAAGGTTTCTCCATTTCCCCACACACTCAAAAAATGGCTGCGTAATGTTCCATTATATGTATTCAATGTATTTTACCTCACTGTGCCCCCACTTAGGAGATTCCAGTTATTGCTAATTATTTTTAAATGAGTTTTAAAACTCATGGTTGCGGTGAACATCTTTGTGCATAAAGCTTTGTCTCAATTATCGAATGACTTCCACAGAAAATGGGTTCCTGAAAAGGCAACTTTGGGGTCAAAGGAATTCACATTTTTCAGACCATTGGTGACACCAATGTTGATCTGATGGTTGTCCCGGTTTATGTTCTCACAGCAATTGTGGAAGGGGCTCATTTGCACACCGTTGGCATTTTCTCTGAAACGTGTTTGTTAATTTATTAGGCAAAAATTGGTACCTTGATTGTTTTAATTGTAGTAATAATCAACATCTTGGATTACTAGCACACGGACTATTTTTTCTAGTATTTGAGCTATTTGCACATGTCTGTGATCCTTTATGGACAATTCCCTGAAAACAAAAGATTTTTCGTAGGCTTTTGGCATACTTGGTGGTGGTAAAACTTAACCGGAACCAGTGTGAGATTCTATGGTATATATTTGTCTTACTAAGTTTGAATAGTTATATGTTTTGTAATATTAACAAGTTTGATTTCTGAGTGTTAATAATGTGTGCTAAATGCATTGCATTACCTTTCTAGAGTCACACAGTCTGAATTTTGAAGTGCATCTTACTTCTAGGTATTCAGATAAGGGATTATGGTCCCACATTTTCTCCTCCATGACTCATCTGTTCTTGTCTCTTGGGAGTCAAATGAAAAACTGCTCAAAATAGCAAAATATCCTAACTCCTCATATGAATGTTCCTTCAGGAAAAGAAGCACTACTTTGGTATTCTGGTACAGAATCTAATAAATAAGAATACCTGGAAAAAGCTAAGGTTTTGTTTATTCTAGGTGGCTTTATGGATGGGTGCCCATTATAATGGAAACTTGATGGATAGATGGAGAGGTTGGGCCAAATTTCTTCTCTGCTTTCCTCTGCCAGTTATTGACACAGTGTTCTTTGTAAGAGAGAAAAGAAACTGAATCTACCCAAGGGACTTTTGGAGGTTGGGATGGGGAAAGGGTGGCAGATATTCCAGGTGAACTGAGTTCCTGTGCCTGGTCATCTTACCTTGGGGATCCTCTTGCCAAGCTGTTGAACTCAGGGGACCTGGTTTTCTATTTCTCCTTGCAAAACCCCAAGGCACCCAACTTTTTGTCTTTGCTCATTGGCATTGTCCCAGAATCCCACCAGGGAGAATTCCTCAGCCTGGGGTCTCCTGTTTCCTGTGCTAGCTGCCAGCCCTACCCTAACCCCCCCCCCTTCTCCATTTTGTTTTCACACTCCTTGTATAACTTCATTCCAACCACTAATGAAATGCCTATTGTACAGAGAAAAAAATCTGTAAACCACTTCCCATATCTGTATTATGGAGAAAATGTGGCTGAGCTGCTCATGGGGTTGTTGTGACAGTTACATAAGATAAAACAAATGAATGCTTGGCACCGTTTTGGGCACATACTAAGTGCTAAAAAAAAAAAAAAAAAGGTATTATTTGTTCTCAACCAAATACTAACCCATCACAGCTAAGTGATGAGACAAAGTTCCTAACTACTCCAGAATTTTCCTTTCTGGTCCTCTGCCATTACCTGAGGCATCCCCTATCACATCTTGCTCATGAGCCCTGGATGCTGGTGCTGATTTTGTAAACTGCAGAGAGAGCTTGGAGGAAGCAGTGGTGGACAGTGCCCAGGCCCCAGGGCAGGAGGAATAGAGGCCAGCAGCTTGATAGAGAGTTCTCTTTGGGAGGCAGGGATTTGTGGGGCAGAGCCATTGGCTACCAAAATTAGGCAAGGAAGGGGAGAAAGAAGGAAGGAAACCATGACCTCTATAAGGGTAGAATGTAACACTATCTTTTGGAAGAACTTTGGAAGATTCACCAGTTGGTTTATTTCTAGCCAGCCAATCTATAGGTGTAGAGTAGTCACAAAATTGTGCTGGTTTTCCTTAGGATTTGACGTAATTATCACATTGACATGAATTTTGGTCTGACTGGTTTTTGTCCACCTTCGCATTGCTCGCTGGTAAGAGTTTTTGTGAAATAGACTCTTATGAGGGGGGAGCAGAGTCCTGTAGTAGTAGGGCTGGAGGGGACCTTGGTGATCTCCTCAAAGCTTATTGAGCAGATGAGGAAGCTGAGTTGGCATAGCCAAGACTTAAGCATGGTTCTTTACTCTCTCTAGGACTCTTCCTATTCTGTTAAAGCTGTCTCTCTGTTGAAGTCGCTCCATCTTTGCTGCCCAGGGCAAGTTCTTTGGTCTGTGTTTGCCCTTGATCCTCAAGCTGAAGGGTCTGGTTCTCAGCTCTTTCGATCTGGGATGCACAGGACCTGAGAAGAATGACTTAACCGACTTATGGGAGTAATTGCATTGTTCGTACTCATATAATTTTAGAGTCAGAAGGGACTTAGGTGGGCATCTTGTAATTAACTCCCTCTCTTTGAAGATGGAGAAACTGAGCCCAGAAAGGTTCAGTGGCTTGTGGGAGTCAGGAGTGGCTGAAGCCCATAGTAGAGGAGCATACGTTTGAGTTTGGTGACGGAGGGACACTGTGTTTGTCCTGCTCACTGTTGTAGGCTCGGATCCAAGCACAGAACCTGGAATAGAGTAGCCACTTAAATATGTGAATGAAGGAAAGAAGCCAGAGCTTCTTCATCCAGAATTCATCCAGGAGTTCTGACTCTTGGCCCAAGGCTTTTTCTTTATAATAAACTGAAGAGTTACTCTTGCCAGTATTCACCCACAAATAGTAGCTGTAAGGTGCCCACCCCTTCCCCTGAATTGGTGAGAGTCTCTTTTGTCCGCTGGCCTCTATGGGCCATGTTGCTCCAAAGGCAGAAAAATCTGGTCATGGAGGAAAAAAGAGTGATACTAACAAGTAAGTAAGTACTGCCTTCTCAGGTGAGTATTGTGTGACATTGACAGGAAGTGTTAGTGAAAATTTTCATTGCAAAGGTTTTCAAAACCCAAATCTACTCATGAAGCTGCTTTAAAAGATAAACTTAATTCAGTTGTGTTTTTATAACCAGTGCTTCAGATGTATCTATTGTGTGTGTGTGTATATATATAATGTTCCTAATTTTCTAATACTTTATGCCATTCAAAACCATTTGTTTCACAGGTTATTTGATTTATTTATTCATTCAGCACATATTAACAAAGTGCCTTACTGTGTGCAGAGTACTGGGGATAAAGTGATATGAGCACAATAGACAGTCCCTGTCTTTATGGAGCTAGCAGGATATCAGGAAAGACAATTAATTAAACAACCAAAATCATAAAGTGTCATTAGTTCCTGGTAAGGAAAGTAGGGCATGGGCCAGAATACCTAACCTGGGGCCGGGGTGCAACATGGGTGGAGAAATGAGAATCTAGTACAGGTTGGGTGAGCTTTCTGGAGGAAATGAAGTCTAAACTTATACCTGCAAAACTGCAGGAGTTAGCCAGGCAAAAGGAACTAGAGGTCTCCGAAGAGAGGAGGTAAGAGCAAGCAAAGTTACAGCAGGGATTCCCAAACTTGATCGTACAGAAGTCAAGCTCGTTAAAACACAGAGAGTCTGAGTCAGAAGGTCTGGGATGGAGCTGGAGAATTTGATTTCCTATCACAGTCCAGGTGATGCTTGCTAAGTATCAGACATGGACAGGAGGGTAGAGGTGGTCAGAGGTGGGAGAAGTAGGTGGGTTGTGTCCCTCCACCTGGAATTCCCTCCCCTCTTCTCGGGCTGTTCATATCCTGTCCTCTGCCCATCCTTCAAGCTGAGATCAAGGATTACACTTACCTCCAGGAGACCTTTGCTAGGTATTCTCACTGACTTGATTGCCTCCTGTGAATACACATGTCCATAAGTCCAGGAATATGTGTTGTATTTGTTCTATGTTATTTAACCCTCAGTTTCATGCAGTTGTTTCTGCTATGTTTATCTTGAGCTCATTGAGGCAGCTAAGAATATGAGATGTGCTCAGATATTTGATTGCCTGATCAAATTTAATTTGTGTAACCACAGTAAAGAGCAGGTTGCCGTATTCTCTGTTTTGTAGAGACGAGGCAGAGAAATAACCAAAATGAAGGGAAGTGAATTTTCTTGCTCAAGCCACAGTGGAGCAGAAGCCAAAGCTAAATGTATGTTCATTGTTCTCACATACTCTCTGCATTATGTGAAATTGCATGTATCTTTGCTCAGCACCACTGGTAGAAGGAAAGTTTTATACTTAATTTGTCTTCGAATTTTTCCATTGTAGGTCCATCTCCTCAAAGAGAAAACATAGATATTTTACAAATTGAATGTAGATTTTGTTTTTAGGAGAAAATGGGCGATTATCCTAGGAATAATTCAGAAATTGCCCACTTGCTTTTAGGGTAAATATTTGAATGGGGTAATTCAATTTCCATGTCATCAGATCTAGCAATAATTTTTGTAAAATTTTTTTTTTTTTTTTTTTAAAAGATGACTGGTAAGGGATCTTAACCCTTGACTTTGGTGTTGTCAGCACCACGCTCACCCAGTGAGCTAACCAGCCATCCCTATATGGGATCCGAACCCGTGGCCTTGGTGTTATCAGCACCACACTCTCCCAAGTGAGCCATGGGCCGGCCCAATAATTTTTGTAAAATTTTGGCATGAGGGAAATATTAATGAAAAATTCATTTCAGTTTCCTGAAAAGACACTAATTAGACAATCATGCCATTACCCTTCTTAAGTGGCCAGATAAATTTATCTGAGTCATTGAAGATTTATAAGGAACTTGCCTATAACATGTCACATGATAGGGAGTATTGAAAAAAAAATTCCTTTCAATACTGGTAACATCCCAAGCCTTCCTCACCCAATGCACGCACATGAACATAATATGGTTTTCTGAGATTCCTCTACGGGGTGGAAGTTTGAAGAATTCACTGGGCTTTCTATTTCACAATATAACTTGGCAACACTTAATTTTCAAATGTTCTGACATTTCTTCATAGCTGGAAGTCTCCAATACAATCGTGTGAATTATCCACATTATAAAAATAGGAGCCCGGAATTTCCTGGCATTGGTGAAGTGGCAGATGGTTTAATGAGCAGGCATTCCTTCAATTTTTTTTTGCGAGTTTCTGCTATATGCTTGTACGGCCTGAATGCTTTTATTGCTTCCTCAGTTCTTTCCATCCCCCTTCCCCTCTATCAAAGGCAAAGCATGAACAACCACCAAAAGAGAAAGGGAGCCATTGGACATTGCTTGAATCTATGTGATAGAGCCAAGAAGCTGGGTTTTGAGTGTGAAACTCATTTCACATGCATCACTGCCAAGTCGGTGTCTTTAAGTAGTCTTTTGCAGGTAAAACTTGCAGATATTCCTTATACACAGTGTGCAATTAATTTAAAAATGAGGTTTTACTTATTTGAAATACCTTTAAGCATTATGTAGGTATGTAAAATGAACCACAGACTTGGTTTCTGTGCTCCACAAGCTTGTGATTGAGAAGGAGGAGATAAGCGATGAATACAAGACATTGTTGTAGTATAACCGAGAATGTGTTTGGTCTAATCAGAGACTACAGACAAAGTGCTGTGTGGGATCAAAGGAGGGAGACTTTCCTTCTGATAAAAGGGATGGAAAAGACTTTGTAGCTTAAAACTTGGCATTTTAAGTTGTCCGTAAAGGGAGTGTAGGGGATTGCATGCCATGCAAAAGAAACAGCCTGTGCAAAGGGATGGGGGTAGGAATAGAAAGGTCAGTGCAGACCCTGGTGTGTACAGAGGTTCTTCAATCACATGAGGTGAGGCTGCAGAGGGGAGACTGGGCTTGGCCACAGAGCTCCTGAAACTATGCACTTTGTTTTGTAGGAAGTGGGGGCTGAGGATCAAGTAGAGTGGAGGATGGGGGGGGGGGGCCCTCAGGCATCGCCATGTGATACAAGAGCCCCAGACACTAAGCTGAATAAGACCTGAATTTGTGATGGGTCCCCATTCTGTCATCCAGGCAGTCCAGATTGCTCTTCCTGTTTCTTCATCTGCGGGGGTGGCAGGTTGAGGGGGGATGGGTGGATGGAGAGTCATCAAAAGAATAATATAGTCCTTTGTAAGTAATACAGATATGGCCTACATAGTATAATAGGTTTCATGCACTACACGTGATACACAGATAGAAACAATTTTTCAAAGTTTAAGGAGCGCTGGAAAATGAGAATCTTGAAGTGCAGTGTATAGTACTGATGGTGTGAAAGCCAACAAGTATTCATTAATGGCAAAAGCTAGCTTATTATGTATTCTCTTAAGTTAGAGAAAATCCCCTGAAATTATACAAATGAGTTTGACTACTGAATTCTTAACCATCAAACATTAATTTTTTTTGGAGATTTTTGGTGCATTTTCATTTTTTAGCCCCACTGTTGGTCAAGTTCACATTATTTTCTTCTCTTTTGCGGTCTGGAGAGCTGTCAGTGTTAGGGCAGTGTCTTTAAATAAAACATGCAGATCAGCACGGGGATGATTTATAAAACTCAGTGCTTGGCTAAGGGGTCCACCTCTCTGTCACTCTGGCAAGTCCATTTTCCCAGTCACTTGATTTCTTATAATGTGATGGAATAGATTTTGGGGGAGGAAAAATAACCAGTTTGCAAGTAATTTAGTATACATTCAGTGCCTACATATTATGGAAATAATAGTTATACAAATAGTAGACCTGGTGTGGCTTAGTTTCCAGATGGGTGGGGGTGGGACAGGAATGGGGGAAGACTTAAAGGAGAGAAAGAGAATTCTTTTGCTTGAGCCACGGGATAGAATTGTTGATCTTTTCCATGCTGCTTGGTGCTTGACTTATTAATCTTGACATATTTATGAGTAAAGACTCTTGACTTTGAGTCAATGTGTTATAATAAAAATATTTATATATTTGGTCTTTGTCCTTGATTTCTGTCATAGAACTCCTAAAACGCTTGGAATTTCTTAAGTGATAGGAGGGCCTTTTGTTATTAATAATGAGCCCTTTTAGACCATACCTGAGGTTCTGTTAGTGAGATGACTCTTGTTGGGCCCTTAGATAGCTTCAGGATGAGGCTGGTTGCCAGGGAAACCAACTGCGTGATTAAAGGGTTGGATCTTTCAGCCCCACCTCTTGATCTCAGGGAAGAGAGGGGCTGGAGGTTGGGTTCAGTTATGGTCAATGGTTTAATGGGTTATGCCCATGTAATAGAACTTCAGTAAAAACTCTGAAACAACGAGGCTAAGCTTCTGGGTTGGCAAACACGTGGATGTGCTGGGAGGACAGCATGCCTGGAGAGGACATGCAAGCTCTCTCAGCCCACCCACCCCCCACACTTTGCCCTATGCATCTCTTCCATCTGGCTGTTCCTCAGTTGTAGGCTTCATAATAAAACCGTAATCATAAGTATAGCACTTTCTTGAATTCTGTAAGTCACTCTAGCAAATTGTTGAAACTGGGGGATTGGGGGTTGTTGTGGGAAGCCCCAAATTTGTAGTCAGCCAGGCAGAAGTGCAGTTAGCCTGGGGACCCAATTTAGGGGTGCAGTCTTTGGGACTGAACCCTTAACTTGTGGAGCCTGCACTAAATCCAGGTAGTTAGTGTTAGAATTGAATTGAATTGAAGGATGCCCAGTTGGTATTGGAGAATATGGTGTTGGAAAAATAAAAGTCAAGTCTTTCCTACTGGAAAAAATAACTCATAATATTAAAATATTGTTCCTGGAATCATCTCTTTGAAATTATGGTGGTTTACTATTTAGATAAAGGCTCATAGGCATTTTTTTTTTTTTAATTTAGTGGGAAAGAAAAAATATCAGGCCAGTGCCTTACTGTTTATGTATTTACATTGTGTTTTGTAGTGTAATAAGAAGTTACACCAGGTTTTCTTTGACCTTTGTTTCCTATGGTATAGACCAAAGATTTCGTAGCATTTTCTCTTTCCTAGCATTGCCTCTGCTCCGTGGAAACATCTAGTATGTCGATATTATGGATTGTAGTTATAGGCAATCCCCAAGGGATTTCCAGTGTTCTGGTTTTCCTCTACAACATTAATATCACTATTAGGTTGAACCATGTGAAACTGCCAATATCCAACTATTTTTGACATACAGTAACAACAGTTTCATAAGGCTCAGCCTAGTAGTAGTGAAGGCTCTCTATTATTGACTTCTGTAGTTAAAAAAAAAAACCCAACAAACTGAACTGATTATTACTAAGATGTTTTAGAAAATGCAAAAAAAAAAAAAAAAAAAAAAAAAAGAGCTCAAAGCTCTGCCAACCAAAAATAAATATTGACTATATTTGGGAGGTATTTCCTAGCAGGCTTCCCTTTTCTATGCGCAGTCCCTCGACTCCCGCTTCTTTCCTTTTTTTTTGGTCAACATTTTGTGACTATACTGTGTATAATTAAAAAAAGAGAAAATGTGGAAAATACTAAGATACACAACAGTGTAAAGAAAATAGAAATAATTTACAATCTTACCTCTCAGAGATACTGTAACTGTAAACATTTTGGTATCTTTTTCCTTTCCTTATAAAAACTGGGATCATATTGGCTCCAAATACCCCTTTGTATTTATTTATTTTTTCACTTAACATTTTTCATTAACAACTGCGACTATTTTGGACAAAGAAAGATATCACAAATCTGATCCCTTCAAATAAATGGTTTCTATTGTTTTCAGAGTCAAAGGGAAGTTTAGGATTTCCAAGAAGTAATCAACAATTTTAACAGTGTTACATGCAGATCAGGGTGGCATTTTAATTTGCTTCTTATAAATGATAGCTGGGTTTTTTTAAAATTAGCACTTGATTCCAAAAAGTAGATACATTGGCTTGAAGAAAGAATGTAACTTTTATTTTTTATTTATTTATTTTTATTTTTATTTATTTATTTTTTTTGGTCGTTTTCATGACCGGCACTCAGCCAGTGAGTGCACTGGCCATTCCTATATAGGATCCGAACCCGCGGCGGGAGAGTCACCATGCTCCCAGCGCAGCACTCTCCCGAGTGCACCACGGGCTCAGCCCGAGAATGTAACTTTTAGATGTACTCTCCCATCCTGATAATTGACTCACTAGGAAAATCCATTCTGTCATTCTAGATTTCTTATTGGATTAGATGAGTAATGACTATCTGTAGATTTTCTACTCAAGACACTGCTCAAGTACTTGAACACCGTAGTATCTAGAATAGAGATGAGCTATGGATAAGCCCATTCTGTGGAATTTTACTGCATGTCAAAGCTGCAAGCTCTTATACTCCGTAGGCAATAGAGCACAGAGTATGGGGCTCTGGAGCTGGGCTGCCTGGATTAAAATCTCACCTTTGCTACTTGCTAGCTAGCTGTGTGACCTGACGTTAAATTACCCGACCTCTCTGTGCTATAGTTTTCACATTTCTAAAATGAGATTGAAAAGAATAGTACCTACCTCATAGGGTTATTATAACTGTGAAATGAGTTGACATCTGAAAGGTGCTTGGAATAGTAACTGTACAGAGTATGCATCAATACATGACTATTGTTGCTGGTATTTTTTTGAGTGTTTAACCCTTTGCTACTGGTTTTGAGTTCTTATTTGGGTTTCATGCTGGTGACCTTCACATTCGTTTCTCCCCCTTAAAATCAACTTCTTTACACCTAGGGTTTTCCTACTTACTTCTATTTAATCTTTCCTTGTTTGCCTTTTCTGAAGTAATCTTTATTTTCTCTCCTAGTCCCTCTTTCAGTCTGACCTTCCCCTAACAGCAACAGTAGGACCTCACATCAGGGAACTTCAACTTGGATGGATCCTTCTGGCTCCACTCGCTTTCATTTCCCAGTTTCCAGATTCTCAGAAGCCAGGCCACGTGCCCGTCTCGCAGGAACACTGCTCGACCTAACACGTGACTAATTGGAAAATCCTCTGTTTAGGGCTGGTGTAGTTTCCTGTTTAGTCGGTATCTGCTTCTTATTCCTGGAAGGGAGAGAAGTGCTGAGCTAAAGTGTGGTGATGTGAGAGCCTGACTGGCTCGTGGTACTTGCTGTACCCTTGCCCCTGGACTTAAATGTATTCTGCACCCCACATTGATCGCCGCGTCCTCCAGTCTGGCCCAGGGGGTTCATTGTCCTTTCCTGTGTGTTTGATTTTGTCTCCCCCGCTGACCTGTAAGCTTTGTGAGCACAGCACCTGTTTCACACTTATTACCACTGATCATAGTAATCACAGCAATCATAGCTAACATTTACTGAGCACTTACTCTGTACCAGACACTCGGGTAAGCCCAAGTGAACCTCATTTAAGGCTCAGAAACAATTCTATTATCTTCATTTCATAGATGAGGAAACTGGGGCACAGAGAAGTTAATTGACTTGCTTGGGGTCTCACAGCTTTGAAACAAGTTGAACACAGTGCTTCTTAGGGAGTAGCTTTGGTTCAGTTTGGACCCTGCCTGCAGCAGACCTTGGCTCAAGTCTCAGCCCAGACATTCCCATGTAAGTGACTTGGATTTTGGTACTTTGTTCTTTATTTCCTCCATTTCTAAGATGAGCTTAATAATAACACCTGTTTCAGAGTTGTTGAGATTAAAAAAATATAATGCCAGTAAAAACACCAGGCACATAAATAAGCACTCAGTAAAGATTCATTGCTGTTAGCAGTTGGTAAAATAGTGGAGCATCCAGTAGACGACCTGGATGTGGAAATCGTAACCCCCCAGCCCTCCACAGGGGAATCAGTCCGTATTCCTTTCTCCCTCTGCTGGTTTTGCTTTTTGAAGCCCTTGCTTGGCTCTAGCTGGCTCAACTCCACACCTTGTTTTCCCATGTGGTTAGATTGTGTTGTATTCTGCACGGTGGAAATGACTTGGCTTGACTCCCAATCCTGGCAGGGGCAGGTTGTCCCTAGAAACCAGGGATCTAGCTCTTCAGTGGTTGGTCTCCTGCACTGGCTTCCTCACTGTGAGCTCCAGGGGATTTAGTGATTCCTAAAGGAACACCCCCTGTTCCCCGTTCTTGCTGTTTCTGCCAGGAAACAGGCCATCTGGGCCTGTCCTCTTCTTCCTATGTGATGGTTTTGTTCTGGCACTTGCTACTTAACCTTCCTCCTGTAGTTTAAATAATTTCTAAACTAGTCCTTGCTTGACCTCTTGTGAGGAATGTCCATGAACAGATCTGTTAGGATCACAGCCCTGTGGAAAGTGGGCAGTGGCCTTAGGTGAGGTTATGTAAGCTCAGATTTAGTGTCCCCTTAGGGATCTGGCAATTTGGAATGAGATGGAGTCCCCTGAAAATCCAGTTGAGGGCCAGTTCCCAAAGCTGGGTTTAGGAATGTGCTGCTATTTGTAGCCTTCTTTTGAATCTTTGCAAACTGGAACCTTCTGCTGATTTTGATGAGCACTGGAGCATGTTGGTGTATTTACATCTTTCAGAGAGGACTTACCCAACAAGTATGTGAAGCTGTGGGGTGTATCAGTTGTCCAGCTCTGAAAATAGTCACTTACTTTGTTTTAAAAAACTGCTGGGGGCTCCCCTGTTAGCTCAGTTGGTTAGAGCACGGTGTTATAACACCAAAGTCAAGGGTTTGGATCTCCATACTGGCTAGCTGCCCCCCTGCCCCCCAAAAAACAAAAACAAAAAACAAACAAAAAACTGTTGGTATTTAGTAATGAGGTATAAGTACACTGGACATTCTCTCCTACCAAATAGGGTTTAAACAAAACTGCTTATCGCGTTACAGTCAGGGGCTGGCTGGTTAGCTCACTTGGGAGAGCATGGTGCTGGTAACACCAAAGTCAAGGGTTCTGATCCCCTTACTGGCCATCCACCAAAAAAAGTTACAGTGAAAGTGGGTACTCGAGGGATTCCCTGGGAACCCTTCTGAGAAGAGAGAATCTGCTTTCACAGGTTCCATGTAGCAGATGTTTTAGGTGCTCCCACCGTGTTCCAGGTAGGGATTCAAGTACAAAGACAGGACGCTCTGGCCTCTACATGGGCAAGCAGAGGTGTCTGACTTTAATCGGGGTTTCTGCAAATTCTGTGTCCCATTTGTGTTTCCTAACTTTGAGCGCCCTGTGTCTGAGCTGTTGTAGTGAGGCGGGTGGGGAAGATGCCCGTGGGTGTGAGTTGTGCTGCTTCTGCCCGGCTCATTTCTCTGCCGCTACCCAGGGATGTCATCATGTTAGACCAGTGATTTGTTCACAGAATGAGTCGATCATCAACCATCCTGGTCACTCCTTGGGATTAGGGGGTCCAAATAAAGTAATGAATGTGAAAGTGCATTGAAAAGCATCGTGTTATTTGGGTGGGAACTTTTATATCTTGTATAATGTTTCTTTAACTAATGTGTGTGATTGAAAAATTTCTTCCTCCTTTCTTTCTCTCTTTTTTTCCCTTTCTTCCTTCCTTCATTTCTTCCTTTCTTTCTGGAAGATTGTTAGAAGCCAAGTAACTAACATTGCTGTTTCAAATTATGTTTGTGGCAACTACTGAATGACTTTTAGGTACAATAGTTTGTGAGTAACAGTGTAATCACATTTATGTGAATGAGATGCCTTTCAGTAGATAGAAAAAGGTTCTTCCTTTTACTCTTAACTTTATAATTATGGATGGGGAAAAACAGTTATAGTTTAGAGTGATCTTTTGTGTAGTTAAAATTAATATTGGGAAATTTTATGCTACTGAGATTTTTAAAAAAATGAAGTCAGTACAAATTTCATCTTGCTCTAGCTGACTTTAGTAATTTTTCATGGAGATGATTTTTACAGTAAAAGAAGATTCATGCAGATTCCAATGTTAATCATATAATAGGGTCATTTGGAGAGAGGCAGCTTTTTAGTGTTTAAGGCTTGGGGTGGGTATATGAAGACCTGTATGCATTTCAGCTCTGTGGTTAGTTGGTAATGGTTTAACCCACCTATTTTCCAAAAGGCTTGTGTCACTAGACAAAGCCAAAGGCCACCTCCACTCTTATAGACACTGCTAAACAGCGAGGCTGCAAGCGGGCCCCGGGGTCCTATTGCCTGCATTGGGTCCTGTCCTCCCCCACACTGGGGCTTGTTATTGAACCCCACTGTGCCTCATTTTCTTCATCTGCAGAGGGGGGTAACGACAGAAGCTTCCTTACACATGTGTGGAAATGAAATGGGATTGTACATGAAGCATCTAGAGCCCTGCCTGACACCGCAAGCACTCGGTAAATGCTGCTCATAGAATTATTTTTTTAAAATTAATTAATTAATTAATTATTTTAAAAAGATGACTGGTAAGGGGATCTTAACCCTTGACTTGGTGTTGTCAGCACCACGCTCACCCATCGAGCTAACCGGCCATCCCTATATGGGATCTGAACCCGTGGCCTTGGTGTTATCAGCACCACACTCTCCTGAGTGAGCCACAGGCTGGCCCCTCATAGAATTATTTTAAAGAGGCAACTCATTCTTCTCAACACATCATCTGTTGGAAAAAATCTGAAGCAAATGTTAGATTTGTGAAGTCCTTTAAGGTCACTTCAAATAAATGACTTTTTTTTTTTTTTTAAAGATGACGGGTAAGAGTATCTTAACCCTTGACTTGGTGTTGTCAACCAGCCATCCCTATATAGGGATCCGAACCCGTGACCTTGGTGTTGTCAGCACCACGCTCTCCCAAGTGAGCCATGGGCCGGCCCTTGACTTTTTAAGAATTCGATTTCCTTCTTGAATGGGCATAACTTATAATTTGAAAGTCACAGAAGGAAGGGTCTTTAGCAAGTTTCTCTCCACTCCTGTCCTCCAGCCACCCAGCTCTTTCCCAGGAGACAGACAGTGCTATCAGGAACTAGTCTTAAACATCCCCAAACTGACAGCACTGAAAATGGCAGAAGGAGGAGGGGCAGAGAAGGGGGGAGGGGCAGGAGAACTGGAACAGAGGAGGAGGGAGAAATTCAGCAGGAACCCTCCCAGTCCTGCAGCCCCTTGGTCATGGCCCTTCCTCTCTGAGGACTCTGTTTGGGGCCCACCCGGGACCTCTCTAGCCTTCTCTGGCTTAGATGTGTGGTTGGTGGCTTCCCGGCCTGTGTCCCAAAGCAAACAACTGGTGAGCTGACCTTGCTCCAGTCTGGGGTGAGGCCAAGTCAGATGAGCCTTCTGTTGTCTCTTGAATGCAAACCATTGTTACAAGTACTCTGGAAGACTCAGGAAGAGTCCAGAAGTTGAGGTCCTTGCCCTCTGAAGACACTGGGATCCTGGAGTTAATCCCCTCCCAAGGAGTGGCTGTGTGTGTGTGTGCGTGTGTGCGTGTGCATGTGCGTGTGCGTGTGTGTAAGGGGGTGGGGGACTATAGCTGTTGTCTGTGTTCAATCTTTGGTTAGGGAGTTCTGTGGCCTTAAGAAATAACTTCACATGGTAAGTCCGAGACAATGTGGAGAATGCTAGGGACTTTCTCTGAGTCCACAAAGTTAATTTTTCCCCCTTAGTTTAAATTTAAACCGGGATGGTAAATATTTAGAGTTCATTTTTTTTTAAAGTTTCTTTGTTTCTTTATATTTACGTCACTCTAGGTTCAGTGCTTTGTTCTGGTTGCAACCTGGGGTTCAGAAGTGATTCGGTTTGGTCCCCCAACCTCCTGCCTTGTCAACAATGTTTGTTCCCTTTTTGTCCAGCCAAATTCAGTTTTTCTTTTGAGGCCTCATATAAAGTCCTTTTTCTTCCTGGATCACCCTTCTTACCTCCCTTCTCAACCTTTTTGGTACTTAGACAAGGAAACCCCAGCTTAAGGATAGGTTGTGCTCCAAACATTTCCTTTTGTGTAACTGGGTTGGAAACTGAAAATCATTTGCCCACTAACAATGATAATTATCATTAATAATGATAAATCTTCAAGGGGCCCCTTAGCCAGATGCATCTCTGTAATGCCTGGTGTTGCTGACTTCAGCACGGTTTACTGGGGATGCTGTCTGGGCTTCCGTCTGTTCCCAGAGTGGTCGTTGCTGCCTAGAATCAGACTTCAGTGCTCTTGTATCGAGGTAGCATTTCAGGGACTTTGACAAAGTAAAGGTAGTTGAGTGATTGTATGCAGTTGGGGGTGGGGTGGGATTTTGTTTCATGGGTGGATGGACTCTGGCAGGTGGGTGTTGTCTGGGTGTCCAGTCACAGCAGCATTGTGGGGGAGGGGAGGGCTTAACAGCTGTTTGTCTAGGAGTTGATTGGAAGCTGGTAGCTGCCTCAAATTTCTACAAAGTTTTGGACTTGTTTATACACCGAATTGTTCTCCAGTTTCCATATAAGATCATTTGTTCTGTTGTAAATTTTAAGCTTTTTGAGTTTGGGCAAATGCCATGTCTCCGTGACTATGGAGGAACGGTCTTAAAAGCTCTGTGCCTTTAGTTTTCTTTCTAGCCAAATAAAACTAATTTGAGGGATGATTTCATTTTGTAGAATTTGCTTTGCTTTCTCCTCTTTTATTGGTGTGGATAATTGATTTGAACTGTGTTTAAACAATTAACTTAATAAAGTAGGTGGCTTTGCACTAGGTAGTAAGTCCACCAAACTAGGACTGATGCGTGGTATGTGGACTTGTTACAAACAACCCTGAAACAGCTTCCGCCAAGGTTTTTGTCCAGCCTCTTAGCAGTTTTTAACCATGTAACCTTGGGCAAGTGCTGTACCCTCCCCAAACCTGTTTTCTATTCTCTAAAATTATACTACTTATCTCACAGTGTTGTGACCATCAGAAACCCTTGGGTCCTTAGTATGAACACTAAGTTATGTGACCCCCCCCCTCATCTAATCAAAGACGAGTGTATTTCAGAAAGTTCTTGGAAAAATGGAATTAAAAGATAATATGAATCTTTCCATTAACTTTTTGAAGATTCTTCACATATTCATGTTTATGTAGAAAACTAAGTGAAATACAGGTTATATAACGGCTTCACATCAGGTCAGTACAGGTTCTGCTACCAAATGGGTTTGTCGGAATTTCTTTTGCTGTGATATGTGTTATAAAAAATTGGTTGTCAGTTTTTGGATTTGGCCTTGTGGACATGGGAGGTTGGGCTTATGTTTTCATCTCCAGCAGCATCAACCCAAAGTGAATTGTGGATGGGGCTGGGGAAGGGTGAGAATTGTGGAATTTTGGGAACCATGAAGGACATTGGCTCCTGTCATAATTTTTCAGATGAGCAAAACCAGAGAGTTGAAATGACTTGTTCAGTATCACAGAGGAAGCTGGTAGCAAATAGGGATGAAGAAAAACCCCTTTAGAGAAATGAACATCTAACCATCTTAGCAATCTAGATCAAAAATAGATGATTCTCAGATACTGTGATTTGAATGTTAGCTAAAAAAATGTGTGTGTGTGTGTGTGTGTGTGTGTGTGTGTGTGTGTGTGTTTAAAAGCTGTTTTCCAACCACGCTTGTTGTGGGTTATCTACTTACCAGCCAAGTCCCTTTCCCATCAAGAGTTTGTTCGGTTACTCTGCTGGGAAACCGGTTACTCTGCTGGGAAACCGTAGCTTCTGAGAATGCACACCCTCTCCTGATAAGAGGGGAAAGATTGCTATCAGAATCAGCAAAATGCTCTTGGCCTTGGTTGGTGCAAAGCTGCTTGGGAGAGGTTACAAGGGCCTCCTTATCTGGAGTCTCTGGTTATAGCATCGTCTTCCCCTTTATTTTAGCAACCTTCAAGATATGCCCACTTGGTTTGCATCGTCTTCCCGTTTATTTTAGCAACCTTCAAGATATGCCCACTGGGTTTGAGGAATGCCATTTCTGTGCCGTTCTGTCTCAGCTCCTCTGACCATTGTGGTTAGTTGGAAATACAAGTATTTCTAGCAAACAAGCTAGAAAATTGCTTTTGACTTTTCAGGTTGACTTCCAGCTATTTCCCATACCTCTTCCTCAGTTCCCTGCTGTCTTTGATCTTTTCTATCTCATGTCTTCTTCTGTAATCTTCTCAATAGGATCTTGGCAAAACACACATAGATAGTGGGTCCTCAGAATATGCCAATTAAACAAACCTGGCTGGGACCAGGAAAAACCCAAAGAATTTTAATAAACATTTTTGTTGGACATTGTTTATTTGTAATGCTATGGAGCTTATCAGAGCTGAGAACTGCCTCTTTCAGTGACTCTTGCTGCATGCAGAAGATTGTCAAGGTGAGGTGATGGACTTGCTTTTGGAGAGGCAGCAGGTCTATGGGGCCTCTCAAGTTATGATCTGGGTAAGGTGAGCTGTGATTTGGGAGACAGAGGGAGATCAGAGATTGAGGATAAATAATAGAGTTCTGTACTTGTTCATCTGGTAAACTGCTTTGGAATCTGGAGGGGGGCATTTAAAAAACATATTCTACTTCTTGCTATGCTAATTGGAACCCGTGATTTTGAAATTTGGGGAGGCTTTAATCTAAACGAAGTTGTGAAATATGAGAGAGCAGACCAGCATTGAGCATTTTAACAGAAAAGTGGCTAAAGAATGAAATATTGTTGAAAGGAAAATGACTAAAATATAACAAACAGGCATTGGTTATTGGATGGTGCTGTGCTCTGTTACAAGCCCTGTTTTCCAAATGCTGACACTGAGGGTAGGAGGAATTCTGTTACGAGCAGGCAGGATCCAGACTGCCTGGTGTGAATCCAGGCATTGCCACTTAGTAGCCGTGTGACCTTGGGAACATTGCCTGACCTTTCTGTGCCTCCATTTCTCCATCTGTAACATGGGGATAGTACCAGTAACCATTTCATAGGTTTATTGTGAAGATTCACTACTTAGCTTAGTACTGGCTCATAAATACTCCATAATTGTGGTAGAGGTGGGTGTCAGTAGTAATAGTGGTACAGGTTGAGTATCCTTTATCAGAAATGGTTGGGACTGGAAGGGTTTTGGATTTTGGATTTTTTCAGATGTTGGAATATTTGCATATACATAATGAGATATGTTGGGGATGGAACTCAAGTCTAAACATGAAATTCATTTATGCCCTACACACACCTTATATACATAGCTTGAAGGTAATTTTATACAATATTCTTAATAATTTTGTGCATGAAAAAAAGTTTGTATACATTGAACCATCGTAAAGCAAAGGTGTCACCATCTGAGCCACCCATGTGGACAGTCTGTGGTTGTTTGGCATTATCAGCATTCCTGATTCTGAATTTATATGCTACCAATAAGCAATCATTTTCTTACACTTATTCACATTAAGTACTTAACAGTAAAAGATATGACATACCATTAACACAGTGAATAAAGAATGTCAGTTTGGAATTTTCCACTCCTGGTATCATGTTGGCACTCAAAAATTTTTGGATTTTGGAGCATTTTGGATTTTGGATTTTGGGTTTTTGGATTAGGGCTGCTCAACCTGCGTCATGAATAGTGAGTCAGGCTTCCATCACTTCTGGAATCACCCCACCCTAAACCGTTGCCTTCCAGCTCTGCCTATTTCCATTCCGACCCTGATTGCTAGTCCCTTATTCTCCTTCCAGCCTGCATGGCACCTCACATCTCAGCTGCGTCCTGAATGCCATTGTGCAGTCCTTTCCCTGGCTTCCCCCCTTCCTTCAGCCTCTCTGTCAAGCTGACTGTCTACTAAAGTCCCCCTTTCTGCTCCAGCCCCCACCAATTCTCAACAGATGCTATTGCTTCTTATGTTATGTCCCCTCAACTTCCTCCCTCCCTCTGTAAAGAAAGAAGTGTCTCTTTTCCTACTTACGTGTTTAATTCGGCTCCATCATATGGAGATTGTCTCTTCACAGTCATCACTCCATATTCCTTCTCAGTCTCTCCCCTTGGCTCCTTTCCTTCTATGTATAAATAAACACTTTGGTTCCATCTATTTAAAAAAATAAACTCCAAACTAAAATTTCTCCTTTTCGCCCTGAGGGTGAACCGCTTTGCCCTCTTTGCTTGCTTTTACTGGGCTTCTGGAAAGAGTAAACTGAGCTCAGTGTCCCTGTTTCTCAACACAGGGAATCTAGCTTCCATCTTGCCTTCCAGTCCATTGGAAAACTGCTCCATTCAAGGCCACCAAAGATCTCCTGTGGATTGTTTTTCCTTCCTATTTTATCGAATTTATTTATTTTATTTTTAGGATTTTAAAAGAATGTTTCCTTCAAGAAACTACAGGGAAACAAGGAGTAAAATCCAACAAGAGGGGAAGTTAAAAAATTTCAAGCTGCTTCCTAAATTAGAAACGGAAGGTTTCCCATGTATTCTTAGGAACCTCTCTGTGGCTTGATTTATCTGAGTTCCTCTCAAGTCTCTTTCTAAAGATTCCTCTTAGGTTGTTTGTTTCTTTCTTTTTTTATTGTGGTGAGAATACTTATCATGAGGTCTACCCTCCTAACAAATTTTTAAGTGCAAAATTCAGTATTGTCATATCTCTAGACTATATTCGTCTACCGTAACTGACACTTCATACTTGTTGAACAGCAACTCCCCATTTCCTCCTCCCCCAGCCCCTAGCCACAATCATTCTACTCTATTTCTACGAGATTGACTATTTTAGATATCTCATGTAAGTGGAATTGTACAGTACTTGTCCTTCTGTGTCTGCCTTATTTCATTTACAGTAATGTCCTCAAGGTTCATCCATGTAGTTGCATTTGGCAGGATTTCCTTCTTTTATAAAGCTGAATATTATTCCATTGCGTATATACACCCTCATTTCTTTATCCATTTCTATGTTGATAGACACTTAGGTTGCTTCCATATCTTGGCTATTGTGAATAATGCTGCAGTGAACACGGGAGTACGGATGTCTCATCAAGATTCTGGTTTCAGTTCTTTGGATATATCTGAGAAGGGGGATTGCTGGATCATGTGGTAGTTCTATTTTTAATTTTTTGAGGAACCTTCATACTGTTTACCGTAGTGATAGCACCATTTTACATTTCCCTCCTATTTTAGTTGCTCACTCTTACGGCACCTGACCTAGCTGACCATTCTTTTCTTTTGGAAACTCCTCTTTGCTAGGGTAGATCTCTTTTCTCTTCTTCAGCTTCCTCATGCAGCAGATCCAGCTGCTCAATGGTTGTTTCCATCTGGAAGTCCCCCTGCTTACCTCTGTCTCTGTTACTTCTAACTGAACTCATGATGTTGTTCTCTCTATGCTATGTGAGTTAGTTTGCTAGGGCTGCCTGACAAAGTACCACAAACTGGGTGGCTTAAATAACAACGTATGGTCTCACAGTCCTGAAGACTAGAAGTCCAAGACTGAGATGTCAGCGGGGTTGCTTCTTTCCTAACACTTTGAGAGAGAATCTGTCCCATGCTTCTCTGGTGGTTTGCTGGCAATCTTTGGCACGCCTTGGCTTGTAGAAGCATCACCCAGGTCTCTGCCTTTATCTTCACATGGTGTTTTCCCCATTTGCCTCTCTCCAAATTTCCCTTTTTCATAAGGACACCAATCGTATGGGATTAGGGTCCACCCCAATGACTTTATTTTAACTAGATTGCCTTTGTAAAGATCCTATTTCTGAATACAATTACATTCTGAGGTAGCGGGGGCTAGAAATTCGACACAGGAATTTGGAAGGGGGGTGACAATTCAATGTATAACAACAAGCAAGCTTGCTTCTTTCCAGATTTTTCTCATCTCAGTAAATGGCACCAGTGTCCACTATGTTGCTCAGGCAGAAACTTGAGCATCATCCTGACAACCTGGAAAAAGATCATGAGGCACTGATAAAATATCAAAGTGTTTCTTTGATTTAATATGTGTGTCTGCAGCCCAGGAAAACACCACCAAGTTGCCTTGGTAAGTGCTTTTCAAAGGGCCAGCAGAACTTTAGCATTTTCATAGTCACAAAAAAGCGAAGAACAAAGGGGAGAAAAGGGGACAGACCCTTAATCAGCACATCGGTTTTTCTGTTGGTTACATAGCATCACATAGGTGAGAGATTGGTTCTCGGCTGCATCCTAGGTATAGATGCATGAGTAAGTGTCACAAGATACATTCTCAGCATTCCTGAATTAATACATAGCCTCTTCAGGCTTCAGTAGGTGTGATTTAGGTTAAAATAGTCTTGTGATAACAGTTCTGGAATATGGAGATGTTGCCCCATTTCAGACCCTTCAAGGCTTTTAGGAATTTAGCTGACCTCAATCAGAGGAGATTTCTGGTTCATTATAAATATCACGTCACTTGCTCATGTATTAACTTGGGGTCCAAGAATTCGCAGAAATTGGAGGCAAAACTTTGAAGTAGGAATAATAACATCCATCAGGTTTACAAAGAAGTCTGGACTCCCCAGTGGCTGACAACTTCTGCTATACATCTTTTTTTAAAAGTGTCTACGATGTTGGTAAAAAGTAATACATACTAATTTTAGAAAGTTACAGAAAAGTGTAAAGATAAAATTTAAAATTTCCCAATAATATCTCACTTAATATTTTGGTTTTTGCTTTATACATTTTATACCTTCATGCATTTTTTTTTAAACTAGTTATATCATATTGCATGTAAGATTTTGAATCCAGCTTTTAAAATTCAACAGTGGATCTCAAGTGTTTTCCCATATCTTCACAAAATCTTTATAAATAGTTTTATATGGTGCATATTATTCCATCAAATGATATACAGTGTTTGACTTAAATATTTTCTTATGTTCTATTGTCAAACATTGCAGATGTTGCTGGTTTTTGACTTCTGTAAATAATGCTGTGACAACTTTTGCTATTAATTTGGACTCCAGTAATTAGTTCATAATTCAGACATGATTCAGCTGGGGGTGAAGAGGAAAGAGGACACAGTCTAAGCAAATTATTAGTGCAAATTGAAGGAAAGCTAAAAACCTACTTAAAGTAACAAATGTTTTAGGGATTATTTATAAATAGTTACTTTGTTATTTAAAAGTTATTCTTCATTGAATTAAGGTAGATCACAGTAGATTCTCTAGTCAGCATTTTTCTTATTAGCTTTTCTTTATAGTCCATAACAGGACATTTGATAGAACTTTTTGGGGATGATGGACATGTTCTTTATCTGACCTGTCCAATATGATATCAATTAGCCACATGTGGCTATTGGGTACTTGAGATGTGGCTAATACAATTGAGGAACTGAATTTTTAACTTTATTTAAGTTCAATGGACCTAAATTTAAATTTAAATAGCTATATGTAGCTACCTTATTGGAGAGTGCAGGTCTATAATGATGATGACTAAAACACTTTTTATCGTGCTTACCTTTTTTAGGCAGTCTTCTGAGTGCTTTACATATTAGTATATTTAATCCTCCCAGTGACTCCATGAGGTAGTCTTCCAGTTACTATTGTTATATAACAAATTGCCACAAAGCTTCGTGGCTTAAAACAACAACAATCACTAATTTTGCTTAGGTGTCTACAATTTGGGCAGGGTTCATCAGAGACAGGTCATCTTTGCTCCATGCAGCATCAACTGGGGCTATAGGATCTACTTCTAAGATGGCTTAGTTCCTGATTGGTAAGTGGATTCCTGCTTTGGTTTCTCTCCACCGGGGAAGTTTAGGCCTCCTCACAGCATGGTGGCTGGGTTCCAAGAGCAAGTGCCCCAAGAAACAGGAAGTGGAAGCTGTCAGTTTCTTAATGACTAGGGGCTGGAAAGTGGTAAAGCATCACTCCCAACACATTCTGTTGGTCAGGCAAATCACAGAATATATATTTTAGGGCAGGAGATGTAGACCTCACCTCTCAGTGGGAACAGTATCAAAGAATTTTGGGACTGTGTTTTAAAATCTTCTTAGACAGGCACAATCATTTTGATTCCATCTTATACATGGGGAAAGTGAGCAATGACTTGCGCAAGGTGACATGTCTAGTAAGAGGCCAAGCTGTTTTTTCTGCCAGGCAGTCTGAGCTTTTAACCTCAGTGCTATATTGCATCACTCTATAATTCATAGGTTTCACTAATTTAGATTCATGTCTTCTTTAGTTATTCCATGAGACAGTAATTACAGGTTGAACATTCCTATTCTGAAAATTTGAAATCTGAAATGCTCCAAAATGTGAAACTTTTGAGCACTGATGTGATGCTTAAAGGAAATACTCACTGGAGCATTTCCGATTTTGGATTTCCAGATTAGGAATGTTCAACAGTACATATAATGCAAAAACAATACTGTATTCCAAAATCTGAAAAAGTCCAAAACCTAACACTCTTCTGCTCCCAAGCATTTAGGAAAAGGGACATTCAGTGTGTATGAGATTAAGTGAATGATACATGTTTGTAAATCACAAAATTCTGTAAATATGTAGTATTTGTAAGGGTTTGCTGGATGCCATATTAATGATGAAGACACATTCTCAGCCACCTGATTCAGGTGGAGCTGTTTGGTCAATTTTGAGCCCCTTTGCTTTTCTGCCTGTTTCCCACTGCCCCCAACAGAGAATTTATCATCACCTCCAGATTGAAACAGACAATGATTCTGAGCAAAACGATTGAAACAGACAGTGATTCTGAACAAAACTCAGTCTCAGCATGCTGCCTACTTCACCTATTTCTGTTTCATGGAATATGTGTTAGTAAAAGGAATTAACTAAATAAAACTTATTTGTATGTAAAAGGAGTTTAATGAATGTTTCTGGTTTTTACTAAAATTAAGGCTTGAGGTTAAACACTTAGATGGTATAGTTGCATATATTTAGGGATAAATGTAAATAAATATATATGCTTATGTATTTATTTGTGGATTCTATATATTCTTGGGAAGAAATCAGAAAAAAATTATAGGTTATCTCAAAGTCTAGAGGTTGTCTGATAAAATAATGAATGCAATCATTTATAAAACCAAGATACCAGTTATTTCCTCTTATGTTTAAAGATAATGGATATTGCCTTGTGAAAGAAAGGTAGCTCTTTGTTCTGTGTTCTCTGGTTTGCAAATTAAGCCTCTGTCTGATACTGTTTGCTGCTGCGATGAACTGTAGTCATTTCACACCAGGTATTTGTCCCCATTACAGACATTACAACACAGATTTCTTTTCTCACTAAAGTGCTCTTGAGAAAGCTTATAATTAAATGTCTCTAGCTTTCCAATTTCTGGGCTTTGTAGGAGCCAAGGGAAAACTTCCTCTTCACCCCTGAAGGTTCATTAATAAAGATCATTGACAAATTTAGATCATTATGAAGAAAAGCCGTAACAAATTTTATTATTTAGTGTGCTGGGAAGGGGTTAAGCATGGGGAAAAATCACAGGAGAGTAATGTCCCAATTTTCTATTGGGGTACAGAGCTTATATACCCATCTCCATAGGGAAAGGGGAGATGGGGGTGTAGGAGTAAATGATTCTTAGGGGGACGCAATGGGCGTAGAGAACATACAATGGTGGACAAAGTCTGTTCAGCC
The DNA here is from genome assembly GCF_027409185.1 of Cynocephalus volans. NCBI lineage: Eukaryota > Metazoa > Chordata > Mammalia > Dermoptera > Cynocephalidae > Cynocephalus > Cynocephalus volans. The sequence continues at coordinate 33,615,858 of NC_084468.1, read as the reverse complement.
CACAGAGCAGACAATGACTGGTAAATGATTTTCTTTAAAAGTTTTTGTCACAGATAATAGTCTGTGACAAAAGTTAGTTCAGGTGTGTCGACAGACTCCAGTTTTCCTTCCTGTGATACGAGTGAAGTTAGTGAAAACTCAGGGAAAGGACAAGAGGTTATTGTTGTCTTCTTTGGCCGGTCCAGACTTCAGGCAGATAAGGGAACAGCTTTATCCTGTGCTTTGGAGAGTGACAGAGAATTGAGAGACAGGAGAGGTGAGGTCAAAGAGACCTTGAGGCTGCTGCTTTATTCTAGCTTGTCAAAGCACCATATTTTGGGGTAACAGCTTTCCGCACCCCAACAGTTTCTTAAGCAATGTGTGTGAATCTCCCTGTTGTAGAAACCTCATTTGTCACGTCAGAATTGGAGTATTCCAAATACTGAGACTTCATTTCAATCAAATCCACATCTACTTGACCCCCTCCTTCGTTTGATACTTCTTTCCTCATTTTTCCATGACATGGTAGTTTGCTGATTTTTCTGCACAGTCTGCTCTTCTGTTAATTTCATCAGCCACACCTTATAATTGTGTGCTCCAGGCTTACTGTTTCTTACTTTCCAGAGTCCATATGGCACCTGCACAGGACAAGATACCAGGCTGCCTCTGGTAAATGTCCATGTGATACTTTGACACGTCTAAGAGCAAACTTCTCCTTTTCTCCAAAAGATGCCCCTTTCACAGCTCCCCTATTCTTGAAGTCATAAAATTGGCCCCCTCTGTAATTTTCTCTTCTTGTGTTCCATGTACTTCCACAGCATTTCTCACAATCTGTTGTGATCTGGCCATGTATTGACTTGTTTAATGGCTGGTCTTGATGCCACCCTACAAGCTCCTGGATGACAAGGGACCATGTTATGTTGTTCATCACTTCTGTACTCAGCCCCCTGCGTGGTGGTTGTTGCATGCAAAAATTGTTTATTTGGATCAGTGAATGAATAAACAAATGCACATGCTTATGTTTTTATGTTTGCACCCTGGGCCAAAATCTGGATGCCATCCTTGATTTTCCCCTCTTCTTCATACTGTAGATCTGTTAGTTTACTAAATCCTTCAAGAACATAAGCTCCATGACATGGATCTTTGTCTTTCTCAGTGTGATAATGTTACCAGACCAGGTTCTGGAGTATCAAAGTCATAGAAATGAGCAATGCACCCAGCAGGAAAGGAAGCAACACTTTATTTAAAGAGAAGAGAGCTTATGCATAAGGGAGATAGCTATAGGGAAGCTAGCTCTCTGAGGGCTGTTCAGAGTCCTTTATAGGGCAAGGATGCAGGCCAGCATCATCATTCTCCCCTCTGGAGGTGGTCCATTCCATTCTATCTGGTTGTGGTATGAGTGCATGCTCAGTATGGGTTTTGGTCCTTGTGCTTGCCCAGTGGGTCCAAGATGGAGCCATTGTAGTGGTCACCTTGAAACTTTGTGTGCATAAGGGAGTCGTGCTAACTGTCTGAGGGAATTTTGTGGTAAAAAAAAAAGTTACTTATCTTAGTTTGTGAAAATAGCTTAGCTGTGTGCTGGTTTCTTTGAAAACAGGGGACAGGGGCTTAGTCAAGGAGTGGAGTCCCATCCTTATCCTGTCTCAATGACAAGTGCATGTAGGTGAGCATTTGCTGTGCTGAAGAAATGGTTCTAAGTGTTTTATATGCAGTACCTTATTTCATCTTCATAACAACCCTAGAAGGATGGGTAGGTATTATTAGTATGTCCATTTCATAAGAAATCAAGGCATTGAGATGTTAAGTCATTGTTCATTGTCACACAGCTACTAAATAGTGGAGCCGGAAATTGAACCCAAGTTTCCTGAATCTGTGCTCTCAATCATTAAGTACTGTGCTGAAAAATCACCTAATGTTTGTGTGTTTATCCTGTGCTGGGTGCTTCACTAAAACCTTGCACATTTATTCCACACCTGTAGGTACTCTTACAGATGAAGGACAGAGACGGGCTTCAAGATGTTTAAAAAAAAAAAAAAATGACCCAGGTTGGGATCCAGTTTATGAGTAGCAAGGACAAGAGGTGAACTCAGATCATTTTAGCCCAAGCCTGGGCTCTCGTCCTTTGTGCCTGTGCTGCCAGACCTGCCAGTCCCATGGCCTGTGGTTTTGGGAGCAGACACTGATTTAACATAAACATTTCCTGAGGATTGTCAGGTTTTTCTTACCCCCAACAGACATCTGATGCAGCCATGCATGTTTCTTTCTGTAGACAATGGGGGCAGCCACACGTTACACTCCAGAACAGAGACCACCCCATCGCCCACCAACAATACTGGGAATGGACACCCAGAATATATTGCATATGCACTTGTGCCCGTGTTCTTTATCATGGGGCTCTTTGGCGTCCTCATCTGCCACCTGCTTAAGAAGAAAGGCTATCGTTGTACAACAGAAGCCGAGCAGGACATCGAAGAGGAAAAGGTCGAAAAGATAGGTAAATAACCTGGATTCTTTTTATTGGCAAGGAAGGAGAGTGGGAGGGGGTTGGGGAGAATTTTAAAACAAGAAACCAATCATGTATACTTTCCATCTCTATGAGGCAAAATGATCCATTTTAATAGCAGGTGGTGTGGTGTAATACAAGTGTGGATTTTGCAGTAATCCCATCTAGGGTTTGAAACCTTGCTTTAATTTACTGAATTTGTACCAGGTAATTTACCCTTAACTGCCCTGTGGCCTTGGGCAAGTTATATCTGTTCTGAATCTCTGCTATGTATAATTTAACTTAAACTCATTTCTAATTAACTTAATTTTATTCCATTGACATTTTAATTTGATTTAAATGAGGACAATAGTAATTCCCACCTTGCAGGTTATTGTGAAATTTAGAGAGAAGATGCATTTGTTGATTGGTACATATAGCCACTTAGTAAATACTGTATTAATCCTTACTACTATTATTGAATTAGATTCTAATAAGACTGAAGGGAAAACTGAGTCGGTTTCACTGGTTTTGTGGTTATGTTATTGCTGGGGGAGTTCTATCTTAAAGCTTTCTCTCTCTTTTTTTTTTTTTTTTTGGGCAGCTTGCTAGTTTGGGGATTTGAACCCTTGACGTTGGTGTTATAACACCACACTCTAAGTAGCTGAGCCAACTGGTCAGCCCCTATCTTAAATCTTTGTGATTGGAATTTATGTTTATTAAGTAATGATTATGAGAACAGTGAAGTAAAAGTATGGTGAGAACCTTAGTTTATCTTCGGGGTGTCTCACCTTTTCCTCTTCACACGGGGTTGTTATGTAGTGTTTGGAAAAGCCTGAGAGATAGAACCCTGTTTTCTCCACTGTTTCTTTCTAACCATCCTTTAGGGAGGTTTCCCGACTTGGGCCTTGAGGGGTAGTGGGGAACTCTCCACGTCCCTTTCAGCTGCTCTAAGGGTAGTTCTTGCAGGAAGGTGACGTTTGGAGTAGGCGCAGCAAACCCGCAGGGCTGGTCGGGGGTGGGGGGTTCCTCATTTCTTGCCAGCTTGCTGGACTGTTGGTTTTTGCCACCCCCACTGACCTTTGAGGCTGAGAAAGAACACGGTTGAGTCATGCATTGCTTATGAGCAAACCAAAGTTGAGAGTTTGTCAACAGAAAGCAGAGCCTCCACCTCGCCTCCTTTGTAGATACGCTGTAGTAGGTTGGTTCAGCAGTTGCTTCTGCGCTGTCTAACCAAACATGCGTATTCACGTGGGAGGGAAGCCGACCCTTGGGTGGAGAAGATACTTTTCCAGGTAAAATGCATGGGACATTACATACCTTGCTTTGTTCTCGGGGAACTAGGATAAGAGTGTTTCAACACTCCCTCTTCCTTCTTGTCTTATTGAAACAAATTGTACAGATCAGTATCAGAGTGGAGGTTTGCTTTTTTTCTTTTTCTTTTTTTTTTTTTGTCTTTTTCCATGACCAGCATTCAGCCAGGGAGTGCACCGGCCATTCCTATATAGGATCCGAACCCACGGCGGCGTCCCGCCGCGCTCCCAGCGCTGCACTCTCCCGAGTGCGCCACAGGCTCGGCCTGAGGTTTGCTTTTTTTTCAAAGACTATCACATATACTGCTGCTACAGAGTCCGCTAACGTGAACTGATTTTGTGGGTAAATAGCCACAGCCAAAATTTATGTGCTTTGAAAATGTGTTTAATAGGACAGGAGAGTTTTACAAACACAGATGAATAATTATCCAATTTAAAAAGGAAATTAATATGCTAAATTTAGATAGTAAGCCTGCAGTTAAAATAAAATCCAAGGAACATTATTTTTTTCTTTCGATTAGTTTTGTTCTTCCTGTTTCCCCAAGAGTTTAAGGAAGTGATGAGACAGAAATAATAGTAGCAATGACTGGTACAAATGCTTTTCCAAAGTGTTGACTCGGAAAGTGAATGGGTATTTGGACTTGAGATAGGTGGACAATTGTGATACTTTGTTTTGTGCTTGTTATGCTGAGGAACTCACAGCACACTGTGCAGTAGGAAATTTGGGACTGAAGGAAGAAAGCCTAGAATCTTAGGACTATGGATGGTCACAAGGTTATCAGAAGCTGTTCAGTGAGGTCTTGGGCCCTAAAACTGAATGTGTAATTGATTTGATGCCAGTGATCAATTGTAACCCCTTCTCCCCTCCTCTTTTTTCCTTTCAGAATTGAATGACAGTATGAATGAAAATAGTGACACCGTTGGACAAATTGTCCACTACATCATGAAAAACGAAGGTATGAATATTTTAGTGTTCTAGAACAATTTTTTAAAAAAAACTTATTTATTTGGCAGCTGGTCAATACAGGGATTGAACTCTAGACCTTGGTGTTATCAGCGTCATGATCTAAGCAACCAAGCTAACTGGCCAGCGCCCAGAACAATTTAATATTCATGTGTTTTATTAAAAACTTGCTTTGAAGAGTCAGGATTTGTATGGACTCTTGTGTTGATTTTACCTAAGCTTCCTAAAACCTCAGCTTCCAGCATTGTCCAACCACGGAGAGTTTTACATAGTGTTTTCGAAGCATCCAGAGAACCAGCCCTGGAACTGACAGCTTATGCTCAAATCCTGGCCTCACCACTTACCGGGTGGTGTGCTTTGGGGGAAGTCACATTGCCTCATGAAGCCCCAGTTATCTCCAGTTAAATGAAGGTAATAATATTTACCTCACAGCACTGTTGGGATACAGCACAGGTAAAGTACTTAGGATAGTAATCACTCAAACATTATCCGTCCCCTTTTTTTGTACTTAAAAAAAATTGTGGTAAAATACACATCACATAAAATTTACTATTGTAACCATTTTAAAGTTACATTCACAATGTTGCACAAGCATCACCTCTAGTTCCAGAACTTTTTTATCATCTCAAACTGAAACTCTGCACATTAAGCAATCATTTCCCATTCCCGCTCCTCATTCACTACTCTGCTTTCCGTCTCTATGGATTTGTCTGTTCTATGTTATCTATTCTTAAGTGTTAAAACTTTAAAGAAATTTAACCTTTATGGATTTAAGTATTTTTTTTCCTCTGAAATGTGTTATAAATCCTCATCTTCTTAAATGGAAGATTTATCTTGATTAAATAAGTTAGGGTCATTGTTCTGAATGCTGGTTATGGCCTCGACAGGAGGCCACGCCCTCAGTGGTTTTTCAGGTGTATGGCCTCCTTGCCCACATACTCTGTAACTGTGGATTCTCATACTTTGAGTTCTCATGATGATTTAAAAGACAGCTTTCTCCCTGGGCTCTATCTTTGCTGTAGTCAGCACTGACACATGCAGAATTCACTGGTGTAGCTGAGCCATTTGTCTAAAAGTTGAAATAACCTCTGAACTCATCACTAAACACCTGCTCTTCCGCCCTCATCCCTTCCCCTGTGATTACCCCACCCGCATATCCTCACTACTCAGCAAGAGCACCTGACTGACCCAGGCTGTTTGTCAGTGAGTTTGACCCTATTCAACTGGTTTTGACTTAGAGAAACAGCAGTTTCATATGGTGTGCATTTAAAAGGACAGGAGAGTTTTTAAAACATGGATGAATAATTATCCAGTTTAAAAAAGAAATTAATACTCAAAGTAATTCTCATTGCTGTTTTTAGAATGTGCTTCGTGTATTTGGCATAGATCTAGGTGATTTAATGTGTGTAATCTCATTTAATCTCAGAACATCCCTATAAAATTGGTGTTATATACCCATTTTACAGGTGAAGAAGGGAAGTCTCCTGTTATGCTTCTCACTGTGTAATGGAGATGCAAAAAAAAGATTACTCAAAGCAACACAAATACAATGAGAAGCCCAAAGGGACTGCACCTCAGCAACTCCTCTGTTAGAAGGAGAAAACTGGGTACAGCCCCGATTCAAAGTTAGCTTCTGTTTTTATTGTAAAAGCAAGAAGTTTCACAAGAAAAATCAGTTGATTCAATCATTTCAAAAGGACCCAAAGACATGGGCAATGTGACCAAAGTTATCTATGGCTAAGTATAGCTTAAACAATAAAAACTAATAACATCATTTAAATTAACAAGGTGACATTCCAAAGTATAATTTGAGAAACGCTAAATTGATCAAACTGTGATCATTATCTAACCCAAAATATAACCTCTCCCCAAATGATTTAAGTTACATTCTTATGATAATTGTCTCTAAAGTTTCCACCAACAGCTTGACCTTAGCAAACATTTTTTGACATTTTTCGCTACAGCAATTCTTTCAACATCTTTTAACAACAGTCAGTACGTTAAATAGTCAAAGTACGGGCCGAGCCCGTGGCGCACTTGGTAGAGTGCGGCGCTGGGAGCGCTGCAACGCTCCCGCCGCGGGTTCGGATCCTATATAGGACTGGCCGGTGCACTCACTGGCTGAGTGCCGGTCACGAAAAGGACAAAAAAAAAAAAAAAAAAAAAGTCAAAGTACATAATCCCATTCCAAAACAGTGATTAGAATTGATTAGATGGGCTTTTGCCCCCTGTATCGAGGGCTTTTGTTCCATACATGCATTACCTAAAAACCCTATTCTAAAAATCAAATGACAATCAAGATTTCTAACCCTCTACAGGCTCCAAGTGATGAAATTCACATGGTTATGACCCAGCTCCATCTGTCTGGTTACAAATGCAGCATCTTTTCCAACCACACCATGTTCAATAATTTTCTCGAATGGCTCATAGAACTCAGGGGAACATTTACCAGTAAATTATAAAGGCTACATTGCAGGAACAACCAGATGCACGAGATGCATAGGGCAGGGTATGGGGTGGCAGGGGAGAGGGTCCAGAGCTTCCATGCCCTCTTGGGCCTGTCACCCTCCATGTATTCTACAACCCAGAAGCTCATCAAATCTTGTTTAAGAGTTTTTGTAGAGCTTAATCTCCAGCCCCAGCACACCTCCTTCTACTTCCTAGAGGTCACTGGGTGGAGCTGAAAGTTTCAACCCTCTACTGACCCACCCTGAGGCCATCTAGAGGCCCCACCCTAAGTCCCCTCATTAGGGTAAACTCTGTGATCAAAAGTGGCTTATTACCAATAACAAAACACTCCTATCACTGAGGAAATTCTAAGGTTTTTAGCAGCTTTGTGACAGGAACCAAGGACAAAGACCAAATATATTTTATATTATACCACACTTGCACATTGATTATTTTCCTCCTAATCCTGAGAGTTGGATTAGCCACGCTGCTCAATCTCTTAGTTTATCTTTCCAAATCGTGTTTGGGCAGTCACTGGAATTTTCTTGCATCATGTGTAAGTTTGGAAAGTATCTGTGACTCCATAGCTGAGTTTCTCTGCCAGGCCCTTAAACTGCTATAGTAAGAATGGAAAGAGAGAGAGTACTGTAATGATTCCCTAAACTCTCCTGATTATTCACAGGAGATAAGAGATTCACAATAAAGGAGTGTGAAGTTCTTACCTTGAGGCTCAATTTACATTATGACAAAGGATTCCTTTGTAAACAGCTGTGATTACTGAGTGGGTTCTGAAACTTGCCGTGGTGATTATGCAAACATTCTGTGAACTATTATCTCAACCTGTGTCATTTGGGTAAAGACTTGGACTTTGGAGGAGAAGGGAGGAGAGTGTCAGGGTTAAAAGCACCCACTCCAGAGTCAAATGGGCCAGGGTTTGTGTCCAGGTCTGTCACCCTCTAGCTGTGTGACTTTGCTTAGTCAGTTAGGATTGTTAGGCCTCAGTTTCTGAATCTGTAAAACGGCATGATAATTCTACCTACTGTTAGGGTTGTCAGGAGAGTCCAATATGGTAAAAAGTTTGTAATGCAGTTAGGCGATACCTGGCACACACCAGGCACTTACATTTTGGTGATGGCAATATTAGTTCTTGCTTGGGAAATTTGCCTTGTAAGGATACTGCTGAAGAGCATAGTGGTGGCAATAGGACATTTTTCTTGCCTGGTTTTGGCTGTTTTATGCTTATTACCCAAGCAGAAATTCAGGGAAAAAGATAGGAAGCATTTTCTGGAAATTATCACCCACTACAAAATTTCTCCTGTTCTTGAAACATTTTCTTGCCTTATAAATGGCTCCTCCCTTTCTTGGGAAGCTCATGGAAGGAAGTATAGTTGACAGAATACTGGCGAGTGTAGGGAAAACTGTCTTGCATGGCTTATTGGAGTTACGAGTAATATGCAAGGAAGAGACATTCAATACAACTTAATTAGATTATTGCTTTTTAAATGGCAATTTCACAGCCAAACTAAAGCGTGTATTTAAGTCCTAATTGTGGTGTTATGTCAGAACATCTTCTCATCATTGGAAACCAGAAATGTCCCTGAGGGACAGATGACTGAAGTTTACTCTCTGGTGTAGTGTGAAGGTTAGCTCAGAGACAGGGGTGTATGTGCGTGTGCATGTGTGTGTGTGTGCGTGTGCCCGTGTGCCCGTGTGCCCACCGTCTTCAGACAGGGTGGATGTGAGTGATGTTTGGATAGGAACTTGCACCTACTCTTAGAGACTTCACTCATAGCAAACAAAGGAGCTGTTTACTAATTATTTCTAAGAGATAAGGGGGAGTTACAGGAATTCATGAATACGTGAGAAACACAAGTTTACAAAAAACAAGCTTTAGTGATGATTTTAATATATTTTATTTTATTTTGTTGTCAGTTGGCCGATACAGGTTTCTGAGCCCTTCCTTGACCTTGGTGTTACAACACTGTGCCCTAACCAACTCAGCTAACCAGCTGGCCTATTCTAATATATTTTATCTTCCTGGGACCACTTTATAATTTGATGTTTCATTTTATAGGCAGTCATTATTTCATAGGTGATTAATTTTCTCAGGCAACTGTTTAAATATTTGTTTTTAAAAAGCTTGTTCCCACAAGTGCTGTCCTTGTGTTCATACCATTTGTTGTTTTCCCTGTTTCTTCATTTACAGTTTTGTAGTTTGGTAAATGAAGGCAGAGTATAAGCCTAGACTGGTAAATTATTGTACATTTCCCAGACCTATTCACTGAAAGAGAATTATTTTTCTGAATCCTCATTATTAGTCAAAAGAGACCGTGACTGACATCACTAGATTCTACTTAAATTTGTCTTACAAAGGGTAATGTGTCATCTTTGTGGTGCGGGAGAAGATACTATTGATCCATTTTTGGTGCTTGTTTTTAGTGACAGGAGTCTTATTTACATCAAAACTTGTGTTTGGAAATGCATTTGGACATCCTCACAAAGTTGTGAAGGTCAAAGAGAAGGTATTTCTTTTAGCAAAGGATGGTATGTTGCGTTAATATTTCTGAAAAACCCCATGCATTCTCAAGGGTTGCCATAGGGTGATATGCCCCCCAAGAGGATGAAAATTAGATCTCGGGGGCAAAAATTTTTTTTAATCTCATATAAAGCACAGCTATTCATATAGTACATAAACAGATGTGTAATAAATCAGATGTATAATAAATTATAACTTCATGGGAGGGTGATTAGGGAAAAACTAGAGGCTCATGGGTGGGGCAATAATGAAAACCAGGTTGAGAAACACTGCGTATAAACCCTGATGGTTAACACTTAGCAGCAGTGCTGGAACTAAGTTAATTATCCTCCTCCAGGGATGTCATTTGAGAGGTTAACTGTTAAAGGTTGGTGTTGGCTCACATAGCAAATAGTGATTTTTTTATTCTTTCCTCTCTAGAGAATTTCTTGTGGTTAGTCATGAGAACAGTGCTTTAAAAATCAATGGAAAAGATTAGGAACCAGTAATAATACTTGGCCTTGCCAAGTAAGTATCCAAGAGAAACTTGAACATTCCATTTAGTTTTTTATCCTTGCGAACTTGACCACTCTACAAGAGGTGAAAAGAGCATGGTGTGTGGGTGTGGGTGTGGATGGGCGGACCAAAAAAGATTACATTCAGTTTGCTGTTATTGACAGGTAGCCCCCACCTACAAATTTGGATTTAAAAAAATTAACATTAGAAGTCGAATTTAAGTCAGTTCATGTTAGGTAATATATGTTGTGAACAACACTTGAAATTTTAAGATATCTGGTCAGAGTTAAGGTTTCTGTGGTCCTGAAGCAGAGCTAAGCCAAATGGCCCATCTGGGTATGCAGAGTTTAGAGCTTATTGTTTTGGCACATACAAATTATTAGAATACAGGTCCCTTAAGCCATATATTTTACTACCATATTCGTCAAAATGAGCTAACTGCAATACAGCAGCAGTGTATAAATTTCTCTTTGGTTGGGTGGGGGGAGAGGAAGACATGTGTCTTCTATGTTATATTGCTAACGATGTGTAGGAAGCAAACCTCTATGCTCTCCTTTGTGTAGATTCTCTGTCACTCATCCTGAATTCCTGTCTGATGAAAGTTACTGGTGGAGGGTGCCAATCATGGGGTTATCTTAGGAAAGACTCTCCCTTCTCCAGGACCCCAGGACCTCAGCTGTGAACTGAAGGAACTAGTTAGGTGTTTTTCCAACAGCTTTTCTGCTGTGATAATTCTATGATTACTCATTTCTTCTATTTTAATTCTTTAATTTTATTTTTATTCCTTAGCAAATGCTGCTGTTTTAAATGCAATGGTAGCAGATAACAGTGTGTGTGATCCTGAAAGGTGAGTGCTCCTCCTCCCATGTAATGGGACATATTTTCAGTTGTTTGCTCAGATATGATGCTGTTTGAAAAATGCTGTACGGCTAGAGCAGGTTTCCCAGCTTTGGCACTATTAACATTTCGGGCCAGATCGTTCTTTGCCATGGGGTACTGTCCTCTGCATTGTAGGATGTCTAACGACATCCCTTGCCTCCACTCATGAGATGCCAGAGCACTGCCCCCTTCCCCCAAGGTGTGACAACCCAAAATATCTCCACACACTGTCAGTGTCCTCTGGGGGGAAAATCAACCCTGGCTGAGAACTGTGGTGTTAGAGAATAATGCTAGGGAGAAGTAAGGCACAGAGGTTAAGAGCAAGAGCATAACCTTGGAATTGGGGGACTTTGTTCAGTCTGACAAACTCTGCCACTTATTGACTGCCTATTCTGGGGCAAGGTAACCACTCTGAGCTCAAGTCCCATCATCTATAAAATGGAGATAATCATTGTACCAGCTTCATTGGGTTACTATAAAGAATCCAAGTTTGGTACCTCAGGCATTGAAAGACCACCATGAACAATGACGACTAAAGGAATGGCCAGGCTGGTTTGGGGACACCAGCTAAGTTCTATTTTTGTATTACTGGTTTTAGGTTGTGGTTGTTGAGCATCCTATTCCTTCATAATTAATTACAGATAACTACATTTCTATATAATTTTTGATTTGTCCAACGAGGAGCATTTATAGAATGCCACCTGTGTGTTGGGTACTGTGCCAGAGCTGGGCATTCACAGGTCCTTGCCGTGGAGGAATCAGTCTAGTGGGGAGTGGAGACTTGTGTACGAGAGGCTCTGGGGGCTCTGGGAGGCCAGCGGGAGGTCAGGGATGTTCACGGAAGAGGTGCCATCTGAACCAGCTGTGGAAGAAGTGGAGGCAAGAGGCAGGGGCGGGTGGCAGGCAGAAGAAAATCCAGGAGAAAAGGCACTGGAGCACAAAAGTGTGGGACGCCCCTAGGAAAGGTTTGGTCTGGGGTGTCCAGAGAATGTGCTGTGTGCAAGAAGGGCCAGGAAAGGAAATTGGGACAGAATACATGGCAAGGAAGAAGGATCTTTTTCTGCATCCTATGTGAGCTGTGCACCCAGCACATCTTAGATAAGTTTGCCACACTGACCGTGTTTGCTGTGCATTTTGGAGAGGTAGTGCAAAGTGCAGGAAGTTGAGTTTAGAAAGCTCTGCTGATGTAGCTCTTAGAGATATACAGAGCTGTGATTTCTCCAGCATTCCAGCCCTGACCACAGACATCCGCTGGGAGGACATCTTCGTCTCAGTCATCTGTGGGCATACTGTAGTGCCTGTCACTGGGTTTTGTACACAGCTGGTACTTGATAATGTTCGTTGAATGAATGTCGTTAAACTCTTGAATTTAGCCTTCTAACGTGTAGTGTTAATTTAACACTACTATTTTACCCCAGGAAGGTACTGCTGTGTGCTTTTATTTTAACAATTTAAATGACGTCCCTAGAGAGCACCAGAAAACTTTGGGCTGTGTGTAATGTGTGAGATTATCTCCTCAACCATGGGCTGTTTTCGACAGTACAAAGGCTCGTTTCTGCCATCACAATCCTTCCGTGTGCCTTCGGGGCTCTTGCCAGGATGTCAGGTGTCAAGCTCTGTGACTTACTGCCCCACCTATACACATGTGAGCCAGAGGGCTGATTTCTGGTCAGTCTGGCCCTGTCCTGTTTTAATTCCAACTTTTATAATGGGTCAGAGCCTTGACATATGCCTTTTGAAAACAGCCAGCATCGTGGCCTACATACTTCTGCTTTTTATATTTTGGATGGTTTAGCCAAATTTCTTTCAGATTATTAAAGTGGTCTCCACTGTTTCTGAATTATTATGTATAGTATGGTGGTTAAAGGTGTGGTTTCTGGAATTAGACTTTCTAGGTTTCCATCTCAGATCCATCACTTATTTGCTGTGTGACCTTAGGCAAGTTGTTACTTAACTTCTCTGCACCTCAACATCCTCATTTTGAAAATGAGGAAATTAATAATACCTAGGTCATAGGGCTTTATGAAGATTAATTGAATTAACATATATAAAATGCGTAGAATACTAAGGTTAGCTGTTTTTATTATTACTATGATCAACACCGTCCACATCTGTTTTGAGCATCACTTTTGATATCTTGACCTAAACGCTATCTTTCTTTGGTGCAATAGCCAGATTGGATCACATTCTGACTGTCTTAAGTCATGTGATAATTTGATTGAAATTTAAGTTTTTCTTTCCTCTGGACACATATGCATATGCTTAGGCCACCTATTTGTTTAGAGTTCCAGGCAGACACTTGGCTATGGATGAGAAATTAGTATGATCGCATGAGGAGGGAGATCAGTGTTTTAGAAAGAAACCTAATGCTTTAAAGTCAAACAGTGTATCATTAGAAGCAGTAGTTTATTTCCAATTAGTTCCATTCTAGAAGTGATAAGTCACACTATTATTGTTTAAAATGAACTGTCATTGTATGGTCATGAGAGCTGAGTACCTCTTGCCTAAGATCAATTTACAAAGTCCATTTGTACAATTGGAAGATGCTTTTTTTCCCCCCCATTTAAACCTGCCTCTTACATCACAAGGAGAGAGATTGTCTTAGCTGGTATATTTTTTAAGTAACCAGTTCTACCTTTTCTTTTTCTTTTTCCTCCCTACCTTAGCCCTGTGACCCCCAGCACTCCTGGGAGCCCGCCAGTGAGTCCTGGGCCTTTGTCACCTGGAGGCACCCCAGGGAAACACATCTGTGGCCACCATCTGCACACAGTGGGAGGTGTTGTCGAGAGGGATGTGTGTCATCGGTGTAGGCACAAGCGATGGCACTTCATAAAACCCAGTACCAAGTCCAAAGAGGGCCGGCCAAGACGCCAAGGAGAGGTCACCGTTCTCTCTGTTGGCAGGTGAGATCCCTTCTGATGATTTTGGTTTGTATGTGACATGGTTGCTATGTGTGTGGATTTGTACTCACCCATTAAAGGTAGACTGTGTTCTCCTAAGCCTGGCTGGTCATATCTCTGGGATTTTGAGATGTTTTCTGGTCTGAATCCTGGATTTTTCCAGCAACCAAAGAATCCTAAGAGGCAGCTTTTGCTAGATCAAATGAGAGATGTATTAAGGTCATAATTAATTACTCACTCTAACAGATGAAGCCCAGAATCTCAACTATATATGAATAGAAGTTTATATATAGAAGTTTGACTTGTGGAAATGCAAAGCAGGTGATGGAGACCTGAGAAGGTGGCTTTCAAGTGGTTTTCTAGATTCCCAGACCCCTTCCATCTGTGGCTTTGCCAGGTTTGTGAGCAGAAGAACATCCATGGAGAATTGTTCATGAGGGATATTTAATGAGATGGGCCTGGAAGTGGCCCATATCATTTTGGCTCTCATTCCACTGGCCAGAACTCAATCCCTTGGCCATACCTAACTAGCAGGGAGCTGGGCAACATCATCGAACTACGTGCCAGGAAGAAGAGGAGATGGATCTGATCCACTGCTCTCCAGTCTCTCTGCCTTGGAAGACCCTTGTGAATTGCTGGGGCTGCTATCTTTCAGTTCACTTGCTCTGTGTCCTGGGTTTCTCAGTCCTAACGTTCCTTTCACTCGTGACCCATATGTGATACGGAGATCTTGCAGTTCAGGAGATGAGTCAATCTGACTTCACAGAAAGCATTTTTGTGGTGGAATGCTTTTGCAGTTTCTGCTCTCTGCATTATGAGTGTCACGCAGGAACTGCATTGCTAATGCTGCCTTTGGAAAGGGTGTGGAGAGTAGTGGTTAAGAGCACACATGACAGAGTCAGACTGGGTAAGAGCTAGCCAAAGCTGACAGTACTACATACATGACAAGCCTCTGGGAAGAGTGTCCTCAGCTCACTGTATCTACCTCATTCAGGTCCTGGCACCACTACTTACAGACTGTTACTTTGCTCTGTGGCTCAGTTTCCTCCTTTGTAAAGTGAGGATGACAATCACACCCACCTCATAGGGTTGCTGTGAAGACTAAATGAGGTGACTCACATAAAGTTCTTAGACCAGTTTTGGGCACTTACGCATTCAAGAAATGTTGGCTGTTGTTATTATCATTTTAGTTCAGTAGAGTTTCATCATGTGTTTCACAAGCAAGGAGAAGACTGCAAGGCTGTTTGCTACTAACAGCAAAACAGTACTACTCATGACCATACTGTTTTATTAAGAAGCAGAGTCATGGGAATTTATGAATGCGCATGTAATGAGAACTTGTAGCTTGTTTAGACAAAGCATATTTGTTTGCTTTTAAAAAAATCCGCTGAAATTTTCAACTCAGATTCAACATGGCTTTTTTTAGATGCCCCAAATCCAACTCTCTTTCTTGGACATTGGATACCGTGAGCATTTAATTATTACAGGCTATTTTTCAGTGTGTGTTTCTTAAGAGAGTCTTATAGTTGGATAGAATAGATTGGTGTTTATAACCTTTGCATGCTCTTTCTTTTACTCCCTCAGAGTCTTCCTCCTCCTCTGGGTTGATGATCTCATTCTGTACAAAGCAGGAGAATTTATTTTAGATGGCTTTAAGGGAAATTAAGTCCAGAACTAGAAAGAAGCCATTATGAAAGACTCTAGGGATTTGATAGTGATGTATTAGGAAAACAATCAGATTGAGTAGATTTCTTTAATTTCACTCTTTTTTTTTTTTTTTTTTTTGACCAGTGAGGGGATTGCAGCCCCCGGCTTGGTGTGGTCTGCACCACGCTCAGCGAGTGAGCGCACCGGCCATCGCTATATAGGGGCGCTGCACTCTCCTGAGTGAGCCACGGGGCCGGCCCTAATTTCACTCTTAATTCTTAATGGAAATCTCTTCCTTAACTTACTTAATTTTTTCCTTAATCCTTATTGGATATTAGCCTAAATTTGTCTTTAAAAAACAGACAAACCAAGACCCCAATCCTGCCACCAACTAATACTGATAGAATGCTTTGTTGGGGCTCTTTGGGCTGTGTCTTGTGTGCATGTGTGGGCAAGTGTGTGCAGGTGTTGAGATAGGACCATCGGACAGGTGTCTATTTTTGTAAGGAACTTATCTAGTGAACATTTTGGTTGTGTGAGTCTAATTTGTAAACCATTCGTACTTTTTTATCTTGCTTTCTGTGGTTAAAAAACCTGATGTTAAAGCCCATGTGATTGTTAGAAACAACTCTGAGGCTGTTTGATATTTGAGTGGCTGTGTTTTTTAATGCATTTGGCATGGTCTATGAAATATCCAGCCTAGTCTGTGATGTGGTTAAGTGAAAATCAGCTGGAGAGTTTGGCAGGGGACAGGGAGATTTGCTGGGGAGAAATGTTCCTCCTAGTGAGTACGTTCTTCACTGCTATCCTCCCTTTTGGCTGAGTTTGTTTGGGATCCTCTAGATGGATGGTTTTTGATTTACTCATAATTCTTTCCTGGGAAAGCAAAACTCATCAGATCTTCTCTTTCCCCCTCAGGTTTAGAGTTACAAAAGTGGAACACAAATCAAACCAGAAGGAGCGGAGGAGTTTGATGTCTGTTAGTGGGACCGAAAGCGTCAATGGGGAGGTGCCTGTGACACCTGTGAAGAGAGAACGAAGTGACACAGAGTAGCAGGTGAGCTGTAGTTTTGGTGAGATTGTGGGTGGGGTGATGCCTGGTGGGAAGAAGGTACTGGGGACCTCCTCAGGGTCTGTGGCAGCCCAGGAATGACACTTGGCAGGGAACTGGGAAAGCTTTCCTGGAACTGCCAAGACTGAGGGGAACTGAGCATGATTACTTGTTTGTCCAGAGCTTTTTGTAAAGAGGACACAAATTTGGTGACTCCAGCAGCTTTGCCTGCATGAAAATGAGGATAGAGGATTATGTATGAGGCAATGTGGAGTGGTGAGGATTGTGGCAAACTAGAAATCACATCGCCCATCTATAGGGCTTGCATTACCACAAGGTGGAAAATGCCTAATGTTGCTACATCTCCTTACCCAAAAAAAGGTGAAATCACCACAGGTTTTTAAATGTTGGCAGCTTATTAAATTTTCTTTAAAAAACCATGCAGGCCAAATAACATAATGTGTCATCATTTCTAGGTAAACTGATTTGAAAAAGGCTGGAGCAAACCAACCAATGCTTTTCCCTTTGAGTTGGAAACTAGTTTTCTTTGATGTGTCACAGTTCTGAAATACCCTTAGTAGGAATATTACTCTCTCCATTAGCTCTTTTGAAGCATAAGCAAAAGCGACTGCTTCTGGGTTTGGCAAGCTCAATTTTGGAAGATACTGCTTTAAGAAAAAAACCCCAAAACTCAATATTGGCTTAGCTTTCATCTTACTTTTTTCTTTCTGTTCTTTCTTGAGTAGCATTTATCCTTTTTATGTTTCTTATTATACATAAAAGGGCAGGTGTGAGGACTTGGGAGTGATCATGCTCTAAAAGCTCCAATGGGACCATCAGCGGCAGAAGAGTTTACACGTACGAAGGAGTAGGAGGTGGTCAGGCAGGGTCACTGAATCTGCAGGGAAGTAGCAAAGCTGAGCCCTAGCCCTGGAGTTAGACTGCCTGGTTCAAATCCCAGTTTGCCACTCACTGACACTAGGGCCCGGGCGAGGTACTTCAGCTTTTTATGCCTCACGGGAACAGAGAATGACGCTGCCTGCCCCAAGGCGTCATGTGTAACTGAAGCCCAGGGCCTGGCATGTAGAAAATGCTCAGACAGTGCTGCTGATTATTATGAGTTAATTCACATTTGGTTGGGGAGGAGAGAAGTGACTTTTTGGGTGAAGCTTCTCTTATTATCTGTCAGACTCAGAGGGTTGGAGATGTTCTGGAAGTAAGCTGGAAGAGTCATGCTCCTGAATTCTCTAAGACATAGGGGTTCTGATAGCTTTCTAGTATTGGTTCTTGTGGTCTCGCCTTTGGGGAGATCTGGCCTCTTTTCCCAAGTTTTGTAGTCAAATATGGGCTTTCTTTAAAGAGAAGAAATAGTACAGAAAAGTCTGTCTTTGGCTTCTCAGCCAGTTACTGGTGACCTTGAGTAAGGGAAGCTGAGGAATTTAGGAAAAGGAAGAGGATGACGAAGACAATAGTAATCACAGCTAATGCTAATCCAATTTTCTAGACTTCTAGGCATTGTATTGATATGTATCTCACATGTCATTGTTATAAACATCTCTTAATGGGGTTGACCCTGTCATCCCCGTTTTACAGATGAGGAAACTGATGAATGGAAAGGGTAAGTTCCATGTTGAAGGTCCCCCTAGAAGGAGGAGCTGAGATTTGAACCTAGTTCTCTGACTACAAGATCAATCACAACCACCCTTCTATCATCCAAGGTGCTCACAAAGGGGTAGCACTAGACCCATGAATGGGGACATTTCCACCAATGATCTAGAACTTTGTGGTCCAATATGGTAGCCACTAGTCACCTGTGGCTATTTAAATTTAAATTAATTAAAATTAAAAATTTAGTTCTGCAGCTAAACTAGTCGCATTCCAAGTGTTCAGTAGCCACAAAAGTCTAGGGTCTACCGTATTGGACAGTGCAGACACAGAACATTTCCATCATCGCAGGGAGGTGTATTGAACAAGAAGATGGTACCTTAGAATCAGAATGTTGAGTGACCTTGGTCGATTAGAGAAGGATTCTGATTAATGTCAGTGAGGACTTGCCTGTCTGGGAAGAGAAGCATCTGGCTATTCAGGTCTAAGGTAAGGAAGGCTTAGCCTGTTTAGTTGCACAGAAAATATGATCATAATGACCGTCTGCATATGAGTCATCAGCTGGGCAGTGTGTTGAGAAACGGAGCAGATGCGTAAGAAGATGCGCAAGGTGATCCTTTTGTCAGACTCAGCCCTGATTAGAGCTTGCTAATGTGCCATGGCTCTAATTTTGGCTGCTACTGCCCAGAGACCAGACTCTAGATTTGGAAAGGTTCAAAGAATTAGGATTGCTCAGCTGGTTTTCTTGGCCCAGTTTTGTCTATAGGACTATCTGACTGTAGGAATTTGATCCAATCATCTGAAGTCTTGACCACATTTAACTGGTTTACAATTTGATATTCTCTGCAAAGCAAAGTCATCCGGCAGGATTATGTAAAAGAGGATTGGATTTGATCAGTAGACGTGGTTCTGAGCTTCACCATTTGGAAATTATACTTATGTGCCCCTATCCCTGATTTTCTAGAATGTGAAATAAGGATAATAAATTCATTGATTTGAGGCAGGTGCCAAGAGAGTATCTGGAATATAGTTGGCTCTCAGAGGAGGGTAGTCATAGTGTGTTGTTCCATCCAAATCATCAAAAAGCACACAAGTAGCCTCAAAAAGGCAATGTGTTTTCTGAGCCTCCAACCAGCTGTAATTAATTTTGAAATTAAAAATAAAAATTTTTATTATGGACGTTTTCAAAGTAGAATAATATTATGATGTATGCCCATGACCCATGGAGTTAATTAATTATGATACCTACAGCTTTTTGGATACTCTGTATCTGGCATGGTTTAAAAGGTACATTTCATGTATTACCTTATTTAATCCTCACGACAGCAATAGGCAGGTGCTTGTAGGTGCTAGTTAGTACAGCATTTTGCAGGTGAAGGTCTTAAAGACTGAGTTTAAGCTACTTGTTTGAGTTAGCAAGAGTATGATGGAGTTTAGAGTCAAACCCAGCCAACCTGGCTTCGGGTATCACAGACTTGATTCAATTGGGTCCTGGTCAGGTTGGGACCTGCTGGGTGACCACATGTTATTACTCCAACAGAGTGTGGGCTCTGAAAAAGGTGGGAAGGAAATATTCATTGGCATTTTAAAAAACTTTATTTATTCATTAAACTTTCTTGCTGGTTTTCTTATTTCTTATCCAAAGAGTATGTTTGGGGTATTTAACATGACTTGATTTTCCAACTAGAGAAATCCTGAAATTTTTCCTTCTGGGCTAAGGTCTCTGGTTCTGGACTGAATCAGATTTGCCCTAGACTGTAGCTAATGTGTCGTAGGAAAGGAGTGTTATGTATCTTTTAAACAGTCACATAAAGATGTACAATCTTTAGAATTCGATTTTTTCCTGAAAGATGTTTTTGTTCAAATTTGGATTTTTAGACAAACTATTTTTCTGAAATGCTTTGTTTTACTGTAGAATAGATGCAAATATTCAGCTATATTTACATATCCACTCATTGGTTAGGTTTCTTTTTTCTTTCTTTCTTCTTTTTTAGGTGGTAGTTACTAGAAACTAAACTTATTCCACATAGAAGATTCCTTTCTCCCTGTGTTTCCTTCTCTCTTTAAAAAGCAAAATCTGCTGGCTGGCATCTCCTCACCTCTTATTTTTCTCACTCTGCTTCTTTGGCCTGAGTTCTTTTTTGTAGCTAGATCTAATTTGCCCTGTGCCTGATTTATTTTGGCAATGCAGTTAAAATGGTTTCTTTTTCTACAGAAAATGTGTTTTTATTTCTTCTTAGAAGAATAAGCTTTTGTTCTTCATAGTTAAATAAATCGAATTGCTTTCAAGCTCCAAATGCCAGTGCCTTGTCTTCATTGTCACTGGTCTTTTGCTTTTTAAAAATGATACTGTCGTAAGCATTCCTCTATACTGCATGTTTCTGAAATACGTACCCCTTTTTCCATTTTATGATAGTATCTTCTTGAAAACACTGATTTGGTAAGTTTACAGAGCAATATTTTTAAAAAATTTATTTTTAACTAATTTTTAAATTGACAAAAGTGGTATATATTGTGTATAACATGATGTTTTGAAATATGTGTACACTGTGGAATGGCTAAATCGAGCTAATTAACATATGCATTACCTCACATACTTATCATTTTTTTTTGTAGTGAGAACACTTAAAATCTACCCTCAGCAATTTTCAAGAATATGATACATTGTTATTAACTGTAGTCACCATGTTGTAAATAGAACTTTTGAACTTATTCCTCCTGTCTAAGTGAAATGTGTCCTTTGACCATTTCCCCAACATCCTCCTCCCCTCTTTGGCCCATTTTTTAATTGGGTTGTTTTCTTGCTGTTGAGTTGTTTGAGTTCCTTATATATTTTGGATATTATTCCCTTAAGAAATGTATGCTTTGAAAATATTTTCTCCCATTCCCATAAATTGTCTGTTCATTCTGTTGATTGTTTCCTTTGCTGTGCAGAAACTTTTTAGTTTGATGTAATCCCATTTGTCTATTTTTGCTTTTGTTGCCTATGCTTTTGGGTTCATATCCAAAAGATCATTGCCCAGACCAATGTCAGGTAGCTTTTCCCCAATGTTTTCTTCTAGTAGTTTTACAGTTAATACTTTTTTTTATGTAGACATCTTTTTCTATTTTAAATTGTTTTATTTTTGAAACTAGTATTAATTTTTATTTTAGTGATTAACAGCTGTGTTTTGAGCTGTTTAGATTTAATTTTAACTGTGACACTTAACTACCAATGGTTTTGGGCAAGTTACTTAACTCTTTCAAGCCATAGTTTCTTTGTCTTTAAAATGGGGTTGTTGCTGGACTTAAATGATGTGATATATGTGTAGTTCTTAAACCAGTCCTTGGCATGGAGTTAGTATCTACTAAATGCTCACTACTATCAATAATTTCTATGCTGTTCTCAGTGATCTCAGGTTTTTATTTATTTATTTTAATTTTTATTGAATCAAAATTGATTATACATATTTTGGGGGTTCAACATGGAGATATTTTGATCAAGTCAATATTGCTAGCATATATATGGCTACTTTGGGGGTTCAACATTGAGATATTTTGATCAAATCAATATTGCTAGCATATATATGGTTACAAATAGCAATTATTCTTTACGCTCCTTGACCAATCTCTCTCCCTCCCCCTCCCCCCTCTAATTACCCTAGATTTCTTCTCTCCTTCTGAAAGAATAATGGTTACTCTGTTGATTTGTTGTCTACATGATCTGTCCAGTGCTGAGAGGTGTGATCAGGTCCCCGAATATTATCATAGAGCAGATGCTTCTGTCACTCTGAAATGGGCTTTGTGGAGAGAGACATCCTCTTCTTTTCTTTGGTCTCTGCTGGTGACTCTCCTTGTGTTAGTGCACTCCAGTGGCTGGTAGACCATCTGTGTTGTGGTTGTGCCATCTAGCCTCTTTCGTGGCAGCCATAGTTATTGTGGTGGCTGTGATGGGCCACCCACATGGAGGTGATGTTTTTGGCATGCTCCTTGTTGCTGGTGGTTTCCCTGGTTGTGGGGAATGTCTGGTCCCCAGCTCCATACCTTGGGTCCCTGGGTGGGCCCCGAGGTGCTGGTGTGGTGTGCCTGGTTGTGGGGGGGGGGTTCAATCCCCTTCTCCATACCTTGGTTCCCTGGGTGGGCCCTGAGGCACTGGCACAGTGTGCCTGGTTGTGGGTGGAGGGTCCGGTCTTCGGCTCTAGACCTCAGGTTCCTGGGCAGGCCTCGAGGTGCTGGCAGTGTGAGTGGTTGTGGGTGGAGGTCCTGTCCCTGGGTCCATGCCTCATGTCCCTTGGCGGTCCCCAAGGTGCTGGTGGTGTGCCTGGGCAGGAACTAATTTTTTGTCCTTTGTTTACTTCTAACACAGGGGAACTTCCTATGGGAACTAGTATTTGAGCTGTGTTGGTGAGCTAAATTACTGCTTTGCTGCTGTTTTCCTAGGGAGGGCTTTCTGTACAGCTCAGGGGTTTAATGTTTGATCTCATAGGTACTTCCAGCTCTCCAGAGACTCAGTGCACCCGGATTGTGTAGAAACTCTGATCTGGGCCTGAGTTTTTCCATCAAATTGCACCCCATGCAATTCTGCATTCCCAACCAGTCTCCTCTGAGTGGTTGTGCGCTGATTGGGGGGTGGATCAGCTGTCCTTGCTGTGTCCCAGTGTTCTCCTGATGGGCCTGTCCCCCCTACTGCCCATGCTCCAAAGACTTCCCATGGGATGGGCCCTGTACTGGTTCCTTGTGATGACTCACTGGCCTCTTTATGGCTACCCTTTTTCAGCTGTTCTGGCTCCTCACTCCTGCATGGGTCCACAGGAACCCTATTAGTGGCCTTGCTGTCCTGGGGGCCACCAAGGCCCTCTTCTCTTCTCCCCTGCTTCCTTCGAGCAACTCCATCTGAAGGGCACAGTTGTAGCTTCTGCTGGCTCCTGCTCCGTGTGCAGCTCAAGGCTTAAAGCAGCCGCAGCCCAAAATGCTCCGAGCAGTTTTTTCTTTCTCTCATCGTGGTTTCTCCCACCTTCACGAACTCTGTAGGTTTCTCCTCCTCTTCCTCTGAGCTCCAGTGGCCCCAGCTTGGCTGATGTTACATTTTTCTATTTGTAAATTGGTTGATTTGTGGGAGAGAGTGATGCTGGGGACAGTCTGTTTCACCATCTTGACTGGAACCCGATCTCAGGTATTTATTAGGCCATTTCTCAAGCTTTAACTTTCTGGTTCTGTGAATTCCTTTTTTACTTTTGAAGAAAATTACAGCTTTGGACTTTCAGGGCATCTTAGAAATAGATAGTATTTTGCAAGTCCTGTAGGAATTTGGGCCATTTTCTTGTTAGTGTTAAGGAGGCCTTGGAAATAACTAATTCCTTCTTACAGGAGGACGTAAAATCAAAATTAGTAACAAGGTGATTGAAAGTTTTGCTGTCTTGAATTCTTTTAGTTATAAAGATCAGAGGATGGGATAAGGAAAAATGTAGCGTGGACCGAGAAGTTTCTGTGCTTAACCATGACTGCTCTGCTAGTGCCCTGCTTTGGGATAAGATTCTTCTCTTTACCATGATGTTGGCTCGCACTCCATCCTGAGCATCTGAGTTCAATCACAAGTTGGCTTTCTTGACCTTTGCTGCCTTCACTTCCTCCTATGACAGGGAGGAAAGGCCAGCTTTCTCCTTCCTTTGAGCTCCGCGACAGGGACTGCTAGGGGGCCTTTCCTGAAGCTGCGCTGCTTAATTTGCATCCTCTGAATTGCTTTCTTTTTCTAACTGTTCCAAATCAACAATAAGAAAGCCCAGTAAAAATATGGGCAAAGAATTGAACAGACACTGTACAAAAGAAAATGTAGAAATGGCCAATATGCCATTCAACCAAAAGTGCTCAGCATTATTAGTCATCAGGAAACTAACATTAAATGAATTAATTTTAATTTAAATATTAAGTTAAAATATTCAAACAGCATAAAAGCCTGCAGGATGGAAAAGGAGTCTTAAAAACAAAATAAGTGTCCATCCCGTTTATACTCCTTGCCCCCCACATATCTCCTAGTCCCCTTCCCAAGAGGGACCATAGAAATCAGTATCCTCCATATCCTTTCAGGGTTATGGTATGCATTTACATGTTTCTAAAACATGTCTGTGTATATAAAGTCCCTCCTTTTGCTCTTCCACAATTGAGAGCATAGATACTTCCCAGCACCTTACTTTTTATTGAAGTAGATGACTTTTCGGTTCGTGGTCCCCTGACTTGAGTTTTTACTCTATCTGCAGAAGACTGAGGAGGAGCCAGTTTTTACTCTCCCATGTTGACTGAGCCATGAGGAGTGAAAATGCTGGATACATCTTAAAAGTCATATGCCTTATTTGTCCTTTGTTCTTGGGAATAACTAATATGTTTATGGCAGTAATCCGGGAGTTTTGGGCGGACTTAAAACTTACTTTAAAACATCAACTCTGATGTTTGTTCTGAGTTATTCTTCTGTAGCTTTGTCTGTGCATGGAAGATACTGAAACCTATTAATCAGTATTCCCAGAATTTAGACATGGGAGATGAGGGTTTTGTTTCCCTTGGCTCTGAATGGCCACCCAAGCAAGCCTTCTCCTCCTAGTATATATCTTTCTCTGTTGATTGGAAGTTGACTCATAGAACCCACAGAGAGCGTATCTGTTCTGCCCCTTTAGCCCTTCGACAAGACTTACAGAAGAGGGGCTGCAACATCTACCATTTTCACCACAGAAATTTGGCAGCGTTGGAGGCTTATGGAGACTTCCAAGGACCTCACAGGGGTTCAAGGGAAGCTGAATATGAAATGCTTCCAGAGACATTTTTGTCTCCAATTGGAAAGAAAATGGAATTAATTTTCAGGATTTTAGTTTTCCTTTATTTGTACCTTGAGACTTTGAGCTCTACTAACATTAAATAGCTTAAGTAAAAAATTGTGCCTATTTTCTCTAAGTAACAGGAATTAGGCTGCTTTATAGTGACTCCACAGTATAGCTTCAGCAATCAGATTTCTTGTGCTCAAGATCCGGTCTTTTTAGCTGTGTAGTCTTGGACAAATTACTTACCCTCTGATGCCTCATCTTCTCCATCAGTTAAGTGGGGGTAATAAAAATACCACATGCTTTATAGGGATGTTGTTCCTTGGCACTAAAGTGCAAAATGGGTGAATATTAGATGTTGTTAATTACTATTTTAGATCAGGCAAGCCTAATTTAAATATTTTGCAAACAAAAGAGTTAAAAATTCATGTTTTTGATATTTCTTCATTCTCTTGAGGCTCAGAGAGGCCAAAATATAAATAACCTATAAGATCGTAGTAGTATTGTTTGTTGTACTCAGGTAGAGGCTTACTGAAGGCCAGTTAGCCCAACTCTAGCTCACAAGCCAGTGGAGAGGCAATATCTAACTTGTTTGATTTTCCTTATTAGAAAGAGGTGGTACTATTCAGAGTAATAAGTTATTCTGCCTGTAGCTTAGTGTAGACATTACATCAGAGACTAATTCAGGGAACTGCTGAATTGTATTTAAATAATTCCCAGTTGAATCTTTGTTTTTCCAGGTACAGAATAACTTTTGATGTCAGTTACATTTTACTTGGAATAAAGTGCTTTGAATCACACCATCCTAAGGGCTGGTAAATCACAGATGTTCACAGTTATTGTCACTTGGGAAAGCCATTGTTGGTAAATATATGAACAAGAGCAACCTTCAGACTTCCCAGTAAGGTGCAAATCTAATGTCAAAAGATTCAAAACTCATCGGTATTATTTGATATAGAAGGTAATATAATTTGCAAGAATATACTGCAGGAATATTTCTGCCTATGCTACTTTAAAAAGCGATTTCCATTTTGAATGAAAAAAATACCTATAAACATCTTTATTTTTCCTGAACTGACCCATATACATAAGAAGTTGCTCACCATTAATATTAAAAGTTAGAATTTAATATTAAAAGTTAGAATTTTAGCTCTTCCCAAAATGGGAGTTGTAAAGTAGCAGCTCATGGAAGAGGCAGTGGTCAGTAAACATGAAAAATGCCTAACCTTACTAGTAATGAAATAAATACAAACAAAAATAGAGATCACTTTTTGCTTTTCTGTTGACAGAGATCATTAGTGCTAGCATGACCATTTAACTCACATCCAAAATGAGACTCTTCTGAGAAAAAAAAGGAACATACTGAATAATTATTATGGGTAAACATATATAAACTGAGACCTCCCAGGCAAACTGGTTCACAAGGTCACCCTGGTTAAGAGGTGGAGGTAGAGGTTATCACACACTGAAGCAGGGAGGCTATGTTAATGTATACCTTAGTGGTGGCAATCTGGAAATGTCAAAAATTTAAATATGTACTCTTTGACCAAGTGATTCTATTTATAGATATACAGGAATGCAAAGATAATGTTCAAAGTTATTCACTTCAGCTTTGTTTATAGTAGCAAGTAATTGGAAACAACTTTAAATATCCATCACTGAGGGATTAATAAAATGAATTATGCCTTATTCATTTACTAATGGCCTGCAAATGCCAAAGATTGTAGAGCCAAATCATCTACTATGCTATATATTATTAGATGAGAAAAGCAAGTTATAAAATATCCCAGTTTTGTTTAAGAAATGATATGCCATGTATCTCATTTTGTCTTAGGTCGAAGCTGTTTAAACGTCCTCCCTACAGGTGCTAAGCTCCTTGAGGGCTTGGACTGTGTCTCCTCACCTTTTGCTGTGCCTTCAGGTGGTGCCTTATACATAGTTGGCCCTCAGTCATTCTTTAATAGATGTGATAATTCTTCTGGTCATTAAAAGACACCTCTGCAGGTTAGCTGAATTCCAATTTGTACCTACTTTGAGATAAGTTAAAAAATGATTCTGTGGTTCAAAAATTTTGCAGCTCAGATTCAGTTATTGAGATTGTAAATTAATATTTCAGACTTTAAATAATTCTGTTGTATTTATTTCCTCCCCCATTTCTTTGATATATTTTTGACCTTAGCTGACTTTGTAGTGTTGTGTTCACAGGGTTTACCCTTTGGAAGTGAACTTAATTTTTGTAGTTATTAATTGGTTGATAAACATTAGTACTGGGTTTTGCCTAACAACTAAAATCTTTATATGCACATTAGAATCAACTGGGTACCTTGTAAGAAGGCAGAGTCCTGGCCTCCAACCCCAGAGATTCTGCTTTAGTAGGTCTGGGAATCTGCGGTTTTTAAATAATATTTAGGCCAACTCTAAAGCAGGTTCTGCTGATCATTCTGAGAAACATTGATTTAAAGAAACTGCACAGATTAGCCTAGATTAACAGGAATCTACTGTGCTTTTTAAGTTAACAAGGAGCAGTTATTAAATTAGGAAGGTATTAATATTAATTTATAACATTTAACACACAATTTAGATCAGAGCAAGATTTAAAGGACTACAAACACGAAGTACATTCTGATGTGTTCCTGTTAATCTACACCTGCCAAGATGCCAACTATGCAGGGAGCACTTTTGAAAGGCCATGGTGTCACATTTTCAGCAACCGTAACTTGTGGGCATTAACCACAAAATGTCCAGTAGAGCCTGGTAAAAAATAATCCCCTAACCAAGAAGTTTGAGCCTTAAAGCATTACAGATTACTAATGAATGATTACATACCTGTAGTTCCAGGACTTCAATGTAAATATTGCTGTCATAATCTTAACTCTCTTTCTATAGACACCTTTCTCCATTTATATTATTTGAAAATGTTTTAGAAAATTATTAATCCAGTCGTGTGGTTCTGTAGCCTTGTAACTTTCAATAAGATCAGAATTCAATGTACAGGTGCACTTTTGGTCATCCTGGGGACTGGGCGCCCTTTAGAGTATAGGTTTTTAGCATCATTTAACTGTTCACGGAACTACAGTGACTTGCCCTGGGGAGGCCCTGCCAGTGTTTCCAGTTCCTACATTTCCATTCTGTTGCCCCCACACAGGTGGTACCAGAAGATCTCAGTGATGGCATGGATGTCTCTGTGGTAGTTGGGTGGGGGTAATTGTGTGGGCTTCCAGATCCGACTGCCTGGGTAGAATCCCTACTTTCCCATTATTAATCGTATGGCCTTGGCAAGTTATTGAACCTATAAGCCTCTGTTTCCTCCTATGAAAATGAGAGTTGTCATTGACTCAGGGAGTCATCTGGAATATTGAGTTAATGAACCTGGTATACTTAGCATAGCGCAGTACCTGGCATATAGAAAGAACTCTGCAAATGTCAGCTACTGTTATGATTAGTTGGACAGCCTTTTCCTTCCTTAACAACCTGCCCTTTGAGGTCTTAGTGTTCCCCATCTATTAATATGTTTAGGCTTCTAGTTTCTTAAAACGTATTTCTAATTTTTATTTATTTATTTTTTTGGTGGCTGGACAGTATGGAATCTGAACCCTTGACCTTGGTGTTACAAGGTGGTTCTCTAACCAACTGACCAAACCGGTCAGCCCTTCATGTTTCTAATGTTTAAAAGGACCAAATCCTTTTTTTCTAGAGAATTCTTTTTAAGAAGGCATATATATATCCTAATCAGAGACATATTGCGGCTTCTGTGGAATCGTAATAATAAAATTATAGTTTTATCTTTATAAAAAAGATTATGTAGTAAGACACAAACTTAAAAAAAAAAAAAGAAAGGTGACCTCTTAGATTTAGATAAATCTCTAGTGAGGTTTTTTTTTTTTGTCCATCAGTCTCGTTTTATGAGAAGTGGTTACACAAGTAGTTGGGATTTCTGAGTTGTGTTTTCAATGTAAGAAAGTTTTACTTACTTTCTTCCAGCTTGAGCACTCACTTGTGTAGAACTGTAATCAACAAATTTCCCCAAAAGAGAGAGAGGTCAGGCTTGTAAAATATGGTGGGGTCCCCTGGCGATGGCAACTGAGGATAGTGGGCAGGTGATTCCTCCCTGTCTGTCCGCCCACTGCTGTTAGCCTCACATAGTGCTGTGCCGGCTCACACATGGCTTCTGGTCACTGTAGGACGGTATGGAAGGCCCCTTCTAACGTTTTTATTAGTGTACAGTGGTAAAGAAATGCTGTTTCAGAGGCTGTGCTTGTTTATCCCTATGGATATATTTACAACCGTAGAATGAAATGAGAAGGGGTTTAACAACGTGAAAATGCACCCTGACACAGTTCGTACTTTTAGGTACCTCATTTCATCAAGAGAAATAAGGCCACAGCTGGAAACTTACAAGCCATAGTGTGTGATGTCTTCTTTCCACCTAGATTGTCATTCTAGTAAGACAGGTATTTAGCTGGAAATTCATAGCCGTTGGGCCAGTAAAGTGCTGCCTTTATTTATTTATTTATTTATTTATTTATTCATTCATTCATTTATTTATTGGGCTGCCTGATTGGTGTAGGGAACTGAACCTGTGACCTTGGTGTTATTATAAGGCTGTTCTCTTAACCATCTAAGAAGTGCTGCCTTATAAATAAGAGTGTGTTTGTAAGGAGAGACCAGAACTGCCAAGAGTTTCAAAAGATCAACTTTCCTATTTCTGCTTAGTTTCTGGTATTAGTGGTGTGGACTTTAAGCAGCAATTTGTATTTTTCATTTCCCCTTCCAAAAGTATTACGGACAGTGCAGTTTTAATCAGCTGCAGAAGGCAGTTGTTGAAGAAAGCTAATGTGATTGTTTAAAGCAGAGACTTGGGTGATGGTAATGATCATAATAGCTGACCTTTGGGAGTGTGTTGTGTTGGCTGTTCAGCTGCATGTTAAGCATCGTGCATATGTCATCTTATGTAAAACCCCCAACAACCCTACAACAGAATGATGAAGAGACCGCTGAGGTTCAACAGCTAGTAATAGAGGTGTGGATTTGAATCCAGGCCTCCAGCTCCAGACCCCTCATTCTTAGCTCAGCCTGTCTTCTTTGCATGCCCACTTCTTAAAGTCAGTCAAATCTGTGCAAAACATCCTGAATGGGAAGTTCTCCTAGGGGGGGAATGAAAACTGTGACTGCGATGAACCATGACACTCTAGGCCTGATGTCCTTCGCCCTTCACTTTGTTATTTTCCTCCATGCAAAAATGTCTGGGTCTATGGAAGCGCATGAGGAGATGTAAAAGTGGTGGAATACCTATTTTCTATATAATGGCCTAGTTTAAAGTTTTTCTGGGAAAATTCTCTCTCTCTCTTTTTTTTTTTTACTTGCAGACCTAATTTTTATATTTCTCCACCTCTGGCCTTTTTACCTTTTTCTATGCTAGAACGTTTCATGTGGGTTGACTCCTTTCTGAAAGTAGTCTTGAACTTGACATTGTTCAGCTTCACAGTACAGATCTGTGGTTCAGCTGTGCTAGAGTGTGGTAATGCAGTGCAGGAAATTGCTTATTTCATTATGACTAAAAGCTTGATTCATGCCATTTTAGGGGACAATATTCATTTCCTTTTTGGCTAAGTTGATAAGGTCCTTTATCCAACCCATCTCATTTGAGAAATCAATCTCTCTCTCTCCCCCACATCTCTTCCTCTCTCTCTCTCTCCCTCCTTATCTGTCTTTCTTTCTCTGTCTCTCCTCTTTAATAACCACTGTGAATATTATGAATAACAGAATGACAAAAAAAGATAAAATGGATAATATCTTGAAGGAGGAGCTGTAAAATAAGTAAAAAATATGTCCTTTAAGACATCTTTATTGACTTTGTCTGCTATTTCTTTGTATTTCTGCAAGCTGGTTTCATCCCTGCTATTGTTTAGCATTTATAGGCATACACGATTTTGGCCTGTAAGAGAATGTTTTGTTCCTTAATCTTGTGTAGTTCACCTGATGGTATGTATGTTTTAACATGCACAGGCAGCTCTAGACTTTTAGTCCTGTCCTGGGTTATCCCAGTCTTCAAAACAAGAAAGTACAAAGGTACAGGGTGGTCATTTAGATGAGATATTTGTCAAAAGCCCTTTGGGAAGTATAAATCTATTTTATAAGTATGGAGGCTTCATTTTTAATATTAACATTGACACGGCCAGTTGTTAGAATGACTTAAAAATACAATGCAGAACCCTCAAGGTGTACATGGAGATCTAAGATTGAATGTTTTATCGTTGTGTTCTTACTTGCCCAACAAAATCCTAACCAAACTGCTCTGGGGGTCAGTAGACAACCAGAGGTTAATTCTATTTGGTGCGTCTTTGGAAAGACACCTTACAGAGTTAATTCTGTTTGGTGTGGCTTTGGAAAGACACCTTACTGATTTCATATGACTCCTATGACCGAGGATGTCCACTCTGTTGCTCATGACTTGACAGCATGTGGTGGAGAATTAATGAACATGTTCCCCAGGAGAAGTGATACACGAATACCATGGAAAATGCCCACCAGTCACCTTAGAAGCATGTGTTAAAACACTGAATTCTTAGTATTCCGTGGTTCTCAAGTTCTATTACTTTTTGGTTTGTCAAACCTAGATAATGGGGTCCTTTTGCAATTGTGGTACTTAAATTTCTATAGACCGAGTTCTAAAAGAAATGTATAATGGGAAAAGGAATGGGGTGGGACAGGGTGAGGCTGGATTAAAATTTCTCTGTTTTTAAATATTCAGGCAGATTAATATGTGACATGATGTTTAAATTTTGATAAAAGTTTTCCCTTTTCTGTTTTCTCTTACAGCAGTGACTTTATTTGAAGAGCTCTAAGAGACTGAAACCTTTCAAGATATGAAGTTGCCTAGGGAATATTTTTATATATTTTTTATACAATTTCTGTCCTGGAGTCAGCAGGCATGTGGATAAAAACCTAAAAGGGAATAGTGTTGCTGTGCTGGATACAGAATTCAGTTCGCTTTGAAACAAGTTTTGGTTTAGAAAGTCTGATGAAAAATGTATTACATTTCCAGGGAAAGGAAAGAGTTCATATTTATTTCCCCAGCCATCCCCTGGCCACCACCGCTCCCAGCCCCCATCCTGCCCTTGTTGTACACACTGCAGTGTTTCCATTATGACCACTGTGTACAGTGAAACTATTCATGTACAGTCGGCGTGTGTGTGTGTGTGTGTTTCTGTTTCTGTTCCCCCAACTCTTCTATCTTATTTTGATATTAATTGTAAGAAGATCTTCATACTTACAGTTTAACTGTTATAAAAGATAAAAGATGAATCCTTGGTGGCAGAAGGCCCTTGGAAATAATCTAGGCCAGCCCTGAGAAATTAATCCCCCAAGTGACCGTGGAGTCAGAAGGGACCAGATGCTAGGCTTTGGATTCCTAGACCAAGAATTAAGTGTTAACTCCCACTACCACTCTGCCACTCCTTGGTCACTTACTAAAAATATCGAGAGTGTTTTTGTTGTTGTTTTGTTTTAACTTGAGCTTAAGCAATTCTTATTTAGTTCACTGAATAAAGGGGAAAACAGTTTAAAGTCACTAAAATAAATTCTTGTTTTGACAACCCAAGGCTAAAACAAAAAAAAAGAACCCACTTCTCATTCAAGATGGGCCACACCTACCTCTGGCATGTTTTTCTTGGTGTACTTCCTGTTTTCTCTCTTGTACGCGATGCTCATTATTTAACTCCTTGGGGTTACTTTTCCTGTAGGCCTGGCAGACCCTACTTTTGTTGTTGTTTGTTTTTTAGCTTTACATTTTGCTAAACACCTGTAAGAACCCAGAGGCAATGATAGTAGTACATTATTTATGCTAGGTCTGGGGTGAAGGGTAGGGCAGCCCTGTTACAGGGAAATCTCCAAGACCTGGGTTCATGTCAGTGTTGATGGTGTGCCTTGGGCATTTCTTTTATTCCAAAGCACATTTCTCATTTAGCTCCCAAAAGATGATTTCCATAATAATATACTTCATAGTATCTACTGTAAATATAGTTATTTGATTCTGTTTCCGGCATCAAACTAAAAATATCTAACATTTCAAATGAATGGTAGATTCAATTTCATGTGAATTTTTACTGACAGCAAATAAGTGGCGTATGCATATACATTCATATACACAGTGGAACAGAAGAAGTCAGTGTGGAGATAAGTTCCACTGAGGTCCAGAAAGTAGCAATATGGGAATTTTAATGGTGTGTATTAGTGTACATAACATATTTGTGGTCTAGGCCAATAGTTTTACTTAAAAACAAACAATAAGTATAATTTTTTTTGCTTTAAAAATACTACACCCTCAAAATAGTGAGGGATAAAATGTAAGTTATCCTTAAGCTTTAATTATTCAAGTCAGGGCACTTTTTAAAAATAGCAATATGACAGGCAAGAGAATACTCAAAAATATTTAAAATTGTATTTATACCAAGAGTACATTTTAAGTATTTTCTAATACTTGAGCAGCTTTTGTCTGGCTGGCTTTCAAACATGCCAAAAATTAAGCATTCAATATTTTCAACACATAAGCTTTTTACCAGTTTATATTGTACAATCGGATGAGAATTCTTAAGTGTTCCCAAAGTAACTGATGTTTACTGGTCTTGTTGCTTTTCCTCCTTCTTTAGAAGGATTGGGGATCTACAATAAACTTACTGTACAAAACACTAATGATGGACAGCTTCTTGGTGTCATAAATGAGTTGGCTACCACCTTGATGTAAAAATTTGTAAAGGAAAATTTTTCACCATTTTGAGTGTCAAATGTATTTTTAACTGTCTGGTTTGTACTTTTACGACTTTTGTACTACCAAAGCAGACTTAAAAATAAAAATGTTAAACACTGTGTTTTGAACGATCCAATGGTTGGTGCCTTGTATACTGAAAATACAACCGTGGTAGTATAATTTATTGAGCTTAATTTTATAGTGCCTAATTTCTTAAATCTCAAATTGTCTCAAATGATCATCTGGCTGACTTCCTCTTTGGATTTTCCCTCCTGTAATATCCCTCCTCCCCAGTCATTATTTTTTGAATTTGGAGATAATTTTGGATGTATAAGAGTTGCAAAAGCAGTACGAAGAGCTGTGTGTACCCTTCACTGCATTTCTCCTTATGTCTACATCTTATGTAACCTTTGGCCAATGATCAAAACTAAGAAATCAGCATTGGTACGGTACCGTTGATTAAAGCACCACTTTATTTGAGTCTCACCAGTTGCCCAAATAATTTCCCTTTTCTGTTTCAGCACCCTCCATTGCATTTAGTTGTTGGATTCCTTCGTCTCCTCTGATCTGTGATTGTCCCTTAGTCTTTTCTTGGGTTTCATGATCTTGACACTTTGTAATGTACTGGTCAGTTCTTCTGTATAATGCCCCCAATTTAGCTTTTCCTGCTGTTTCTCATGATTAGATTGAGATTTGGCATTAGGGAAAGGACACCACAGGGACCATGTACCCTTCCCACTGCACCATGTCAGGGGGACGTGGTGATGATATGTGTTACCAGTGAGGTCAAACTCGCTCGTTGGTTGAGCTGGTGTCTGCCAGATTTCACTTTGATAAAGCTACTATTTTTCCCTTTGTAACTAATATGATACTTTGAGATTGGGAGAATATCCTATTTCCTCTTAGAGTTCCCCCCAGTAATTTCAACATCTGTATTCGTTTCTGAGGGCTCCTATAACAAATGACCAAAAACTGGGTGGCCTAAAATAACAGAAGGTTCTTTCGTAGTTTAGGAGGCCAGAGTCTGAAATCAAGGTGTCTGCAGAGTTGATACCTTTTGAAGTCTGAGGGACAATCCGTTCCTGCCCCACTCCTCGCGTCTGGTGGTTGCTGGCAGTTCTTGGCATTCCTTGGTTCGTAGCTGCTTCACCCCAATGTCTTATCTGTCTTCACGTGGCCTTCCTCCCTGTGAGTGAGTCTCTGTCCTCGTCTCTTCTCATAAGGATGCCAGTCATTGGGTTTAGGGCTGTAATCCAGTAGCCAGTAGGACTTCTTCATCTTAACTTGATTACATTTGCAAAGACCCTATATCCAAATAAAGCCACATCCACAGGTCCTGGGAGTTGGGACTTCAACATCAACATGTCTTTTGGGGGGACACAATTTAATCCACTACACCATTTGTCTCAGTTTGTTTTCTGTTGCTTATAACAGAATACTTGAAACTGGGTGATTATAAAGAAGCGAAATTTACTTCTTACAGTTCCAGAGGCTGGGAAGCCCAAGGTCAAGGGGGTACATCTGGTGAAGGCCTTTTTGCTGGTGGGGACTTGATAGAGTTTGGATGTTGTCCCTCCAAAACTCAGGTGGAAATCTGATCCCCAATGTGGCAGTGTTGGGAGCTGTTTGAGTCATGTGGGTGGATCCCTCATGAATGGATTAATGCTCTCTGGGGGGCGGGGGGCCTGAGTGAGTTCTCTATTAGTTCCTACAAGTTTGTTTAAAAGACCCTGGCACCTCCTCTCTCTCTCTTGCTTCCTCTCACCATGTGATCTGCTTGTACCCACCAGCTGCCTGCCACTTTCCACCATGAGTAGAAGCAGCCCAAGGCCTGTGCCAGATGCAGCTGTCCCAGGATCATAAGCCAAATAAACCTCTTTTCCTTATAAATTACCCAGTCTCAGGTATTCTGTTATAGCAACACAAAACAGACTAAAACAGGACTCTTTTGCAGTCCTGAGGTGGCAGAGGGCATCACACAGTGAGGGGGCTGAGCATACTAACGTGCTAGCTCAGGTCTCCCTTTCTCATCTTATATAGCCATCAATTCTACTCCCATGATAACCCATGAATCCATGAATGGATTAACCCATTTGTAAGGGCAGAGCCCTCATGACCTAGTCACCTCTCAGTACTGCCCCATTGGGGATTAAGTTTCAACACGCGTTTCAGAGGGTAAATATTCAAACCACAGCACCATCCACGGGTGGATCTTGCCTGCAGCAGTTATCTCTGTGGTAGGCACCCTTACAGGTTGGTGCCTGTGTCCTTTGACATGGCTCCATTGTTCTTTTCTTTTCCCTTCTTTTCTCTCCTTACTTTGATTTCTCTCTCTCTCTCTCTCTCAAATCCTTTTTTTACTTTCTGGCACCACACAGTGCTCCAGGTTCATCTTGTTATCTTGTATTCTCATTATCCCAGTCCTGGAATCCACAGTAATCCAGGGAGCTCTGGTTCCTTTAGCTGGAGAATATTTAGAAATAAAGATTAGGGCAGTAGGTGTGCTCATTGATGCTGGGTTGTCACTGCCTGGGCTCTCCCTGCACCCCCTGCCCCCACTGATGCATGCATACACACACATCTCTCTGTCCTTCTGTGTCCATCTATCTGTAAAACAAGCCTGTGTCCTCACTGATACCTCTGACTCCAGTTGTGCTCCACAGGACTCATTCGAACCTTCCCACTTTCCTTATTTGTGACTTTTTCCTTCTACGGTGAGGAAACCTGGCTCTTATTGTCTATAATATTTTTACATATTTGCTCAACTCTAGCACACATACAAAGTAGTTTGGAAATATATGCCAAGAAACACACCAGCTGGAATCCAGTGTGTGTGTACAGTTCTTTTGTTTTTATCCGTACAGTATCCAGTCAAGACCCTGTTTGCCAAAGTTACTTAGGTCAGCTCCTTTGTCCCCCACCCCCTTCAGTGTAGTTGTGATTCATTTGTAACACACAGTCATTTGTCACCATCTGCATTCCATCTCTCCATATCCTGGTTAAAATTTTTTTAATGTATATACAGGAAACTTCACTCTTTGTTGTGCTCATGGGATTTTGACTTTGAATGGTGTGTGTGTGTGTGTGTGTTTCCTTGAAGACATGATAAATAACAGCTTATGCTGAGGAAGTAGAAAAGCTGACTGTAAGTTTTGGCCCATGAAAACACAGAAACCCAGAATGTATGCACCAGGAAGGATGTTAAAAATTCCCCAAATCTTTCATTTTGTAGTTGAAAGGGGTCACTCGGGGTGACAGATTTTGTTTTTAATTAGCCTTTTTGCTATCCCCTCTAGTACAAGTGTAAAGCAGAATGGGTGTCTCTGAGTCACTATTTGCTTTCCTTTCTTCCTCAGCTCATTGGGGGAGTCCTGAGCAGTTGCAGATGCAGCACCTGTGGTCATTCTGTCCTATGCGGAGACAGAATGCTCACCTTGCAGTGCTAGCCTGGACAGTTGGTTCAGCAATCTCACAGGCACCTCCTGGGTGAATCTGCCAGGGGGACTGCCCATGGCCTTGTGTGCTTCTGCAGGCCCTTCTCAAATCTGTCTTGATATCTGGGCTTCCTCCACCCTCATCAGATATAATGAATAGGTGGAAGAACCCTCCTACCGAGGACTGCAGAACATTGGGGGCTTGGAAATGGGGTCCCACGATCTCAGCTTGTCACTGAGAAGTTGGCTGTGGCCAAGGAGGGCTGTGTTTGCACCTGAGGTCTGACTGGCCAGTTCCTTGGATGCTCTGACTCTTTTGTCTGAATGGGGCATGTTGGTGCTACCCAAAGATTTCCTTGTTCCTTCCTCATACTCCCAGGATCATTCTGCAGGACTCTTCTTAGATCTTCCCCAGGGTCCCTCCTTGTAGCTTCAAACACTTGAAAAAACACCTGGGATTTCTTTGTCTCTGGCATTCTGTGGCTGCCCAGGTGGTGTCGCTGCCCGTCTGGGTCGGCTGATGTCCAGACTGGCTGGTCATCTGCTTTGCACAGAGCTGGCACTTCACCCCCTCTGCTGGCCGAATGCAAGAACTACAGGGAGGGCGACTTCTTGGCCGTTTGTTGGTGGTGCTGTATCTTCCTTCGGACCCTGGTGTGCAGAAAGCACTCATGATTTTTTTCTGAATGAATAAATTCTACTTTAAAAATAAAAGAATATTATTATTTTATGAGAGTAAAATTTCAAATTTAGTTTTTTCCTAACCCATATTCTGACCCTGCCATTTTGTCTATTGTTTTTCTAATCAGAAACTACAGTTCCTTACCTGGGATCTTGTGTCCCTGCAGGTGTTAATCTTGGATGCTGATAGGAATAACTGAGTTCCACTTTGCAGAAAACCATCATGTCCTGAATACTGTCACAGAAGTAGGGTGACTGTTGGTAGCAGTGTGGTCTCAGAAGTAGCCTGACCTTTGCTGTTAAATTTGAATCCCAGCTCTGCCACTCACTACCGTGTGATACTGGGAAAATTACCTTACCTTTCTGGGCCTCAGTGTCCTCATCTGTAAAATGATCCACCCCAAAGAGGTTTTAAGGATTAGAAAAATGCATGCAAAGTCACAGTGCCTGACACGTCTCCACGTCCACCCCTGCTGAGGGCACCACCGTTGTGGCCATGTTTGGTAACTTGGTAAAAGGGTCTGGGTGCATCTGTCCCACCACAGCTGATCAGAGTGGCCTGTGAATGGCCCAGCACACATGGCTTAAGAGTCAAACTGAACCTCCAAGTGTTGAAGAGATGGAAGTCCAGGGGTGGAAAAAAAGATCTGCGGATGAAGAGGCAGTGAGTGCCTTGGGCTGCAGAGCAGCTCAGCACCTGTCCCTTCTGGGAATGACATCCCCCTCCTTTGGAGAGCTCCTCTGCTCCCTCTTAGAACCCAGCCACGTACCCTGCTATCCCGACTGCAACTGGACATGCCCGGGGTGCCCATCTGTGATCTGGCCAAATGGAGCCCCTCCCTGGGATGTTTGCAAACTGGAGCTGGAGAAAGCAGTTTATTTCTTTGGTGGCTAAAGCTGTAGGTCAAGGGCTGGAGGAGACAGAGGGAGGAGAGGCAATCCTGCTTGTTTTCAAGCCCCAGGTCCAGTTGTCTCTGAGGTCCAGCTGCTCTTTTGAGTTTTATGAACACGTCAAGGAAATTCCCCTTTTGTTTTGCCTAGTTTGGGTTTCTGTCACTTGCAATCAGAAGAACGAACAAACAAAAAGAAGCCATAACTAATGCAGTTATTCACAGACACGTAGATACACGAGGAGCTGTAGAGCCCTGTGGATAGTGAAGCCCCGGCAGCCGGCCCTACAGCTGAGGCTGCCCAGAGCCGCCCTGGCTCCGTCGCTGGGAGGCTGGCCAGGGTGTGGCTGCTCTGAAATGCTCCTGCAAGCCCCTCCCCTTTACCGCCTCTGGATAATCCCCTCCCACCATCTCTCCTTGATTTGAGGCAGGGCTCATTGTTATAGCTCCCAACAAGGGCACAGATTTGGCCTTCAGATGCCTGTGGCCATTTGTGACCTACAACTCTTTGGACCTCAATCTTCTAACTACAGAGTGAAGATAATATGTGCCTTTTAGGGTGGTTGCGAGGATGATATGAGCTTGGACACGAAATGCTCTTAAGACTGGTCTGGGTATAGTCAGTGCTTACTCCGTAGTCACTCAGACTAAACAGAACAATTTATTGGCCTGAGAGCTGCCAAGTTCCAGCCCTCTTTAGTGAAATAAATGATGGGAGTTTGGCCACTTGAGAGTTGGTTCTTGATGTTTCTGCCACATTCACATTGCTTAACATCCAAAGATGGACTGGAAGAACCAGGGACAGGAGGTAGCTACACCTATGGGGCCTGAGATTCCCTGGCCCCAGGTCAAACACCTTACTTGAGAGAATGTTTCCTTGCCCTGATGTTGAATGGACCCAGATCTACAAGATGTTCTCTTTCTCTGTTTGTTCAGGCTGAAATCTTACCTTCTCACTCTTATGATATAAAGATGTGCCTGTGATACAGGTATCTCAGCGAGTTTAAAAGGAACTCTATTTTTGTATCCAAGTTAATCTAGCTGAGAACTCATAGACAAAATGCTCTTGGAATTATAACATTGTACCCAAGTGGCAAAATTTATGGGTTTGTTTATTATGGATGAATATCTTAATGTTGACCAAATCAAACAAAAGCCATACAAAAA
Organism: Cynocephalus volans; assembly: GCF_027409185.1. Taxonomy (NCBI): domain Eukaryota; kingdom Metazoa; phylum Chordata; class Mammalia; order Dermoptera; family Cynocephalidae; genus Cynocephalus; species Cynocephalus volans. The sequence goes on along the minus strand of NC_084468.1, from coordinate 33,575,856 downwards.
ACCATACTAGATAAAAACCAAATCAAACACAATCCCTCCAAAATAATCAGCCAAACTTTCCAAACCTCCCAGTGTTTCTATTTGGCATTGAAGATGCATTTTATTTGATAAAAATGTATTTGGGGCAAGGACGGATAAAGGAAATATGTTGGTTTTAATGGCGTAAATATTCACTTCAAACTCAATGTGACTTAAAATTTTAAGTAAGCATAAGTTATTGGGTGTCCCACAGTTGTTAAAGGATGAAAATAATAAGTATAAAAAATATACTAACATTGAAGTGCCCCCAAGATGCATTTTTGCCTTGAGAAAATTATTAATGATGTCGATAGAAAAGGACTTAGCCATTTTAGAAATTGTTTAATATCATTAGAGGCTGTTCAAGGAGCTTTGGCGACCAAGATTTAGTTATTAGACAGTGTTGAGTGTTCCTCATAAAAGCCGTGCAGTGTGAGGTGACCTTCACTGTGTGCTAAAGTCACATCTAACAGTCACTGCCTATCTTCTGATGGGTGTGTGCTAAGTGCTTGGTGTCTCCTTTAAGTCTCACAGCAGCCCAGGAGGGGGCTCAGCCATCACCTCCATTTCACAGGTGAGGGAACTGAGAAAATGAATCCTAAGATATGCACCGGCTGTTCAGGGGTGAGCTCGTATGGCCTGTGGGTCCTCTTCATGCTCTGCAGGATAAGGAGATTTATGGTTCTACGATTGTTTAAAAACACAAGTGCCATTGATAGTAGACAGTCTCAGAGATCTTACAGATAAGGCCTTGACTAACTTTTCTTTCCTTATTAAAATCTTCCCCAGAACCAGAAAAAACCCTTTCTTTGCCAATTGACAATACATGTAAGTTTCCATACACAAAGTTGAGTTGCTCTTATCCCCGCCACTTTGTTGTATAGTTCCCTTACTTTTCAGATCTTAGAATTCACATTATCGTGATTTTTGCATTCCCTGAAACAATGACCAAAGGCTTTCTTTTCTTAGAAATCTCAAGTCTGTAAAGGAATCTCACATTTTAATTCAGTACTTATTTTTGTCTGATGGGGACATGGGTGTTTACACAGAGAGGCCGTATCATGCAGTCCTTAAAAGCACCAGCTTGTTCAATCTGGGTTCAGTTGAGATTTTGCCACTGACTGGTTGTGTGATGGGGGATGAGTTACTTAGCTTTCTGAGCCTCTATTTCCCCATCTGTGAATCGGGGAGAACTGTTAGGGTCAACTCTTGGGTGATGGTGGGCTTAAATGAGACAATGCATGTACAGGACTTAGAACTATGCCTGGCTGCACTAAATGCTTAACTAATGGCAGTTTTACAAAGTTAAGCTATATTTGCACCTATAAAAATACCAAAAATCATAACTTGGTGGCTTCCAGAAACTATTATTGAATAAGATTTCTATGTCAATAGTTGTATTATTTGACAAGTTATTTTGAAATAGTGTCCTTGCAGGTATTTTTCACTCATTATCAATTTTTTTCCTATAAACTTTTAAATACTCTAAAAGTCTGTATTCATCTGTTTCTGTTGCTTATAATAGAAATGCACGAAACTGGGTAATCTGGAAAGAAACCATATTTATTGCTTACAGTTTCAGAGGTTGGGAAGTCCAAAGTCCAGGGAACACATCTGGTGAGGGTCTTCTTATTCTTTGTGGTGACAATGCAGGGTATTATATGGTGAAAATGGCAGGAGCTAGAGAGAGACTAACCTTCTCACTGGCTATATCATAGTCCTTGCTAGTTTGTCACTTGGCTTATGGCTATTGCCATGAAAATCTTAGAGCCTAGATCTTATGGCTTCATAAATTGGTAACTGAAAACTTTTGTTTCCTTTCTAAGCATCAACATCTAAGACAGCACAGTAGTTGATGGGCAGAGACCATGAACCTTCTTTGGCCTGTGAAATCTTCCTTACTTATGTAAGTTTTGAGGTTTTCATGTGCCATTCTCCATAGCATTAGGAATATTCTAGAGAATGGAAAAGGATGAGTAGGACTTGGAGATGGAATTATTTTTCTGGGATTTTTTTTTTTAAGTTGGTAATTTATGCCAATAGAAACTAGATTGTTGTGCTTTCAAAGTAGCAAGATTCTGACTAAACACATATTCTAATCAGCTTGCCCCCAAAAGTCTCACTCATCTTAGTTTGAAATGTGCAGTTTTGATTAGGGAAATGAGTAAAATTCTTTGCCTACCTTCTGATCTCTAGGTCATATTTTACCCTAATTCTACATTAGCTATTCCAAAATGCTTAAAAGCAGGAAATACAGAAGTCTACTAAAAACCAGGCTGAAAGGGCAGCACAGGTGGGGGTGAAGAGTGGCAGGTGAGTGGTATGGGGTGTGCATTTTTTGTGTGCTTGTATTCTAAGTGCATGGCTCACATGCATGTGTATGTTTTAACGTGCTGTCAAAAACATTAGCCCAGTTTTGTCTATTTACAAAGTGCTTTTGTATATACTAGTTCATTTGATCTTCTAAACCAGTGTTTTCCATTGTAGGTTTCATATACCCTACTATGGGGTATGGGAAGAAAATATCAAAACTCTGATATTTGTTATTGCATCTTAGTATTGCTCTATAAAGTATATACCATATTAGTAAAAGGAGATAGTACCTTTATTTGTAAACATGCTTATATGAGGAGTTGCAATATTTTTTATCGATAACCAATGCAAGATCAAAAGGGTATGGAATCTCTGGTATAGTCTTAGTATTTCTCCAAGTGTGACTGGAGAATTGCTACATCAATGATGCAGATGCCAGAGCCCCACATGAGACCTACTGAATTACAAAAATCTGCTGTTTTAATAAGGACACCACATGCCTCAGGAGCTTACAGAGAATGTCTGCTTACAACTCTGGGAAACGGGAATGAGCCCCATTTTACAGATGAGGATACCGAGGCTTAGAAAATTTAAGAAACTTAGACCCAAGGTCATACAATGAGCAAGAGGCACAGCCTGATCCCACCCCAAGTTTATTAGGATTAAAGAGGCCCATGTGTGTGAATTGCCAGGCAATTGCCAGGTGGTCAGAACCTCAGAAGACCTGGAGGAGATGTGGCATGGCTGCACTGCACAGCCAACCCCATGCCCTTTTTCCCGCTAGTAGTAGCCAGGAGAAATGTAAGATTTGAGTCTCATTACACAAATACACATCCTTTCCTTATTTTGAGTTCAAGATGACTGAAAAATGAGGTCAGCCAAGCTCCCCACTGCTAGACACCAAACATTAGTTTTCTTAAGGTTTTTGTCTCAATTTGGGATGACTTTCCTCAGGGTAACATGGACTATTATAAAGTCCAAACCTTCACCAGCTGCCCAAATTCTATTCTCTGTCCAGCTTTGCACAGGCACCAGAAATTGGTCAAATGGAGCAGCTAGTCTGAAACTGAAGAGGCTGGACAATAAATTCTATTCTCTCAAATTTGTATAATTTGCATTCCCACAGCCTGCATTTATACCTGTATTATACCATACTACAGTCTCTTAATTAGCATTCAGAATTCTTGGTTAGCTGCATGATGTCTCCTCAACCACACTGTGAAGAGTTTTTATTCTTTCATTCAACAAATAACATATTGATTTACCACTCTGTGCCATATACTTTCTTAGATCTAGATAAAAAAGGTATTTATTTAGTATAGTCAATTTAGTTGAAAAAAAAAATTGCTAGTAATTGACTCCAAGTGACTTACTTTAATGTTCAGGTAAGAATTACCTGTAGTCAGCATACTGGCTTGCATACAATATTCCTTAAAGTGGACGGTGGTGGGGGGGGTAGGGGGAATGCTTCAGAAGTTAGCAGACTGTTCGGGTGTGTCTGCTATGTATAACCTGATACATGGGAGAAACTCACAAATTTAGTAAACAAATAAATGAGCTACTTATTTTTCCCTAAGTTTACATGGAAAGCACTTACCATTAAAAACAAATGTTGGCTTATCTGTGCTTAATTGTCACCGACTCCATAATACAGGATTTTAAAATGAATGAGGTTTTATCTAGAGGAAAAAAAAAAACAAACCCAGAAAGCAAGAATGTTTACATTTTATCATAAAGACTCATTGTGCAAATAGGAGCCCCCTTGGTGAAGAGTGGAGTCCAAGTCTAGGACCAGAGAGAGGCCACATCCTGTGCTGCAGTAGAGATTCTGTTCCACCTGCTATGTGGCTGCACACCGATGATCAAACTAGGGAAGTCAGGAGACTTTTGCTCACGTACTTGCATTTGGTGTCTAGTTCATTCTTCCCACAGTCTCCTGCTTGGAGGTAATGATGGAAAAGGTAGGAAGAGAACAGAGATCCAGAGTGGGGCAGAAAGAGGGAAATGATGGATGACCGACACTCACTGAGCACGGACAAAGGGGCATTGCTATGTAATAAACCAAAAATTCTCTTTATTATTATTATTTTTTGCTGCTGGCTGGTATGGGGATCTGAACTCTTGACTTTGGTGTTATAATACTGCACTCTAACCAACTGAGCTAATGGGCTAGCACCTCTCTTTATTCTTTTGGAGATCTGGCTTGCCAGTTATAACAATTTGCTACTATCTGCCTTGGCAACCAGGGAAAAACATTCAATTTCATATTTATATGATAGTTCAATTTCCCAGTAGAAAGTTAAATGTAACTTCTTAGCCCAAGAAACCTATATGTAATATATAAATATAGTAATCTTCAATCAAAATCAAAATTTAACATGGTAAATATCCATGTTGGGTAATTGGCTAAGGGTAGTACAGAACTGGAATGTCTGCACCTAAGCACAATTAATGCCTTAGAATCAGAGTGTCTGTGCTTTCAAATTGTCCAGAATGTTTGAAAAGGTTCACCATTTTCAACATCACTTTTCTGAAAAGGGGCAGTTTCAAACTTCTGAAAGACAGCACTACACACAGCAAGATGGTAGACAACCTGATGGATAAAGCTAAAAACTGGAGTTTCTTTTCAACCTAGATAGTCTGACATTCCTCTGATGTCCTTTGGTGGAGTCTGAATATTGGGGTAAAGATGAAAGAGGCCAGAATTGCTTCTTAAAAAAATGTTTGAAATTCTTGGCTATATGTTTACCTTTTTGAAGTTGTTATTTGCAAAAAAGACTCTTTAAAACTTAATAGAGGGCCGGCCCGTGGCTCACTCGGGAGAGTGTGGTGCTGATAACACCAAGGCCACGGGTTCGGATCCCATATACGGATGGCCGGTTCGCTCACTGGCTGAGCGTGGTGCTCACAACACCAAGTCAAGGGTTAAGATCCCCTTACCGGTCATCTTTTAAAAAATAAAAAAATAAAAAAAATAAAAATAAAACTTAATAGAGGGCCGGCCCGTGGCTCACTCGGGAGAGTGCGGTGCTGATAACACCAAGGCCTCGGGTTCGGATCCCATATACGGATGGCCGGTTCGCTCACTGGCTGAGCGTGGTGCTGACAACACCAAGTCAAGGGTTAAGATCCCCTTACCGGTCATCTTTAAAAAAAAAAAAAAAAAAAAAAAAACTTAATAGAGTTGTCAATTACGGTGAACTCTCTGCAGCAGTTCCAAAATGTAAAATTATATGCATATGTAAGAAGAGTGTTTCTGGGTAAGGAAAAGAGACCTGTCTGCACGAATACCTTACCTTCCTCATCTGAGTTTTCTTTTCATTCATTTCCTGAGGGAAGTTGGGATGGCAGTAGCTATCCAGTCCTCTTTCCCCTGGACAAAGGCTTAAGCCCCTTCTGTGTCATGATAAATGTAAATACAATCTTTCAGTCTCTTACAAACTAGCTCTATCCCAGGCTTTTGGGTTTTGAGGACCTGGTGTGGCAGAGACTGTAAGATGATCACCTCAAAACTCAATGTTTACTTCCCCTTCTTAGTAATTGAACCCTGGATTTATTTGGGAAAGCCATGCACACAGCTAGAAAGACAACTATTCCTAGCCTCTCTTGCAGCTAGATGTGGCCTAGTTACCAGATGTTGACCAATGGGTATAAGTGGAAGGGTTGAATTATACTTCTGGGATGTCCTTAATAGAGAGTGAATAGGATTTTTGCCCCCCCCCCTTTTTCCTTCATGGAATGCAAATGTAATGACTGACGCCCCAGCAGCCATTTTGGACAATAAGGTGACCTTGAGGAAGAAGCCAGAATGATTGAAGGAACATAGATCACTGATACATGGAATGCCCTATTAGCCAGGAATGCTACCTCCAGATTTGTTTTACATAAAGATAAGTTAAACCTTTATTTGCATAAACCATTTATCACATGTAGAGGAACATAATCCCAACTGATACACTTCGGAAACTGTTGAAGGAATATGCACTCTGAAATATGAAGCATTTCGTGTACTAAATACAATAGCAAACACCCCTACAATGTAATTAACAATGCCAATGTAATTAACAATGCCCTGAGTGACCTTGTATGTAGAGATGGCTTGTCATCGTAATACCAGGACAACCAGGGTAATGTATGTTCATTAAGCATTTGTAAGAGTGCTATCCTTAAAGATGCTGAAAAGCTCAGAAATCATGTTTTATGTTGAATAATTACCAAAAGGAAGTGATGAAATTATAAATACTTCACAGTATTAGTTTTCAGTTGTGAGGATGTAAAAACATTTTTAAAGGATTTGCTTTTCACTACTAAGACATAATTTTTAAAATGTCTACTGTGTGCCAGGCACTGTGATAACCACTTCTTTGCTCTTGTTTAGTCTTTATAAACACATACTATTATTATTATCACCAAACAGATGAACAAAGAAAAGGGTTAAGTTACTTGCCCAAGATCATATGACAAAGCTGGAAATTAAACCAAGGTCAGTCAGATTTTAGACGCTGTGTTACAAAACTCCATACTGAAGCATCTTCTGTGTTTATATTTTTCCAGATAGTTTTGACCGGCCTTAACTCCTCTACATTCTCCAAGGGGCCATGTCAAGATGGCTGTCCTTGTTTTTATAAATTAGGAGGCTGAAATCCAGACAGGGCTTGTTCATCTTTAAGGCAAGATTGGCACATGTGGTCATGGTATCAAGAGTTTGAACTCCAGGGACAGAGACCCAAGTAGCTGTGCTTTGCAAATTGACTTGATCTTTCCTGACTATAATTTTCTTATCTAGTTCTTTAAATTGAAAACATCAAGGGTCACTGATAGTCTGGGAAAATTAGAACCACGTTTGAGCTAAGAAAAAGAGACACATATGATGTTACATTTTAATTAGAATGAGATATTTAATGGCAGAAAAACACTCCATATATGGCTTTGTGGTCCCAAAACTCATGAACTTAAAACCCAAATATGATACCAGCAATTTTAAGAATTATTTTGGCTAGCCTTCCCGATCCCAAAGGAGATTAAAAAGCAACATATAATAATGTAAAAAAGTTAAGGTCAAGCTGTTTTAATATCACATCACAGCTAATGACTAACCATTTGTTTACTAGTGACTTCTCCTCCACCTTGAAAGCTGCCGAGCTTAACTCACTGTTGAACAAGTGGTTAGTTATTAGTTCCCTGGGTGATTGTCCCTGAAGTTAAGCCATGCTCTGGGGACATATTAGGCACTTTAAATGGGTAACTACCTTTTCCAGGTTGGGTACAATGTTTGGCTCTCAAAAGCATGGTAAAGAATTTACAGTCAAACAGAATGCTCTGTGGTTGCGTGTCCTTGAGATAAAGCATTGGGATTTCGGACCATTCTCATGAACATCTGTACCAGATGTTCTGGAGAGCTTTAAGGGTTGGCAAACAGGCTGTTTAATTTCTGCATTTGCTGGGGACATGGACACAATGGCCCACTCAGATTTTTATTCTAGTGTCCTGAATGACAGTCCATCGACAGAGTCATGTTGCCAATATTTAACAAACGGTATGGCACAGGTACTGACGGTCAGAACAGTGGCTAGATGTAAACAACTGGTAAGGCCGCACCGGTGAATGCTGAAGGAATCACCAGCTCTGCGTCTAAGGAGCAAGTGCATCTCCAGCGCTCAGCATGACACTAGCCTACCTGCCTGCACAAACCCCCTCCCCTAATCAGCCTCATCCATATCTTCTCCCGCAGTAGCAGCTTCTAGAGCTGCCAGGGCTTCTGCCACCGCTGCATCCTCATCCACTATCTCCCCAGCCCCATCTCCACTGGAGCAGTGGGCATCCTCCTGCCCGTCTCTTGAGTCAACAGGCACAGCATGAGCAGGACCCTCCTCTTTAAAGCAGACACTTAGAACTTCTGTTGCCACGGCCTCATTTAATGAATCCCGGCTTCTCTTCATGGAGAAGGGCATATTCAAATCATGCCCTACCAGACTGGGGCAAATTCCCTCCAGGGGCTCATCCTCAGTGTGGATCTGGAAAAAATCCTTTTTTTCAAGATTAACATTGTCTACAGCTCGGCCCCAGAGCTGAGGGTAATCTGGGGCTGGTATTTGGAAGACATGGTCTTGTACTTCCCAGGCAAGAAGTTGTGCCTTAGAAGGGGCTCTGGAGTCTTCATTTTGCATGACTGGACTCTCTTCCAAGGCTGGCAGAACACAGTCCTGTTTCCTGGAGTCCTCTTCTTCCAGGAAGGGTTGAGTTGGGTGAACGTTGTTTGCAGGACTGGCCCCAGAGCCCTTGTCACCCTGGTGGGGCCTGGGGTTCTCGGGGGGCTGCAGAACAGCAGCAGGGCTGATGCCATTGGCAGCAGTGCCAGTCTTGTCCGCACAGTGTCCCCCTCCAGTGTCCCCCTGAGGGAGCGCCTGCGGAACAGCTGTTCTGCTTCTGCTCTCAGTCCTCTTCAAGCCCTCACTCTGAAGGTCATTTTTATGCACCAGGACTTCACTGCTCTGTTTGCCTTTTAATTTAACAGTGTCATCTTCATCTGATTTATAGCTGCTTACTTCATTGACATAGCCAGGGGAGGGCACTTGGACGGGATCAAAGAGATAGCTGGGGGTAGAATAATGCAAATTGGTCAGGCTTGCACCGCTGTTAATACTTCCTACCACAGGCTCTGCACTTTCTACTCTTCCTGCTAATTTAATTTCTGTGATTAGGTGCTCTTTTAAATTAATGTAAGCGTGTCTGAATAAAACAGATATGAAAATGAAAATGCTCTACCACTGGAAGCAGATCTTAAAAAGAGATCCAAAAAGGGAGTGTGTGTGTGTGTCTGTAAAGTACAAAGTAGTTCATGGAATTTTAAAATTAAAAAAAGTAGATAAATAAATATCCCCTAATAGGGAAATAAGGAATTAAGTACTGGTGGTATGTCCCCTCAATGGAATATTATGAAATCATTAAAATAACTCTGAAATCTGTAATAGCATCAAAGATACTTATACTAAATATTTTTCGAATAAAGCCAAATATCACATTATGATTACAGTGGAGTATGTGTCTGGAATAGAACTAGGATAAAAAAAGACAATTTTATTTGTGAAGAAAGCATGATCATCAGCTAATTTTTTCCCCTTTATCTTATGCAGAAGTTGATTCATGTTATTCAAATTTTTATGAAATGTTATATGGACAAAATTAAAAGCACATATGATAGTACTTCAAAAAATTCATGGAGAGATTCATATTATCTTTTAATTCTATTTTTCCATGAATTTTTTTAAATACCCTCATACGTACTTGGGGTGATTTATTTTCAGTGGTGCTATCTCAGGCATCCTCTGAAACCCAAGTTTTTATTTGCACTGAAGCTCCCCGGAGAAATGTAAATTCAACCCAAAACAAATTCAGTCTCAGAGAATGATGGCATTCCTTTGCAACATGCTTTGAGTAGTGAGCAAAAAAAGTTAAAAAATCTAGGCCATGTGTCCTCCTAAATGACATCAGAACAGTTCCAAACTTTTAATTTATTGGCAATGTGGATCGTGCCCCAAGACGGATAAATGCACTGAATACATGCCTGGTCTTTAAAAGCTACTTCCTGATAATCACAAGTTCCTCCCTTTAGACGAAGTGTTTTTTCAACTTTACCTTTGTATCATTTTACAGCACCTGCACCCCATCTGGATTACTTTTTGTTATCATCTAGAAGAGAAAGTGTAAAAAGGAGAGAACATAGTGAATGATATTTCAGTAGGAATTAAGTTTGCTTTTTATTTTCCAGATACTCAAAATGAATAGAGTCACAAATTTTGGCAAAAGGGTAACACGTGGGTCAGGGAGGGCACTGGTTACCGGAAACATCTCCACATATATAAAATCATCAATTCTGAGTTCTCAAACTTTTACTGACACTTGCCTCTGTGCCAGACCCTTTTCCCTATCCTATGAGCTATGTATTTCCTCCCCATTTTACAGATGAGGGAAACATGGGTGGAAGAATGTGAGGGGGAGAAAGGACCTGTGTGGTTTTCTGATCCATGACCTTCCAGAGGACAGAGGAACCTGACCAGGGCACAGCCACTGTTCAGCGGCAGGGGTTGTAAGAGATTCTGAAAAGACCCTTGTCAGGGGACTGGCTCCTTCAGCACTGAAGGGTGCCCGGATAATATGATCTGTTGTGACCCATGACACAAGCCCTGAGGAGCTTCACAGCCGGAGTCATGAGAACAAGCTTCATCTGTGCTAAATGGCTCCCATTTTGGCTTTCCCATCGCTGGGCTGGTCCCAGCTATGGTTCCTGGATCCTATTCTCTCGCAGCTGAAAGACCATCCGCCTTGGGCTTCCTGTGGAAGGGGACTCATTCCCCACCTGCCCCCGTCCCCTGCCCTCCTCCAGGCTGGATTTTTCCCATCATTTCCCTCTGAACAAAATCTTCTCTTTATCTAAAACTGACCATGCTGGTCTACTTTTTCTTCAGAAAATCCTAGAAATGAAAGTGGCAGGATCTCTAAGTCATTCTCCATTTCTAAAATCTACAGCCTTTAAAAAGACAAGTGGACAGAAGACTAAAGTCCAGCCCCTCTGTGTCCAAAGACGCGAGCACTAGGAAGAGACAGAGACCATTCGTGGGCAGCTGAGTCGCTGTCTCCCGTTCTCTCTCCTTCCTTCTTCCCATCAGGGATGAGCTTCCCAGGATGCAACTTCAGAAGCCTTTACAGAAGGCACAGAAAATGGTGCCTTTTAAGGAGTATAGATTGGCTGGTCTGTTAGACTAAATAACCCCCTGTGGTAGGCTGAAAAGTGACTCCCCTAAAGATATGCACGTCATAATCTCTGGAATTTGTGAATGTTACCTTACATGGTAAAAAAAAAAAAAAAAAAAGTCTTTGTGGATATAATTAAATTAAAGATTTTGAGATGGGGAGATCTGCCTGGACTAATGTATGCTTAGGAGAGGAAGGTGGAGGGAGATTTGAGCAGAGACAGAAGAAGAGAAGGCAGTGGGACCCAGAGGCAGAGATTAGTGCCAGGCAGTCACAAGACAAAGAACGCATTCACACTTAGAGCCTCTGGAAGGGGTGTGGCCCTGGTGACACCTTGATTTCAGTCCAGTGATACCAATTTCAGACTTCTAGCCTCTAGGACTGCGAGAAAATAGATTCCGTTGTTGCATACCCCACGTTTGCGGTAATTTGTTACAGCAGCACAGGAAACGAATATGTGCTGAAGTCACTGTTTTCTTGAGCACCGAATCCCTTGGCAGCCAAACTCTTCTTGGGAGAACTAACAACCTGTAGAAGAGTCCACGGGGCCACTCTCCCCGCCCCCCATCTCCCTTTCTCTTCTAACTGGGCCTCATTTCTCCTCCTCGTGTGTCGTCTTACTGGACATTCTGTCATAGGTATATTGGTTTAGGGTCCACCATTTCTACTATGAAGTGAGCTCTCTGACGGTAGGGCCTTTCTACAAGTCTGATTCCTTGGCACTTGGGTTAGTACTTGGCACAAGTAGAAAGCTGTTAAATATTTGTTCAATGAGTGCATTATCTAATGGCTATAGATTAAAAATGACAGAAGTACCTGAGAGCCTTTTGTGTGTCAGTAACCACTCAAGACGTTTTCAATTTGTGCTAATCACACACCCAGGCATTATGAGGGTGGGATCTAGGGACAGAAAACCCTGCTTCGTAGCCCAGCTCTGCCTCTTACTCACTGTGACTTTGGGTCTCAGCTACTTCATCTGTAAAGGGGGTTAAGAATATACCCACCATATTGCATCGTTTGGGGATTACATGAGTTAATAGTTATGATAAGCACAGACCAGCATTATTACCCAATCCTGTTTGGATACAACATATTAAAAATAAAAAGAACACGGAGGACTTACACCCAAGAAAGATGTAATCTAGTTGCCACAACATATGTATACAAATAAGAACATTAACAACACCAAGCAATACTTCTTTCTGGAACAAAGGCCAAATGGTATATTGCTATCAACTGTGACACCAATTGAAAGACACAGACTCCAAGTTCAACAACAGTTCATAGAGAAATCACCGGGGGGCTTAGCCAGTAAAATGTGTGTACAACCTTTTACTTTTTCAAAGCACTCTCAATTAAATTACCCCATTTCCAAAGACCAGGATTTTGTTCCAGCTTCTGCTCCCCATTTATGCCCATTTTCTGCTAATATTTCATAGACTGGCTGGATAGATAGGATAGATAAAAGTGACATGTGCACCTCCTCCCCTCCCTCATCTCCTCCCGTCTTCTCCTTTGTCCCCTTCCCCCTCCACAACTTGCTCTACAATCCTGACCCTTCCATGCCTGCAGTACCTGTGTTTATCTTGGACTCTGTTAAAAAAAAAACAGTCAGAAGGACAGGTAGTAAAAAAAAGTCAGAGAAGCAAAAAAGGGCTTAGAAGTGTTTGAGGGAAAAAAAAAAAAGAAAAAGAAAAAGAGGGCAGACTGTGGATTGTAATGTAACTAAAGCAATCATAAAATATTAATCATTGAAAAATCTTACATCAACTTTATTATGGTGAGTTCATGAGTTGTACAGTGGAAGGTTTTCTTCTGAAATAGATAAATAAATAAAAGAGAAAGAGTGACAGAAAGAAAGGAAAAGAAAAGAGAAGAGAAAAGGGAGGAGGAAAGGAAGAAAGAAAGGCAGGCAGGTAGGTCTTAAGTGACACCTTGTGTTCCCAGCTCCTCAGAGGCTGACCAAGACCGGCCCTGGGGAGCCATCCCAGGGTGGAGCTGGCCAGCCTATCCCCACCTGCTGCTGCTGTGGCTGAGGCCACACGAGCAACCAGCACTGAGATGAAATGACTGCTGAAATTTAACAGCCCAACTCAAAAACCACCACTTCCCTGCTTCTTACAGATATTATACATCATCTGTGGCTTTTAGGTTCTCCTTTCCCCTGGGGAAAACCCAAAGGGTCTATATTGTTCTTCAAAGCCATGCAATTAGGATGTCTCGATGGTTTTTCCCCTTTCAGGACCAAGTTTCCAGTTTGTTGTCTGCCCTATTGCCTGCCTTTAAGGCACACCACGTGGGTCTCCCACAGACCTGGTCTCATACCTGAGGGCCATGGTTCTGTGCCTCTGGAGCTGTGGGGACAGCCTCTTCCTGGTTAGAGGCTCTGTTCTCTTCACCTGGCCTGTGCTTTCCTTCTCTAGCAACATTCCTTCTCTCAAAGAGAAAGGCTCTAACGTCCAAGGTTGTGACCCGCTGACGAAAAGGGTGGGGACTAATGTATTTCCACCCAAACCCTGCATAGCCATAGCTACAATTATTCTTCCTTATATGATGTGTCATATCAAATACAATTCGTTTCTCTTTTCACTTGTCACTCTCACAACCAGATCTTGCTTTTAGCAAGGAGTTCTCCTCCATCCAGGTGCAAAAAGGAAATATTCTTCATCCAGCATGATACATAGAAATGGAACTAATAATACAAGCTCTTTTGAAGTAAGCTTGAGTCCAAAACAAGCAGTCCACCTGCTTTCTTCCCTGCTTCCCTTTTGACAGCAGCTAGCTTAAAGGTAAGAACTCAGTTGTTGGGTCCCCCTTATTACTGAGCAGAATCAAAATTTGCTTTCTCTTTAGAGTGTAAAAAAGTAACAGGGAGGCAAAGGGCAAATCTTTTGCAACCACTGCTTGGTTTACACAAGGGAAAAACAAACACCATTAGGACGGCTCTGTCCATCCACTGCTGGTGTCTGCCTGCTCCTGGAGTCCTGTGTTGGGGGTTGACACTGTCCTGTTTTTTGTGTTGAAGTTAAATAGTCCTGTGTTTGAAGATGACATGCTAATGTCCTATCAGTTACTAGTGTAGTTTCCTTGTTGGAAAATCCTGTTTTGCAAGGTGGGGGGTGGGGGTAGGTGGGAGAGTGAAGCATTAGAGGTGGGGGGAAGGGAGAAAATCAGGGAAGGTCAGAGTCTTCTAACCAGGCAGAGAAATCGACTGGGTATTCATCAGGAAGTCAGGGGACTATAGAAAAAGACTCAACCCACCCAGAAAAAGCCACCTTTAAACAATGATAGTCTTAAAGAATGACAGGGACACGTCAAAAGGACAAAAGAGCTAGCTTGTAGGAGGTCTACTGGCCAAATGTGAACAACTGGGACATCAAAATAAATACTACTAACATAAAGGATTATAGCCCATTGAATAAAACAAAGATTCATGAGCCCACACTGAGATAAATTGCTCTGCCTTACAAGTGCAAAGTCAGCTAACAGACATACAAGGAATAATCGAAATAGAAAAATCACCATTTGGCCATTATAATGATAACTGATTCAAGCAAGAATCATCAACAGAGGCTGAGACTAGTGTGTGAAAGTTTGTGGAGAAGAGGATATTTAGTCTCAAAGTATCTCCCCATCATATGCTTAAGGATAAAATACTATCTTTACAGTGGAGAAGCCTGGCACACACAGCAACTTAACCAAGTAATCGAAGGTAACATTGCTACAATAAGACGAAAGCTACAAAGGAAACATTGCCACTAATGAGGCACATGGCTCCTGACAGGATGCACTGAGGGCTCAGCATCACTTCTGTGATGTTCCTGCCAAAGGAGCACACCCTGAATCAAAACGTGAGGAACAGTCTGCAAAGCAGCTGGTCTATGCACTTAAAAAAATGTAATGTTATGAAAAGACAAAGACAGAGGAACTAGACCAGATTCAAGATTAGAGACATGACAACTGAATATAACTGCACAATCTTCTTGCTCAAAGATCTTTATTGGCACATTTGGTGAAATCTGAATAAGTTCTGTGGATTAGGTAATAGTGTTAAATCAATGTTAATTTCCTGATTTTGATCACTGTATGGGGTTGTATAAGAGAATATTCTTTTAGAAAATACAGTGAAGTATTTAGAGGTAAGGGATCATGGTATCTGTAACTTATTACAATAATTCAGAAAAATATTGTGTGTGTGGAGAGAGAAAGAAAGAGGAGGGCATGGTAAATGTTAATATTTAGGGACTCTGGAAGATATATGGGGATTCTTTGTACTTTCCTTGCAACTTTTAAGTCTGAAATAATGTCAAAATAAAAAGTTAAAAGAGAAAAATGGTGTCAAGTTAAAACAAAAGCACAAATCTAATGTCCGTTCTTATCCTACTTGTCCCTGAGCTGGACCTGACATCTCCAGGAAATCACTGATATTAAGATATTCCCTGTAAAGAAGACCATGGAGAAATGTCTTGGGAAGGAGCTCATCAGAGGCCCACTGACCTTTCTGAATTTAGGTGTCATCCTGTGTATGTACTGAAGACCTTTGCTCAACATATAGTCTGGAGGCAAATAAGGGATGTGGTTCCTGTCCTCAGGCTGCTGTTCCATCTCAGAGAGGGGCCCACACCCCACTGCTCTGGTGTCTGTCAGCTGTCTGCCTCCCTGCTACTCCCAAGCTCCTCACAAGCAACGCCTAGCCCAGCAAGCACCCAGCTCGCATGCAGTGCTTCATACCTGTTATTCAAATGAAGGGACGGCTGGTGAGTGACAGGTGGGAATGAATAAGTGATGGGTATGAGGTTTTATAAATAATTATTTTATTTTTATTTTTTTTGTCTTTTTGTGACCAGCTGTACCGCGCTCAGCCAGTGAGTGCACTGGCCATCCTTATATAGGATCTGAAACCTGTGGTGGGAGCACTGCCGCGCTCCCAGCACCGCACTCTCCCGAGTGCGCCACAGGGTCGGCCCGATATAAATAATTCTAATAGAGGGTTGCCCCCTTTCCATGATCAAATCTCACGCTACTCCAAAACTACAAGCCAGGGGTTCTATTAAAGGAACTTTTAAAGGAGCAGCTGGGAAGTGGTTTGATTTTCTAGAAGTTGGAGTATTTGGAAGAGAGATACAATAAAATGAAACACCCTATAAAACCAATTTGCTAGTGTTTAGCAAACAGTCTAGGATTTCACGTAACCTGGCCAGCAGATTAATTCAACAAATATTTAGTGAGCCACTACTAGGTACTGAGCTCCTCACTAAAGAGGAATAAATGAAAATAACTACCAGTTGCTGAGACCACTTTATAGAAGAAATTAGAGGCTGCCTGCCCAACTTCCTAGACAGAAATCAGTTTATTGACTGACTACCCAATCTATGTCCTCACCAGAACCATTTCCTCTGGGACAATTTTTTCTGGTGTATTTACTTTTCTCCTAAAGAGGCCGAGCTTCTGGTATTTTGGAGAGCTTGAAAGAGTATGTGAAGACCTTTATTACCAGCACCAAATAGTTGATTTTATGCATTCTGAATAGTTGATGTGCTACAACAAATGCATTAGCATTACCTAGAAGTGGGTTTGATGGGCTATTTGTGTACAGAGATGTGTTCAAGATTTTCCCTTCAAACAGGGTTCCCTGGTCAAATAGGTTTGGGAACAGCAGAGATCACAGAAGAACACATTTATGATTATGAAAAGGAACTGTTTCACTTTGTTTAATCCAATATTTCCCCAAATTATTTAATCACAGAACTTTTTTTTTACATAGCAAACTTATTAACCACCAACAGAACTGATGTCTTGTGGAATATTTTGGGAAGAGCAACTATCGAAATGATGGTTGTAATTATCAGGGGAGTTTTACACCCCGAACTAATACTGTAATATGGTGATCAGGGAACCTGGCCAGGCAGAGTCTGTGTCCAGGTGTATGAAGTCAGTGTCTTTGCCACAACTCCATCAGCAAAGGCATGGACATGGAAAAGTCATTTAATCTCTTAATTACTCAGTTTCTTTATCCACAAAATGGGTCTATGACATCAAAGCTCTATTCCAAATTTAACAATCTAAATGGTGATGTGGGAAAGAAGAGGAA
This sequence comes from Cynocephalus volans, assembly GCF_027409185.1. Lineage (NCBI taxonomy): Eukaryota > Metazoa > Chordata > Mammalia > Dermoptera > Cynocephalidae > Cynocephalus > Cynocephalus volans. Next base: position 33,558,683 of record NC_084468.1, on the reverse strand, counting down.
CTTCCACTCATCAGCCCTCTATTCGACTGGGCTCACACTGTCATCTCACTGAATCTGGGGAACTACACCGAAGGCAGGCACCACTACTACCCTTTTGCAGGCTGGGGACCCTCCCAGTGGTTTATGAACTAGCCCATCGCAATACCACTGAGGTCTGTTGGGTCCCAAGCCCACAATCGCCCCAAGCCATGATCCTGACTACATGGAAAAAACTCTTCCTCCAGTTTCTTCCCTTTTGGTCCCAAGTATTCTGTCTCATCCGCTCTGGTCTGTAGCTCTGTGGTAATCTTCTCTTTAGCCTCTTTGCCAGGAGGAACTGCTGACCAATGCCCTGGAACCCTAAAATGGGTAGAGTGTGTGTTACAGCAAAGTCCCTGGGAGGGATGAGGGGCTCAGATCAGGGAGACCCTCTGAGGGTGGAGGTGGTGACCACCTTCTCCATGGGAATGGGCTGCAGGAGGTGCAGGCTACCAGGCTGAGGGTTCCCAGTAAGTTCCAGAGCACTGGCTGGCAACCCTGGGCTTCCTGGTATACCTGCATTTTAATAGGAAACCGTGTAGAAAATAAGTTTTCAGGAGCCAAAGGATCGGTCTCTGCGGATGAAATGCCTAGGCTGGAATTGGTATTCTCAGTGAAAGGCTGCCCTGGGCGCCCTGGAATCATACCATTTAAAGGGCTGCCTCTCTGGCCTTCCCAAGGCTTGCCTTGCTGGTGCTGTTCACCTGAGGCTCGCCTACATGGCTCCTGTGGCATTTCTATGGCATGAACTCAGGAATGGGCCTGGGCCTGGTCCCGGTCCCATGACTTTATTGCTGCTGGGTTCACACAATCTTTGATGACTGTGTGGGATGTGAAAACAAGACCTTTATTTTACAACACAGTGATGATGTCACTCCATTTTTAATTCCTGTGGTCCTTACAATAGTGTATCACAATCATTTTGATGGATCTGAAAAATATCTCATACGATACTTTCCTCTATTCAAGATCTGATACCATTTTTTTTTTCCTGATATAGTAATAAGACTACTGTGCTTAAGACAGCTGTATGATGAATGGTCACAGTCATTATGTAGCATCTTCACTGACTTCACAACTCTCCTCTGAGTCCCTGGTATGTATCAGGCACTGTGCTTGGCTTTGGGGGTACAATGGCACCCTGGGTGCTCCCTGGAAGAGCTTATAGTCTTGTTTGGGTGTGTGTGTGTGTTTAGGTGTGGGGGCGGTAATACTTATGGAGCAGGATGGAATTTATATGAGAATTGGGAAGATTCATCACACCATACGGACAGTTCAGCATGGTGGTTAAGTGAAAATTTAGAATCAAGTTTTCATTTCCAATTCTACCTCCACCACTTATCAGCTTTGTGACTTCTTGGCAAGTTTCTTTGCTTCTGTTCAGTTGTCTAATCTGAAAATGGCCATGATAACAGCTCCTGCTCATCAGAATTTCTTTGAAAATTAAGTGAGATAAGAGTATGTAAGGCATTTACTATAATGTCTGGCAGACTGCCAGTACTTTAGTGTAATTACAGTAAGTAGTTAACAGTTGAGTGTTTACTATGCTCCAAGGACTGTTTTAGGGACTTTTATGTATTAATTAATTTCAACTTTACAACCACCCTTTAAGGTGGGAGCCAGTATTTTATAGACAAGTAAATGGATGCAGAGAGGTTATGTAATTTACCCAAGGTTATAAAAGTTTGAAAGTGGGATAGTATAGTCATCATTAATGTTGTTGTTTTCATTATTATGAATACTTCCTTGCATCTATCTTAATAGGCTCTATTTTTTTTCTGAGTCCACTGGATTACAGAACAAGAAGCAGCATGTGCTTCAGTGGCTTTTGTAAAAGGGAACTGGATCCTCTTCATTTGGGCAGACAGAATTTTACAGGTGTGGTTTCATCTATTCACCACCAGATGACAGTACATACGGTTATTTTAATCTAGTTTTAAGGAAGGGAATTGGTATAGGAAAGGCTTTGGAAACATGAGAATTACAGCACAAACAGTGCAGGTGCTTTGCCATGTGGCAAAGTCAGGGAGTTGGTGATATGGTAAATATTTCATACAGTTACTGCCATCTTTAAGTCCTGGCGGCCACGGCACCACCACCCGGCTGGGCCTCTTCCAGCGTTGGCTGGCCATGGGGTTTATTTAAAAATCTGGGCCGACCAAGGGGTAGGCGGGTGGACGGGGATCAGAAGATTCCCATCATTCTGGGGAGGCCTCTTTTCACACAATGACTGCTCATCAAACCCCTGAGTGGGAGGGTCCGGGCTGCTGTCTGCCACCTGTACGTGGCAATAAACCCATGGCAGAGTCTGGGAAAGGAAGGAGCATGTGGGCTGCAGAGAAATATTCAAAATCTTTCATGTGAAAAGGCAAAATTCGCATGAATTACTAGAATGAAGCAGAGAGGCACACAGACATTCCAAGTTCTGCTGGTGGCTTGTGGCCAGCCCTCTGGACACTCACCAGCCTCCCAGATCCTCCTGTACCCTTGTGGGGACTGTTTTAGAGAAGAAGGTTGAAAAGCTATGCCCCTATTTTCTGGACTGTACATTCCTGGGAGTAGGCTCTCTGTCTGGAGCAGGTGAAATGCAACTTATTGAATAAAGACACACACTGTGTGTGTGTCAAGTGGTGGAGATCCTGGAAGACAACAGAGGAATAGAGGGCATCGGTGGTAGGGAACCTGCCTGGGTCTGAGTGAGGCCTGACCACCGGCATTTGCAGCAACTGCCAGGTAATGCTGAGGTTGCCATCTGGGGACTGCACTTTGAGAACCACTGTTTTAAGGAAACGGAGGCAGTTCTTTGTTATGTTGCTGGTTGATTTAGGTGAGCTTTATTTAAAGGGGGAGGATCAACACCTAAGAACCCTTATGGCTTGGTGGGTCCCCAGCAAATAGCGAGGTCATGACCATTATGCTGGGTCCTTTCGGTAACAAATGATATGGCCCAAACCAAGTTGGTTTTATGTGGTTAGAGCCACATTTTGGTCAGAAACTACTACCTATAGTCACTGTTCCCAGTCTTATCCTCAGCTGCCGTAGTTTTACAATTCTCTTAAGTGCCTAAAAATTTTGTCTGTTTTTCAGAATTTGCTTCATAACACTTTCTAATTTATGTTCAGCCTATAACCTTTCTTTATGGGGGTTGCGACAGGCAGAACTTGGAATAAACCAAGTGTCTGATAATATGGGATTCATTTGAACAACCTAAGTGTTTACTAACTGGGGAAAAGCTGGAGCAAACTTAAGAGTCTGTGCTGGTCACCGCCTGTTTGCTCTCAGATCCGCTTCCTGCCTGCTGTTGCTCAGCTCAGTTTCTCAGGGCACGACATTGCTGGGGTTGCCTCTGGGTCTGGGCAGGCCCCAATGGAAGGTGCTGGTGGAGGACTGGAGAGGGAAGATGGGAGAAGCCAGGGTATCCTCCCTTCCTCTGTCTCTGCCATGGACAGTGTCCTGTCCATCCTGGCAGTGCTGTATCTCCTCCACAGCCCTCACATTGAAAACAGTTATCTTTTCAAATCTCCATTTTTTGCATTTTGTGCTTTTTGTTGGTGATGTCTCTGTTTAAAATGGCCCCAGACACAGTGCTGAAGTGCTGTTTAGTGCTCCCAAGTGCAAGAACGCTGTGATGTGCCTTACAGAGAAAATACGTATTACATAAGCTTCGTTTGGGCATGAGTTATAGTGCTATTAGCCTTGAGTTCAATGTTAAAAAATTAACAACGTATATTTAAATAAGGTACCTTTAAACAGAAACACACAGAAAACAAGGTTATGTATTGATTGGTTGATGAAAATGTTGTGGCCGGAGGATTGCAGAAACCCAACCTTGTATTTTCCCTGGGAGCAATGGTTTGGTAGTCACTAACTCATAGTGACTTTACAGAACATAACTACGGTGAATTATGAGGATCAACGGTAGTAACTCACTTCAAACTAATAAGAACCTTATAAAATAAAGGACAAAGCCTTTTCTATAGCAAATACACTCTAGTGCACATCTCTCCTTTCTTTCCCAGGCCACAATGGCTTTCGTTCAAATCTTTAACTTTATGTTTCTTTCCTGATCAAGGACCTTGTCATCGACTATGTCCTTTGCCTTCTTATCCCACCTCCACCCAGTTTAGATCCCTGTTATTCCAGCCCATGTCACCTTTTACCTCACCTCCTTGGCACAACATAAGCGGTTTTACTTAATTAATTGTTTTTTTATTTAATTAGTTGTTTGATGGCTTTCTTGCCTTCTCAAGTATACCACCCATGAGGGCAGAGCCCCTTGGGCCTCCTGCTCACTGCTCTACTCTGGATGTCTGCGCTCAGCAGGTACAGGAAGAAGAGCCCACAAGGAAGACTGGGGAGTGTGTTCAGAGAGGGCAAAGGGAAATCAGGTATTGTCACCAAGAAGAAGCAAGAGACAAGGGAGTTAAACATGAGGGAGTTTTCCACTAAAGAGTGATGAGTGTCTCAGAGAGAAGGGAGGGATGGAAGTGTGCACATGGGTTTTAGTGACGATGAGGTTGGTGGTGGTAAGTGAGGGAAGAGGCTGCTGCAGAGTCAGAGCAGTGCTGTTGGGCTGCAGTGGAGAGAGGACTGAACGGGACATAAGAAAGCAGGGTAGAGAACTCTCAGTGAGCTTGTCTGGGAAGGGGAAGAGGAAGAGAGCAGCTACAACGTAGAGGATATAGGATTATAGGACGGTTTTGTAGAGAGTGAAAGATAAATACATTTTACATGCTGAGGAAGACAACAGAGAGTGAGGGAAAAGATGGGAAATAAAGTCAAGATCGCCGGGGAAGGGATGCTCCCTAGAAAGAAGCAGGGATACACACTTCCTCCTTGCAGCCTAGAGGGAAAGAGGTGAGGGTGAGTGTTAAGTGCAGACATGTTTCTAGATGAAGGGGTGGAAAGCCAGAGTGCTATAAGCTTCAAGTTTCTTCTTGATGTGGCCAGCAAGGTTGTCTGCTGGAGGGGCTTTGAGTGAAGACTCCAAGAGTCGAAGTCTGGAGTGGCGTGTGGCGGTGACGGGCAGCAACCACAGAAGGACGCTGAGCAGTGCTGAGGGTTGGCTGCAACTGGCATCCAGAAATCTGATGCCAATGTGTGCCGTTCTTGCATTTCCTCTCTCCCAGCAGTGCCCAGCAACCAGGGCAAAGGCCCACAGAATGAGGGTTATCACACTGGTACCAGGCTGAGGGAAAAGACAATGGGTGCTGGCAAGAGTGGCTGAAGCCATGGACCATGGAATCTAGAGAGGTAGGGCAGGGTGGCCAAGAGTTTGGCTAAAGGGGGTCTTGAGGGCTGGAGATCCCAATGAGGTTAGGAGAAAAAAAAAAAAAAGAGTCAGTGACTTGGAATCCCCAAGTATGAGAAGTTTGGAGCAATAAGAGATGGTCTTGACACTGGTATGTTAAAGTTTATGGTTAATGACATGGTCCAGGCTGTGGCCATGAAAGGTAACTGAAATGTAGTGGAAGTGAGGATGACCAGAGCGCAGAAAGTCAAGAAAGCATTGAACCCATGCTATGGAACGATCCGGAGCAGGTGGAAAGTCCCCAAATAATAACAACAAGTAGGGGAAAGGACAGAATAGGCAGATGGCATGAAACTCAAAGGAAGATAACATTCTGCACAAAGGAGGCAGCTTGACGATCTTGAACTTGCAGATGGGAGCAAGGATAAAGCACACACTACTTTCAGGAGATGCAGAGTGGGAGGGAATAATGCTGGTTCCACTGGAGTAAAATACACAGAAGATCGTATCACAAGTTGGAATAAAGATGGAAATGATAAGGGAGTTGGGGAGGAGGCTCAGAGAGAGATAAAGGGAAGGAATGTCTGTAATTCTAGAACTTGGTTCCTAAACTTGAGGGTGTATTGGAGTTGCCTGGAGGGCTGGGCATTAGCCCCTGAGCTTCTGAATTAGTAGGTCTGGGGTGGAGCCCAAGAAATTGCATTTCTAACAGTTTCAGGTGAGGCTGAAGTGCTAGTCCTGGGACCACACCCTGACACTGAGAGCCACTATTCTGGGGGAATGGTCTTTATTGGAGAAATCCCAAATTGCCTGGGGGGACAGACAGACTGGAAATCTTTCAGTGTAAAGACTTGGTCGGGTCGCGCTTCATCGTACACGTTTTTAGAATCGTATCCCCAAACAACAAAAGTAAAAAGAAATAACAGAATTCTACTCAAATCTGAATGAGCCTGAAAGAAACAGACTTTGGGGACTGCTCCATCTACTGACTTTAATGTTTTAGGTAATAAAAACTGTAGTTAAAGACTGAGTGCTAAAAAATTTAATGGAAAGTGGAAAAAAAAGACTTTTCCCACCAAAGCATAGAAAAAGAAAACAAAATAGCTTACCTGTTGTGGAGATCATCCATTAGATTTCTACAGAAGTTTAACTTCTCTTCCTGTAACGACAAAAAAGTTGATAATTGAGGTCTGCAAAAGTTGTCTCCTTTTCATAGCCAGGTTGCTTTGTGAATGTGACAGCAAGGAAGTGTTTCAAATTTGGCCTGGGTTTGCAGGCCAGCTCCTGACACTCAGCAATCAATGAACAATTCACCAAAATGTCAGTGTTCCATCTACAAAATGAGATTGTAGTGAGATTTAAATGGCACATCATCTATTTATCACACTCTTGGAATTGTTTGGTAACCTAAAGCTATCTACTATGGTCTGAAGGTTTGTGTCCCCCAAAACGCACATGTTGAAACCTAATTCCTGATGTGATGGTATTAGGAAGTGTAACCTTTGGGAGATTATTAGATCATGAAAATCGAGACCCCAGAGAACTGCTTTGCCCCTTCCACCACAGGGGGACACAGTGAAAAGACAGCCATTTAGGAAGTAGGCCCTTACCAGGCACTGATCTGCCAACGCTTTGATAATGGACTTCCCAGCCTCCAGAACTGTGAGATACACATTTCTATTGTTTATAAACTACCCAGTTTATGGTATGCTGTTAAAGTAGCCCAAACGGACTAAGTCATCCTAGTTGTTATTACTATTGACAAACGTTACACGACAATATGCCTCTTCTCTGATGCGTAAAGTTTCAACAAAGCAAAAGAAAAGAAAAACAATTAAAGAAATTTGCTCCTTGGGGACATATCAAAGTTTCAATTAATAAGTATATAATATTTCAACAAAATACATAATTTAAAAAATATCTTTGCTTATAATAAAAATTATGCTATAAAGAACTTAAGAAAGTTCTTTAACAAATGCTCAGATTTTTACCAACTTCTCTGTAATTATTAGAATAATTTACTACATATGGTTGCAATATTTTTGAGACATGCTCTTATTCCACTCCCAAGTACACTACATATTGAGAAAATGAGCTATGCCCCATATTTATAATATACTATTGGAATGTTACATCTTCTTGGTGATTTAATTTCATATATTTGGCAGCAACATCTTTTCACTGTGTATTATATTTTATTGTTCAGTAATGCCTTAAAATGTAATATACTGCTAAAATGTCACATGATTATATTATCCTTAATTTTTGTACAGTACTCATAATTCAATTCAAATATCACTTGGTAAGGAAGACATGAGAAAGGCCAAGTCCATGAGCTAACCATCTAGTTGCAGAGGGCAAGGAGGCAGGAAGAGCTCACAAGTAACTAAAATGTTATGTAGAGTACAAATAATGCCATCAAAAGAGCACCAACAATATCCTGAGGAGGGTCGGGACCGGGAGACTGTGTAACTGGGAAGCTTTGAGAAGCTGACAGCACCTGAACCAGGTATCAAAAGGCGAGAGGAATCATGGCAGATGGAAAACTCATGATGGCCAGGTGTGGTGGGAGGGCCTTGTAGCAGAGGGATTGAGAAAAAGAGGAGCCGGGAAACGATGGAATATTATTTATTTAGTCAGCAAGAAATTCTGAACTCCTTCTGTGTGACAAGCCTTGTGCTGGGTACCAGGAAACTGCAGCTTATGGGCTATCATGTGGGTGCCCTATAGAATGGCAGCCTTTGTGCAGAAGAGTGAATATTCTGGATTGCTTGGTGTTTAAGAAGCAAAGCAGGGAGGAGACTCAGTAGGGATAAGGGTTTACTTGGAGGACTACGACTCACCCTAAGAAGTGAGATGAAAAGAGGGAAGAAGACAGAATCATAGGGTTTGAACATCTACATTTATGGGGGTGAAAGGTTCTGGGCGAAAGAAACAGAGAAGCAGAAAAGGTTTGAGGTCCAGGACTCTCCAGTGCCACAGCTTGAGAGAGCAGGAACCAGTCCAATGTTATCAAATGCTGTGCAGAGGACTGAGACATTTCTTAAGACTATATCCTTCCCCTGACTTCAAATATATTGGATTCCCTATAGAACAAATCCAAAATCTGCCTCTCTAGCCAGACTCTCTGTCTCCTAAGCATCAGACCCATGTTTTGCATATGAGCAATGCAGCATTTCTGAACAGAAGACTCAGCAGTCAGCTACTCCAAAACCATATTTTGAGAGACGAGGAAACAAAGTGTCTAAAGTTTATTGACTTATCCAGGGTCACACAAGGAGTCATTGGTGAGAAGCCAGGACTTGTTGCCTGATCTCCTATCTCAGTGTCCTCAATGAATCGATAATTTCACAAAATCCTTGTTTTTGTTTTGAATAAGGTACCCAGCTGTCTGCTAGAAGCTACTCTTGGATGTCTGCACATTAAGTGAGAAGTTACTGAGCACCTATGATGTGCCATGCAGGGTGCTAAATACTGAGAGCATAAAAGCTGAACAGAACACTCTCTTTGTCCCATCATGGAATTTATCATGTGGTAGGTAGACAGGTATCATCACCAGTGGGAAAGCTAGTTGTAGGAAACCAACTGTATGTGGCAATTTGGAGTTACAGGTGAGAACCCACTTTGAGAGAGTAGCATTTCAACTGGGATCTGAAACATGAGAAGGGGCCAGCCATGCAAAGAATAGCTCTCATCGAAACAGTTTCCTATTAAGAAACCTTACGTGGTTCTGCACCGCCTACCGAATCTTTAACATGTTTAGCTACCCATTCAAGGCCTTCCACAATATGGCACCAATGGCTTTCCTAGGTTATCTCTGAAACTCCTCCAGCTACTTCTACTTCCAGCCAACTAGATTTTTTACTGTTCTCTGACATGCCAATGCTTTCCTGTCTCTCTGTCTCTGTATATTTCCCCTAGCTGCCATGTGTCCATGCCCTTCAGTACTTTGCAAAATTCTACTCATCCTTCAAAACTTATTTCACACACCACTTCCTCCAGGAAGACTTTGTTGAATAGTTACTCCATCTAAAAAATTTCTACAGATTTTTTAAGCTCTTAGATGGCTCTGATTACTTTTTGCCTTGGAGTATAGTAACTTATTTATATAATGTTTTCTCCATTAGACTGTAAACTCTTAGTAGGGAGGGGCCATGGTCCATTTGTCCAAGAACCTTCTAAGATGAAACTAAAAACATCCAGAGATGGGATAAGAATTTTATGAGCTCCAAGTACCTTAAAGATTATGTATCAAAATATCAATAATAACCATAAAATAAGATGCTGCAGAGATGTTCTGATTGATTCCTAGTATGACTTTTTGAAATAATAAATCCTTTCAAAAGGAAATATTTTGGTGCCTTGGAAACATATATGTTTCTATACATGGAAACAAGTATGACTAATTTGTTTGTTGGGTGAGCTAGCATTGATGGTACATTGGCTTGTACACAGTGGGGACCTGCTGCCTGTTATGGACAATCAGTGCTAAGCATTATAGGGGATTGGGAGAAGAAGCAATTCCAGTGTGGTTCACCTGCCAGGAAAGGCTTTATGGAAAATTGTGGCCATGAGAGATAGGTAGAAAATAGTTAGGCAGCGAGGACAGTTTAGTAAAAGAAAAAGGGTAGGAAAGATCATGATTTGTGCATAGGACAATGAAGAGACCCATGTTACAGATTTTGGGGTAACAAGATGGATATGGCACATGTGGACAGGTTACTGGGGCCCTTGAAAGTAGGCCCAGAAGACTAGGCATGACATGATCTGCAAAGAAAGTAGGTTCTTGAGCAGCAAATGACAGGATGGAAACATATATTAGAAAGCGTCGCATGCTAGTAGTAAGCGGAGAAAAGTAAAAGGGTTGGGTACAGAAAGACTTAGTAAGAGTTGACCCTTTGAATTTAGTGATGAGATGAAAAGAGCCTGTTGTGTGGGGGTGTCAAAGGGAATAGCAAATTTGGAAAACGATTTTTTCGAGCTTTGCTTGATTTTTGAATTAGCATTAATTTCTACTGCCCCTGGTTTCTCTTAGCACTTTGGTTTATACATTTATTACATACCTGTGTAATGTCTTGGAAAATTTATGTTCCCTCTCTAGCTGTTTCTCTATGGGTAAAATGCTGATAAAATAGGTTGAGCACCCCTAATCCAAAAACCCAAAAATCCAAAATCCAAAATGCTCCAAAATCTGAAACTTCTTGAACACTGACATGATGCTCAAAGGAAATGCTCATTAGAGCATTTTGGATTTTGGATTTTGGGATTAGGGATGCTAAGCTGGTTAAGTATGTGCAAATATTCCAAAATCTGAAAAAATCAGAAATCTGAAACCTAGTCCCAACCATTTTGAGTGAGGGGTACGTAACCTGTGGTATCTTTTCAGAGAGTGGATAGGATTAAGTGAAAGAACACACTGAAGCACTGAGTACAAAGTAGTAGTTGGCACTAAGTACAATCTTAACAACATGGGCTATGATTTTTAATTCATCATTGTTGTCATCATCGTCATCATCATCATCTATGAGTCAGTTTTTTTTGTTTTTCTCCCTGCCACTACAGTGGAAATTCCTTGAGTCCAATGATCACATTTCATTATCTCTGTTTCTTCACAAAGGGTTATGAAGTAGAACTTTTGCAAATATGTGCTGAATTTCAAGGGGGAAAAATGCCAGATCTCCATGAAAGAAGGGATTTGTGTGACAAAAGAATAAATTATTAAAATTATTCTTATTTTTGGAGGCTGACAGATGGAAAGAATGGTGCTTCCATAAACAGGACAGTTGAAAGGATGACATGCAGTATTTGAGAAATCGTGAATTCAGCATTTAGTCTACTGAGTTGAAATGAGGGATGGGAGATGACAATGAAAGGTGGTGGAAAGAACAAACATCCATAACTACCTGCCATTAAAAAAAAAAGCATTAACCCACAATAAGAGCAATAGAGGAGATAAAAACAGAAACCCATGGATATGAAGTAACTGACCTAGTAAATCAGCAGTTTGGAAAACAAAGAATTAGCCCAATTAAAAAAAAGAGTAGAAGGAAAAGTAAAAGTAGAAAGTTGAAGTGAAGAGGGGAGGGTTAATACAATTCCAATAATCTGGAAGTTGTTTAAAAAGCTAGGGTCCTCTGGCCTCAGGGTGATTGCCACTTTCTATTTCAACCAAAAAATGTAGGTTTAGTGTCTGGAAAGGGTAAAACTGAGTTTCTGGACCAGGAACACAGTAGAAGACACACATTAGAGGGCAGGGGTTCCATTCCGATAATGGGGGGATGCAGTGAATGTATGCACATGGAATGCTGGGACTTTCATTCTGTCACCTCCTTTGTTCTCTGGGAATGCTGGTAGCCATCATCTAGTTGTCCTCCAGACATCTGAGGAAAGTCCCTAACATGAAGATAGAGATTGAAATCAAGCAACCAATCAACCAACCAACCAACCAACCAACCAATCAACCAACCAATCAACCAACCAACCAACAGCAACTTGGAGGAAACAAAGAATAGGGAGAAAAAAACACCCCCCCCCGAAACCCCAAAACAAAACAACTGACAATAATATCCTTATCCTTGTCATGTCACTTGCATCCAAGAAGAACACAAGACTATTTAAAAAAAATCAGAGAACAACATCAACAAAAAACTTTTGGAAATTAAAACAAGACAGCAAAAGTGAATATTTCAATAGAGACTCTAGAAGCAAAGGGTGAGGAAATCTCACATAAAGTAGTAAAAGAGATAAAGACATAGAAAAATGAGTAGAAAAGATTTGTAAAAATTAGAGGAATAGTCCAGGAGGTCCAGTATCCAAATAATAGGAGTTTTAGAAAGAGAGAACAAACAAAAGGGGAGTAATTCATGAACAAAAGCAATAACAATGATGCTTCTGACAAAGCCAACTCATGTCCATTTATTGAATCTACATTAACTATTAAACACCCAGGCCTGTGGGTCAGTCCATATGCTACCAGATGGTCACAGGAGGATGAATAAGACACAAAGCTTCCCATCTAGTGAGGTGGGCAAAACAGAAACAAGAAATTATGGCCCAGTGATAGAACTGAGATTACAGGCAAAGTACTATGAAAATGGGGGGTCAAGCAATCAACCTTTCAGAATATTCTAGAGCTGTGCAGTCCAATATGATAACTGCTAGACACATGTGGCTGTTTAAATTTAAACTGCTCAAAATTAAATATAATTAAAAGTTCAGTTCCTTGGTTATACTAGCCAGCCACATTTCGAGAGCTCAAAAGCCACATGTAGCTAGTGGCTATCATATTGGACAGTGTAGATATAGAACTTCTTTCTCATCACAGAATGTTCTATTGGATGGTGCTGGTCCAGAAGTTCTCAAATGGTGATTTTTACAGTGTATTCAAATACAACATTAAACCCCCAAAAAGATCACATTCCACAGTTTTGCTTGATATTTAACCAGCTAAGTTATCTGTACATGGAATGGAATTTTTACTTTGCTAGCAATTAAGTTTTCAAAGTGGAGCTATCACTGGACTAAGAAGGGGCATTTCTTGCTTCTCCTGATACTGTTTGACCACCCACAGATATCAGGGGCAAATGCTGCTGGTGACCAGAAATCTATGAATCTTTGGGAAGGCACTTTGCACAGTGGAAAGAGGTGCTAGCTCTGGAGCCAGAAACTCTTGAGTTTGAATCTTAGCTCTACTACTTATTAGCTGTGTGACCTCAAACAAGTCTCTCAACTTCTCTGTGCCTTTGTTCCTACATATAAGGTAGATAGATAATACTACATGTAAGTCAGGTGGCAGAAGCACAAAAATGGCAGCTGCCAATTTTCTCACTGTTGTTACTCTCCAGCATTGAACAGGTAGGCTGGTGAGGAGGGGCCCCTCCATGGGAAAGACAGCAGGCTCTCCTCACCTCTCATTTCTTATCACAACCCTGTTTTCTGGCTTTTGTTATAGGATGTATCATCTCCAAAGAACTCAAGTACCAGTAACAGAAAGAGGAATTTCTGTTCAAAAAAGGGTGAAGGTTAAGAGAAGAAGGGAAAAGAGCACCACTTACTGAAAGCCCCAGACATGTCAGACCTACTTGTAAGTACTTCATATTGTGCTATGAATCCTCACCACAAAGTCTGGGAGGAGCCGAAGTTCCTGAGGACGGGTTGGGGTCAGATGGTGGCAGTGGGGAGCTTGAATGCCATGCTAAGGGCCTGACTCCATCAGATTTGCAGCTCATAATAACCGGTGGCAACATGTTGGACTCACTGAGGGGGCAAGAGTAGAGTTGGTCAAGGTGAACTGAACCAGCTTGTGACTTATCCTCAGACAGGTGTTTAATCAGAGTTTATACCAGTGTGGATGGTCTATCTTACTGGAACGTTTCTTTCCAAAAGGAGTTAAATTCTAATTATAAGCCTGAGTTGACACTACCACTAGTTGAAAGAATTAAACTTCTCTGTGTAATTTGTAAATGCATTCAGGTTTGTTTTTCATTTTTCTTTGATGGGTTTCCCCCACCCCCACTCCCAAGCAGGGCCAATATCTGAATAGAAAGAAAAGATCTCAAGCTGGGCTCCTTTCTCTGAACACGCTTTGCAAGCTCTGCAACGTCTTCCTTGGATACGATTCAGCTGGGGCCTTTCCTGTATTCCAAGAGGAATTCCTGCATCCTCACACAGGGTCCCTTTGTTGTCTGAGGTTATGAGAAGTTAACCAGTACTTTGCACAAGGAAATATCTTCTCCTTGTGCGAAGTAGTGATCAAAGAGGAACGTCATTTAAACCAAGGAAATAAAACCGTGATTTATATCTAGAATCTTTACAGAAAAAAAAGAAAGATGCTAGTTTACTTCAGTAAAGCACAATCACCTGCAGTACAGACAGTATAGAGTACAATATTGACTCATTTGTTGATGGATTTTAAAGTTTACTCCTTGGTATATGCCAAATTCTAAGCATTTTTTTTAACTATAAAAACTTCATTTCTTTTTGCGTCTGCTTTGCTCACAAATATCTCTGATCTTTGCCAAATGCTTAGTGTACCTTTTTTCATACATAGAAAAATAGATGCACATACACATATAAGCACACAAAACTTGGGAAAAGAGAAAAAAAAAAGTCAGCCATAATCATAGCAACCTAACTTGTGTTAGATGTTCAATTTTTTCTCCAGGGTTTGTTTTAATTTATGTGCATCTGCATACCAATTTTACACAATTCATAAACAACTTCATGTCTTGCTTTTTTCATTTAACATTATGTCTCTGGCCTTTTCCATGACAATCCATAATGTTTATAATGATTGTTTTAAATGGCTGCAAATGATTCCAGAAGTGACCCCCTGTCAGTTAATTAACCATTCCTTTCTAGAGCTTAACATTTTTGGAACTTAACATTTTTGGTAAGGTCACCCTCCTTGCAGCTTTAAAGTTAACTGTCTACAGTGCTGAGTATAAACATGACATAATTTTAATGTGTGAGATTATTTTTGTTTTCCTTGCCTTTCTATTCTTTATTTTCCTTCTGACATAAAGTCAAGATGACCTATAGAAGCCAGTAGTTAGATACCAGCCAAGAGGCTAAGTTCCTCCATCACAAACCAGGAAATGTTGGATCCACAGAGCATTACTGCTATTCAAATTCAAAACTCAAGGTAAAAGTTGAAAGAAAACCTGCCCAGCAACTACCTGTCCCAGATAGAAACCCTCCTTTTCCAAACAAAGACCCCACATAACAGTCTCCAGGGAATCAGAGCCAAATTCTCAACTCCTGTTAGGTTAATCACCTTTTCTCTCTTTGCTGCACAAGCTCTTCCCACGTGGAGGTGGCAAGGCATGTCTCTCTTAGCAGAAGAGGCCCCAGGAGCAATGGCTGACAGGCATCCTGCAAATCTGTGCTCCAATGCCCTTTTGATATTATCCTTTCTGTTTTATGTAAAGTCCTTATTCAGGCTCAATTTTCTCACATATGTGGCATAAGAGTCTTAGAAGTGCAATCTGTCTTGCACATGTTCGCTTACCAGTGACAGGTGAGGGTGAATGAGAGAGGACAAAGTGATGAAACACCCAGGGGCCAAGTCACTGCAGCTGTAGTGCTGTCAGTTCATTTCTGCACGGCGCTCAGGGAAGGTCTAGCCACGAGAGTCTTCACTGGGCCCAGGCAGGTGGTGTGTTTATACTCAACAGATTTTCAAAACCAAAATTTGGGGCTCTGGATCTGCTGCATGAGTTTGTGTGTGTGTGTATGTGTAGTGGTGTGGAATGGTGGTGGTAGTGGTAATAATGGCAGTGGTGGTGGTAACGGTGGTGGTGGTGGTAACGGTGGTGGTGGTTGTGATGGTGAAGGTGGCAATGGTGGTAATGGTAGTGATGGTGCAGAAGGTGGTAATGGTAGTGATGGTGCAGAAGGTGGTAATGGTGGTGGTGGTGGTAGTGATGGTGGTGAAGGTGGCAGTGGTAGTGGTGGTGGTGGTGGTGGTGGTGGTGGTGGTGGTGGTTGTGATGGTGGTGAAGGTGGTAATGGGGGTAGTGATGGTGGTAATGGTGGTGGTGGTGGTGTTAATATCTGACACATGAGCATCCACTGTGTGTTTGATACTTTACTCTCACTATCTAATTTTCTTTCCAGCAGGTCAGTGAAATAAGCATTACTAGCTTCATTTTACAATAAGGAAATTGGTTTAGGAAGCTTCACTAACTTGCAAAAGTAAATGGTGGAGCAAGGATCAGAGTTTAAGCTTTTTCATTTGCAGTGTTGGGACTCGGAAAGTGATACCCCAAAATATGCCATGTTGAACTTCATACTGAGAGCACCTGGGGAGCAGCAAGCAGTGAAAGGCTTTTTCTGAAGTTCCTAAAGGCTGGATCCTCCAGAGGATATTCAGTTACTGTGAGTCCCTTCCCCAGATATCTTCTCAACTGGGGAAAAGTGGTGAATATTGCAATAAGGAAGACTAGAGTTGATACCACACCCAGGGCCCAGAGGAAGTTTGTCCCAGCCTATTATCTCTACTTTGGGCTTGTTCCTCTCCCCTAAATATCATTTACTTTTCCTCTAAATTGCCTACATCCTCCACTTCTCTTTACCCTATAAAGAGAGAGTATATTTAAGTTTCAACCATCTTGGCCCTTCTTTGAGTTTCATACTTTGTGTGATTCCTGTGTGCTTGCACATTAATAAATTTGTGTGCCTTTTCTCCTGTTAATCTATTGTCAAGTTTGTTTTATTTACTCAAATTCTCAAACCTTCAGGAGGAAGAAGAAAATTTCCCTTCACCCCTACAACACCATGGAGTCTTCAACGTAACAGGATGCATGAAACCAAGCCTCTCATTGCAGAGGTAGGCAGGGAATATGGGATACAGGTCAGTTAACTTGAGCTTCCCATTCATGATAGCCCTCAAATGTAGACTCTTGACAAGTATCTCCAAATACATGCCCAGAGCTATACTGACAGGATTGAAGGAAGGCAATGTTTGTTACACATCTTTAAACTCCAGCCCCATTTTTCTGTAATTAAATCACCTGCAGTTCCTTATGAACTTTATCTCTAGAATAGGAAAATTTTATCACTTTTATGCATGTGTGTAATATTGCAAATTTGTACACGTAAGCATTTACACTATTCTTCAATTTTTATAATCCAGTTTTGTCATGATTTTTACTGCTTTAATATACTGACAGCCTCAAAAACAACAAAAAGTCATCCAGGCCTCTTTAAATCTCTGAGAGACCTTGATCTGATCCTACAGTTGTTCTAGAAAAACCAGGTTGTATGTGCACCATAAATGTTATGCAAAAGAAAATATTAGGGAGATTCCTGTGCAATTATTTCAGGGAAATTCTGGGGGGCAGAGTGTGCCTTGTGCAGAGACTCTGCCATTTGTGAGTCTTTAATTACCTGTATCTTAAGAACCTTAAGCACTGATATTTTATGGGTTGTATACATTGCATTGGCACAGGGCAAGCAATCAGCCACCAGAAGCTATTATTGTGATGCCACTGGTCAGTCTTCCAGCTTCTGCACCTGTCCTTTCTCATGTAGGCCGGCAAGGGCCCTGCTGACATGAGCCCATCACACTCTGCCCTAAAGCTGGCCAGCCACGCTACAAGTGACTGAAACTACATGTATTAACTGAGGGGACTTAAACACGTCAATTCAGTTGTCACTTGCTAAATCTCTCTCACAGTAAGGTTTGTAAAATGTTTTTACACCCCAGTTAAGTTATAAGTTTTAGCAGAGCACAACAGAGAGAACAAATAAATGGCTATTAAACTGCTGTGAATAAAGGTTGAAGTTGGAATCACAGCATTTGTGGGGTGGGAATGCCTTGAGAAGATATTACTATAACCTATAAGTATTACAGGTTGGGAATTGAAGCCCCCAGAAGCTAAGTGACTGCCAGTTTTATTTTTGCTAAACCATGCTTCTGTCCTTGTAGAGATCTAGAGCAGGAATCGGGCAACATTTTTTTTTTTTTGTAAATAAAATTTTATTGGAACACAGCTATGCCTATTCATTTATGTATTGTTTATAGCTGCTTTTGAGCTACACAGCAGAGTTAAGTAGTTATGAAATATACCACAGGACCTGCAAAGTCTAAACTATTTACTATCTGGCCCTCTACAGAAAGAGTTTGCTGACTTCAACTCGACAAGATAAAGTAAAAGGAACCAACGTGTGCCTCCAACCACATGAGTGAGTTTGCAAGTGGGTCTTTTGAGGCCTGCCAGCAGGCACTTGGGTGATATTGGAAGCAGATTCTCCAGCTCCTATTCAGCCTGGAGATGACTGCTGCCCTGGCTGAAAGCTTGACTGCAACCTCAGGAGAGACCATAAGCCAGAGGCACCGTGTTAAGCTATACACAGATTCCTGGCCCAAAGAAACTGTAAGATAACAAATGCTTGTTATTTTAAGCTGCTTAACTTTGGGGCAGTTTGTTATGCAGTGATAGATTACTAATACAATTGCATCTGTTTAGCTGGGCTCACCCTTTCAAGGTGAGTGAAATTCAACCCCCCAGGTCAAAGTCATAATAGGATCTGCTCTGTGGAGGCTTCTGGCCTTCTGTGTCCCAACCCCAAATGGAACCATCGGAGCACTGTACCAAGAGCTTACTCAGAGTCTATCCCATGGCCATATGGTCAGTTACGTAGACATCCATCTCCCCAGCTGTTGCTGTGTCTTATTCAGTTTTGTAGCCCCAGAATCTGATTTAGTGTCTATTATTCATAATGTAATGATAATAAAAAGAAAATATTGAGTGCCTACTATGAGCCAAGCACTTTATGTGCATCATCTCATCTAACCCTCACAACAACCTCAGGGAGCAGGTACTATTTTAAAGCCCATTTAACAGGGGAGAAAGCAAAGGTTAAAGAGGTTAGTTTGGGAACATGCCTTATATCCTCTAGCTAGCAAGTGGTAGAGCTCACATTTGAGCTCTGACTGACCCTGAGGCCAGAGCTCTAAACCCGTGCTGTATCACCTGGGACCCAAAGGCCCAGGAAATGTGATTCCAGTCTAGGTGCTGCCACGTGGAACTGTGGACTTGGCAGCGTTCCTCACACTGAGGAACCCAATCTCCTCACCCATAAACTGGTGACAACCATGCCCCTTTCTTATCTCTCAGTTACTGTGAGGAAAAAGCACAGGTCCTGAAATAATGAAGTAAATGTGGAATCAGAATAAAGGGATTTACTGATCTTCTGACCAGACACGTCTTAGCTGTGGCACATCTAAAAGAAGATCAGAAAACCTGGAAGAAGTGGACCAAGATGGGACCCTGGGACTTGCCTACCTAGATGCCTGTCTCATTTTCTGCTCCTCCCTCTCCTGCTTTTAGCATCACTGTGGCCCCCACCCTAGCTGCAAAAATCCTCAAACAATGGTGGGGTTGGGATAACAAGGAGAAATCCTCAGTTCTTTCACAAACACATCATACTGTCACACTTTGGGAGTTTTTACTGGGACTATGCATGTGCTGTCTCCTTCCTGGAAAGCCCTTTTTATAGTATCTGGCTGGTTCTGACTTCCCACTCAGTCTTGGCCTCTTCCAGAAAGTGTCTTGGATGCTGGATTAATTGTCACAATTCTGAACTCCCCCAGCACCCTCTGCACCTCTCAGACACGAGAGTTAGAACTTTTCTGAGTTGAATACTCAGTATGTAGAAGAGTGCCTGCTGTACAAAAAGCATTCGACCAATTTTAGTTGAATAGACTAAACTTTTTTTGGCGGCTGGCTGGTATGGGGATCTAAACCTTTGACCTCAGTGTTACAACACCACACTCTAACCAACTGAGCCTGAATTTTCACTCAGTTCTAGGCTGTTCTATGCTGAAACGTTGCTATGTTCTAAATGCTTGTGTCTCCCCCAAATCATATGTTGGAACTTAATCCCCAGTGTGATAGTATGAAGAGGTGAGGCCTTTAGGAGATGATTAAATAATGAAGGCTCTGCCCTCATGAATGGGATGAGGGTCTTTATAAAAGAGGTTGAAGGGGCTGGTCCTGTGGCTCAGTCAGGAGAGTGCAGCGCTGGTAGCACTGAGGCTGCAGGTTCAGATCCTATATAGGGATGGCCAGTGCGCTCACTGGCTGAGCGTGGTGCAGACCACAACGTGCCAAGGGTTGCGATCCCCTTACCGGTCAAAAAAAAAAAAAAAAAAAGAGAGGTTGAAGAAAGCAGTCCTCCTCTTCTACATGTGAGAACCCAGCAACTAGGTGCCATCTACAGAGCAGAGAGCAAGCTCTTACCAGCCACCAAATCTGCTGTCCTTGATCTTGGATATTGCAGCCTCCAGACTGGGAGAAACAAATTTCTATTATTTATAGATTACCCAGTTTAGGGTTTTTTTTTTTTTTTTTTTATGACAGCAGCCTGAACAGACTAAGGCAAACATACATTCCTTAAGGGAACTGTCTAGTGTTTAACCATGCACATAGTGTGTGCTCAATAAATATCTAACTCACTGGCCCTAAATATCTGGCCTCATACTATTATATTCAGAATAGCTGGTCAGATTAAAGGAAGTAAAGTCCAAGGAATGCCTGCAAGGTGAAGAAGAGTCCTGACTTTAGTCAGGCCCCAGTTGTGGCCAAGCCAGAATGGATTCCCACAACCTTCCTGAATATGGGTTCTTGTGACTTAAATTCCTTGGCTTTATGATACCATAACATCAGTGTTGTGAGTTCATCTTCTAGAAAAAGTATTATCTATCTATTCTGATCAGACCGCAGCCAATGGCCTTGGATTTAAATTATATCTTTCTTGGAGCAGTGACTTTCAAAAGTAAAAAAAATTTGCTATTTCTGTATGGATTACCTATTTCATCTTGCTTCCTTAAATGCTACTGAAACAAACAAAAACAAAAAAAACAGCATTGCTTTCCCCCAAGCAACATCAAAATCCTAAGAAACCAAAACTTCATTGGGGTTTCTTTTCAGTATCATTTATAATGAATTAGGTTGAAATGAACATCCCCCCAAATAAAGAACCTGGCATATTCTGAATATCAAAGCCAGAAAAAAATCCTGCCTGATAATCACTGGGAAAATGTATACTACGATTATTTCTCATTATTATTTGGCAATCTACCTACTTTTCTAAGAGAACCAAGGACTTTGCAGAAATGATTTGTCTACTTCAGATGACTATTCAAAACTAACTCAAGTATAACTTACCCAGGGATTATTTTTATCCCTTCCACTTAAGCACTCCAACTTCCACAAAAGGAAAGCAATTTTCCAGAAAATATTAAAAGGATCCCAAGTTTTTTTTTCTTCATTCATTCATGTATTCATTGTTTTTCATTAATAAATATTAGATTTACATAAGGGTAAGGTGGGAAGGAGGGCGGTTCTCAAAATTTTGCAGGTCAAAGCAAGTTTGCTTATTTCTAAGCGAAAATCAACAGAACAGCCCCACCTTCTGCAGTGTGGAATGTAACGCAGAAACATAGTTTGTGAAACAATCCAAAACCAATTAAAGTAGGTTTAAGTACCTGAGCATGTAAAAATATGTGTGACAACCCACAGATCACAAGAGTATTTCTAGAATGTGGTAGAGGGTAGAAGTAAAACAAAAGCCAGAAATTGATAAGCTCTTAACCTGCTTTTTATACACTCAAGTAAATAAATATGAGACTGGCTTAAATTCCTAATTTTTCAATCCTTAGTGTTTTCTTAGTTGGATATACTAACATATTATTATATTAAAAAATTCTACTCCTTAAGCCAGAGATAGCTGGAAATGGATCCAATAATCTTCATTAGTAAAAAATGGTACATGTACACACTGCACAAAATGCATGACATTTCAGGAGATGCTTATCTATCTATAACCTGTTTTTAGGTAGTTTAAAGACTTCTTGACAGTATTTACTCTTGCTAGTGGACAAAAGTAGAAAATTCAATACCAGCAGTAGTCAGCACGCTTTTTAGCTTCTCTTTTCTAACGATGAGATAAAAAGCTATGTTCTTATTTCAACTATGTTCAAAATGCTGCCAATGTTTAGAAAAAGGTATAATTTTTACTCTGTGGTTCTGGCAGGTGCAAAGTTTGCAGACCAGTTATACCTTACAGGCAGTGGTGTGTTGGCAAATGTTTAAGAACTGGTTCTGCAGAAAAAAATGCTTATTGTAAATAAAGGATGTGTAACACATGGTCTACAAATAATAATAAAACAAGCAATACTTTTAAAAATAATAAATTCCATGTAGACATTGATTTTCACAGAAAGCTTTCAATGAGTTTTGCTGGATTCTTCTCTCCAGGGTCAACCTATGGTTTCAACTGACAAACAGGTGTAATTTTGACACAAATGTTGGTTGATATTTTTGTTTAACAAGTTAGAAGAAAGTAAAATAATAAACACACATCTTGGAATTTCACTTGTTTGTTATTGACAAATTGTTTGCTGCATATTGTTTGCTGAATTAGATAATAGTTTTTGAATACTGGGAGAAAAATGTCTTCATGGAATTTTTTATGTTATTCTCTCATGTAATGGCTATAGACTCAACAAACTTTTAAGTTTAATTTACATTAACATTTTCTTCATTGTAGACAAGCTCTGATATATAGCATCTGCCAATTTCCGTGGTGTAAATGCTCTTGCCATGACTATTTCAAGTTAGCAATGTTAATTCATGGAACACAATATTGGAAAGAGATGTACAGCAGCACACCCTTTGATGGAGTTTGGATGTGTTGTCCCCTCCAAAACTTGGGTGGAAATTTGATTTCCAGTGTGGCAGTGTTGGAAACTGATTGAGTCATGGGGCAGATCCCTCATGAATGGATTAATGCTCTCCCTGGGGGAAGGGGGATTAATGAGTGAGTTCTCGCTCGATTAGTTCCCAAGAGAGCACGTTGCTTAAAAAGACCCTGGCACCTCCTCTCTCTCTCTTTTGCTTCCTCTCGCCATGTGATCTGCTTGTACCCCCTGGCTGCCTGCCACTTTCCGCCATGAGTAGAAGCAGCCTGAGGCCCACACCAGATTCAGCTGTCCCAGACTGTAAGCAAATAAACCTCTTTCCTTTATAAATTACCCAGTCTCAGGTATTTCTGTTACAGCAACACAAAACGGACTAAAACAGGAAATTGGTACTGAGGAGTGGGGTGTTGCTAAACAGATACCTGAAAATATGGATGCAGCTTTGGAACTGGGTAATGGGCAAAAAGGTTGGAGAAGTTTGGAGGACTTAGAAGAAGAGAAAAAGATGAGGGAAAGTTTGGAATGTCTTAGAGACTTATGTGGTAGGGAGCAGAATGTGGACAGTAAAGGCCATGTGGATGATGGGGTCTCAGACAGAAGTGAGGAACTTATTGGGAATTGGACAAAAGATAACCCTTGCTACACCACAGCAAAGAATTTGGCTGTATTGTGTCCATGCCCTAGGACTTTGCGGAAGTTGGAACTTAGGAGTTGTGAACCAGAGCATCTGGTAGAAGAAATTTCTACGCAGCAAAGCATTAAGGACACTGCATGGCTACTTCTAACAGCCTACTCTCAGTTATGATGGCAAAGGCATGACGTAAAGCCAGAATTTAAAATGGAAGCAGAGCGTAAAGATTTGGAAAATTTGCAGCCTGGCCATGTGGTAGAGAAGCGGAGAGCAGGAGAAAAATGCAAGGGTGAAGCAGATAAACTGGTTGCTAAAGACATTATCTTGGTGGTGAGGCAGCCAGATGCTAAGAACCAGGACAATGGAAAAAATGCCCTAAAGGCATTTGAGAAGTCTGGAAGGCTGCCCCATCCATTACAGGCCTGAGGCCTAGAAGGACTGAGTTATCCTGGAGGACAGACCTGGGGCACAGCTGCCCTCAAGATTCTGCTCCCTGCATCCCAGCTGTTCCGACTGTAGCGGCCCCAAGAGTGGTTCGTGCAGCAGCCCTGGAGAGTAGAGGCCCAAAACCTTGGTGGCATCCACGTTGTGTTAAGTCTGCAGGCCGGCAGGATGTGAGAGCAGTGGAGGCGTAGCAGCCTCCACCCAGATTCCAGAGGATGTATGGAAAAGCCTGGGGGCCCAGGCAGGGACCTGCTGCAGGGGTGGAGCCACTGCAGAGTACATCTACTAGAGCAATGCTGAGCAGGAAAGTGGGGTCAGGAACCTCACAGAGAGCCCCCAGCAGGGAAATGTCTAGTAGAGCCAATGCAGCAGGGCTGCCGCCAGGACCCCAGAACTTCAGGGCCACCGGTAATGTGCAACGCAGGTCTGGAAGAGCCACAGGCACCAGCATGGCTCACTGTGCTGCACCTGGCAGAACTGTGGGAGTGAGGCTGCCTGATGCTTTGGGGGCCCAGATAAACCATCGTGCCCAGGATGCAGGACTTGGAGTCAAAGAACATTATTTTGGAGCTTTAAGATTTAATGCCTGCCCTGCTGGGTTTCGGACTTGTTTGGGACCTGTTTTTCCTTTCTTTTGGCCTATTCCTCCCTTTTGGAATGGGAATGTATACCCAACGTCTGTTCCACCATTGTATCTTGGCAGTAGATAAATTTGGTTTTGTTTTTCAGGTTCACAGCTGGAAGGACTTTTGCTTTTGGTCTCAGAGGAGACTTTGGACGTTTAAGTTGGTGGGGGAACAAGCTAAGACTTTTGGGACTGTTGGGATAGAGTGATTGTATTTTGTATGTGAGAGTGACATGAGTTTTGGGGGGCCAGGGGCGGAATGATGGAGTTTGGATGTGCTGTCCCCTCCAAAACTCGGGTGGACATTTGATCTCCAATGTGGCAGTGTTGGAAACTGATTGAGTCATGGGGGTGGATCCCTCATGAATGGATTAATACTCTCCCTGGGGGAAGGGGGATTAATGAGTGAGTTCTCGCTCGATTAGTTCCCATGAGAGCTCATTTCTTAAAAAGACCCTGGCACCTCCTCTCTCTCTCTCTTGCTTCCTCTTGCCATGTGATCTTCTTGTACCCACCGGCTGCCTGCCACTTTCCGCCATGAGTAGAAGCAGTCTGAGGCCCATGCCAGATGCAGCTGTCCCAGAATCGTAATCCAAATAAACCTCTTTTCCTTATAAATTACCCAGTCTCAGGTATTTCTGTTATAGCAACACAAAATGGACTAAAACACCATTATACAGTATTTCCACCACACAGACACAAAAGCACAGATAACAGTCCAATATTTAGGAAGTGATGAGTTTTCAATATTAACTTTGTTTTTAATATAATTTATTTGATTATACTTTAATATGATTTAATTTTAAATATTATTAATATCTCACAACATTTCTGAAATTCCAAAATCCTGCAGCCAGTCCTGGCTGGCTCCAGCACAAGGTTCTGAGCTTAAAGGGCAAATCCATTTTCCCAGACAATTTTCCCTCAGCCACACACCACTAACCTCCAATTAACAGTGACCCCAAGGCCCAACTTCCCCTGCTGTGAGTTAACTAGTCTGAAGGGGGTGCGATGTTTGGCATGAAGTTTTTAGTAGAGTATTAACATTTAGTGGAAAGCATGGGGGAAAATATGACTTTGGCATAGTCACATGACTTTGAGGCCATACTTGGTCTTCTCACATGTAGAATACAGTTCCCAGGGCTGTGATAAGGAGTAGAGACAACACATGCAAAGCTCCTAGAATAATGCCTCAAATACAGTAGATGCTCAGTCACTAAATGTTTATCATTAAATGATGACAGAATCACTGTAAAAGATTCCATTTCTGTACACATGTGGTTCAGGCAGGCTAGCTACTTCCTCTCCTCCAATGAAGAAGCAGTTTTCACACATGACTGACTGCTGAGCGAGTCTGAGAAAAGCCCAGTCACCATCAATTTTCTTTAGCATACAGAAGAAGACTGTTACCTAGCTCATCAATTCTCAGGAAATATCAAAAAAGTGAAGATAAATTTGTAATAGGAGAATTTTAGCACAGACCCAAAGTATAACTTCCAACAGTAAATATTTTATGGAGGAATCATGGGTTGTCTATTAGGTGCTAGAAGTTAGGAAGACTCATTTGCCTTCTGTGTAATCAGCACAAGCGACAGGACCATCCTGTTTAAAAGATAAAATCTTTTTTATTTTTTTTGTGGCTGGCCAGTACAGGGATCTGAATCTTTGACTGCACTGTAACTAACTGAGCTAACAGCCAGCCCTGGAAAATAAGTCTTTTAAAGAGTTTTTGAAACTTTCAAAAATATGCTGCCTTAAAACATTTATCATTACTTTTGGGATACTAGGCCTTTTTAGATCCTTTCTTTACTTTTTTTTTTTAAAGCAGACATTTAAAGAGCAAAGCGAAACAATATAAATACAAAAAGGCTTATATTATTAATTAGCATGTGAAATTGGGGTAATAATACCTATCTTACAGGCCTGTGATAGTAAAGGAATTAAAGGATTTAGCCATGGAATGAGTCTCGCACACTGTCCGGGGTAAACACCGAATACTAGATGTTGTAGGTAGCACATTGCATTCTTCCCTGCTTTCAAATCCACTAAAGTTTATTAGGGTGTGTGTGTGGGGGGGGGGGGAATAGACAAAACACCAATGAAGAGGCCAGCTTCCTCCTGTCTTCTAAATGGGCAGGTAGCAGGCTGAACTGATTCCATGTTTTGCCTCTCCAGAATATGGTATTACTATCCTTCCAAGAAAAAAGAATGGCCTACTTGTAATAGTTATTAACCAGATCAAATCTCAAGGAAGTAAGAGATTCTAAGTCCTCACTGGCCTTTTATTTTACATACATTTATGAACTCTTCTTCATTCTGAATTTCAGGAACACCAAGAATTAATTGATAAGCCACGGACAATTTCAGCAAATACTAAGAGTTTCAAGCACAGAAGGGGTAATACAGCCACTGGGAGTCAGCCTTGAAATATAAGATATTTATAGCATCAAAAGTACATTATCATATGGTTGGGGAGAAAGTACAAAGAAAGAAATACAAATGAGTCTGAAAACTAGAAATATTAAAAGAAAAAATTAATGGCTGTAATTTAAAGTACCTATATCTGTAATAAATATATTGACGTAACATTTTATTGAAGACAATTTGGTATATATTTCTGTGGAAATGACAAAATTTAGCCTAGAACATTTTTTTTTTTTTTTTTTGGCAGCTGGCCAGTAGGGGATCCAATAGCCTAGAACATTTTAAGGCATAAGGATGTTAGGTAATATATTGTTAAACTTAACATCACTCAAATTCAGAGATTTGAATTCTAGCTGTGGTGTCATCATGTGTCATACAAATTCAAGCTGGATTTCTGGGCAGAAAACATTCTAAGTTGAAAAAAAGCACAAAATATGATAAACCAAATAGTGTCAAGTTGTCAAAGTTAAAATCTCTAACCAACAACACTAAACCAGATCACCTAAATTAAAATTTTAAAGTAATAATAATAAAGTTTGTGTGTGTCTGTGCCAAGCTCAAGGTGGAACAAAGGATTTTTTTCTCTCCAGATAGAGTTTATGTGCACTATGCCTAGAACTGTTCATGAGAACAGTTCCCCATACTATAGCATCTTTAAATTTGAATACAACTGCTATACCATTATGTGAATTTAGAAGGAATGCAAAGTAAATTTATGCGGTCAATCTTTCTACTTTAACCCTTGAACCCTTGCTACCCCAAAGTATAGTGAGGAGATTTGAGCCTAGGAGAACACTGCAATGAATCAATAGGGGCTCCTTCCTTTATCTGGGCAATTGCAGAAGGAAATGGTTTTTTTGGTTTTGTTTTGTTTTGTTTTTAGGATTTTCTTACCTGACCAGGCTTTTGACCTCATCAGACATACACTGGGGCTGTTCTGCTTGTTCTTCTCCTTTCTTTTCCCCAAAGAGGCAGCCTAAAGGCTTGCATCCCAATGTGAAAATCCTAACCAGTTCTTAGAACTTCACACAGTTTTGCAATGGTTAAAATCAAAACAGAAGGCCTTGGGTCCTATTGGGTGGGGTGTGGCTGCAGGTTGGCTGTGTGTCGCTGATTGCTATTGCTTAACAAAACCAAACACTCAGCACTAACTGCAGCAAGGTGCGATGATTACATATTAAATACTAGAAGCTGTATACCTTTCCTTGCTGAGGACATGAGTGACAACATGAAATCCCTTTAGTCAAAGCTCTTCAAGGTCAAACATTACAGTGCTTTTTAACCATTAGTATTCAAACAGTATCCAGAATAAAAACAAACCGAATGCTAACTTCTCTTGGAGTTGGTGCTTAAGATAATTAAATTCGGTGGAAACAGACCAGCTTAATTTTTAAAATTCTGAAATAAGGCCGGCCCGTGGCTCACTCGGTAGAGTGTGGTGCTGATAACACCAAGGCCCTGGGTTCAGATCCCATATAGGGATGGCCGGTTAGCTCAATGGGTAAGCATGGTGCTGACAACACCAAGTCAAGGGTTAAGATCCCCTTACCGGTCATCTTTAAAAAAAAAAAAAAAAAAAAAAATTCTGAAATAAAACCAAATGTCACCATTTATATTTGTATATTATGATTTATACTTCATGCTTATCCCTGATGAAGCTTAATGGTGGAACCAAGGCTGTGAATTTGTTAAAAAAAATCTGTACAATATGTATATCATTTCCATCATTCATTGCAATCCTAAATTGCACTGAATCATTTCAAGTGAGCCAGAGAGTTTTTCAATGTCATTAGGTTTTTAGTCCATTGACTCTCAAAGCAAATACAGAAGAAGGACCAAATATTTTGTAAGATATTGCATACCTTTTAATAATTAAAAAAGTATTCATTCTAGACCTGTATGTACCTATACATATCTAGCACTGTGCTAGCCATGTGGAAGAATAAAAAAGTATATAACCCACTCTCTCCAAGAATTTTATAATCTGATTAGGAAGCCAAATCCAACACATGAAGCAATTTGATATCTGCACAAAGCAACATGGCACTGGATTCTAGTGCAATAGTAACTCAGTCTCCCACTGCATCCACTGTCTGGGCTAAGAATTTATAGGTCTCCTCTGATTTGACATCTATAGTGTACTTCACCATAAACAGTATGATACAAATGTACGTTTTAGTTTATTAAGCCCTAAGGATAGTCAGAAATCTACATTTCAGGAGTGATCAACTGGTATCTCATCAGGAAGGTCACACACAGAAGTGGTTACTAAATGCAACTTTGGCTGCCCATTGATTAAGATATAAATGAAAAAATGGCAGAAATGGGTTTTTGTTGGTAAAATCAATGGCTTATTATTCAGAAAAATAAATTTAAAAAATAGATACTACTTATGGGACTCAAGGTATGCAGGTGGACTTCCCTGGCCTTATATGAACAGGAAATAAGAATTTGGTGAAGCCTATAGTCTATGTCCTTAGGCGGCTTCCTGAGGCTGGATTCCTGGTCCTGTGACCCACCACTGGATTACATGATTTCTGGTACCTGAGGGTGACTATAAGGATAATAAAATCCTATGTCTGAAATATTGTTAGGCAGACTCAAGTATCTTTTCTGCAGAGTGAGAATAGTAGAACCTTAAAGAATAAAGACTTGAGACTTCAAGTTTACAGAACAGATTGATGTGTTGCTTAGGGCCTGCTTGCTAATAAATGTGGCTTAAAAAGATGTGTGTGGAGCCTTTGGTCTGAGACTTGCTTTCACAATATCCCGGCAGGGACTATGTTGGAGACTGGCTAATTCTCGCCCACCTCAAGCTACTGTTATCTATACTTGATCCAATTTAGTTTGGTTTTCTAGATGCTATAAAGACCTGTTTCAAAGTTAAATGCAATTTTGGCCCTCACTAACTGGCTACGTGGCTGACGGTAAATCCTCTAGCTTCAATTTTACTCCCATTAAACGAGGGTAACAATACTTACCTACTGGGGTTACTATAAAAATGAACAAGTTACGTACTGCACACGGCCCAGGTGGCTGCTGCTTCATCGTTTCTTTCCTGCTCTGCGTTACTGCCCTGTTGCTATCCCTTTCCTATCCCAGAGGAAACACACAAATGTTTGCAGAATTGAAATGAGTAACTCTATCTCTCTACTCCCCAATTTTAGATTCTTTCGACTGAACAAATTTTGTAATTGTAATCTTGGTGCCTGTAATTACTCCATCTTAAATCTGGACACTTTGAATCACCAGAGAGCTGAAGACCTTTGGCTTTTACCTTCCCTTCCCCTTTCTAGGAGCCAGGGTCCTTCCTCACCCACTTCCAGAACCCATCCTGCCCACTCACACTTTGTGGACTTTGCATGGGTGATTGTTGCATCTCTCACTGTCACCTCAGTCATTCGCTTTAAATACACTTAGGGTGAGGGTGTCTGCTTAACTGTCACATCATTTTAAAAGCCTTCCTTTACTAAGTAAGAGCTGAGAAATGGTCACAGAGCCACTATTAGATACTCCAAGCTGGCCCCCAATGATCCCTGCCTCCTGGTACCATGTCCTTATGTGGTTCCACAGTGAATCACGGTTGGGGTGACCCTGTCTGTGTGTGACAACAGAATATGGTAGAAGTAACAGTGCAAGATAATCAAGGCTAGATGAGGAAAGGCATTGCAGCTTCTGGAATGTTCACTCTGGGGGAAGCCAGCTGCCATGCTATGAAGACATGTAAGTACCTCTATGGAGAGGCCTCCGGGGGGAGGAGCCAACTTGAGCTGCCTTGGAAGTAAATCTTCCAGCCTCAGTCAAGCCTCCATAACTAAGGCCACAGCCAGCATGTGATGCAGCCTCACGTGAGGCCTGGAGCTAGAAAAGCCCAACTGGGCCACGCTCAAATTCCTGACCACAGAAACTGTCAGAGCTGATGAATGTTTACTGTTGTTTGAAACCATTGTGTTTTGGGTAACGTGTTATAGAGCAATGATTACTAATATATTAGGAATGCATTTCCTGTTCTCAAATGGCCTCATGATGGAGACAATCTGTAAAGAAGAAACCCATGTTATACTTTGCTTGCTACTCTTGGCCAATTTCTCTTCTTGAAATGTAAATTCTTATTTAGCTGTGAGGGAAATGCTGTGGAATGAATATTTGTGTCTCCTCCCTCCCCCCAAATTTGTATATTGAAAGATGGTATTAGGAGGTAGGGCCTTTGGAAGGTGAGTAGGTCACAGGGGTGGAGCTCCCATTACGGATGAATGCCCTTATTAAAAAGAGAAAGACAGAAGACTGCTGTCTTGTTTTCTCTGTGGATGCACCACTGAGGAAAGACCATGTGAGCACATAACCCGGAAGGGGCCCCTCACAAAGAACGCAATCATGCTAGTCCTGATCTCGAACTTCAGTCTCCAGAACTACGAGAAATAAAGTGTGCTAAGCCAACCAGTCTATGGTAACTTGTTACAGCAACCCAAATGGACTAAGACAGGAATGTTTTGTATATGTACATATAACATACATACTGTGCAATTTCCAATAACTTACGGAGGAAAACACATAGACAGCACATAAGAGTGGCCAACTCCAGTAACTCTGCAAAGAACAGGTTCAACCCATTAGGCACACAAGTCTCAGGGGATGTCAGTGAAGGTACTGTTAGCAGCTTATTTATTACACACTTCATGGTCATTGCAGAAGAATTAGAAATTTAAGATAAAACAAAAATGTAATGAATACCATTCAAAGATAGCCATCACTAATTTGTGGTTACCTCTAGCCTTTTATTTTTCCTGCTTTACTTAAAAATAAATTATGAGCATTTTCCATGTCAAAAAGTAGATACAGGAACTTTATAATACTTAATGGCTAGATTATAATCCTTAGAATTGGAAACACTAGATAATTTAATAAATGCTCTATTAATAGTTTATGCCAACGTTATCATCTCACAAGCAAATATGTGTTTACCATTTCTCACAACCAACACTGGGTAGCAGAGTTCCTTAAAATCTGCAATTAATTTCTAAGAAGTCAAAACAATGAAGTGTTACACAAATACGTCAGCAAATATTTGCTTTTACAGAGGGCAAAATATATTAAATGTGTGAAACTTTATGAATTGTTCCACTACAGTGTATCATGAGAATATTCTGGCCAATGTGACTTACTCAGAATGGAGTTACTTGAGCTTGTGGTGTGATTTAGGCCAGAGGGCTCCCAAATGGGGTGCTTGTACCTCTGGAAATAATGAAACACTGGGGACTGGGAAAAAATATTAGAACTCCCACTGATATCTGTTTATCTCATCTTTTAAAATTTTCTATTTGGTGCATAAAACTGTTTATAAAATATTAGTAAAGCAGTATATGCATATTATGTAAACATACATATAAACATGTGGTTCATAACAAATTTTTTACATAGGGATACCTTGGATAGGTTGCATATCCAAACACTTAGGAAAACACTGATTTAGATCAGTACTATTCAACCTTAAATGTGCTCAAGAATCTCCTGGGGTGATCTGTTAAAACACAGATTCTGATTTGGTAGGTTTAGGGTTGGCCCCAAATTCTGTCTTTTCAGCAAGCTCTCAAGTGATCCCAATACTATTGGTCCACAGACCCCCCTCAGAGGAGCAAGGACTTAGATCACTCTTCCTCTGACCTCTGTAGTACCACGTACTTACTTAGTTGGAGATCTTGTCACAAAGATCTAGAATACATATTCAAAGATTTTCTTTGTATGAATATTATTTTAAAAAGACATTTTTGTGTAAAAAATATTATAGAGGTATCATGGTTTGTCATAATAATTACAGGAAGTAAAATGAATTCATCTGAGATTGCCAAATCTTGCTCTGATGAATAGTTATTAGAAATCAAAAAAGGCTCAAATATTTTAATTTTAATCTTTCTGTTATATTTTAATAAGTCCTATATTTATTGTTTTTAAAGCACTTTTAATGTTTAAGAGAAGTTTTTGACTATTGTCTCCATTTTAAAATTGCACAGGACAATGTCTTGCAAACAGACCATTAGTGGACCCTTAGTTTAGTGAGTAATCATCAGCACTAACAAAAAAATAAACTAAAGTATATCAGAATGTACTGCATGAACTGCAGTGTAGTACAATGTGGTTCAGTATAGTACAGTACACGGTAAGTATAGTGTGGCAAACTGTATTTTCTATAGATGGTCAAACTAACATTTCCCATTTCACATATTCTTTTTGCAAGGTAATCTTGACACTTTGCTCATTGAATGGTGGGGTCTTCTCCTTTCCACAAACCTGGGTGGAACTTTGTGACTGCACTGACCAAGAGAATATGGCTGTCTTAGTACGTTCAGGCTGCTGTAACAAAGTACCATAAACTGGGTGGCTTCTAAACAACAGAAACTTATTTCTCACAGTTTTGGAGACTGAAAGTCCAAGATTGGGGTGCCAGGATGGTCAAGTCTAGTGAGGGTCCTCTTTCAGGATGCAGAAGGTTGCCTTCTTGTTCTGTCCTCATGTGGTGGAGAGAAAGTGAGAGAGCTCTCTGGGTGCCTCTTACAGCAGCACAAATCCTCTTCACAGGGGTGCGGCCTTCATGCTCTAATCATCTCCCAAAGGCTCCTAATACCATCAACTTGGGGGTTGGATATCAACATATGAATTTTGGAAGAGGAGGCACAAACATTCAGTTCATAACAATGGCAAAAGTGACACAAAGTGCTTTCTGTGGTTGGATCATAAAAATGCCACACACTTCAACCTTCTTCTCTAAGGACTCTTGCTCTTGGAACCAAGCAGTCTCTGGAAAGGATCCTGGCCCAGAGCCTTGGCTAAGCTCCCAGCTGCCAGCCAGCACTACACTGCCAGCCATGTGAGAATGGACCCTACAGTCCCTGTTGAGCTGCCTCAGCTAATGCCATGTGGAGCAGAGACCCAGATGTCCTGTCCCCACTGAGTCCTGCCTGAATTGCAGATTTTGTGGGCAATTTTGGTTTTGTTTTAAAGCAACCAGGTTTGGGGGTGGTTTGTTAAGCAGCAATAGAAATCAGAACACATAATGTTATAAATTTTGTTTCTTGTGTGTGTCTGTGTATGTGCACTTATAGTGTTGATGCAAAATGCATTTTTTAAAAAAATTGTGGGTCTCAGTCAAAATCATAGGATTAAGAGGATTACAGAATGAGAAGATTTCAAAATCCTCCTATATCCAGATCCAGTGAATGCTACTTTACCACTAGATATAATCTTAAAATAAATTCAGACATCCTAAGTTAGAAACATTCCACTTAATAGGATGTGTTAACTATTAGTTGCTCAATATACTGCTTTTTGATGATCAAGTTCTCAACTCTGAATCATGGCTCAATGAACCATCTCTCTCTCCATACTTCACTGCCCGTAGACATGAACTACCACATTTTCTTCAAGCATCTACTCCTCAATCATATGGTTTCTGGCCACTGTACCAAAACAGTTTGAACAAAGTTCATCTGTGCTTTCAATGACCAAATCTAATGATTTGTCCTCAGTCCTCAGTATGGACTAGATGTTTGTGCCTCCCTCATCCTACCCCCACATTCACTTGTTGAAGCTCTACCCCAAATGTGGCTGCATTTGAAAATGAAGCCTCTAAGGAAGTAGTTAAGGTTAAATGAGGTCATAAGAATGGGGCCCTGATCTGATAGGAAACTCACTTCCCCTGTAAAGACACACATAGACTAATAGTGAAGGGATGGAAAAAGATATTCCACACAAATGGAAACCAAGATGAGCAGGAGTAGCTATACTTACATAGAGTAAAATAGGCTTTAAATCAGAAACTACAAAAAGAGACAAAGAAGGACATTATATAGTGATAAAGGGATCAATTCAGCAAGAGGATTTAACAATTGCAAATATATATGCATCTGAAATCAGAGCACCCAGATATATATAAAGTAAATATTATTGGATCTAAAGGGAGAGATAGACCCCAATACAATAATAGTTGGGGACTTCAACATCAATCTCTCAGGACTGAACATATCACCTAGACAAAAAAACCCAACAAAGAAACATTGGATTTTAACTGCACTATAGACCAAATGGACTTGACAGACATTTACAGAACATTTCATCTGACAACTACAGAATATACATTATTCTCACCAGCACATGGATCATTCTCCAAGACAGACCATATATTAGGCCACAAATCAAGCCTCAACAAAATTTAAAAAATGGAAACCATATCAAATATCTTTTCAGACTACAAGAAATCAGTAACAGTGATACTTTGGAAACTGAACAAATACATGGAAATTAAACAACATGCTCCTGAACTACCATTGGGTCAAAGAATAAATTAAGCAGGAAATCAAAAAATTCCTTGAAACAAATGAAAAGAAGCATATCATATGAAAATATACAGGACACTGCAAAAGCAGTACTAAAAGGGAATTTTATTGCAATAAGTGCTTACATCAAATAAGAAGGAAGATTTCAAATAAACAACCCAATGTTGCACCTCAAGGATCTAGAAAAACAAGAACAATCCAATCCCAAAATTAGTAGATGAAAACAAATAATAAAGATCAGAGTAGAACTAAATTAAATAGAGACCAAAAAAAAAAAACAAAAAAACCCCAAAAAACTGATGAAACAAAAATTTGCTTTTTCAGAGGATAAACAAGATTGGCAAATCATTAGCTAGACTAATAAAACAAGAGAGAAGACTCAAATAATGAAAATCAGGTATGAATAAGGAGACATTACAACTGATACCACAGAAATACAAAGAATCATTAGAGACTATTCTGAACAACTAAATGCTAATGAATTGGGAAATCTGGAGGAAATGGACAAATTCCTGGATATATACAACTGACCAAGACTGAACCAAGAAAAAATAGAAAACCTAAACAGACCAATAATAAGAAACAAGATTGAATCAGTAATCAGCAGTCTCCTAATAAAGAAAAGTCCAGGACTGGATGACTTCATTGCTGAATTCTACCAAACTATTAAAGAAGAATTAATACCAATTCTTCTCAAACTATTCCAGAAAACTTAAGCAGAGGGTATCGTCCCAAACTCACTCTATGAGGCCAGCATCACCCTGATACCAAACTCACACAAGAACATAACAAAAAAAGAAAACTACAGGCTAATGTTCCTGATGAACATAGATGCAAGAATTCCAAACAAAATACTAGCAAACTGAATTCAACAGCACATCAAATAGATTATATACTACATTCAAATGTGATTCATCCCAGAGATGCAAGGAGGGTTCAACATATTCAAATCAATGTGATACACCATATCACCAAAATGAGGGACAAAAACCATATGATCATCTCAATAGATGCAGAAAAAGTATTTGAAAATATCTGACATCCCTTCATGATAAAAACTCTCAACTAATTAGGTATAGAAGGAAAGTTTCTGAATACAATAAAGGCAATACATGAAAAATCCACAGCTTCTGAATTGGAAAAGCTTCTAACTTTTCCTCTAAGAACATGAACTAGACAAGGATGCTCACTCTCAGCACTCCTATTTAATACAGTACTGGGAGTTCTAGCCAAAGCATTTTAGGCAAGAGAAAGAAACAAAGGGCATCCAAATTGGAAAAGAGGAAGTCAAATTGTCCCTGTGTGCAGATGACATGATCTTATATATAAAAAACTAAAGACTCCACCAAAACACTCTCAAAATAAAAAAATTTGGTAAAGTTGCAGGATACAAAATAAATATACAAAAGTCAGTAGCATATCTATACACCAACAATGCACTAGCAGAAAAAGAAATCCAGAAAGCAATCCCATTAATAATAGCTACCAAATAAAATAAAATAAAGTAAATAAAATACCTAGGAATAAATTTAACCAAGGAGGTGAAAGATCTCTACAATGAAAACTACAAAAAACTGATGAAAGAAACTAAAGAGGACACAAAAAAATGGAAAGACATTCCATGTTCATGGATTGGAAGAATTAATATTGTCAAAAATGACCATACTACCCACAGAAATCTACAGATTCAACACAATCCCTATCAAAATACCAATGACATTCCTTGTAGAAATAATAATCCTAAAATACATATGGAACCACAAAAAAACCCCAAGAACCAAAGCAATCGTGAGCAAAAAGAATAAAGCTGGAGGCATTACACTACCTGACTTCAGAATATACTACACAAAGCTATAGTAACCAAAACGACATGTACCAACGGAACAGAATAGAGAACCCAGAAATAAATACACCTATCTACAGAAAACCAATCTTTGACAAAGGCACTGAGAACATATTTGGAGAAAGGACAGCCTCTTCAATAAATGGTGCTGGAAAAACTGGCTATTCATATACAGAAGAATGAAACTAGACCCCTATCTCTCACTATTTACCAAAATCAACTCAAAATGGATTAAAGACTTAAATGTAAGACCTGAAACTACAAAACTAGGAGAAAACATAGGGATACACTGCAAGACATTGTTCTGGGTGAAAATT
The DNA here is from genome assembly GCF_027409185.1 of Cynocephalus volans. Lineage (NCBI taxonomy): Eukaryota > Metazoa > Chordata > Mammalia > Dermoptera > Cynocephalidae > Cynocephalus > Cynocephalus volans. The sequence goes on along the minus strand of NC_084468.1, from coordinate 33,521,594 downwards.
TTATGGAGAACACTTTAAAGCACAGGCAACAAAAGCAAAAATAGACAAATGGGATCATACCAAGCTCAAATGCTTCTGTACAGCAAAAGAAACAATCAACAGAGCAAAGAGACAACCAGCAGAATAGTAGAAAATATTTGCAAATTATGCATCTGAGAAGGAATTCATATCCAGAATATACATGGAACTCAAACAACTCAATAACAAGACAATAAATAATCCAAGCAAAAACTAGGCAAATGAGCTTCTTTGGAGAATAGACATTTCTCCAAATAAGATATACAAATGGTAAACAGGTATACAAAAAAATGTTCAACATCACTAGTCATCAGGGAAATGCAAATCAAAATCACAATGAGATATCATCTCACTCCAGTTGGAATGGCTGTTACCTAAAGGACAAAAAATAAAAAATGTTGGGTAGGATGCAGAGAGAAGGGAACTCTTACACACTGTTGGTGGAATGTAAATTAGTACAGCCATTATGGAAAACTGTATGGAGGTTCCTCAAAAAACTAAAAATAGGACTACTATATGATCCATCAATCCCACTGCTGGATATTTATCCAAAGGAAAGAAAATTAGCATACAAAAGAGATATTTGCACCCCCATGTTTACTGCAGCACTATTTATAATAGCCAAGACATGGAATCAACCTAGGTATCCCTCAACAGAGGAATGGATAATGAAAATGTGGTATATATACACAGCAGAATACTACACGGCCATGAAAAAGAATGAAATCCAGTTATTTGTGGCAACATGGATGAGCCTGGAAGACATTATTTAAGTGAAATAAGTCAGGCACAGAAAGACAAATGCTACATGTTCTCACTCATATGTGGGAGCTAAAAAAAACACATTGAACGTTAGCAGTACAGTGTAGAATTGTGGTTACTAGAGGCTGGGAAGAGGAGGGTGGGGGGGATAGTGAGAGGTTGGTTAATGGACACAAAATCACAGCTAGATAGGAAAAATAAGTTCTAATGGTGTACAGAAGAGTTAGACATCTATAATTAATGATAATTTATTGTACGTTCTCAAATGGCTAGAAGAGAGGAGCTTAAATGTTCTTACCACAAAGAAACAATAAATTTTTGTGATGATGAATTTGCTAACTACCCTGATTTGATCATTAAACACAGCATATATGTATTGAAATACAACTCTGTCCCCCATAATGTACAATCAATAGGTTTCAATTAAAAAATAAAATAAAAATTTTGCTAGTTGAACGCCACTGAGGAAACAGTAAAATAATTATAAACAGTCTGGCAGATATTAGATGCCAATATATTCACTTTCCTGATACCATCCGTAGTTTAAGGAATAGTTTCTTTCATCTGTAAAAATTCCTAAGGCCTTTTATAAATGAAATATAGTTTATATTTTAATCATTCATATCATGATCTTTCCTTTTCAGTAGAGTGGTGGGGAAAAGAGAGAGATGGTAAGCTCTACAGCACCTGCTAAAGCACATGGATAAAGCCGATGCTAATAAATGTTTGTGGACTAAACCTAAAATGATTGTTAAACTACAAGCTAAGAAGAGTCAGAAAAACTTTATGATTACAGGTGAACTAGTTTTTTCTGATCATTTAAAAATATTATATTGGAATCCTGACATTCACCACCAATTAGAATGAATAATTATATGTTCTTGGACCTCTGTGTGGATATATGCTGGTAAATAATACCATTTTTAGTAAAATGTACATTAATAGAACATCAGGTAAAGACAGTGAATTGAACATACTCATCAACTTTGACCTCCTCCTGAGTCCCATTAAAACCAGAATAACATACACACACATATTTTTTAAACAACAGACCTGGGGAGGAGACAGTAACAGCATTTTGGAAGCTAGAAAGCAGGTAGATGAGTGGCCACTCAGTGGACCTGAGAAAGCTGAACAAGAGCTGGCAGTGGTACCAATTTATACCACAGGATCCTCAAAAGGCAAAAGGATCTGGGATTGGCAGCAGCAGGTGCCTCACGCAAGCACGGAAGCTGGGGCCAAAATAGCAGGAGAGGCTGAACTGTCTTTAGGAAGTAGCTGACATGCTTCCCTTACTGCAAGCACCTGGCTGACTCTACCTCCTCCACCTCAGCAGAAGCTTGGAAGTTTTTCCTGTGGGGAGGACAAAACCATAAGGCCTCTGAATTGGGCAATATCCCAGCAATATTCAGGGTGGAGTAATAAAGACAGGAGGATTAAGTGAAGATGCATGCAGCATATGGAGATTCCTCTAGGGTACTTCCCATCCTCATTTCCCAAACGCCAGCAGCCAGGCTGTTACCCTGCAGGCAAGAGTTTGGAAGAGTTTTCTTAGGGGATTTTATCAATAGATGAGGAAAGCTCCAAAGATACTGCCACTGGAAGTTCCCTAACAACTGGCTCAGCCTGATCATTACAGAAAAAGTCACCACTGATGAGGAAGAACACTTCAGCTTCCCCCAAAGTCCAAGCCCCTGCTCACGGGGGCTGAAGATTTTCAGAACTTCAGTTTTTAGTCCCCTACTCTTACATATGAGCAGAACACCAGTGATTATCAAATAGCTGAGGAAAACCAAGAACAACTTGAAGGTACCAGAAACTATGGAGAAAAAGAAAACTTCAAAAATTATTGTTCAAAAAACTCATAGGAATAAGAAAAATATATTACACCATGAAGCAAGAAAATGTTGTTAAAAAGAGCAACCAGAGAAAAAAGACCTCTTAGAATTAAAAACATGACAGAATAAATAAAAAAGGAATGTAAGTTTAAATTGGAGAAAGAACAATAAGACAAAGAATTGGGTAAGAGGAAAAACAGAAAAGCGGATGAACAATCCCAAAGTTCCAGGATATCTAGCAAGTGAAACACAACAAAACAGAAAACCCACAGAAGAAAGTATCAACAAAATAATTCAAGAACAAATAAAAAAATGTGTGATATATACAGAATGGGATACTATTCAGCTATGAAAAAGAGTGACATCCTGTCATTTGCAGCAACATGGATGGAAATAGAGACCATCATGTTAAGTGAAGTAAGCCAGTCACAGAAAGAGAAATATCACATGATCATAAGTGGAATCTTAAAAAAAAAAATGTGGTTTTCATAGAAACTAGAGTAGTGGTTATCAGAAGCTGGGAAGGGAAGGCAGGGGAAGAAGTTATGGGCAGATAGGAAAAATACTTTCTGGTGTTCTAGGCTGACTATAGCTAATAAGATTGTATTGTATATTTCTAAATAGCTAGAAATGAGAACCTTGAATGTAATCACCACAAATAAATGGTAAATGTTTAGGTGACAGATATGCTATCTACCCTCAGTAAATCATTATCCAATAAAGGCATGTATTGAAACAACACACTGTACTCCATAAATATGTACAATTAAAAATAAATAAATGAAAAAGAGAAAATAATTCAAGAAAATTCCCCCAAACCAAAGGGTTGCTTTTCTAGATTTAAAGGACCCACTGAGTGCCCAGTACAGTAGATGAAAATGAACTCACACCAAGGTATATCATTGTGCAATCTCACACCATGAGGATAAAGACTATTCAACAACCCTCCAGAGAAGAAATTAAAGTTATATACAAAGGAATGGAAATTGGAATGGTGTTATACTTTTTAATAGCTCTACTGTGAGAAAGGAAACAATGAAATGACGTCTTCAAAATTCTGAAGAAAAGAAAGAAAAAAAAATTTTGAGTGAAAAAGATTTCAAATATGGAACTGTCTGTGCATTCACTCTGTCAGTCAAGGAGGAAGGTAGACTAGAGACATTTTTAGACATCCAAGTTCTTAGATAATATTTACCTCCATATACTTTTTCTGAAGGAGCTACTGAAGGATGTGGTACACAAAAACAGGAGAATAAAAAAGAAAAAGGAAATACATGAGGTCTAGGAAATAGGATCTCCAACACGAGAGAGAAGTGAACAATGACGGTAGATCCCAGGACAACCAGGCAGAGAGGACAACCAGTCCAGATCAGCAGGTCAGAATTCTCTGGGAGAGACTCAGAAGCATGACACGGAAAGAACTGATAAAACACCTGATATGATACTGATCGAACCACTGAATATCTTGAGAGAATATTTAGACAACTGGCACATATTTCAGTATTAAATGAAAGGTAAATCCATTTTAAAAAAAACATGCACCAGAAAAACAGACAAAAATAAATAAACAAGTAAAAAAGAAAATTATCAACTCTAGGTATATTAAGTTGTGCTGCAAAGACAAAAAAATAGTTTGGTATATACCTCATTTCTGATTATCGTATATTGTCACAACACTGTGAATAATGTAAATTGACCAGTTTTCTAATCAAAATTGAGATATAACTGTATTGTGAGGATGGAAATTGACTGCATATGGTATGAACTGTGAGAATAATGAGCTTCTGTAGGGGAAAGTCAATGTACAATGCTCAAAACTGAAAAAATCAGGAGGTGGCAACACATACTTGACAGTAAGGTATCCAAGGTGAATACAAGGCCAAAGGTTGAAAGTGGTTTCTTGGGGGAAGGAGAGTGGGAATCAGGGGAGCTGGAAATGACTCTTTTACTTAAGAAATCTTGTAAAATTTTATTCTTTCAACTATATTCTGGTATATAACTTTGACCAAAAAAAAAAAAAAAAAAAAAAAAAAGTGTAATAGTATAGATAGAGTTAAAAAGTAAAGGCTTAATCAAAATAGAATCTATGTGATTTTGGTAAATAATTTTTGGAGTGCTCAGTTTCTTTTAATATAAATTGAGAGACTGAGGCTAATTTCTAATGTCCATTGACCTCTACATGTCCATGTTTCTCGCATTTCTTTGTATATGTGTTTGTACTTTTGAATACACACAGAAATCTGATAACCGACAGTAGAATTCCTTGACTATTCTGATCATTATAATATGTATTATACACACACTTACAAAGACACAATCTGATCCTACTGAATAAAGGAGAGTAAGGCGGCACGACCATCTACAGATTCACAGAGAAACACTTGAAGCTGCATTTCTACCTTCCTCTGTCCATGTGAGAGGAGACAAAGGAAGAGACCAAAGTTCCCTGCTGTTTAGACCCTGGCCAGTGACGTGTGGTGGTGCTGACCTAAAAGTTAATATTTATCCATCTCAGTGAGTTAAGCTGTGCTTGAGAACTTGGTGGCAGAACAAAGACAGGAAAGTACTCCAAACGCTAGTAGAGGTTTGCACTAAAGTCAATGTTAATCTTGGTAGCATGAGCCAAGTCACTCATTCAAGTCTCTAGCACATGCCAAGGAAGAACATGACAGATCCTTTAACAATACCAATACTAAAATGTGGGGTTGGGGGTATGAACTCTGCATTAAAGGGAAAAATGAAGATTGTTCCGTTCAAACCTTCCATTACTCACTACCTTTATGACTTTGGGTAAGTCACTGAATCTCTCTATGCCTAGGGTTCTACATCCTTAAATGGAGGACAGTAATACTTCTTCCATATGGTTGTTATGAGAATTATATGTGCTAACATCTGCAGAGCACTGAAGACTCACCTTTGATACGTCTTCTCTAAAAATAAATGCAAAGAACATAATTTGTTTCACAGGGGCCGTGGATGAATTCATGTCTTTCTTTCTTCTTTTCTTTTCCTTTCCTCTCCTTTCCTTTCCCCTCCTCTCCTTTCCTTTCCCTATCTTTCCTTTCTTTTCCCTCGCTCCCTCCCTTCCTTCTTTTTCCTTCCTCCCCGCCCTCCCACACCCCCCAAACTCTTTCTGTCTGTCTGTCTGTTATATAACCTGATGTTAAGAATGACAAGATCTAAGAGGAGAGAATTTCCCATGACAAATTTGGTCCAATCAATCTCAAAAGGTCAAGGAACATATTATGCATTGACTAAATAGTAAGTAATCTTGTTTGGTACAATCTCAAGTTACATTCACTTGCACTAACATTTTGGATCTGACACTAAACCTTTCCTTTGCTTGCCAGATTTATTTGGCACTCTGGATGTGCTGGAAAACTCTGTCCAAGTGCCAAATCAAAAGAGTCCAATGGTTGGTTGGTAGGAACACTCTTTCATTCCTTTTTATTATCCCAGGTTCTCAACAGTATCTGGCACAGACAGAAGGTACTCAATAATGTTTGTTGAATTAAAAATATGAATTGGTGCCACTTACATAAGTTATATAACCATATTTCACAGTTACCCATAATTCTCTCATCCAAGAATGTAGCCTGATTTTTCTTATTCATTCTTCTGTTTATACTAAAACTTTTAAGTTAACCAGTATATTAAATGGAATGTAACCACATCATATTATTGTATGTGTAATTTACATTTGGAAAATTAATATAGAAAACTATCATCCTAGGAATATGATATTCTTTTTCTTTTTTGGTGGCTGGCTGGTACAAGGATCTTAACCCTTGACCTTGGTGTTACTGGCACCACGCTCTCCCAAGTGAGCTGACTAGCCAGTCCTGGGATGTGGTATTCTTAAGTGGTGAGCTATCTTTACCTAAAACCCCCCAAAGAGCTAAGGCAAAAAACCCACAAAGACATAATAACGACATAAAACAAATGTTTCTCCCCTCCCCACAAAATGAGATCATAGTACATAAAGAATTTAGTGTGTGAAAAACATACAATTTCTAATAGATGGCTTTTGTTTTATTTTATTGTGGTAAGAACACTCAGCACAAGATCTTCTCTCAATAGATTTTAAGTGCACAATACTGTATCGTTAACTAGTAGGTGCCATGTGGTATAGCAGATCACCAGAACTTGCTCATCTTGCATAACTGAAACTTTATACCTATTAAAGAGCAATTTCCTATTTCCCCCTCCCCCAGCCCCTGGAAACCACCATTCTACTTTCTGTATCTATGAATTTGACTATTTTAGATACCTTGTATGAGTGGAATCATGCAATATTTGTCCTTCTGTTCCTAGCTTATGTTATTCAGCACAATGTCCTCCAGGTTCATCCATGTTAATGCAAATGGCAGAATTTCCTTTTCTTAAGGCTAAACAATATTTCATTACATGTATACGCCACGTTTCTTTATCCCTTATTCCACTGATGAATTTAGGTTGATTCCATATATTGGCTGTTGTGAATAATGCTGCAGTAAACATGGTAGTGCAGACTGCTCTCTGACATACTGACTTCATTACATTTGGATATATACCCGTAAGTGAGATTGCTGGATCATATGGTAATTCCATTTCTAATTTTTAGGGAATCTCCATATGGTTTTCCATACTGGCTGTACCAGTTTATATTCCTAAAAGCAGTGTACAAGGGTTTCCTTTTCCCCACATCCTCACCAACCCTTGTTATCGCTTGTGGTGTATATATATGCAATAGAATATGACTGAGCCTTAAAATAGAAAGAAATCCTATCATTTGTGACAGCACAGATGAACCTGGAGGACATTATGCTATGTGAAATAAGCCAGATGCAGAAAGATAAATATTGCATGATATCACATATGTAGAAGCCAAAAAACAGTCCAACTTAAAGAAACAGAGAGTAGAAAGGTGGCTGTCAGGAGCTAGCAGGGTGGGAGAAATAGGGAGATGTTGGTTAAAGGGTACAAACTTGTAGTTATAAGATGAATAAGTTCTTAAGATCTAATGTATAGCATGGTGGTGACTATAGTTGATAATATTGGACTATATACTTGAAATTAGCTAAGAGAGTAGAACTTAAGTGTTTTCACCACACAAAAACATGGTAACTAAATAGAGGTGAGGAATATGTTCATTAGCTTGGTTGTAGGAATCATTTCACAATGTATAATTATACCATTTTATAATGTTTGATAAGTATATCAAAACACCACACTGTATACCTTGAATATATAGAATGACATGAGCCATAATTAGTAATATATTAGAGTCAAAGAAACACAATATTGTATATTGTCTTCAACAACAACAAAAAAGAAAATAGAGGCAATAAGTATACAGTATTAAAGAAAAGACTGGATCCTGAGGAATGCTGCTTAAATGTTAAAACAAACAAACAACACACACACACACTCTACAAAGAAGGTTCACAAAAAGCAGCCACAGGAGTGAAAAATAAATAAACAAACAAATAAATAAATAAATAAAGAGAAATGTGCATGGTAATGGCAGCCGGGAAAGTGTTTCAGGGGTAAGAAAAGGACTGTAAACACCTCTTAGATTTAGCACAAGGAAGTTATCGGTGACCGTGAAAAAGGTAGTTTTGGAGGAGTGGAAGCCAGAGGGCTATGGGTTAACCAGCAGCAGGAGGTGAGGAAGTGGAGATACTAAGCACAGACAGTCGTTACAAGACACCTGGCTGTGAATGGAAGGCGCAAGAGAGACAGTGAGAAAGAAAGAAGTAGGGTTGAAAGGAAGGTTATTTAAGTTGAGAGAGTCTGCGAGTTGTTTGGTTTTGTTGATGAGATAGTTGGAAGAAAGGGGAGAGGCTGAAGACAAAGGAAGGAGAAGGTAATCACTTGAGCAAGGTCTATGAGCAGGCAGGAGGAGATGACAAAGGATTTCTGAGCCTGAGACAGGAGACGGGTGAGGAATAAAGTGTGCTGAAGCTCAGTGTCCTTGTTCAGATTTCCCAGACTCTCTCACTGCAGGATTCCCATACTGCTTTAGATTCAGACACTTATATGCAAGATGAGAAAGGTGGAAGGAAGTGAGGCAGAAGTTTTACTGTGGCTACTTCTGCTGTTTCCACTGGCAAGCCCCATGCGGACCCACTAGGTTGTTTTTTGTTGTTGGTGTTTTTTTTTTTGGCATTGTTCCAATGTCCAGATGATTTGTGGCTGTCAAGAGGCAGAATGTTGTTTGTTTTTTCCCTATGTGAATCCATCAGGCATGGCATGACTCCAGGGCACCATCTGCAGCAGCTCACCAGTTCATCCCAGATCAGGCTGTGTTCCCAGAACCAAGAGTTCCAAGGATCATTTCCAATGCCCCTCCTTTCTGACTGTGTAAGAGGAAGCAGCTCCCATGGAGGGTTAGTTCTGTGGTGTAATTCTAGGAGTTATTAAGCCTTCTATTTCAGCCCTTCCAGGTATACTGTATAAACATTTAATTCCTTGTTATTAAATTTTACTCATTTTATTAATTATTTTAATTAAATTTTGTTTTGCCTGAAATGGCTAACATTTAACTTCTGTTTTCTGCATCTATTCTTATATCAGGAGGGGAGGAAGAAAGGATGGGTACAGATACATACAAATTTGTGTGTGTGTGTGATGTAATTTCCTTGAAAGTGGGTGCTTTTAATTAATTAATTAATATTTACATTTTGAGATGTTGCAGAGGGGTGGGAGGAGGAGGGTGGACAGGAATGGCCCATAGCTGACTCCTTCTCTGGTCTGGTTGGCTACAGCTGGGGTGGGGGGGAATGGCTGAGGCCCAAGGGGGAGTCCCCCGCCCGCAGCTCAGGAGCCTGGTGGCCTTTGGCGGCCATTCAGTCATCACTGGCCTAGGTCCTAATGTGGGAGTTTTTAAGTGTGAGTGTACACACAGCCCCGTTGGATAGAATTGGGGGCACTGTGAACTTACATGAGAAAAAGTCACATCTCCATCTTCAGTAACCTCTAACTTAAAATTTAGCATTTTCTTCCATTCTAAATGTAGGTATCAAACCACAGAATCATCAACAGTTCCTGTGACTTTGTCTCTAGTAGATATCACAGATATTTTCATATTACACTAGAGTTGTTGCAGATCTCCAAATATTGTTTATACTTATAACTTCTAAATTGTGGCAGTTAGACTTGCTGCTAGATCTTGTTCTTTAATGCATTAATAAAAAAGCACATCTATTACTCTATCACGATTTAAAAAATTAATAACTATTTCCTTTGTACTCCTATGTATTTTATTTTGTGTTTAAAAATATGATTCTGAGAGGGTGCACAGGCTTCACAAGACTGCTAAAGCAGTCCTCCTCTTAAAACACATTCAGAAACCTGTTCTAACATCTTCTACTTTCCCTGTAAAGCAGGATTTCTAAACTTTGGCATTGCAGACATTTTAGAACAGGTAATTCTATCTTGGTGGAAGATGGCTGTCTTGTGCACTGTAGCATGTTCAGATGATGCTGAGTAGAAGATGACTGGGTCTGAGATCTAATTAGAGGAGAGACCATGCAAAATGGATGCACTAGAGGATGGCAAATAGAAATGATGGGAGAAAACAAAAATGAGCAATGTTGAGGGACCAGTTAAAGTCAGCAACTACACACAAGCCCATGATCCCATGATAAGAGAAGAGGTCCTCAATTTGTTTTTTCTGCTGGACATACATGAATACTCAAATGACAGATAGTCTGTCATCAACAGCTTGTGTTCAGTAGGATCTGCCTTAACAAATGAGATGAGCTTGAGTTACCTAGAATGCCCAAAGTGCTGTTTCTCCTACCAGTCCACATGCCAACATGTCTTAATATACCAGGTGAGATGGCCTTTTAGGAAATACACTGCCTTCAAGCATATGGAAAATGGGAAAATTTAGGACCTAAAAATAACTGTTATTGCCCCTTGTTCTGCTATTGTATGTGAAACAAAATATTCTGGACTTAAATGGATTTTGGGGTTGCTGCCCCAAGAAAATCTGAGCTCTCATGTGAAGGCTTTGGAGCAACCCTAGGATCCAGCGATTCGATTCCCAGGCATTTACCTAAGAAGAAATACAAATATATATGCACATAAAGACTTGCACAGGAGTGCTGATGGCAGCTTATTCATAGTAGCCCAAAACTGGAAATCATCCAAATGTCCATCAGTAGTATAAGACACTGTGGAGAGTCCCATAATAAAATATTACTGAGCAATAAAAAAGAATGAACTACTGATACATGCAACAACACTGATGAAATTCAGAAACATGGTGAGAAAAAGAAGCTTTACACAAAAGAGAACATACTTACTGTGTGATTCATTTATATACTGACTCCACGGAGCTGGAGACAAGGACTGACTGGGAAGGGGCATGAGGGCTTTTCCTGGAGTGATGATAATGTTTTCTACATATCTTGATGGACCTTTGGGTTACACAGTTATGCAGTTGTCAAAACTAACCAAATGGTACACTTAGATTTGTGCATTTCACTGTATGTAAATTATACTAGAGGAGGGATGGGAAGGGAGAGGGGTTAGAGGAGGAGGAAGGAGAAAGAAGAGAAGAAAAAGAAGATAATCATAAAAATTGAACTCATAGGCAATGCAATGCATATTGGAGTGTTTAGGGGTGAAATGAAAAGATGTCTGCAACATACTTTGAAATGCAGTTAAAAAAAGATGGAATGACAGATAGAGGGATCGTTAGGTGGGTAAATATGTGATAAAGAAAATATGCAAAATGTTCATCGTAGATTCTAGGTAGTGGGTGTGGATCATGCATAATTCTTTCACCTTTTCTGTAGCTTGAAAATGTTCCTGCTGCAAAAAGGTGAGTGTGTGTGGGTGAATCTCCTTTTGCCTTTTTAAAGTATTTCATTAACCTTTGGGCAAAGAAAGCTACTTCAAAATAAGCAAAGTATTTCATATGGTTGGTTCTTGCCCTATTTTAATAAATGGATCTTAAAATGTCACATATATCATCTCCATCTCCGTAATATCCATCAATCACTTCCACTGCAGACACCACCACTTCTGAATCACTTGGGTTGTGCCAGGCACTGCCTGATTACATTAGATGTTACCTTCATGTGGAGAAATGAACAGCTTTCATTAGTTTTTAACATAAAGCTCTATCTAGGTTGAGTCACATCTTCAGAACTTCCAAACAGCCAGGAACTCCAACAAACATGTTCAAGAGGAAGATGATGTCTTTGGTGGTATTTTTAGCAGAAAGTATTATTTGAATATGTTATGAAGATATGGGACAATATGTGTGTGCACAAATAACGTTTTGAGGGTGGTAAGTTGAAGCAAAAGAAAAATACGTTTTAGAAAGAGGATACACAATATAGGTCACAAAAAGGAACAGTAACTTTAATTCAATTTCTATTTAGAGAGAAACCTTATTCCTTTTCCCTTTTTTCTCTTTTTAAATCTCATGTCTGATGCCATATGATACTGTCACTTGGGAAAGGGGTGTGACAAAGGCTGTCTGAGTTTGGCACCTCCAGTTCTTTTGTGGCTTTTCTTTCTCAATAAACCTTTGACAAACGCTAGGCGTTTGCAAGGTTGGGCTGTTCCTTGTCTGGCCTAAGTGTGTTTCTTGCTCAGCAGAATGATTAAACGTCTCTGAATGTCAATAAATAAGTGGTTTCAGTGAAGCTTTTTGGAATCTATTTCCCCAAAGGCTCCAGGTGGTGTGCCTGGGATTGATTTGGTTTTGTGTGAAACTAGTAAATAAACAATGTAATTACCAGGCTGCCCAGTACCTGTGGCTCATGACACCTGCAGAGCTACATATCTGAGTAAAGAGCAGAGAAAAAAATATCTGAAACTAAAAGCAGGAGTCAGAAGCTTTGAACTTGAATTTAGACTGATAAAAATGACAAAGTGCTAAAGTGGCAGAAGCTGGATTGAACTACAGAGATCGCAGATGCAATGTTGCAGACGTGGCAGCACTGGAAAGAATATATGAGTTCTGTAAATATCTACTAAGGAAAAAAAGCAAAAGGCAATAAGCCTGCCTTAAACAAAGACATATCAGTCTCTGATTAACGTTATTCTGTGTTATGGATAGAGGCCATAATTCAAACCTGATTCAAGAAACAGTGCCTAACTACTGGCTATGTACAGGGGAAACTACCAGAACTAGACTAACTATCATAATCCCATGCTGAAAAAGTTGAGGGAAATCTGTTCAGTTTCTTTTATTTTCATGGATCCCTGTGCTGTTACCAGGACAGGACTATGGTTTTTCATAAAGCCAGGTCAAACAATCTCTTCATGGCAAGCAGCTGACTACATGTAAACTAATCATCTTTTGCCTGTCACGTTGGAGTAAGTCCGTAGATGCATTTCATAAAAGGTATTGGTAGTACTGAAGTTCCAAAAAGCAGTAGACAGACTCTGAGACTTGATAGAATTTAGGAGGAAAAAAAAATCCTGGCTCTGTCTTAAGTCTGTTTTATGGTGCTATAACAGAATATCTGACACTGGGTAATTTATAAAGAATAGAGGTTTATTTCTTAGTTTCGGAGGCTGGGAAGTCCATGATTGAAGAGCCCACATCTGGTGAGTGCCTCCTTGCTGCATCAATTCATGGCAGAAGGCAGAAGGGCAAGAGAGCACCAGTGACACAGAGAAAAGGGAAGGGAGCCAAACTTATTCTTTATCAGGAACCCGCTCTCATGATAACTAACCCACTTCTGAGAAAACAGTATTAATCCATTCATGAGAGCAGAGCCCTCATTACCTAATCACCTTTTGAAGGTCCACCTCTCAACACTGTTGCATTGGGGAATAACTTCCCAACACATGAACTCTGGGGACACATTCAAACCACAACACCTTCCTTAACATAAATAGTATCTAATCAGCAAATCAGCAGGCAGTATTAATTTGTTTGTGGTTTACTTGGGACCTAATTCCAATAAAGATGATGTGATGACATTTAAAAGCTTGGCTGAAACTAGAAACACAGGAAACCTAAAGGTGACTTTGGGGTTGGTGGAGAATATAGAATATAAAATAGTGTGTGATGTAATAAAATATTCACTTCTTGGGTGGATTTTATGAGTTGCTGATACAACATATCCACACTGTTTTTACTACCTGACTACTTGTCTTAGTCTGTTTGGGCAGCTATAACAAAGTATCGTAAGCTGGGTGGTTTATAATCAACAGAAATTTATTTCTTACCATTCTGAAGTCCAAGATCAAAGCACCAGCAGATTTGTTGTCTAGTGAGGCCCTGCTTTCTTTCTGACAGTGTCTTCTCACTGTGTCCTCACATGGCAGAAGGGGGTAGCTAGCTCTCTGGGGTCTCACTCATCGGGGCACTAACCCTGTTCATGAGGGCTCTACCCTCATGCCTTAATCACCTCCCAAAGTCCCCACCTCCTAATACCATCACTTTGAGGGTTAGGATTTCAACATATTTTGGGGAGAAACAAACATTCAGATGATAGCACTCCTTTACCACTCAGATGGTACTGGGGGGAGTGATGATCTTATTTTTACATGAGCAGAGTGGGTTTTTTTTTGTTTGTTTTTAAAGATAAAATGATCTATCAACATAATCCTCTTAGCCATTCTCCCAGGATAAGAAACAGAGAAGAGTTGAATGACTTGCTTTTTGAGCATAGAGTGAAGTAAGAATTTAAACTTTAGATCCCATGAATCTTATAACCCCCCCCCCACCACCACCAATATAAGAGACCTGGCTACACAGATGCTGGACTCCTGGACTGCTGGCACAGTGCAGCAGAGCACACTGCATTCACCTGGGCTTAGGCATTCTTCTGCTTCAAGGTGAATGCTGGTCTCACCTGATTAGGAGAAAAATCCAAGAGCATTCTCTCTCCTCCACTAACCCCTCCGTCTTTGATATCTGGGATATCTGGGTATGGGGTTGATCAGGAATGCTGCTGATTCCTTTTTTCTTATCCTTGTTCGTATGTTATAAGTTTACTAATAAGAAATCTGAGTAACAGAAAATCTTGCCATATTACGTATTAGGACTCACCATGAAGTGCTGAAGAGACATTCTAGAATGACTCGCATGACACAGGACCACCAGACCATGCATGTGGGGTAGAATGTTGATGGCCATTGGTGGCAATAGCTCTAGAAAAGAAGTTTATGCCTCTTGGGTTGTTATGGGCTGAATTTTGTTCTTTCTCCCCCTCTCCCCCCCTGTTCATATGTTGAAAGCCCTAACCCCCAGTTCCTATGTGATTGTATTTAGAGACAGGACCTTTAAAGAGGTAATGAAGGAAAAATAAGGTCATTAGGGTAGGTCCCAATCCAATCTGGTATCCTTATAAGAAGAGATTAGGACACACAGACAATGCACAGACTGAGGGACACCCATGTGAAGAGGCAACAAAAGGGTGGCCATCTGCAAGCCAAGGAGAAAGGCCTCAGGAGAAACCAAACCTGCTGGCACCTTGATCTTGGACTTCCAGCCTCCAGAAGAATGTTCAGAATTGTTCAAAATAAAAGAGCCCACTTAGGCTAACTCAGAGTTGTATGATGTATGATCCCAGGAAGTTAGCAATTGTTATCAGAAAAAGAAAAGAGGAATTTTGGGTTCAAATAAATTTGAGAAAAATGCTAGGTTTGGTAGCTAGGTTTCTTTGCTGTTTGACTTCTCAGAGCTTTTACTATGCAGGGTACATACTAGTTTAGCCTGATTCATACGATCTGGTGTCATCCTTGACACCTCCCTTTCCTTCCCTTTTTGTTTCTAATCCATTGCCAATTCCTGATGACTTTATCTTCTAAATATTTCTTTAATTAGTTCATGTCTATCTGAACCCCCCATTAAAACTTAGTGTTATTAGTCTGTTTCTGTTGCTTATAACAAAATACATGGAACTAAGTCATTTGTAAGAAAATTAAATTTATTGCTTACAGTTTATGAGGCTGGGAAGTCCAAAGTTCAAGGAACACATCTGGTGGTGGTGACAGTGAGCCAGGGGTCTTACATTGCAAGATGGTGTAAGCAGAGTGAGAGCAATACTTCCTCATTCACTTTCCTTTCAAAGCCTTCAGAACCACACCCACGATGAGCATTTTTAATCATTCACTATGGCATGTCCTACAATCCAATCACCTTTTCAAGGCCCCACCTTTCAATTACTATAATAGGATTTCTTACCTTCAACAGTTAACAGTGGGGATTAAGCCTCAATGAGGGGGGTGGGGCTGGGAGCATCCAATGTACAGCACCTGGACTATACCAACATTGCCTGATATTTTTATTTTCTAAATATTTCTTGAATTAGTTCACTTCTCTCTGTTGAACTTCCACAAAAGTTTGGACCAAATTACCTATGTCTCTTGCTTAGCCCACTGCAAAACCTTTCTGAATGGTCTGTCCACCCTACTGGGTGCTCTCCAATCAGTTCTCCAAAACATAGATGGAGAAATTTTTTCCAAGCACAGTTCCAATTTTGCCAGCTCCCTGCTTTTTAAGATATTTCAGTAGCTTCCCATTGCCACTAAGATGAGAAGACAAAATTCCTACCCATTTCTTCAGGCTTATCTTGAAACATCTTTCCCTCTGGGCTCCAGCTTCATAGGTTGTCTTTCAGTCCCACATTGTTTTGCTCCTGTCTACCACAGGGCCTTTGCTCATGCTGTACCTGCTTCCTTAGTAACTCCCACTATCGTCCTCAGAGAATTCTTCCTTTACTACCCTTACTGGGTCAATCCTTCTGTTATCAATTCACACGGCACTTGTTACTGAAAATTTACATTTGTGTGATTGTTTGGTTAATCCCCACATCCAACTCTTCTAGACTGAAAAATCCAAGTTTGTAAAACATCTTTTGTGAAACACTCAGTTAAATTATTGATTAAAGTTTGGGGAAGACTTATCTGAAACACAATGTTAAGAATTTTTACCAAAAAAAAGTGAGCAGAATCAAAGGTTTGGGTTCTTAGGTTCACGTAGTTATTTGCTGTAACTTGGCATCCTTTAAAAAAAAGAACCCATCTGAGAAGTTAAATATGAAAAGGATATGATATTGGGTGTAAGTTCTGAAGATATACTTAAGTGTTTCACTTTTTAAAAAACTTTTGATTTCGAAAAATTTCAAACCTACAGAAGACTTGAAAGACTAGTGCAATGAACAGCCACATACTTTTAATCAACCTGTTTAATGTTTTGACTGTGCTCTGAAAAAGCTGTTCTGCAGGCCTGACCTTTTCTGCTTGACTGTGAACAGTGTAATCCTGTTGTACCTTTGAGAGAGACATGAGACTAAGTAATTAGATCACAAACATCCATACTTCAGGAAGAAAGGCTAGCCATGTCTATGGGCAAATAATTAATCAAGAAGTATTTAAGGCTCAGCCTTAAATAAGGTGTGGGGGATAAAAAGACATTTATGGGACATACTTTTAAAACTATTTAGCCATTTGAGAAAATAAGATACCTTCACATGAAAGAATAACCCGAGGAAAAAAAGCTATACATGTTGAGTGAGGGAGAGGCAGAAAGTGCCAAGAGTTAGGGGGATGAGATTGCTTATAGTTATGTTTCTTTACAGAAATGGATTCCCGAGGAAAAACAGCACTTTCTTTGATCAATTAATTTCCTTGACAAAAAGGTCAACTCAGGAAAATAATTTTATATGGCAAATTATAAATAAGCACCTCCACTGTGAACACACAGAAGTGTAGAGTCTGAATCCTTATCTAAGTTATATTTACAATTATTTTAGTTCCTTATTGGAAGGACAATCCAAAGCTGGCGGAGGTATTTGTTCCTTTAAGGCCAACCTTAGTCTCGTGGACTTAAGCCAAATAATTAATCCACTGTTTTCCTTAACAAAGAATAGGCTACTATGTTCACCTGAAGTAAGTCAGACCTACAGTAAGAGCCTGCCTTGGGTGAGGATGATTGTGAGTGAACTGGCAGCATTTCCCTCATAACCCATTATTTTCAGAGGGCTACGTCCAGGCTGGGGAAATCAGAACTAGGTAAATGAGCAAGATCACAACCTGGTACAGATGCTAATAATACAGAAAGAATAAAATTGTGTAAATGGAGGGGTAGGATGCAGAAGTCTGCTAACAGCAGTGCAAAGTGTTGGGGGATTTTTTAAAATAATAAAAGCTGATATTACATTTGGGAACCATCCAACCCATATAAGACTGGGAATTGCCTTTAGAAAGATGAGATCTTTCTAAAGAAGTGATCATTTGAAAGATGACTCTGTAAAGATGCAATTTATATATGTATTTCGCATGAGAACTTAGTTTTTCAGACCTAAGTTCTAAATCAGATTTTCCAACCTGGAAAGGAGCCAGGGAGGGATACTGCTTTCAGATCACAAGATTCTTTGTGCCTTTTAATTTATGTTTTGAACTCATACTTTTCTGAGTTTTTTCCAATGTGTGTATATTAATTTTACAATCAGGAAAAAAACTCCAATAAAACTATTAAACAAAGATCAGAGTCGAAGTTTCTCATTTTTGCAGATGGAAAACTACTGTTGTAGGCAAGGGAGATTCTCAAACAAACGCTACTGGGAAGTCAAAGCCTAGGGACTTGGGGGCACATCTGTAATGGGATAATTAACAGATGTCTATTGACCTCTTGTCTAAAAACACTTAAGCTTAGAAAGTTACTAAAGTTACTTAGAAGTCTGTCACATTATTTTTTAATAGTTGTATTGAGATATAATTCATTTACCTTACAATTCACCCATTTAAAGTAAACAATTCAATGTTTTCTACATATTCAGAGTTGTGCAACCATCACCACAATCAACTTTAGAACATGCTCATCACTGCACAAAAAAATTACATTGCCATCAATTTTGGTCATCAGTTCCCAAGCCCTCTATTGTCCCCAGCCCTAGGCAATCACCAATCTACTTTCTGTCTCTATATTAGTCTATTCTGGACCTTTCATATAAATGGAATTGTACAATATGTGGCCTTTTGTGTCTGGTTTCTTTGATTTATCATAATGTTTCCAAGTTTCATCCATGTTTAAGCATATATCAGTACTTTGTTCCTTTTTATGGCTGAATAATAGTCTCCTATATGGATATATCACATTTTATCTATCAGTTCATCAGTCAGTGGACATTTGGGTTGTTTCCGCTTTTTGTCTTTTATGAATAATGCTGCTACAAACACTGTGTACAAGTTTTTGTGAACACATGTCTATTTTTCTTGGGTACATACCTAGGAGAAGAATTTCTAGATAATATAGTAATTCTATGCTTCACCTTTTAAGGAACTGCCATATTGTTTGTCAAAGTGGCTGCACCAGTTTACATTCCTACCAGCAGTGTATGAGGCCTCTAACGTCTCCACTTCCTTGCCAACACTTGTTACTGCCCATCTTTTGGATTATAACCATCCTAATGGGTGGTTATCATGAAGTGGTACACTTCATTATTTTTAACATGCATATTTAAAAATTGTTTTCTGATTGCAGAAGTTGTAGAAGTTAATATATAAAATTTCCTCACGTGTATGTACAGATTAGATTTCTAGTATCTAGGCCAAGAACAACCCCATCTATGTGCCATCACAGTTATTATCCCCACTTTACAAAGAAATGGAGGCTCGCAGAGGTTAAGAAGCCCTAGAGCTGGCATTTGAAGCCAGGGGTGTCTAAAAGTGTGTGCTTTTAACCAGAGTGTTACCTGTTTAAATGGCTACTATGTGCATACATAAACCTGTGAGATCAGATGGGATAATGAAGGCAACTGAACTTTACTAATTTAAAGCATCTAGTAATGATAATTAAAATGCTGAAGGGATATGGCTTTTGGATTATAGCA
This sequence comes from Cynocephalus volans, assembly GCF_027409185.1. Classification (NCBI taxonomy): domain Eukaryota; kingdom Metazoa; phylum Chordata; class Mammalia; order Dermoptera; family Cynocephalidae; genus Cynocephalus; species Cynocephalus volans. The sequence continues at coordinate 33,502,180 of NC_084468.1, read as the reverse complement.
ATAGGCAATACGTTATCTGTAGAGAGATTAAGGCACAGAGAAGTGATTTTTGTGACCACAGAGCATCAGGAAGACTGATATTAAGCAGTCCCACTTGTGCTTTACCACTTTGGGTCAATTATTATCTTTACCATGCCATCTGGAAAATGAGAACATAAACTGCCCTAGGGTTAAGATGATAAATAAAATCAAAACATGAGCTAAATGTACAGCAGTCCCCCCTTACTGCAGTAAGGTTTTCTCCCATGGTTTCAGTTACCCACGGTCAACAACAGTTCCAAAATATTAAATGGAAGATTCTAGAAGTAAACAATCCATAAGTTTTTAATTGCATCTCACCCGGGATGCAAATCATCCCTCTGTTCAGCGTGTCCACGCTGTACATGCTCCCTGCCCATTAATCACTTAGTAGCCGCCTCAGTTAACAGATTGACTGTCACGATATCTCAAGTGACCCTCATTTTACTTCATAATGGCTCTAAAGTGCAAGAGTAGTGATGCTGGCAATTTGGATATGCAAAGAAGCCCTGAATGCTTCCTTCAAATGAAAAGGTGAAAGTTCTTGACTTACTAAGAGAAAAAACAAAAGTCATATGCTGAGGATGCTAAGATCTACAGTAAGGACAAATCTTCTATCCTTGAAATTGTGAAGAAGGAAAAAGTAATTTGTGCTAGTTTTGCTGCTGCACCTCAAACTGCAAAAGTTATGGCCACAATGCATGGTAAGTGCTCAGTTAAGATGGAAAAGGTGGAAGAAAGGAACAGAAACATTTGTAGGTGGAAGAAAGGAACAGAAACGTGTTGGGTCAGCAAGCCCTGAGCCTATACCAAGACTTCAGCAAGGGATCCCCTACAAAGGTTGACACTAAGCCACTGAACACAAGTAAGAGCTGGTTACCCAGATTCAGGAATAGGTTTGGACTGGAAAACACAGAAATTACTAGAGAGGCTGTATCTGCTGAAGAAGAAGCTACTGCCACATTTCAGGCAGAGTTGAACAAGTTGTTAATCTCTTACTGTGCTTAACTTATAAATTAAACTTTATTATATGTATATATAGGAAAATCCATAGTATATTACGGTACTATCTGTGCTTTCAGGCATCCACTGTGGGGCTTGGAATGTATCCCCCGAGGATGATGGGGGACTACTGTAGTTACCTTTGGTCCTTGCACTTGCAAGGACAAGGCCAATTCCTCTTGAATGACTGCATTCTCTCAATATAGCAAATACATTATTTCAGTTTTGTGATGACTTTCCACCTTATATAATATAGTTCCTTTCTTTTTCTCCTTGTAGTTGAGTAAAAATTATTTCACAAAAATAAAAATTATTTTGAATTTTGGCCACAATCACAAGCAATTCTGGAAATTAAAATTCTTCATGCTCTAAGCACCACAGGGCCCAGCCCAGGGAATGGACCCTTCTGCCCACACCCAGGCACAGTGCCAGTGCCGCAGGGCCCGTCCAGGGGCTTGGGGCATTGAGCTGGGGACTGGACACCCTGCCCACAATCAGGCACACCACCAGTGCCAAGGAGCATGCCAAAAACATCACATCCATATGGATGGTCCACCACAGCCACCAGAGTAACCACGGATGCCGTGAAAGTGCTTAGACATAACAACCACCATGCAGATGGTCCGCCAGCCACTGGAGTGCACTAACACAAGGAGAGTCACCAGCAGAGACAAAGAAAAGAAGAGGATGTCTCTCTCCACAAAGCCCATTCCAGAGTGACAGAAGAAGCATCTGCTCTATGATGATATTGGGGAACATGAACACACCTCTCAGCATTGGACAGATCATCTAGGTAACAAATCAACAGAGTAACCATTACCCTTTCAGAAGGAGAGAAGAAATCTAGGGTTATCAGTGGAGGGAGGGGGGAGGGAGAGAGGGATGGAGAGAGATAGGACAAGCAAGGGGCATAAAGAATAAATACAATTTGTAACAATATACATACTAGTAATATTGATTTGATCAACATATGTCAACACTGAATCCCCAAAATATGTATAATCAATTATGATTCAGTAATAAAAAAAATTCTTCATGCTCTAGTTAAACATTATTAGCTAAAAATTCCCACTCATGGAAGCCCTTTCTAGAATCTATTCTGTGACAATGCATACATCATTCTTCACAGGACTTTATAAACTTCTATATGTGACCCAATTAAATAAAAGAATCTAAGGGAACTGATTTTCTAAATAACTAATTTATAAACATTGTGAAAAGTGGTGTATTATTCAGGTATAATTTCCTGACGAGAAACTAGAAAAAAGTTCCTGTAACTTTAAGAATCTTAAAGGAAACAGGCTAGTTTTAAGTGGAACAGTGTTAATTCAGAAATGAGAAATACAGACTAGAATGCTTATTATTATAAAAATGTTTATTTTGAGCAAAGGATCCTCGTTATCTCAATCTTTAGTTTATACTTGGCAGCCTGCATTTAAAGGGTTTATTCTCCACTGTGGTGGGATGGGGTGGAGGTGTGGGTGGGGTGAATGTGGATAAGATAGCAGTTCCAGTTTTACCACTCATTAATTTTGTGCTGGGGTTGAAGTGCTCAGCAGAAAAAGGGAGCATTGTTTCTATGAACTGTATAAAGGAGAGGGAAGAAGGAAACATGAGAAGGATGATTTCTCAACTTTATTTCTTAAAAGGCGCTCCTGTGGTTGCATTTCCTCCAAACCCAACCCTTTGTGTCCTGTTTGACTGAAACACATCCTCATTGGTCTAGCAGTGTATGGAAAGATAAGATTTTTCCTAATCCATTGGTAGGTCAAGCAGGAAAGTTAGGAGCTGACTCTGCTGATGTGTCTTCAGTAAGGGACAATATTGATTTGTGAAATGATTAAGCCCTGGTATTTTGATCTGCCTGAAAAATGTGACATGAGGTCTTTCATAAAGAAATGAAAAAAAAAAAAAAAACCAAAAAACTCCTACATTTTTATAAATACACTTGTTTCTGAGTTTCTAAGTATCACTTGGTCTTCATAGTCATAGCATAATACCACTGCATAAAAATCAGTCAGAGGAAATCTAATGTGAAGGCAGCTACTCCAAGGTGAGGTGGGAACACTGAAGGGGCCAAGAGGTTGATTCTCGAGTCACACAGACCTCGACTGAGTTCCACCTCTGTCACTTACCAGCTTTGTCATCTTGAACAACTTAATTAGCCTCTCTGAGTCCACCCCTGTAAGTTAATGTATATAAACCACCTAGAATACCTGGCACATAGCAGGTACTAAATGAATGTTTGCTAGTCCTGCTCTCCTGGAAAGAGAACTTCAGCTAATACCAAAATGATGTGGGGTCTTCCCCTTCCACTTACTCTAAAATATGTATTCATGTTACCCCAATTTTATTTGGTCTTCATACTCATGCACTGAGTTTTTGAGTGCCTACTTACCTGTTGTCAGGTAATGGGCACTGAGGAGTCAAAGATGCCCAAGCCATAGTTCTTGCTCTTGAAGGGGAGGAAAACTTGATGATGTCATCATTGCAACAGGAGCAAGAGCAAGTCAGTGGGGTTAGAGGTGGGGCAGTGATGGATTCAGTTTCAGGTGAGTTTGTGGGTATGCAAGTGGATTTGTCCTACAAGCAGGCTTTTTCAATGGATCTCCAGCTGTGTGGGATGGCAGGACTGGACATGGGCATTTGGGCATCATGTGCATACAAGCTGTAAGTGGTGTAGACACTGCCACTGCCAGATGTGGGTCAGGGAGCTAGAAGAGTGGGAAGATCTGTGGGGTGAGGAAGGAGCTCAGGGACACACCAATGCTTGGGAGTAGAAGGTGACAGAGGGTTTTTGGGTGTCCCGTAGGGCCCCACATGACATTAGTTGCAGCTACTTGGGTTTTTAAAATTAATATGTAATTTATTAAAATAGATCCAAAAAAGTAGTTTTTTTCTTGAGTTGCAATCAACTACAAATCTTATATTGTATTTAAAATTCTCTAAACTCTGTTGATCCTTTTAAGAGTGATCTTTCAAGTTGGTTAATTAAAGTAACAGACATTTTAAGATCTACATTTACAAATGTGATATATGTGATTTTCTTCTTAAATATTTGTTTTATGACCCATAAACAAACTCTTCCCCAGTACTTATGTTATAAAATAAACTCATAAATAAGGTAAATCTTCACTTCTCTTAAACATTTCAATATAGTATTAAACACAGCAAAACTATCTTAAAATTTTTGATTTAAAAATCCAAAGTCTAAATCAATCATGCAATGACATATTTTAAATTAGAAACCACGAGGCTAATCATGTTAATTAAACTGTCTTAAACATTAATAATATTTAAAACATTAAATACTTTCCCCCAGACTTATTTAAAAGTATAAGTACTTTGGGGGTTTTATTTAGTCCATCATATTTATACTTAATTTTAAATCTTCCCAGGGTTAAAATACTATCTTGTAAGGAAATAATTTTGCATTCCCAAGAAATTTGGGGTTATTTTCTAAGTGTATTTTCATCAGAGAGTTAGCCTGGAATTCAGAATTTAATTTTCCCTATGTATACCTGCTTTAACAGGGCCTCTACACCTTACAAAAGGTTCAGTCATCTCACATGTGTCCCTGAGATGCAAATGACTCATTACTTAATTCTCACGTGATCTTTGATTCTGTGACCTCCCAAAGGTTGCCTTGGCAACTGACCCTCATCAATGTATCTAGTCACTGTTTAATCCTACCTGAATTCTCTGTACACCTTACCTAGTTATAGTGGATTGAATTATGTCCCCTCAAAACTCACTGAAGCTTGAATTGGGTCCCCCAATATTTATGTATTAGAAACTTAGCCCCCACTGTGACTGTTAAGAGGGTAGGAAATCCTCTTATAGTAATTGAAAGGTGGAGGCTTGAAGAGGTGATTGGATTGTAGGACTGTGCAGTAGTGAATAAATTAAAAATGATGGTCAGGGGTGTGGTTCTGAGGGCTTTAAAAGAAGAGAGAAGAGTGTCTGTCTCTCTCTCTCTGCTTCTACCATCTTGCAATTTGAGACCCCTGTGTCTCTGTCACTACCACCAGATAGACTCTGGACTTCCCAGCCTCAGATACTGTAAGCAATAAATTTTGTTTTCCTTATAAATAACCTAGTTTCAAGTATTTTGTTATAAGCAACAGAAACGGACTAATACACTAGCTGACAGAGTCATAACTCATAGATACGTATAGGACCTGGGACTGGATTCTGCACTATAAAAACCTTAGGGTTAGGCTTGATAACAGGTGGTGTAGGACTGGTCAAAGAAGTAGGGGAAGACCCAAGGGTGAGAAATGTAATTATCAGAAGTCAAAAGAAAGAGAGAATTCCGGAAAGGAAGGCATCAACATCATCAGTAGTTTTGAAATGTAGCAAGGAGGTTTTAAGGTAGGGGGTGAATTATGACCCTTAGATTTGATCAGTGAAATTTTCATGTTATGATATGGACATAAACCAAACAGCCCCATATTAAGAGTGAACTGGAAGTGAGGAATTGGGAATTGCAGCTAAAGGTAGCAATGAATCAAGGAACTCTTTAAAACTTGTAAAGTAAATTTAATTTTTTAATAAGGGAAACAGAGAGAGAAAAGGTGGTAGCCAAAGGGCTCAAAAAAAAAAAAAAAAAAGATTTATTTTGTACTTTATTTTTACTTAAGGGGAAAAAAAAAGATTTGAGTGTGTTTACTGAGAGTTGACTTCCTTTCATTTTTATTTATTTATTGTTTGGTTAGAGTTTATAGATTCAGGACAGAGACAGAATTAATGAGTGAAGCAATATCCCAGAGGATGGGGGATAAAAGTAGAAGAATGCATATGAAAAGGTTGACCTTGAGCAGGAAAAGGAACACCTTATCCCCTGAGAATGGAGAGAATGAGGAAAGGACTGATACACATGTAGATAAATTTGTGATGTGGGCAGGGCAGGAGGTCATTCAAGCCTAACTGCCTAAACCCAGTGTGCCCTGGCCAGCGCCTGGCAGGGACACAGCACGCAGTTTCCAGAAACAGAAGAATCTGGGCAAAGATGACAGCTCCAGAAATGGCCCAAAGGAAGCCATCTGGGAGCTTCACCATGAGGTAGCAAGCAGTTCATATTAATCACAGATCAGAGAAAAATCCTTGGTGCTCCTACTCAACTCTGATTTCCCAGTTAAAGAAAACGAGGCAGAGTTTGACAGGATCAAGAGCAATTGCTAGCATCTCTTAAGCTAGAAACCAGGTTTCTTGGCACCCAGAATTATCCCCCCCCTTTTAAAAAATTAAATACTGTACATCTAGCCAATTTTCTCCACTTCCTTCCCTGACCAACTTTTCCTCATTCTTCTGTTTCTGGCACATCACTTTTTCTGAAAAGTCTTCCCTGTCTTCTCTCTTACCTCCCCATCTAAATGGGATCCCCAAAAGGTTATTATACACCCCTTTTGATTTTTCCTTTGTTGTACCACAATTTAAATTCTATTTTAATTTAGGGATTATTATTTAATGCTCCTCTTTCCCAGTAGATACTATAAACCTTATGACACAGGGACTCTGTTCACTTCTGTAACTCAGCACAGAGCATACTGCCTAGCATTAGTTAGTGCTCAGTAAAGACAATGAATGCATTACATACTGTTAGAGCAAAAATTGGCCAATCACAGGCAGCTGACTGGTAAGACTATGCCCAAATAAGGCAAATGCCTAGCTGTAACCAACCAAATTATTTCTGTACTTTACTTCCAAGTTCAGCCTATAAAAGCTCACTGCTAATGCTGCAGAGTAGAGCTCTCTGAACCTCTTCTGGTTCTGAGGGCTGCCCAATTCATGAATTGTTTTTTTGCTCAGATAAAACTCTGTTAAATGTATTTTGTCTAAAGTTTTTCTTTAAAAAATACCAAGTGAATGTGGGAGTATAGTATTCAAGAATTTTATTTGTAAAATAAAATTCTGCATTTGTGAAAGAAACACTGTGGGGTTTCAGGAAGGCTGGCATACTTTCCTCCCTCAAGTACACAAGAAATACGGGAAACGTTCAATACATGTGAGTGTACTTCAAAAGTTAATGAAAAGATTTGTATTATCTTTTAATTCTATTTTTCCATGAACTTTTTGAAGAACCCTTGTATTTATTGAGTGAATAAGAGTTTCTGAACCATTAGAATTTTAATTCCTTTAAGAAAAATAAAATACACACACACTTTACCTCCAAACCACTCAAAATAATTTAAAGATATTATCTAAACATAAAAAAAACCTATTTAGATAAGCAAATTAAGATCTTACAAACCATTTTATTTAGAATAAATATTAGGGTTCATCAAAACTTTCATAATAACTGATTTATAATAAAAATACTGATCACATAACTAAGGTAGCTTCCAGGATAATATATAACTGGAAAATCCAATATTTAATTACTGAAGTTTCACACTTTTGAAGTATCTCAGGGACATCTTCTCTTAGACCTGACCCTTAGGAATAAAATAAACTTGCCAATTTTTGGTGCAGAAATTCATGCATTTGCATACACTTGAAAAGAAAAGGCATTACCAATGAATTGACTACAACCTTTTCAAAGAGAAGGAAATTTGCAAATACATGCATAAAGACTAGTACCATACAGTAGGCAAATATTTTTCCATTTCCCACCCAAAGCAAACAAATGAAAATAGAAATGTCAAGGACGATGATAAAGTATCTTCAGATTTAAAGACACAGCACCCTTTTATCCTTGGGCTCTCTCTATACATTCATCAGAAATACAAATTTCTTAATCAGTCTCAACTGAGAATTTCTAGCAGGAAGGCATTTCTGTCATTTTGATTGTGAGATGATCATTTTTTTCGTATATTTCATTACTCTCAACACTTTATGAAGCAAAAAAAAAAAAACCAAAACAAACAAAAAAAACCTGGATAGAAAGTACTCACATATTTGTTGATTAAGAATATTAAGAAATGTAAGAGAGTTCTGATCTAGCCATTATACCTACAGACACTTACATTCTAACTCTTTCACAGAAATTTTAATTTCCCATAGAAGTTATTATCCTTGTTAACAATCAAAGTGCTCCAATGTCTAGGCATACAAATTGTATCTCCTGAAATGTCTGCAGTGTTGGCATAAAGATGTTTGCCATACTCATTAGGGAGAGAATATAATCGCTGCTCTTGCACAAAGCAGATAATGGGTCTATGCCCAGATATGGAAGTGTCAAGTTATGGAGAACATCAATCCTTGAGTTTCAGGGCACACTGATTCGAATAGTCTAGCCTGTGGTCCGTCCAGCATGTTTTGCATTTATTAGAAAATTCATTAACTATATCTTATACCAAGATAACTATCAGTCTGATAGATTACTGCTCAGTCTGGGCATGGCTGGAAAGAGCAATGAGAAACATAACCTTTCCAGGTATTTCTGAAGTAGTGCACACACACATAGTCCAGGTCCGGGTTAAAAAGAGATGATACCAACTCTCTTAATAACTACTTCACGGCATGACAATCTCGTCATCTTGGAATTTTCTGTCTCTAAGATCTGTTGAGTTGTGGTTCAATCACATTCTTTCCTGTTCTACTTTCTATGAGGTCTATGGCTATACTACTATGCGTTCTCCCCTCAACTACACTCAGTCTCTATGTGAGGTTAGTATTCAGGAAGCTTATTGAGAACTAAATTTCTGCAACTTGCAATGTAAGCTTAATAAAGGCAGACTTAAACCTGACTGAGGAGAAAATAATTATTAGTACTTCAAATTTATTCTTATTTCACTATATCAACATACTAGTTTGCTTAGTAAAATTTAAAGGCATATCAGTTATGATAATTAACTTTTTGTTTTTTCCAAATTTTAAGATAAAATTTATAAATGCATTATATAGATAGTTTAAATACTTAAAGCACTGTGAATCCACACAAGATTAGCAACGGGAGAAAGAAAAATTGGTTTGAAAGAATTTAAACTTTATATAAACATATAGGGGTGTGTGTGTGGGGGGTATAAAGAGTGTAAAAAATCAAGCAGTTGGCAAGTTAAAAAATGGAAATGTCTAGATTACAGAAAACATTCAACTTAAATTTTAAAAACATCGGAAACAAGCTCACCGAATTTGCAAAATGGGAGGCAGAGAGCAGCATATTTTCCAAAAGACAGCGGCTCATTTGGGTGATGAACACCAGATGTCGAGTGGAGCTCAGCAGTGACAACAGTGTCCTGATTAGCTTCAGGGGAGGAGGAGAAAAGAATCAGGCACCAGAGGTGAGCGAGCCACACACAGCCCTTAACAGGCTGGTGCCACTCCCTAACTGCCCATGGGTAACTGCTGTTCTACTGACAAAATAGCTGTCAATTTGCATTTCTGTAGGAGGAGGAGGTTTATGTCACTGAATAGTGATTCAGAAGCCTCCGGTTAGCCGAGACCCCAGAACTGAGGGTTGGCACTCTGAAACACTGCTCTGGGCCCACAATCAGGCTAGGGTTGGCCGTGTTTCTTTGAGATAAGAAACAGCCCCAGAGACATACTCTGAAATGGATGGACCTGTGAGAGTTGCAGGGCAAGAGAGTTCTTAATACAGCTCTGGGCAATCGCTGAAATTATCAATGAACTGAAAGCATGCCTTGAACAGCGATGCCATCTCCTTAAGGAATCTCAGGATATTGGTATACTGTTGCCGTGAGAAGGTACCTGCCATTGACAATCCCTTAAATCCAAAGTCCGCATAAACAATTAGGCAAGTGCCCCTAACTTATTCTTTCTTTCTGTGTGTGTGTGTGTGTGTGTGTGTGTGTGTGTGAGAGAGAGAGAGAGAGAGAGAGAGAGAGAGAGAGAGAGAGAGAACAAGCCACATGTGAGAGTCTTTCTCCTCCTTGAGTATTGGTCTTGCCTCTTGATTTGAAGTCTAATTAAAGTCTGTCCATTGTTTTAATGAGTGCTTTACTAAGCATGATACTGGACACTGACTCTCTTGAGTTTGAGCACATAATTTGCTGGAGGAGAAAGACAAACTTATTTACTTAATAGTCCAATAAAAGCCAAGTTATTCATAGATACAGTGAGCACTAGAGGAGACTTAGCTTGTTGTAGTAGGAAGAATTCTAGACTATGAGTCAGCACATTCCTGGGTTATAGTCTTGGCCCTGCTATTAAGTTAGGGTTATGTGACTTTGGACAAGCCATTAACTTCTCTGGACCTCAGTCTCCTCATCTGTGAAATAGAGATGTTGAACTAAATAACACTAATGCTCCTTCTAGAGCTAATATTCTAGAATAAATTGTGTTCTGTATGTTCATAAGAGGGAGCAATCATTTTGGGATAAAATGATCAGTAATTTTCATAATAGAAGCAGAGTAGGGTAGTTTGCTCATTTTCTGCAAAGTCTGCATTCTCTGATTACAAAAGTAAATAACAGAGAGACAAAAAATCCAGAGTACAGAAATGTCAAATGTAGACTTCAAAGGTCCCTGTAATCTCCACTGTTATCTATTTGGAATTTATTCTTCCAGACCTTTTCTGTTAAGTGCTAATTATAATCATTACTAGTTTATTAAAATGAAATGCTACATGAATTTTTCTTTAATGAATTTTTAAAAACATAAGACTATATTCTGGACATCTTTCTGTCATGTCATTACTATCTCAAGAACCCATCCACTTCTCACCATTAAATTGCTTCAACTTTATTCAAGTGGAGAATAAACATCTTCTTGTGCATTAGCCCTTTAAATGATCTCCCCTCTCCCTGTCTTGCCTTCTCATTTCCTTACACTACAGCCAGAGATGCAAACCTTATTATCTGCAGTTTAAAACCTTCAACAGGTTCTCACTGCTCGTAAAATAAAGACCACTGACTGTAATGGTTGTATTGCCCATAATTTGCTTTAAGATATTTAGCATAGACAGTCTGGGATTTCTGAGTGTGTTTTTAATCTGTAATCCAGGATGTAGATTAAATCAGCTGCCTCAACAGGAATATACACTTCAGGTATGGTTAGCAAGAATGTTATCAGAAGGCTATAATCCAGGGGTGGCTTGTACAGGTATGCCCACTTCCTCACCTCCAACCAACAGAAAGGACTTTATGAATTAGCAAAATAGATGTTAAAAGTTATTCTTCCTGGGCCGGCCCCGTGGCACACTCGGGAGAGTGCAGCACTTGGGAGTGCAGCGGCGCTCCCGCCGCGGGTTCGGATCCTATATAGGAATGGCTGGTGCACTCACTGGCTGAGCGCGGTGCGGGCGACACCAAGCCAAGGGTTGCGATCGCCTTACCGGTCACAAAAAGACAAAAAAAAAAAAAAAAAAAAAAAAGTTATTCTTCCTTGGTGAAATCAGTTTTGTATAAGAGTGTGCACTAGCTAGACAAAGAGACATTCTCACTCTTGCATCAACATGGTAGACTGTAGCAATCAGAGAGCCTGTACCCTTCCCAACAATTCCCAGTGCTTGTTTCTGAAAAATGCCTTGTTCAGTGGCTAGTTCAAAGGATTCTCGCTGCTTAAATTAAACTCTTAGGTGCGTTCAACCCTTCTTTTAGAGGACTGTTTCATTTGCCTCTAGTGAGCTTTCCATGAAAGATACAGTTGGAGAAACTAAAGAATAGGAGGAGGAACTTCACTAAGCTTACAGATGTACTGTTTGGCTTACTAGAACCTGAGACCAAGTGCTGAGCTGTGAGGAAGACCTTTATCCTCACCCACCTCTAAATACTGCAGTTTTCAACATCCACCAAGAGGAGCCTAATAAATATGAAAGACCAGATTAGCTGAGGTCAATTTACAGCAGGTGGCCTACAAGGCCCTGTGTGACTAGCTTCCGCCTCCCTCTCCTGGTACTCCCTATGTCGTGACATTTCCTGCAGCACCATCCCACCTTGGGCTTCTTGAGCATCCAATCACTCGCCCAACCCTGTGACTGTTTTTCGGATGTCAGCACGACATCCCTCTCTCAGGGAAGCTGTTTCTGCCTCTCTGTCCAGGAGTCTGAGTCATAGCACCCATTCCTCCCTCTGCAGTGGCCAGTCCTCTCCCCACTGCAGTCCACATCAGAAGGTGAGTGCCATGTCTGCATGGTTATTGGATCAACACCTGTATCCCTACAAGACTGTGCCCAGGTAAGTTCTGTTCACCTTCGCAGCCCCACTATCTGGCGCAGTGCTTGGCTTCCACAGACACTTGCTCAGTAATAGAGCATCTAGATTGTATTCTATTCAGCATTAATAATACTAATAATAATAATAATAAAGCTTTCTACAGCTCTAGGTTCTCTAACTGGAATGGGCTCTTCACAGTGAGAACACTTTACAATGATATTTTTTAAAAAATCCAACTTAACTCACAAAATGAAGGATTGAAGAGGATAAAATAACAAAAGCAAGGTTACAACCTCTCTTTTAAATACTATAAATGCCAACTCAGTTATTTTGAGAATCCTTTATGAAAATAAGGGCAAGAAAAGGTTGCCTTCCTTAGCTCTCATTTCTCTGTATTTTTTAGTTTTCTTTAGTTTCAACACTTGCACAGTGATCATTTCAGCATGTAAATAAGTCCACTTCCTCAAAGAACTCCACTCTTTGTTTCCTCAAACTAAGTCCTTGGCACCCTCCCTAACTGACACTAATGCAAACATGGAATTGTGACCACATTTCACCCCAAAGTTCTTTTCCTGCTTGAGGTGTAGTTACATTTAGGAAGCATTTAAAACTATCCCTGGACAGATATTTAAAGTAGACAATTCCACGATAAGGAAAGTTATATATATCTAGGTAGAAATTCAGGGGAAATTCCATGTGTACAAGCTTGAAATGTCCTGTTATTCTGTGTGGCTTTTATCTAAGGTAAAGATGAAGTAAGCTGAGGGTAGACATGTATAGCTAGAACCCTACTTCCCAGTTCTTTTCTTCTACTCTGTAAATCATGATGAGGCTCTCGTCCAAACTTCTCATTTTACCTTTGAGAAAACTGGAAGCCACAGAGGCTGAGAATCACACTTACTAAACATTTACTAAGTGCAGAATCTGCTCAGTAGACACATGTGGGTATCCCAGTTTTACAGATAAGGAAGCTGAAACCCAGGGAGATTAAGTGAAATTCCTGAGGTCCCACAGCAAACGGCAGAGCCAGGATTCAAATTTAATGAGTCCAGCCCTCATTCCAGTCTTCTCTGGGACAGCCAGGCCTGATTCCAAGTGGGTCATGTATTTTCCTCCTCTGAGACTCACTCAAGAAGTGCAGTTGACCAAATGGCTTAGTGATGGAAGAAAATACAACCCCACCCTGGTTTCTTTTTAAAGGGCTCACATACATGAACTGGATGTAAGCACCTGTGAACAGAAGTGAGAAGAGATTTAATAGGAACAAACGTGCATATGATGCTGTCATCTGTGCTTGAGAGGATGATTTTGATGATTTCTGACTTATAGGCATGGTTGTACCTGTGCCTCACCCAGTCACACCTGCCACTGGGGGCCCTGCTAAGTGTTCCTGCAGCTCCAGGTTTGGTTTGTTTGCTTGTTTTGCATTTTGCCTAGTTAACTCTTAAAGGGCAATTGCCTATCAAGATGCAATTTCAGTAATTTTACTCTTTAAGGCTACTTTTGCTTTTTTAAATTTTTTGATTACATAAAAGTAACACTCCTTTTGTCCCATTAAATTCTTGAATCTAAGTAGACTATTGAAAAAACAACACCCCAGCTCTTTCAACACCAGTGAGCTGTGACTTCTCTACCCTACTTTGTTTTCAGGCTCACTTCCCCAGAGCCACAAATTAGCTCTGTGCTTCAGCACCAGGAAAAACTCGCCTTTTACCTTTGAAGAGAGAAAGTGCACATCAATAGCAGAGCCTGAGTTCATTTTTTGACAGGGGGTCAGGCCTCCATCGGTGGTCTGAGGCTGGGCCTCTGCCTGGGTTGCAGTGTATCTCTGAAGCTTTTATTATGTCCACTTCTAGAACACTTGGCTTCTTTCACCAAAACCAAATTCTACTGAGGATCATAAAACTTGTCCTGTCAAGTTTAAAAGAGAATGTAGATAAATTGTACTCTGTAAACCAAATTTTGACTGTCTAGCCCACTAACTCTGCTTTACGATTCTCTTTAGAAATAACTATAGTAATAAATGTGTTTTGTTACATGCAGCGTAGCTAGCAAGCCAGGATTCAAATCTAGGTCATCATGACTTTAAAATGTGAGCTCTGTCAACTTCCCCACACTGCTGGTTAGCGGCTGTGAAGTGCCACCATAGGGAAAGAAATTGCTTTGAAGTAATTTAGTAAAAGAATGCAGGATTTGGGGGTTAGAGACCTGGGTCTCAGCCCTAGGGTTACCCCCAACTTGTGGGGTATCCTTGCGCAGGTCTCTTCCTAAAATGAGGGCTTTGGACCAGAGAAGATCCCTTCTAGGTCATGATTCTGTCACCTACAGACATTTTTAAAGCCTCAGTTTAGTTGTTTAAGAGACTGGCTTTTAAAATTGATTTGAAAAGGTCAAAATCTTTTCATCACTCAAAGAATCAAAGCAAAGGGCTGCAAAATAGCTCACATCTTTTGAAATATAAAGTGTGTGTTGCCACTGGTATCAACATATGGATTCAATGAAATAAGAAAATCAGGTAGCAAAGGAAATCAGTTTTTAATGAGGTATTTTCAAGTTTTCATGAGATAATTACTTTAAAATCACCAATGTACACTTTTAAGCATCTTTCTGAGTTTGGCACAGTTTGTATGAAACAAACATATGAACAAAACAAAATCAGAGATATCAGTTTGATAATCTCCTCCAAAGACCAAACAGAAAACCTGCAGAATGCTTTAGTGGACAAAGAGAGGGTTGGGCTTAAAGTCAGTAAACCTGGGCTCAGATCGCAGCTGAGTCATATCTCCAAGTCTCCACATCCTTAACTGTGAAAGAAACATAATAATCCCACTTATACAGATGGCACAGAGGAAACTCGGAAGGCCTAGTAAACTGAAGAACTGCATGAAGAACTGTTTCATCATAAATACTTGCCAGCCAAAATAAGTTTCCCACTATTTACATGGGCATATAGACTTGGGATTTTAATGTTTGAATTGCCTTTTAGCAAAACTGCTATACTTCATAGGAATGGGGGCAGCTGCCTTAAAACCAACCAACCAACACCACTGCCACCACCAAAAGGTATCCTTTTTTTTCAATATGAAAGAATGCAAAGACAATATCCCAACCTGAAGGTTGGAAAGCACAATTCAGAACCATCAATCCAGAATCATCTTCACATCCTCTCTTTCCTCCCTTAGAATTCAATCTGGCTTCAAGTCCCATGGGATGTGCTTTGAAATGCCTCCCTGATCAGAACTTTCTAATGGCACCCCTAGATGACAGCAAAATCTCACAGCTCTCCAGGCCATCTACAGTGTGGCTCGATTAACATTCCTAAAAAGCAGACTTCATCAGCATCCACGGTGATTCCATCAGTCTCAGACTACTTCCCTCCCTTCCAACAAACAAACGCACCTCTCCTCCAGTCTGGGAATCCCTCCTCTCGCTCTCCGATCTGTGGAGTGGATTCCAGCCTTAGGGATTATGCTCTCCGTGGAAAAAAAAAAAGGAAAGCTCTTCCACCCTTCTTTGCCTATCTTAATTCAAGGCATTTGCCCTGACCTCCCTTTAGTTCAGGGCTTCTCACACTTTACTGTGCTTAGGAATCATCTGGGGGATCTTATTAAAATGCAGATTCTGATTCACAGATGGGAGGTGAGTCAAGCCTCTGCATTTCCAACAAGCTCCCAGGTGATCACTATGCTGCTGGTCCATGGACCTCCACTCTAAGTAGCAAAGCCTATTGGCTTAGTGCAAAAAAGAGGGGACACACAGACATGGGTATCAGTGCCATGTTTATCAGGTTTTAGCTGTGTGACCTAGGGCAGATAACTTCCCCTATATAGTGGAAATATTACCTATTTGATGTAAATAATGTGAGGATCTTTTGCGATATTAATAGATAATATTCTTTTCAAGTTGGTATTTCCCCCTTGCTTCCCTTTAACTCATCTTTGTCCTCTGCTAAGCTTCTCTGATAATCCAGTTTATCTCTCTTTACTTCGAATCTTATTGCTTAAATAATGTGTGTGCACATGCACTCACATATAAATTAGACCATCTGTTCTTTGCAGGCACAATCATGTCTGATTTTATTTCATTTAGCACATAAATCAAGAAAAAGTATTCTTAAAGTTAAATTTCTTTTCACACAAAACTCTGAGCTGTGTGATACTCAGTAATAATAGCTCCTTCACTAAAGCATAATGCAGAGAAAGAGCTGCATCGTGGCACTGAGCATGGGCTTTGGAGTCAGACAGCCCCAAGTTGAAATGCTGGTCCCACTATCACTTGCCAGCTGCATCCCCTGCCTAACCCAGACTAACATGTCTGGCTCTCAGTCTCCTCTCTTGTAAAACAGGAATATTACCTTAACCTCCAGTGTTGTCATGAGAATTAAGTTAGAGAAGTTATGTAACGTGTGGGGCCGACATGGTAGATTGTGAAAATGGCCATACTTTCCCTTCCCTCCCTGAATTCTCACCATTCTCTAATATTTAACTCTGTAGCCCCTCTCATCAAAAGGTGGAGTCTACTTCTCTACCCCTTGAACCTCAGCTGGCCTCTTGACTTGCTTTTAGAACAGACAGGAGTAGAAGTGAGTCATGTCAGTGTGAGCCTAGGCCCAGAAGCAAAGCCACCTTGGTGACCACAGACGCATGAGGGAGCCTGGACAAGACCAGCAGATTCACCCAGCTAAGCCCAGCCCAAATTGTGTACTCATGGAATCATGAGATAAATAAATGATGGTTGTTTTAAGCCATTATGTTTGGGGTGGTTTTTACACAACAACAAATAACTGATCCTGTACATATATACATAATTTCTCAATAAAAAGTGGCCATAGATAATGAATTTCCTGTACTACTGAAAACTGTACTTTTTAGTTAGTAGTAAGATGACTGAACTAGGAGTTGGGACACTTAGATTCTGGTCCCAGTAGCTTTTCCAATGGGTAGCTGTATGACCTCGGTCAAATTACTTAATCTCTTAGAGACTCAGTTTCCTCATCTTTAAATAAGGTGGCTAGACCAAGTGACTTTTAAGGTTCTTTTTTTAGCTCCAGAAAGGACTGAGGATGCATTTTCCCAAACTACAGTATTTATTTCTTTGTTGACAGATAGTTCTGAAGCCAATTTAACGTTTTTCTTGTAGATTTAGGGTTTAATCACAAACGACATTCGCTGTATTGTCTTCACTGTCTAGCAGTTGGTTGTAACTACATTTCATGCTTATCACAGTAGCCATACATTGAATGTCTAAAGTGGACCTCCTTGTTGTGGACTAGGAACACAGGTACCAACTCGTTAGGACACAGAAGCGAAATAATGCCTTGTACGTTCTAGTGGGACTGTAAATGTATGGATATTAAATGATATGAAGGTGCAGATGGACTTTATTCATTTCTAGGTTGAAATTAATATTCTGGAAAACTGAGCTTGTTGGTAATCTGACCATCAGATAAGGGAGTACTTCAAAAAGTTCACAGAAAGATTCATATTATCTTTTAATTCTATTTTTCCATGAACTTTTGGAAGTACCCTCGTAAAAGGGATACTGTTTTATGGCTATACAGAATCAAATCTTTGCATTTACTACATATAAATGATGAAGACATGTACTCAATTATCAAATGGGGGGAATTAACACTAAAATTAAAAGAAACTTCAAACTTCTTGTGTGTAGAGATCCACTCTGGGACCAACAATCAAGGGAATTAAAAAATTAAAAATGCATCCAAATACAGGTTGTATGAAAAAGCTATGCACGTGGCAATAAGTCAACAATCACGGTGGCTTTTCTTCTCTCGCAAGCATTATATATCTCTCACATACTGTTAATACTCCTACAAATATAATAGAGTCTTCTCTGTGACATATAGCAGGCCATACTGTGGCCGATTAAAAAAAAGAAAGAAAGGCTGTCTACTTTCCACTTCCACTAGTGTTAAACAATCAACAGTCAGAGTATTTTTACTCCCAGAAGGAGATAAGCTACATCAGAGCATGTGTATATAATACAAGGGCAACAGTTTATCTTAACATTGTCTTCAGACATATGTATTTTTAAGTCTACATAAAGAAGCACTAGGTTGTGGAAAATGTGAAATATAATTGGCTCATTCTTTATTAAGAACTTTTTTCTATGATGGAAACAACTATGTGGGGCCCTAGAGTAACAACAGTCAGCATGAAGAGCATTGCAAAGAAACATGACTTATGTTTACCCGGAAAAAATGTATTCTGAAATGGCATGTAAATTAATGTCAGAGATTTGAGTCATCTAATAGTTTCTTGTAGCTAAAATCTTAAATACTATTGCTTTCCTAATTATCTTTTGAATCACTTCTCTCCTCTCTTCACACATGGATTTTTGTAGCTGCTGCCTTTGGTCGTGTTACTATCTTCTCCATTTTATTCTCATTGCAGTCAGAGTGAACTTTCTAAAATAGAGATCTGCTCTCCCTAAAACTGTTTAATGGCTTTTCCCAAGACAGGAGGATCCTTGAAGACAAGAGCTGTGTCCCCAGAAGCTTGCAAACTTGAGTTTCTGGGTCTACACACACGCTGTCTCCTCGGCCAGATTAGAGTTTCATTTAATTGTGGCAAGCCAATTGTACAATGAATAAAACACACTTGACTGCTTGTGGTAAAATGTGAAGCATGATATTCTTTTTGTATTATTTTAATAATATTTACTGTAGCTCAGGAGCATCTTTCCTAAGACGCCTGACAACACACTGACTCTATTTTGGGTTCTCTTAATTAACTACTTCAGGACACATATTCATCAGCTTCGTGTTTTAAGTGTGTTTTGGGATCAGATCATTTGATGATCTACAGTCCTTCTGAAGATTCCAACCTCTATGGGACTATGAAATTCTCAGGTGCAAGCAGATGAAATAATTTCCAGTTTATTCTCCTAAATAGCATGGAGGGGATAACCAGAGTAAGAAAGGCCAACTAGGGAGGCAGGATTGCTCAGTGGTTAAAAGCAGGCACTCCAGAAAGACTACAACTGGGTGACCTGTCTGACCTGCAGATGTGTGAAGGCTCCAAGTGTGTCCTAACCTAGGATGCGATGCGCCTATCAACACTTCCCAATTCTTCTTTTCTAGAGACCTAGAAAGTCTCTCTGTAACCAGATAATCAATCTAATGACAAAAAGGAAAAAAAAAAAAAAAAAGAAAAAAGACAAGTAGGAGGTAGGTACTATTTAACCAAGACCCCCCAAAAGCCCAAGATTCAGAGTTATTAAAAAAAATTGTATAACTACGGAAATATGAAACTCAGTCTAGAAAGAGGAAGCCCAGCTACCAGGGAGGTTGGCATTCTCTTATTTGGAAACTGGAGTTCATTCCAAGAAGCACAGGCAATGGCTCTTGGACCCTGGGACACCAAGGACAGGGCAGTTCCAGGAGGAAAGAGGGTAGTTAGTACCTGTGCTCTGCCCTTGGGGTGCGACTGGATTCTGGCCAAAACTTAGCCAGATTGTGTTTCCAGGCTCAGAGAGGATAATGGAACAAGTTTAGGATAATGCAACATGCTTAGTTGATATGCAAGTTTTTGTTTGTTTTAAATTCTGGATATGCAAAAGCTTTTGGAACATAGCTAAGCTTGGTCATAATTATCTCTAGATATCATTAGATATATAAGTCTTTACAACCATTGAGGACCAGGCCCTGGGGCCAGGTTCAATGAGAAAGGCACTTGCTGGATGAATGAAAGAGCAGGATCAAAGGATGGATCTAGAGGGTAAATGAGGAATAATCCACCCCTCCCGTTCCTGTATCAATGTTTGCTCCATTTCTCCTCAGTGACCAAGGCAGCTTGCCTTTAACTGACTGCACACTTTAGAAACACTGCAAATAACCCAAGAACTCAAGTTTACCTTTGGAGCTTCAAATTATCGCTTCAATTCTCTGCCTCATGATAGTGTTTTTACAGCAGGGACCGGTAAGGTGTTCTATAGACACTGATGTTTAGATTTAGGAGGCTTTAACATCTGTCTCAAGACTTTAAAAAAATAGTATTAGGTGGTGTTTTCAATGTGGGGGGGTAGGGGGTACCCCCATCGAATCCTCCAGTTAATACTATTTTGGGGGGAGGGTGGCAGAGGAGGAAGCAGCAAATATAGAACCTACTATCTCTAAAAACAGTAAGCACTTTCCATTTCTTGCTCATTCAACTCTCAAATTTGACTCATCTTTTCTCCAGCTATTACTCCTCAAAACAGTTTGGTTGCGACCACCAGGACATCCAAAGCCATAGTGAGAAGCACCCTCAGTAATTCTCTCCATAAGTAGTGACAGGAAGAAAATAAATGCCCTATTGTTTAATGATTTGAACCATTTCACGGAACATCTACTTCCTGTAAATTCACTGGGCAAACACTGTACCATGATGGAAAATAAAATGTACTAAGTCATTAAAGGAAATTTTAATTTTGTTTTGTTTTTAAGGTTAATGATAGTGCTGGGGGAAAAACACTTTGATTTCTGCCTTCTATCAACTGGAAAAATTCTCCAGTTGTGGTTTGTGAAAATCTCAACTCATCAGAGCTGCCAAGGTCAACGAAACGCATGTAATCGCCCTGGGAGATGCTGGCCTAATTATTAAATATTCAGCAGATCGTGACCATTTAACTGTTTGCACCTGGCACCCTCTTTCCCCTGCGTACGGCCTTTTAGCACCGAGTCGTCTTCCCTCCACCCCTGCGCACCCGCTCGCCCGCGCCCGCCACCCAGGGCGCTGGCACCCAAGGGGCGCCAATCCTGGGACCCGAGGACATTTCAAAGAAACAGCAGCGGTCACACTACATTTCCGTTTTATTCAAAACCACTCAGATGTTTAAACATGGGGGAAGGGGGGCAAATAAGGGAAAACCTCTCGCAGTTTTTCTACTTCAAGTTCTCAGGCCCTGTTGGAAGGTCACTCATGAGGGATTGAAAAGCCCAAATGTTTCGTACAACCAGTCAGATGCCAAGCGTGACGACGTCTGGGTCTTCCGTCTGGGGAATTTGTGACTGTGCCCCCCACCCCCCGCCCCGTCAGGTTTTGCCTCTTACCGCGCCTTTGTTGAATTACGCGACTTTCCCCGAAGTCATCAAAGGAAGAGGGAAATCGAGAAGGAAAAGCGACCCGCACGAGACGCTGAGGGGGTCAGGCCCCGAAGCCAAGTCCGCAGGAGTCAAGCCCTCCTCCCCCAGCGGCGGGGCGGGGACGGTGCCTACCTGGGGCCGGGCGGTGGCGTTGGCGGCGGCGGCAGGGTCGCGGCGCCCATGGCTTGGCCGGCCTCGGGCGGCCGCGCAGGAAAAGGCGAGCGGCTCAGCGCCGCCCGGAGCCCGCCGCGCTCGCAGCGGCCGCCCCGGCGCCGTCATTGGGCCAACGCGTCACGTGCCCGGCCCGCAGCGAGCCCCCGGCCCGCGTGACCCTTCACCTGTGCGCCCCGCGCCGCGCGCTCCCCGGACGCGCCGAGGCTCCAAGCCCTGCCGCCCGACGTCCGACCTGTCCGGAGCCGGCACCCGGCCTGAGCACCGACAACAGGTTGCATGCCAACCGCCTGCCGTCCTGGGAGGCTTTTTGGTGCTTACTTCTCCGTTGCGCTGTAGGGGGAGAGGAGTTTCGGGACTTCAGCTGGGGGGCACGTCAATGCACACCCCGGCAAATAGATTCGTCCCCCTTATTCTCGTGCACTTGCGCTTTTCTGTTTTCCCCCCGTTCCCCGGCATTAGCTGCTTGGACCGAGTGTGCGCACTCTCGCCTGTCCGTATGGTCTGAGAAACCGCGGATAAGTTGTGTTCCCGGGGAAGTTGCACAACCTCGCCTGCACCCAAAGGCCACAGTGGGAGATTAGTGAGCCGAGGGGTTCCCGCACCACCCCCCTTCCCTTTTCCTAGGGTCTTAGGACCTTGGCTCCAACATTCACTTGTTGCAATCACTATACCTGGGGTGGGTGGAGAACTGCTTGCTTTACCCTGAAATGCTTAAGGATCGGCCTTTCCACCTGCTCTCCAAAGCAAGTGCCGGGCTTGGCGGGAAAATGTTAAGCAACTGCGCCACCTAGCTTACTGTCGTCTCTTTCCCCCGCAACTCACCCAGGGAGAGTTAGGATAAAACAGGATGTTGGAGAGTCAAATGGGAAGAGTACTATTTAAAGAGGGACATAGTGAGATTTTCAGTGTCTAGTTTAGTGATTCCGGGTGCATTTACACATTGGTTTTGTCACGCTTTATGGGAGGAGATTCAATTTTTTTGGATCCTCACAGTTTTGCTGTAACTGCACACTTTAAAATGGTGGATTTGTGAAGGAAGTTGTATGTCATTTTCTTTCTTTCTTTTTTCTTTTTCTTTTGTCTTTTTGTGACCGGTAAGGGGATCGCAACCCTTGGCTTGGTGTCGCCTGTACCGCGCTCAGCCAGTGAGCGCACCGGCCATTCCTATACAGGATCCGAACCCGCCGGCGGGAGCGCCGCTGCGCTCCCAGGCGCCGCACTCACCCGAGTGCGCCACGGGGGCCGGCCCTGTATGTCACTTTCTGATAAAGAAAACCCTTTGTCACAATAATCCTCACGTCCATTTTCTAGCCAACTCATTAAGAGTATCCACAAGATACTACATTATCAGATTTTGGTATTTGTCTTGGGTTTTAAAGTTTGGTTCCCAGACTTAACAGAATCAGCATCATCAAGGAAAATTTAGTAAAACTGCAAATTCTTGCACCCCACCCCAGATGTACTGATTCAGAAATAGTGGGGGACAGGAGGGTGAAGATATCTGTGTTTTAACAAGTGATACACACTCCAGTTTGAGAACCATGCTCGGAGTATGCTCAAGCAGCTGGCTAAGTTACCCTCATCTATTAAAGGCTGGGATTCAGTAAAGCCAGGGGTGCTGATGTTATTGGTAACCCCAAATTACCAGGGTTCTATAATTTGTGATGCTGACACACTGAAACCGACCCCCCAGTGTATCTGAACAAAGGATAATCTGTGCTATGTGCAGATCACTTGAAATGCCAGATGGAGATCTGAGGGGGCCCTTGTAAAAATTATGGAAAAACCTATGGTTTCTTTTTGCGTGTTGGAATGAAAACACCATGATTCAGTTAGCTTCTTTTAGGTGTGTACATGTTTTCACTGGCATGTAAATTCTTTCCAACTAATTAGTCATGGAATATTGGAAAGGGATGAGTACTTCGAAATGTTCATGGAAAGATTTGTATTCTTTTTTGATTCTATTTTTCCACGAACTTTTTGAAATCCCCTCGTACCTTATTTGAGTGGATTTGTCAGTAAATTTCCAAATTTGTCAAATAGTTCTAAAATAAGAAACAAAATTTTTAAAAGTTTATGGTATCGGCTTATATTTTTATATTATCACCAACCCCCCCAAAACAACAACAAACCCTACACCATATGAGGCAGTGCAGTGAGGGCTACTAAGAAAGAGATAACTGATTGGATTCTTCGTCCCAAATATCTCCATGGGATGGGTAGCATATTTCCAATTGCCGGCATGGATGTCTTAACTTTAAACTCTCTAGGTCCAAGTTTATGATTTCCCCCCTTTCATCTCCCATTCACTTTACATTTGAGTTGGAATTCAGTTTTTCCTCTTCTTTATAACCCACCTCTACCAGTTAAGCATTCTTGAATTGTCCCTCCTGCTAGCACTCTCACTACCACCATCCTAAGATCAAGTTCTTATACTTTCTATCTTAGATCACTGCAATAGTCTTTACTGCTCTCCCAGCTTCTGGCTTCTTCCATCTCTAATCCATCTGACAAAGTACTGCCTGAGTAATTCTAAAATACTATTCCAACCAGGCCATCCCTTCTCAGAAACTTTTTCACAGCTCCCTTTTGACCACTGAATAAAGTCTAAAATTCCAACGTACCATTTGAAGTCATCCAAAATATGCTTCACCTCTCTGTTTTTGCTCATGTAGCTTCCTTCACATGAACTGTCTTCTGACATTGACAACAAAGTCCTACTTAATCTTCAAGCCTCAGCTATCTGTCTCCTCCTTTTGGCCATCCTTTTGTATTCCCAGGTACAGTTAATTGTTCCTCTGCAGTTAACTTTTATTAAAAACTTTTTTTTTAAGTTTATTTTTTGCAGCCGAACCAGTATGGTGATCTGAACCCTTGACCTTGGTGTTATACCACCACATTCTAACCAACTGAGCTAACTGGCAAGCCCCATTAACAACTCTTTGTCACAGTCTGTATTAGTCCATTTCTGTTGCTTATAACAAAATACCTGGAACTGGGTAATTCATAAGAAAACGAAACTTATTGCTTACTTTTAGAGCCTGGGAGGTCCAAAGTTCAGAGAGCACATCTGGTGAGGGTCTTCGTGGTGGCAACATTGACCCAGGGGTCTCACATGGCAAAAATGGTGGAGCAGAGACAGACTAACCTCCTCATTCCTTCTCTTTTTTAAAGTCCTCAGAACCACATCCCTGACCACCGTTATTAATCCATTCACTATGGCATGGTCCTACAATCTAATTACCTCTTAAAGGCCCCACCTTTTGATTACCATAATGGGATTTCTCACCATCAACATTTGCAGTGGGAATTAAGCTTCTAATATATGGACTTTAGAGGGCACAATTCTATCAGTTCACAGCACAGTCTTATATCTGATTTAGCTCTGTCTCCTTTAGATTGTAGGATTCCAGATGGCAGGAGTTTTCAGATCATCCTAGGGCATAACATAATACCTCGGACATAGCAAGCATGCAATATTTGTTGTGTTTTTGACCCTGGGAAAGAAGAGTTTAAATAACAAACTCCATGCATATGAAATGCTTTTATGCAAATATTGATGATCAACCTCTCTATATTTTCTCTGAGAAAAGAAAGAGAAGAGGGTTTAATCTTCAACCTAAAGGAAACAGATTAGAATCCAAAAAGGAATTCCTTGGTATGGGTAATGGAATAGTTTTTAATGGGAGTAAATTTTTAACCATCAGTGTGTATGAGGATTCTCACATTCAAGAGGTAAGAAATGGAGAAAAAGGACATATGGGAAAGCTCCCCTTGGTCCTTCTCTCTCACGTGGAGGGTATTTAATCTACTCCTTGGTTATCATCCTCCCCACTCCACCCCCAGCCCTGGAGGGACGCACACAGCGCTTGCACTTACACACAGAGAACTTGTTTCCTATCTGTATTCCTGTTAATGCCGAAATTCTAGAAGCCATGAGCTATTTTATTTACCTTTGTATTCCTGGCAAAATGTATGACCAAGTAATTATTTTTGGAATGAATTCATCCACTGTTTATGTATACCTGAAAAACCTGGGAGTTTGCAGCAACCTCCATTGATCTTTAAGAGACCATCCTGGTCTCTCATCTGCAAGTTAGAAAATATATTATAGGTCATTATTGGTAAGTGCCTACTGGATATTGAATGCTATATTTTGATGAGCTTTGAGAACGTGAACAGAAAAGACATTGATGGTGTACTGAAGGCGTGTTCAGCTATTCTTCCTGGGCCTTTGTTTAGAGGTTTCCTCATCTGTAAATGTGGAATACTAACAGTAGCTACGTCATAAGGCTGTTGTGAAGATTACATGGTTTAGTACATGCAAAGCCTCAAGAACAGTGTCAGGCTCACCAGTGCACTTAATAAGTGTGAACACTTACTATTATTACCGAAGATCTCTACTTCTGCCAAAGATGGGGGAGAAAATAAACAGTACGCAAATCTAAGTGGTTTATCTTTTATTCATACAAACAATACATACACAAGACCGTATAGTGTTTGAAGACTGAAATAATTTTCTAGTGTAACAACTCTGTAACAAAATTTTAACTAAATGTAACATTTATGAAAATATAAATCTCTGATTGGGTAATTCTTCCCAACAATACAAAGTTTACATAAAAACATTCAATATGAGCTATCAGTTGCAAACAAGTTAGGAAAAAATCATTCAAGTCACTTGTTATACTTTATTGGCTTTAACACAGAACATTCACACACTACATTTAATCCACGTAGGCATTTAATTCTTAGGAATGTGTGGTATGGAGGTCCAGCTGATAATAGGAGTAAGAATGTGTTGCCTGAAAAGCTAAAAAGCATTATTCATACCATCAACTCCAGGTGATCCGTAGGTGGGGCTGAGCCTTCTCTGGGCTACCACCTCCCTGGTGAGTAACTAAACCAGGAGGAACGAACTGAAAAAAGTCTTTCACCATGGAGTGGGGTGTTTATATCTGAATCACATCCTCGAATGCTTTGTGTCAAACTGCTTTCCAATATGAAATACAATTGACTTGGATTCTATATTGGTTAGATCACTTTGTTTTTCTTGTTAGCATCAACCATCAAGATGTCACTGTATTTTCTCTCATTTTGTTCCTCAACAGCACTACGAGGGCTGTAGCAGAAGCTATCACTACCTTTATTTTATAGTTTACAACACAATATACTGTTGAGGATAAAGATCTGTCCAGGGATATATGATGAGTCATGGCAGAGCTGGACTGAAAGTCAGTTCCTTGTTCATTATTCTGCATACTGGAGTCACCTGTGACTTTCAAAGAAAACCAAACCAAACCATCACTACTGACACCCTTTGAAAAGTTATCAAGGACGTGCCATGTAGAAGGTATGGAAGGAAGGAAATCCCTTTTACCTTTTGAGATGTAATATTTTCTCTTAAATAAATGAAGTAGTTTTTAAAAATATTTAATACCATTTCATCGCTTCTGCTTTGAAACGGCTAAGACTACAAAAGGCTCAGAAGAGTCAATCAGGAAGTGTAACAGATAAAGAAGCTCACAACAGTGTGTAGAAGTAAGAAAGTGATTACAAACAGCGACAATAAAGAACCTTTGGACACCCTTAAGATTTATGGAATATTTTAGCACAAAGACAGGCATATTCAGTTTGTCCCAGAGTATTTGGTCATCTTCGTTTTACACAGGAAAGAGGAGAAATGAGAGTAAGGCAAATATCATCAGTATTTCAGAGATAGTATGTTTAGAACGCTTGCTTTCTGTTAAAATTTACTGCAGGGATTTAAGAAATAATTTATGCTTCCATACAACTGACTTGAATAGTACAGACATTTTTTTTTTTTTTTACTACAATGATAGAAATGAACAGACATTTTTACCAAATTTGTAATGCCCTTTCTGATCCTTCTTTGTACCTGGCACAAATATACATTTCAAAAAGATGTGAAAAGCTTGTGGTTTCTTATTAAATGTGTTCTTTTGCAACCCAGAAAATAAATAGTTAAAAATTCATATATTCCATTTTACAGAAACCCTTGCATGCAATTTTTGCAACTGTATTTTAATGAAAACGACTCTCCATGTTCAGTAGCCCTATGATGGTGGTTGTTAGTTCTTGTGCCAGTCCAGTTCATGGTTTCACATTTCCCGACAGGTCTCTTGGGAAACTGGAAATACATCTGGGCATTTTTGTTACATTATTTTGTACCTTTAGACCTTTCATCTGTAGACTAAGTTCACACAGTTGTCAGGATTGTAAATGTAAAGAGAGATTAAGGCTGTGTTTACTTATCACACAATCATTTTAAGTCAAACAGCTCTTTGTCCTCATGATTTCAACCATTTTTTGTAGAACTAATTCCAGTCCAAAGGTTCTGTCTATAACTCTAGCCTCTCTCATCTGAACCAATGGGATGAATTATGCTGCTTCCTACCACACAGCTAATTTTAAAACTTCTATCCTCTATCTTCCGGGTGAAGTAACCATTTAAATTCTACTTCTAGAAATTCTCTATCATTCCTTCATTCCTTTGAGCAAAAGACTATACTGAAACCAACCTCACATTTTTGTACATTTCATGAGCATGTTAATAAAACCCTGGAATTCCAGCATCTTTCCTGTCTTTTAAGAAGTGAGTAGTTTATCATTTGGGATAGAGAAGAAACACTTTTTTTCCCTTCTGTATGTGGATCGTGTGTTTCTGTTGAGCAGGATAAACATTTTGTTAGTTATCAGTGGCATAGCTGTGGCCCCTGAATTCTAGGGCGGAGCATACCCGGTCATAACAAGAGTTGTGTTTCTTGGAGGGCGTTGCTTCACTGGACTCAGTGGGGTCACTCACTGTGATGGGGCTATCTCTTGCAAAGACCTCAGTGGATTCTCTCCATAAGCAATCCACGGACACTTTAAAACAATAACTGTTACACTTTGGTCTGGATGTCTGTGTTGAATTGCTGAAAATTTGTCTGCTATTTGAAGTGGCAATTTTAATTTTCAGTGCAGCATCTACACGGTCCACTACTGTGTATATCCCTATACTCCCATCATCAAAGCCCACAATAATATTCAGGTGCCTCTGAGAGAGGGCAAGAAAAGTTGGCGTTTTGTAAAGGGAACAAGCACCGATATTTTTACCATCGGCAAGTCTCATTACAATTAAACTGGATATTGCACCATTTTCCTCCTCCTCCTCCCCATTTCGGAAACAAATGTATACCAGGTAGCGACCATCTCGAGACAACCTCTGCCGCCAGATGATCCCAGAGGCATGAACCACCCGTAATTTACCACTGTGTAAATCCAGGACATTGATATTTTCATCCCCCCGAGATATAATGCCTAACTTTCCATTGGGAGAAATTTCAAAATCCTCCAGATTTTTCAAGAAGTTGTTTGGAAGTTGCACACGTCGACAGATCACTTCATCTGTCAGACTCCAGATGTTCACAGTCTCGGCTGATGTGATGAATACAATAATGTCAGGACAGTCGGGGATCAATTTAAAATTCACAATGGTGGTCCCGTCTTCACAGCAAAATTTCTTGGTGATACTTCCTGTCCAAAGACTGACTGCCAGCACTTTGCTTTTAGTCATTCCCACCACAAAGGTATTTGCAGAGGTAATAAAGGCATTCTGCAAAGTGGTCAGTATGTTGCAGACCCTGTGGCCTGTGGCCAGTCTCCAAACCCTGGAGGCATTTTCTTCACAGAGAGAAACCACAAACTGGTCATTGTGTGTAATCAGCAGCTGAGATATTCTCTGCCCATTAATTCGGAAGAGGTTTTCACCACTGATGGTATGCCAGACATACTGGCTGCTTTTGTCATCTGATGTCACCATTATGTCTCCTGCAGATGTTAACACACAGTGTTCAACTATTCCTTCATGCTTAAACACTGCTTCAATAAACCCACTGCTGAAGTTCCACTTATGAACACAATCAGAGCCATCAAGGGAGTAAATGATTTCCCCTCTAGCAGGCAACACTAGACTTTGAATGGGTTTTCCAGTCTTATCTATGTTGGACATAGCTGTGATTATATCTATATCCCAAATAGAAAGAACACCACTGGTTGATAAAGACAGTAGCATATTGTGGTGACTGGATTTCACCAGCTTCACTATGGTACCCGAGATTTCCTGTAAGCTTGCCATACATTGTCCCGTGTCCCGCCTCCAAAAAAACACGGCTGAGGTATTCTCCATGGTTGCAATGATGCAGTCTCCATTCTTGGACAGGACAGCAGATATAAAGCGTTCGTTGTGCTTGGCTCTGAACTTTTCAGCCACTTTCCACATGCCTGTATCTAAGAGCTCGATGCTGAGGGCTTTGCAGATCAGAACTGCACTTTGGTCCTCTGAAAGTTCAATGCCTACTACCTCGCTGTCCTCTCTTCGGCAGTCAAAGTCATCAGTCAGCTGGGGGTTGGAAATGTCCTCAGTATTCCAGACAGAAAGACTTCCCTCACTATCTACCATTACCATCTCTTGAGCCGTGTCCAAGATAAGAAGAAACTTCACAAACCCTCCTGAAAATTCAGATGTCACTGTACATAACTTTTCTCCACTTCCTAAATGAAATATGGTGGTAGTGTTCAGGTACTGTCCACAGAAAGCATACACACCATCCAGAGAGCACTGGACACATGTCACTTCGTACCAGCAGTGGAACTGGTAAAGGGGCCATCCGTATAGCAGATCGATGACAGTGACATCTTTGCTGGCTTCGAGCCATGCAAGGGCATGGTTCACAGACAGTGTAAACCCATTGATGTAGGTGGAGCTGCTTCCGTGCTTGGTCCCTTTGATTTCCACTTCAGACAGGAGACAAGAATTGACATTGTCATAAATCAACAGGGTGTTATTTGTTGTAGCCACCACAAGATACTTTTCGTCACTGCTTAATTTCATGCCCAGGATGACAGACTGGGCTGTAGTGATTTGCCTGAGTAGCTGGCGAGTTTCTACATCCCACGTACTGATGGAACCATTTTCTAAAGCTGTGAGGACAGTACTGGGGTTACAGGTAGGCAGAATCTCTGTGACATGCAGGTAGCTGGATGACAGGGGAAGACGCTCTGGGCTGTATGTCACATCCATGGATGAATGCAGTGGCACAATGGAGCAATATTTGGGCCCATCTTTGTCACATTCTAAAAGAAGGTGTCTAAGTTTGGGCAGGGAACTCACAACAGGCAGCAGTCTTTGCTGAAGCTCTGCAGAAAGGGAGCCAGGAAACGCAATGACCTTGTTTTTGATGCCGCGGAGGGTGCTGGCCAGGAACTTCAGTTCCTTCTCCTGCGAGTAGTTGTAAGCCAGCTCGATGTCTGAAAGCACTTTGTCAAACTGGCCAATTTTGATCATGGTATAAAGCCAGCTGAAGTTCATGATGATGCCATAAAGCAGGTCATCTGTTTTTCCACACCTTGTCAGGTGGTGCAAAAGCTCACACATTTTCCTATGATTGACGAAAAAGATGTCGGGCTCCAGCGGGTTGCACTGGAAAACCCAGGGCTGGTCCGGAGCCTGCCTGTCAAAGGAGGCCTGTTCCATGAAGTGCTTTTCTTCCTCTAGCAGGCTTCTGCTCTCTAAGTCAAGGCAGCTGTTCAAGTAGGGGTCTTCCAGGCAGAAAGCTTTCCTCCTGCCCCCTGACCAGACCCCCAGAAAATAATCTGCCAGGACGGTGTGCATTTCACGCAGGTGACCGTCATCCTGAAGATACAGCTTCTGGGCTATAAGCTGCAGGTGTCTGTTGGCCCAGACCAGGAGTGTGACATTCTTCACGTGTCTTTCTATTAAGTACCCACTAAGACCTTCCTTGAGCCTTGCTATATACAAATATGGCACTCGCAGAGGATTGCTGGGCCTGGTGTTCTCATGGAGCTCGTTCATAACGCTGTTGTCTAGGGCTAACACATCCTCCAGTTCCATTTCACTCAAACCTATTTTGGCCATGGTGATATAACCAAGAGCCCTGGAGACCAGTTTCTGGCCACACCTCTTTTGCAAGGACCAGAATAACTGCTCTATACTTTCATGAACAGTGACACAGAGAGAGGATTCATCGACGTCTTTGTGAGATCTCCAATGTCTCACCTCCCTGAAGGTCAGGTTCACAAACATTGGCAGTGTGCACTTGGAGAATGCATTGTTCACGTAAATCTGCTGGCCTGATGTGACCTTCCTTTTGACCCGCAGCAGCTGGTGTTTGAGGACCTGGCTGCACATCTTCCTGTCCCGGGGAATCAGCTCGATGTAGTTGTCTTCTTCATGGATAAGGCACCTTAGTTTCTGCAGGATCCCATGTTTGTTGGGCAGTGTGGAGAGGACTATCCGTACAAAGCGGGGAAGGTGAGCTGGGAGCCACCAAAGCTTCCTGGCATCATCATTCTCTGAGAGCTGCTCCAGGGCATCCAATAATATTACTAGAGGTCTCTGCAATGAAGACTCATTCAAAAGGTTTATGAATAAGTCACGGAGGTCATGGATCTTCTTAGGGTAGCTTTGAACCAGACACCGGTAATTAACTGCCAGCTGTTCACAAACACTTAGGAGGAGGCTCCTAAGGTCAGTACTCATGTCTGTTGTTCCTAGAAATCTCACGACTACTACTGGGTCAGATTCTGGTCCTGTGTCTTCATGTAGCCAGCCATAAGCCTAAAACATAAAAGCAGGGTTTAGAATGGTATTAAGTATTCACATGATCATATACAACACTGTTTACTCCCTCTAGAGCTCAGACTTCTGGTAACCCCTATCATGCAGAAAGTAGCCTAGAACCAAGAAATGGAAAAACCATCTAAGAAGGCTGAAGAATTATCGCTAAGCTAATGTACTAAAAGCTACAGCTGAGACCCTAAGGATTACCCTTACTAAAGGCAGTAAAACAGTGATAATAGTATTATTCAATCATAAGGCAACATGTAGCTTGTATTCAACAAATTACAGAGTGTTTCATAAACTGTAAATCCAAATATCTAGGATGGTCAGTTTTTTATCACTGAAGCCCAATTACATGGCAGTTGTTGGCACATAGTAGGTACTTAGTAAATGTTTGTTTAATGAATAGGTTAAGTAACGATTTACACATTGTATTAAATATTTTCTTTGAGAGAACCTAATGTCTCATGTACACATAAGGCTGACCAAGTCTCCAATTAATTAGAATACTGTAAAAAATACTCTGTAGCAAAATTATGTTGAATATAATCTTTTATGATTCGGAGACATTTTTGTGTTGCTATAGGGTCATCATTATGATTATTATTTATTTTATCATAAAAATCTACATAATGTTGATTAAAAAAGTTTTGTTAAATATTGTGCTTTATAAAAGACAGTTTGCTACATAAACATGAAGTCATCAATCCTCACATTATGGGATTACAGTATCACTTAACAGAAGAGGTAACTATGTCACAGATTGGAAAAATAACTTGCTTGGAGTTAAATGGTCAATAAGAGATGAAGTTGAAGTAGAAGTCATATCTGACTTTCATTCTAAGTGCTCTCTCATTTTGTTTTTTTAAATTGTGGAGTTAGAGTAAATAAAACATATGAGAGAGCTGCTAATGAGATATGATCAAAGTATAAAATATTCCAAAGAGTATTTTTAGGGAAATAAAGTCCTTCGGTAGTTCTTGGAATTTACCAAGGATACTCCTTAGAAAAGGAAGTGTTATTTCACACATTAGGATGTAAGTTTATGAAATTCGGTTCCTCAAGAGACAGTTCAGGTTAAGGTATAAATAAGTTTAGAGAAGATGTATGGATGTCAGTTTTGTAATGAGCTATTAAGGAAAACATGCATTTTACTGTTGTTTAGCTCCAACCTTTGAAACTGATTTAAAGGAAGATAATTCTGCCATCCTACAACTATCCTTCGGTGCAAATCATAAACAAAGTACAGTTTGCTCTTCCTACATTGATTGCTTATGATGATCACATGCATCTTCCTCTCTCTTCCCAATCACACGTTGCTGACTGTGTGATGTCTATGGAGTGGCTCTGCAGTCATGAGCTCATGTCTATGAAAATGTGGGGTAACTCAGGAGGCAAACATGAGATGTCTGTCTGCATCCTCACAAGGGACATGAAGTCACAGGAGAGTACAGGTTGTTGTTGATGGTGGGTCAGTCATTCTCCAGGGGAGAGGCAAGTGGAGTGTAGGCCAGGGACCTAGCAAGGAGAGGCTTCTTGGGGGACCAGAATCCTGAACTGCGAATAGGGAGACTCAGGCAGTTAGACAAAATATCCAGAAGAGCAAGAGCTTGGAAAGCCATTTCTCAAGATGATCAACTCTGGACTGTCACCACATTCTGCCCTGCTTATCTCTGCAGGCATATAAGCTCATCCCACGTATTATTTGACCTTTCGTGCTAGAGCACGTGGATGCAGCATATGCACGTTTACCTTCATCAAATTCAATAATATTTGTTCCCTCTGGGCACCCTTACCTTTCCCTCCTCCACAAGGAGAAAAGCCTGCGAGTGAGTGTGAAATGGCATAGACAAATGTTAACTGATCTGATTTCAGTTCTCATGTGCCCCTCACGCTGTCATTATCTTACGTTTGAAGATGCACATACAGATTAGTGTTCAAAGGTGCACACACTCACACATGCACACACATATACAAGATTTATTCTGGTGCAATGTGGATCCCAAATGCAAGCCTGCTGCTTCATCTGGTGCTCAGATAAAGAAAGGGCCACATCTTCTAATTCAAGAATAAAAACCAGCTGGGCTTGACATTAAAATATGATAAACTGACCTTCCTAAGGACTTTTCAAAGGTAAGTGTGATATACATAATTTTCACCCATGAGCTTACTTTGTTCCTTAATCCCCACATAAGGTGCAATGTAACAATCTCTGCTCCTGTCCACAAGAAGAACACTGCTGAGATTCTCAATTAACATTAGAATAATATAAACCATCATACTTTGGTCCTAAGTGCAACAGGAGGTTTAAAACGGAACTAGTTTAGTCCAGTTTAGGCTGAAGAACCAAGCCAGTAGATACCACATTCTAAATGGGGTTCCAGACCATCATGCAGGACTTGAAAGGGAGGTTCTGAAAAACAGTTTTGCTATGCTACCTTTAGTGGACTCCGTACTCGCAGCCTAAAAGAGATTGGAAAGGCTGAGAAAAAAGTTGGAGATTAGGGTGCTGTGGCTTGTATCTATCACCACCCATCCCCAAAGGGAGGTCAGAGAGGTGCCCACCCTTCATTTCAATGGATCACTACATAGTGCCCCCTAAACCTTTGGGGACACGGTCATCTGGTATCTGATGACATCTGAGAAGTATGAAGGTCGAGTGACAGGCTGGCTGGCTGCTCCGATGGGGGACTGATGTAAAGCTGCTATACTGGGACTGGCCTGTAGGTCAAGAGTTTCCCAGGGTAAAGCAACATCCGAGTGTTTCCCATGTGCCAGATGTGAACTACAGGCAAGAAGGAGCTGACAAGGGTTCTGTTTGCTTGCTTTCATTTTTTTTTCTAAGGAGTGCGCTGGGCTGTGGAGAGGATCTTAGCTGAAAGATACTGGGGTGGTGGGGGTTGTGTGGCTAGAGGTCTAAGAGCTGAGAAGTAAACAGCTGGAAGAAAGATGCATTCCCCTGTGTCTAGGGAACTGTAGGTAAGATTTGCTCAGGAAGGACAGGACAGAGGTTGCAAAGGGGAAGGACTTCAAGAAACCATGAAAAGGCCTCAAAAGAAATGGGGGGCACCTTTAAACACCTGCTAGGAACAGAAAATTCAGAGACCAGTTCAGAACAGTACTGGTCATGGAAGAACTTTCTGACCACCTTACCTTTCCTATATCCCTTAAATAGCAGCCCTATAGGGGTCATAAATGTGGTTGGGGTCAGGAAAGAAGGGAAAGAAGTGCAATTTGGAAAAAGAAAGAAGATGGCCATGCCCCATTTCCCACTGTAAGTGCCTTGCTTATGCCAGGCCTCAGCTGCGCAGACCACGCAGACCCAAGAGTTAATTATTAACTTAGGCTGGACATAGAAATTACTGAACTGAGACTGATTTGGTGACTAGAAGTGACTAGAGGGCTTGTCTTTGTCTGAGTAGGATGCATAGAGTCATTGGGATCTGCTCTAGTTTTTATCCAAATGGGGTGGGGAAAACTAGCCCACAACGTGAGTTTAAACAAACAAAAATAGAGTTGCTTTATAGTTGTACCTGTGAGTCTTGCTCTTTCAATATAACTGTTACATGACAAAATAGAAACACTGAAGTACCCATTCCAAATGGATAATTCAGATAGTAAACACAGAAAATGGAAATAAGTTTGATCAATTTATCCTTTCCCCAAAGTAAAAGTTTTTACAAATATCATGGGAAAGAATAGACTTTTACCTTCTTTGCTACTTCAGCTAGCAGAAGGGTCTTCCCAGTGCATGGTCCACCATATACAATAAGAGGGTTGATGTGCCCAGTTTTGCTTGGAAGAATGTATTTATGCACTATGTTTAGAGATTCGGATTTGTACTCGTAGAAGGAGGCATATGTTTTACATAATGATGAATGCTGAAGGATTTCGTCGTAGAGTGTATCAGTTTCAGTGTCAAAATTCTGTTGTACCGTTGCCTGAATGATATCAATCATATCCTCATAAAATTGTTTACCAAGTCCTTCTATGTAATGGTTTTCTATTTCTTGGGAATAGCCTAGTTTCATGTCACAATGAGTAACAGATGTGTACACTCTCAGATTAGATGACGCAACAATAGTAGGAATAAATTCATCCCTGAGTTTTATCAGCTTCTCTTGGGCTTCTGGATCTCGAATAATCCTTGGTTCTGTTCCAGTTATATCCATGTATTTTCCCATCTCTGGGATCTTCACAAAGCGCTCAATGTTAGCAATTTTCCTAATGTAGCAAACACATTTCTTTAGGAATGCTGGAGTTTGCTTTCCTAGAGCGAAGTCAAACTCATCCTCTATAGCTGAAAGAAAATAACACAAGGAGTTTATTGCCTAGAACGAAGCAGCCAGGTGCCCACATTCTCAACACTCAACTCTTAGTTGTTAGTGGAAGATTATTTTGTTTATAGTTTGTAGTGGAGTAGTCTATAGAATAATTAATTTCTCAATTCCTTAATTTCCTATTTATCTATTCCTAAGCAGCCTGGAGCCCAGAAGAATGGGTTTTAAATTAAATTATTTAGTTTCCTCCTCAATTTGAGGGATAGGTTGAACATAAGCCTAATAAAGAAAGCCCACCAAGTTTATAATCAATACTTTTAAGTTGCTGCTTAGTTTCCCTCATATACTTCAGTGATTCTAAGAGAGAACAGGGACCAATTTGGGCCAGGAAAGAAAAAGGAGGAGGCTGGGTGATGTATCTAGTTTATTTGTTCCTTGCTTTTCTGTTTTTTATAATGAGGTTTCACCATTTTGTCTGAGGTGAATTGTACCCCAGACAGATACATTCAAATGTAGATACAAAAGCACATTTTAAAACAAAATATGATCATGTTCTGATTACTGATCGATTTGAATTATCCATGTTACTGTTAAATTCCATTATATCCATCGGAACAGGCACAGAAAAATAACTTACCATACAACTTCATTTCTTCT
Organism: Cynocephalus volans; assembly: GCF_027409185.1. Lineage (NCBI taxonomy): Eukaryota > Metazoa > Chordata > Mammalia > Dermoptera > Cynocephalidae > Cynocephalus > Cynocephalus volans. The sequence goes on along the minus strand of NC_084468.1, from coordinate 33,465,262 downwards.
AAAATAAACCATATTATGGCTTACAATACATACGCTTACATACAAGTAAATGTACCTTATAAATCATTTGAGTCCCTATAAGAACATTTAAAACTGGATCAGCAGTAATAAAAACATCGTTCAGGGAAAAAATTTAAAATAAATAAGATAATTAAACCAATGGAAATGAATTTTAACGCAAGAAGTCTTCTAAAATTGGCATTTTTCTTTCTTTCCCTCCCTCCCTCCTTCCCTTCTTCCAATTGTGGTCTCCATTGAGTACCTACTATGTGCCAGGCATGCTGCTAGCTGCTTAGGATACAATGCTGAGAGAAAATGCCATTGTGGATGGAGTGCTATGGACTGAATGTTTGTGTCCCCCCTCAGAATTCATATGTGGATATCTAAACTCCAATGTGATGGTATTTGGAGGTGGGGCCTTTGGGAGATGATTAGGTCACGATGGTGGACCCCTCATGAATGGGTTAAGCGTCCTCATAAAAGGGACCCCAGAGAGCTCCCTTGCCCCTCCTGCCATAGGAGGACACAGCAAGAAGACAGACATCTATGAACCAGGAAGTGGGCCTTCACCAGACACGGAATCTGCAGGTTCCTTGATCTTGGACTTCTCAGCCTCCAGATGATGAGAAATACATTTCTGTTGTTTATAAGCCCCCCAGTCTATAGTATTCTGATATAGTAGCCCAAATGGACTAAGACATGAAATTTATAGTCCAGTGCTGGATGGCAAACATTAATCCTACAATCCCACAAATAAATGTAATATGATTGTTTTTAGTCCGGGGACAGGGGAGAACATGGTGCGATGTTCAGTCAGGGATCTAACCCACTAGGTGGGGAAAGGGAAGACTTTCCTAAGGAGGTGACTACTCAGCTGGGATCTGATGGAAGCATGGTGGGAGGAGGGCTCTTAATGCACAAGACTGGTCTGGCCATAAATTAGAACAATTTTTATGTGCAGGCCACAACTCCAATGTCAAGCAAAACCTAGAACACACATACATATATTCTATAAAGTAACTATTAAGGAAGGTGGGAATTTTATTTAAAAATGGTGCCTCTTAGTGGAACTCTTGCAATAATATTTTTTTCAGTAATGATAGCAATCAATCACAGTTTTCGATTCAAGTGAAAAAGATATGTTTATAGCCACCAGTGTTCAGTAAGCTGTGCCATGAGCATCAGTACATTTTACAAATGGTTTTGATCAAGCAAGTTGGTTAAGGAAGCCAGTTAAAGGAGCTTATACAACATATGCCTACTCTTCTTTTTACAGGAGAGTAAAAACTTGTTATAATGTAGACAAGGGGAGATGTAAGAAGTCTGGACATCATGAGCTGCTGCAGAAAGCAGCCTTTGGCCCATCTCTTTTCAGGCCATCTGGATTAGCAGGTGCTGCATTCTGAGAGTATCACAAAGAGAAAGGAAGTGGTCAACCTTCAATGTCTATACACAATATGCAATAATCAGAGACTTGTGCTGCCACTTTGACTCCCAGAAAACAACTCAGCTGCAATCAACCAAGTTGGTAGCGCCCATCTAAACTCAGCTCATGGGAAAAAAAGAGGCTGTACACGGAGTACCTGGTATTGTTTAGACTTAATAAGTATACCTGAATAAACGAGTGATGCAAAGTCAACTATCTAAAGTTATTTTCAGAAGCAACCTCATGATTTTAGGGGACTTTTATTCATAATTTCTGACATCTCTTTGCCAATAAATATAAACATTCCCCCCTCCTTGGTAGAAAACTAAATCTGTTTTCTGTCTTTGTATTTTCCTTGACACCATAAAATTTAACCAGTTATTACACTCGATGAAAGTAACATTGGAAACAGAGTCCCAGCCCTGGTAACTATCATCCATGAGACATTAATCTCTTTATCATCTCCAAGTCCACTCAGTTTTGATGTTCACAGAAAGGTACCATTTTGGAGTCTAATATATTTCTCTTCCTCTCCTATTGTTTATAATTTTTTTTCTTTTTTGCAGCTGGCCAGTATAGGCATCAAAACCTGGACCTTGGTGTTATCAGCACTATCCTCTAACCAACTGAGCTAACCCCACCAGCCTTCCTCTCCTGTTGTTTAAAAAGGCGAAACCAGAAGTGTGAAAAATTACAACAGATATAAGTAATAACACCACGCTCTAACCAACTGAGCTAACGGAGGAATTGGTAAAGGGACATGAAAATCAACTACATTGTATATGACAAATTAAAAAATAATAAAAAATATAAGTAATACACCTTTATGAGTTCTAGCTAGTATTTTTATTTTCAAGATTTCTGAAAATTTTCAAGTAATGTGCTATATCCATTTGAGAGAGCTTGCACTTCTCTAGCAATTTTGATTGTGCAGGCATGATCTTAAAATGAGTTTGAAATGTAAAAGAAATAAAATTGTCACAAGCAAGAAACAGTCCAAGCAGAAAACAGTCCACTTGAGTAGTTCCGAATTTGCAGAACCATAAAAGGGAAGCAGTGATGCATCTATTATTTGGTTATTCTTTAGTTTACTGAGCATGTATAAAAATTACCTGAGAACAGGTACCTCTTAGCTTGGCTGTGTTTCATTTTCCCCTTTTCGTGCAACAGTTTTACAGCAACCTTAAATATCTTCTTGATCTCATCTGATATCTCTTGCCATGTCTTCTCAGTTTCAGCATTGGCAGAATGCTGCATCTATGGAAATATATAAGTAGGAAATCGATCTTAAAAATAATTTTAAAAATCCCTATATTTAAGTGGAAGAGAATTTCTATTATTCAAAGGTCTACTATGTGCCAATACTATGATAGGTGCTGTATAGACAGTGTCTCATTTAATCCCCCGCACCAATAATCCTGGAAATTAGAAATCATCTCCATGCTACAAGTGAATTTGAGCAAGTTACATAAGGGCGTGACCTAAACAGTGTTTGTTGGGTTTTCTTATTATCCCATGTTTCCCTCTCTTGAGTTTTGATACAAGTGTCATAACAAAACAATCTCTTCAATGCCCTTCGAAGGGGAGAGAAAGTTAAAGGGAGGTACTCATATGTTATTTAATTTTCTGTAATTGTTTATGCTTCACTTGTTTTGATGATTTGCTTGGAAATAAAATAGGAGGATTGCCTACCAAGAAAGTAACATTTATATAATCTCTTATTCATACATTCATTTATTCAACAACAATGCATGCAGAAATATAACATGGAGGTTTGGGAATAATTTAAATTTCCCTAGAGGATCATAGAAATAAATAAAGATGAAACAACTAAAGCCAATTAAATAGTAACATATGAACAAGTGTCCCCAAACCACTGTGTAAACCTTGTTTCTTAAGGTAGCATGTTCTTTGCTATCTACATTTACTCATAGCATATTTAACTGGGAAATTAAACTAAAAAATTTAAAAAGAGACTATAAAAAATAGCTACGCAAATTTTAAAAAGAACCTCCACTCCCCCAAAACACACACACACACACACACACACACACACACACACACACACACACACACACACACACATCTTCCACAAAATAAAAAATATAACTGTTGAACTTGAAAACTCAATGTATGCACAGAGTGGACACAGCTGAAGAAAAAATTGGTGAACTGGAAAAAAGATCTGAAGTAATCTTCTGGAAAACAGCACAGAGAGATAAGAAAATTGATAATGTGAAAGAGAATTAAGGACATGGAGGACAGGCTAGGATGGTCTAATGTACATCTAATTAAAGAGCAAAAAGGAAAGAACAGAGGGAATAGAGGAGAGACATTATTTGATAACATGATGGCTGAGGATTTTCCAGAACTGATGGAATATATGACTTCACAGATATAAAAAGCATAACATACACCAATCAGAATAAACAAATTATAGAAAAATGGGCAAGTAATATTTTCAGATAAACAAGCACAGAATTTATCACTAGAAGACCTTCATTAACAAAACTTCCAAAAGATATACTTCCAGAAGAAGGAAAATGACCCCAGAAGGAAAGTCAAAAATACTAAAAGGAAAGGTGAATAAAAAATTGGAAACCTTTGGATTAACTTTCTTTTCTCATTTTTTTTTAGAGTGTACAATGTGATGTTTTGATACATGCATACATTGTGAAACAATTACCACAATAAAGCTAATTAACATGTCCATCACCTCACATAGTTACCTTTTTTTCTTTTGTGGTAAGAGCATTTGAGATCGACTCTGTCAGCAAATTTCAAGTATATGATACATTATTATTAACTGTAGTCCCATACTGCACAATGTCTCCAGAACTTATTCATCCTATAACTGCAAGTTTGTACCCTTTGACCAACATCTCCCCATTTCCCCCATACTCCAGCCCCTGGTAACTCCTTTCTACTCTCTGCTACCATGAGTTCAACATATGAGATTCCACATATAAGTGAGTGCATCCCACCAACAGTGTGCCAGGGTTTCCTTTTCTCCTCATCCTCATCAGCATGTGTTATCTTTTGGCTTTTTGATATTAGCAACCCTAACACATGTGAGGTGACATATCTCACTGTGGTTTTTTTGATTTGCATTTCCCTGATGATTAGTATGGATTTAGTTGTTAAAAGGAAATATAGGGCCTAGGGCAGAGTAACTTTTTGTATACTGTGACTTTTCTGCAGAGAAAACCACCCCTGGGTGACATAAGCAGTTTAAAGTAATGGAGAGATCAATATTGTGGAGAGGAAGGCAACTTACTGCATTTTTATTGCTTCTCAGCATTTCTGATTTGGGTCTGAGGTAATAAGCTGCTGGCACCGAGTTCTCATCTCGACAGTACCACTCTTCCAGTAACTTAGTCTCCAGCTTTGCCTCTATGGCAGCATCCAAAATCATTTCAAACTCGGAGGCTTCAACTTCTCCCGGGATTCGAATGTTCCCATATTTTTCACCTAACAGTCCCTGTGTATCAACAAGAAAGTTCAGTTTAATGTATCACCAAGAGAGTTCGTTTTAATGTTCACATCACGTGGTCACTCAATAAATATTAATAAATAGATAACAAGATACACTGCTCCACCAGTTTTCTTTTAATCACAGCAGATACTTGATTTCACAAGTAAAATTAGATCAATGATATTATAATTATAATAAATGACTTACATGCTGAGAAGTGAGATTGTATATCACACCAGACAAATTCAAAACACACAATTTTTGTGGCAAAGTTACTTTCTCAAAGTTTACCTAGTGCGACCAAAGCTGTTTTACTCTGAGAATTGTTTTGTTTGTGACAAAGAAAAATGACATGCTGAGCTCTATGAAATGTCGAACATGTAATGTCTCAAACAAAAGAATTGTGTTGTTGAGATAATTCTCAGCCCCAGATTCACACAGCTGCAAAGGAAAGAAGTATAACATCACTGAGTATATACCACCACTGACCCCATCAGTAACTGAAATAAAAATTTCAAATACAAACAAGATGGCATTTTCTTCTTATTAAATTTGCAAAAAACAAAACAAGCCAAAAAACAAAAACAAACAAACAAAAAAACCCCACAGAAAACAAACACACACAAAAATGTGCTCAGCGTTATGTGAAGCTGGGAGAAAATAATCATATAGTGCTGATGTGCGTGTAAAATGATCCACGATTTCTGTGAAGAGTATTCTGGCAATATGTTTAAAAGCCTCACAAATCTATATTCATTCAAACGATGTACCGAATCATGTTGTAGAACTATACTGACTTAGAAAGATGCTTATAAAATATTAAGTGAAAAGGGTAAGTTACAAAACAGTATGTATAACATGATTCCAGTGTTTTATATAAAGAGAATATTATATACGTATATGTTACAGAGAGAGTGAGAAGAGAGAATGTCATGTATATATGTACACACAAACATACATGTACACATAAGAGATTTTATGAGAATACACCACAAGGTTGTTAATGCCTATTTTTGTGTGGGTGGTTTTAAATTTACTCAGGTTGTTTTATAAGTCTATTGCTTTTTTATTAAAAACATTTTTTTTTTCTTTTTGCAGTACATATATATTATAGTGAGAAGAACAGCAGGTATTTAAAAATTTTAAACTTAGTGATGCTGCCTGTACTCCCTTGTGGAGTAACTCTTTCAAGGGTACTCTAAATGTTTGCTTAAGCCAGTGGTTTAGACCTTGTAAGACATGCAAATTCTCAGGCCCCATCCCAGCTCTACAAAATCAGGAACTGTGGTTACAGAGCTGAGCAATCTGTGTTTTAGCAAGCTGTCTAGGAGACTGAACTTCTGGCTTAAGCTAATAAAATTATCAGCTTATGTAGCACCTGGTATTTCAATTCATCTTCAACATCTTATCTAGTAGAAAGGAGGAAACACAAAGGAACTCTTACACAAATCTACAGCATCTAAGGCAATTTTGTTTGCTTTACAGTAAACATGGGAAGCTTTCTGTTTCATCTGTGGACATCATCACTCTTTCCGCTGGGTTGACTAGCACCTTTAGCATAAATATCGAGCCTTGTCTATCCACTGAAATATGATTGTTGGTTTGGCTTCCCCAGGGGCACTTCTTACTACCTCAACTGCCTATCACTGCAACATTCACAGCGTTCTTTCATGTGATATAAGCGAGAGAATAAGAAAATTCTTCGGTAGATCTCTGTCCAGAATAAATTCATGACCTAAACTCCACCACAAGATGGTAAGATTCATGAGGGTAGAAGCCAGAGCTCTTTATTCCTAGCACATAAGTATTAAAAAACATATTTGTTGAATAAATTAACGAACCATGACAAAGAAAGATATCATTAAAGTTTGTCCTACTCTTATCTGAAGCTTCTTGTATTCACACAGAATAGTCCAGCTCTCAACAGATAGAGTCACAATCTGGGAAGGTACGATTTTGTCCCCTGTACTAACTTCAGCCTGCATTCCTCAAGCAGGTGCTGTATAAACACATCTCTGGCTAGACCATGCCCTTCCTATGTTCTTAGCATGTGTTCCACCTCATATACCTGGCTTTCTGCAGGTGACTGTGCTTAAATGAACTCACTCTTTCAAGCTCAGGTCTCCTCAGTAACAGCCTCAACGACCAGGCAGGAGGCAGATACACCTGTTTGTTCTCTTTGGCTACAAAAGTCACTTTGTGTAGGCTTGAACGGAGGGACTCCACGTTACTGGTATCCATTATTTCAGCATGGTAGATGAGGGTTTTACAAAGGGTTCTTTTCAGATAAGGACGTTCTAATCCCATGTCACTGTATTAGCCTGAAGGGCAATTAAGAACACTTTTATTTTAATCTGCATTGGTTTGGGACCATTCTTGATAACAGGCTATATGTAACAAAAATGAGGTATACTAGTCCCCTCATATCCGTGGGGGTTACATTCCAAGACCCCCAGTGGATGACTGAAACCGAGGATAGTATCAAACACTGTATATATTGTAGTGGATTGAATTATGTCCCCTCAAAACTCATTGAAGCTTGAACTGTGTTTCCCAAGTTTTATTTATTAAAAACTTGGTCCCCGCTGTGACTGTTAAGAGGGTGGGAAATCCTATCATGGTAATTGAAAAGTTGAGCCCTGAAGAGGTGATTACATTGTGGGACCGTGAAGTAGTGAATGGATTAAAAATGGGGTCAAGGGCATGGTTCTGAGGGCTTTTAAAGAAGAGGAGAGTCTGTCTTTTTCTGTCTCTCTGCTCTCTCTGCTTCCACCATCCTGCAGTATGAGACCCCTGGGTCCCTGTCACCACCACCAGATGGACTTTGGACTTCCCCGCCTCAGAAACTGTAAGTAGTAAATTTCGTTTTCTTTAGAAATCACCAGTTTCAAGTATTTTGTTATGAGCAACAGAAACAGACTCATACATATACTATGCATTTTCCCAGTACCTTCATACCTATGATAAAGTTTAATTTAAATAAGATTAAGTTAATCTGACACAACACGCATCAATAGGAACATGTTTTCTGTTCTTGTATTCCACCCACAAATTTAATACCTTTTCCATTTTAACTCAGCACTTTTCACACATGGTGGCCGTAACTTTTGCAGTTTGAGGTGCAGCAGCAAAATCAGCATGAATTTCTTTTTCCTTCTTCACAATTTCATGGAAAGAAGATTCGTTCTTATTGTACAGCTTAGCAACCTCAGCATGATTTTTTTCCCCCTTTCCTTAAGTCAAGAACTTCCACCTTGTCCCTGAAAAGAAGCATTTACGGCTTCTCTTTGGCATATCCAAATTGCCAGCATCACTACTCTTGCTCTTTGGGGCCGTTAAGAAGTACTATAAGGGTGACTTGAAAACAAGAACCGCGATACTGTGACAGTCGCTCTGATGACCGAGCTGGCTGCTGAGTGAGGAACAGGTGGGAAGCGTGTGCAGTGTGGACGAGCTGGACAGAGGGAGGATTCATGTCCTGGGTGGGTCGCAGCGGGGTGGCGTGAGGTTCCATCATGCTACTCAGAACAGCATGCAACTGAAAACACATAAATGGTTTATTTCTGGAATTTTCCATTTAATATTTTCAGACCATGGTTGATTGTGGGTAACTGAGATCACACAAAGTGAAAACATGGATAAAGCAGCACTACCGTACAAATATCCCAACTTTTCCCTCTAACAGTCCCTCTTCTAGATCTCTTACGCAGGCATAACTTCACATTTTACCTCAGATACAGAGAATGGCCTTTTTTCTTTAGGGTGACCAACCTGGTGATTATCCTACTCCTCTTGGCCAACTCTGGATCAGGACAGTCAGCACCCTTAGTCAGGGGTGTGTGACATAAGGAGTGAGGTTTTAGTGCTGGGACGAGCCATCCAGCAACCCACAGGGGAAGGACAAGGAATAAGAGGATGTCTAAGCAGTGGGCACTTGAGGAATCCAAAACGGCACACAGGTGGGGTTTGGTCCTAGGTAGAAGACCAGGTAGGCAGGCAGAACACTAAATATGGGATTTAGTAACTGACAATTCTCCACCTAGCAGATCATACATTCCGGGAATATCACAGACCCAGCTACCACGATCGAAGGCAAGACCATCTGGAGTTTGGACATGAAATAGACAAAGTAGTGACTAATGAAGCAAGATCTTATCCCAGGACAGGGCCATGATCATTGCACTAGCGATGAACTAACTGTTGGTTCTTCATCTTTTTTCTGCTCTGAATAAGGTTGGGTCCAGAGACTGAAGCCAGGCCAAATCTTTGGATCAGTTTCTAAAATCTGCATATGGATCACCAGGGTGCTTGTTAAAATGTAGGATCCTAGGTCCTGTCTCAGACCTAAAGAACATCGTGGGTAGGGAAGCCCTAGGACTGCATTTTAAAATGAATTTCCAAATGAATCCAGAATTTGAAAGCCACTGTATGGGCAATGCATATGTGGTCTCCTGAGTAGTGGTTAGCAAGCATCGAAGGGCAGAGCTGGCACCACAGCAGATCATTACAAAAATCCAAGCCTATTTAAAAATAATTATTTCTTTGAGTTGAACACCTGGCCTCAAATACTATAATTATTTGATCAATACAGTAAGGCAAAATATTCCTTAGAGTAAAGATTACTAAAGAAGAAAAAAAAATCCTCATTCAATTCCAATAAATATATTTTGAGTGAGTGCCTACTATAATATAAAGTGGTAATATAGAACTTCAGAAAAGTAATAATGTGCTATAAAGCTTAAAGTTACTTATTGGATTGTTCTCCCCTAGTCTCTTCCTTCTTTCTATTGATTCTTTCTTTAGGTAGAATATTCATAAATCATGAGTCAGTTATTTTTCAGGAGCCCAAGACAGGATTCTACCTTAGTCTTATCTTGCTATTTGAGAAACAGTGAAAAAGAAATTTGCCTCCACATTTGTCAAAAAGACTTTTTGGGGTTCTTTGTGATTACAGATCTAAGGTAACACAAATTGTTTGTAATACACAAATATTTAAAACTAAGGTAACACACAAATATTTCCCAGGGCTGGAGAGAGTCAGTTTAGAGAAACAGTCAATCCAACTGAGTTGCAAAGTCCAGCTCATATGGTCATTGGATCAGAACAGGGGTGGAGGATGCAGGACCAAGTCCAAGAGGCTCACAGGAAGCCTCTGGGGGCAAGATGGAGTCCACTGTTTTGTTTCTTAATCAGACTATTCCTTAGCTCTGCAGCCATGGGGAGTATCCATGATGACTTTAGGGCAGCTATAGAAACTATGAGCAAGACATCCTTCTCTGTTCACCGGCAATATAATACTCACTTCCATGACCCAAAGAGAAACAGAATTTTTCATGTCCTTCTGACCCCAGTGCTCAAGAAGCTGGTTTTTTGCTTAGCAGAACCAACTTTGCCACTTTGTCAGAGAAAATTTGGTGGACAGTTGAGGGACTACATTCAATTTTGCACTGAGGTCCATTTCTATTAGTTACACCATTGATCAATCTGCCTGTGACCCTGGGCAGAAGAAATGCATATGACTAAAATAGTTTTCAACTTTTTACTGAATTGTTTAAAGACTTTGTCAAGGAGTTCAGTCAAGATGGCAGAATAGACAGTCCCCAGTGTCACTCTCTCCCACAAATCAACCAATTTACAACTATAAAAATGAAACAACAGCCAAGCTGGGGCTGCTAGAGCTCAGGGGAAGAGGAGGAGAGACCTATGGAGTTCATGAAAGTGGGAGAAGCCATGATGAGAAAAAGAAAAAACTACTTGGAGCATTTCAGGCCGCGGCTGCTTTAAGGCTGGAGCTGCTGAGCACATGGAGCAGGAGCCAGCAAAAGCTGCAGCTGTGCCCTTCAGATGGAGTTGCTTGGAGGCAGCGGGGGAGAAGAGGGCCTCAGTGGCCCCCAGGACAGCAAGACCACTAATAGGGTTCCTGTGGATGCACACAGGAGCAAGGAGCCACAACAACTGCAAAAAAGGAGCCATTCTGAGGCTGGTGAGTCATCGCAAGGGACTGGCGCACGGCCCATCCCATGGGAAGTGTTTCCAGCAGGGGAGGTGGAGGAGATGAGCCCACTGGGAGAACACTGGGGCACAGCATGGACAGCCGATCTGTCTCCCAATCAGCACAAGACCACTCACAGGAGACTGGTCAGGAATATAGAATTGCATGGGGTGCAGTTTGATGAAAAGACTCAGGCCCAACCCAGAGTTTCCACACAACCCAGGTGCAGCAGGTCTCTGGAGAGCCAGAAGTATCTATAAGGTCAACTATTAAACCCTGAGCTGCACAAAAAGCCTTCCCTAGGGAATTAGCAGCAAAGCAGCAATTGAGCTAAACCACAGAGCTCAAGTACTGGTTCCCAAAGGAAGTTCCCCCATGTTAGAAGTAAGCAAAGGACAAAAAATTAGTTCTGGCCCAGGCACACCACCAGCACCTTGGGGCCTGCCAGGGGACCAGAGGCATGGAGCCAGACACCAGACCCCCTGCCCACAACCAGGCATACCACCAGAGTCAAGGACCATGCCAAAAACATCACCTCCGTGCGAATGGCCCACCATAGCCACTACAATAACCACGACTGCCGCAAAAGCGGCTAGACGTCACAACCACCACACAGATGGTCCGCCAGCCACTGGAGTGCATTGACACAAGGAGAGTCACCAGCAGAAACCAAAGAAAAGAAGAGGATGTCTTTCTCCACAAAGCCCATTCCAGAGTGACAGAAGAAGCATCTGCTCTATGATAATATTGGGGGACCTGAACATACCTCTCAGCACTGGACAGATCATCTAGGAAACAAATCAACAGAGTAACCATTACTCTTTCGGAGGGAGAGAAGAAATCTAGGGTTATCATTGGTGGGAGGGGGAAAGGAGAGGGGGATGGGGAGAGATTGGACAAAGGGCATAAAGAAAATAAAGAATAAGTACAATTTGTAACAATATATATACTAGTAATACTGATTTGATCAACATATGTCTACATCGAACCCCCAAAATATGTATAATCAATTACGATTCAATAAAAATTTAAAAATAAATAAAGACTTTGTCAATACATAGATCAACATAAACACAGGGGATTTTGCCTGTCTGTAGAAATCCATACTCACCTCTCCCACCCACTTATCAAATTGGAAACTTATTTAAGTTGGCCCATTCTTTTCTTTTTATAGGGTACATGGGATATTCTGATACATGTATATGTACAATGTGTAATGATCAAATGAGATTAATCAGCATATCCATCACCTCAAATATTTATCATTTCTTTGTGTTGGGAACATTCAAAATGATCTCTTCTAGCTAACTGAAAGTAAACAATAAATTGTTAATTATAGTCACCCTACAGTGCTGTAGAACACTAGATCTTATTCCTCCTACATAGCTGTAATTTTTTATGTGTTAACCAGCCTCTTACTATACACTCCCCCACCCTTCCCAACCTCTGGTAAACATTTTACTCTTCTACTTCTATGAAATCAACTATTTTAGCTTTTATACATGTGAGAACATGCAGTATTTCTCTTTCTGTTCCTGGCTTACTTTACATAATGTCCTCCAACCCACCCCTGTTGTAAATTGGCTCATTCTTAAACAATGAAGATATGTAATATCAGTTAAGTTGGAAGCAACAATCCAAGAATGCTCAAATACAACCTGGAGAGTTAAGTCCAAAGGATTGAAAAGTCTCAGAAAATTTTTTAATACTTTTAACTGTAGTTTCCACATGTATAATTCTTGCATACTTTCTGATGTTTTGGAGCTAGGTAGAGGTGGTGTTTGCACAACACTGTAAATGTACTAAATTGTTCACTTTAAAATGGTTAGTTTTATGTATGTGCATTTCACCACAATTTTTAAAAAAATAAATACTGTCTGAACTATTGAGCTCTTTATAACTAGGAAACTAAACATAAAAAGACTCTCTACTTTTTCTATCTCCCTTTCCTTCTTTATAGATACATCTAAACCACTGCTTTCAAAGGCTTAGAAATAACATTTTCTTTCCCTTCAATTGATTTGTCTTTTCCATTGGGCAAATATTGATCACCCCCACCTCCCCCCCACTCTTCATGTGCAGTTAGCTCTGCCTGGGCTTGCAGCTGAGAATCTTTGGGGCCTGAGTCTGATGGTATGCAGTTTTTTTACTGGAGCACACAGAAGAGAGGAACTGAAGTATTATTCAAGGTGTTGGTGAGCTCAGTACACCCTTGCCTTTACTCTGTGGTGAGATGTCAGGAAAGACAGGTGGGGAAAGAGGCTTTTGGGGGTTATTGATGTCATGCTTTGTAGGGAGGTGAGCATGTGCACCCTGGGCTGCTGTTTATGAGCCACTGCTCATGGGGGCAACTAGAAGGAAGAAGAGAGATCTTCACTCCCACTTCTCACCCCACAGTGGTGCTGTAGCAAGCTGAAACATACACTCTATAAATGCCCTCTTCTCCCAACCCAATCACCAAAGTGAGGCAAGTGGGACTACTTCTCCCTTTCTAAAAGCTCCCCTTTTATTTATTAAAATAAAACCTAAATTTTATATATAATTTCCCCTCATACTTGATCTCATTTAACACTCAAGAGTCTGTGAAGTAGGGAGAGTTGCTGAAGAAGACACCAAGGCTCACAGATTTCAACTGGCTTGCTCAAAACTACTTTTCTAATAAGACATGGTAGCATCAACACTTGAATGTGGGACTTTTAATTCAATGACCTCAGTCTCTCTACTTCATCAAGTTATTGTGCTACTCTCTCTTCTAAGAGTGGCTTCATGTGGCTTGTTTGCTTATGATGGCTCTTCTAGCCAGTGTCCTTGGCAGGGCCACCATGTATGGCTGTGTAGGCTGTGCACTGCACAACTCCAGTGGGCACTATTCACAAGGACCATGGCATGTTCAATGTTATGGCTTGGGGTGTTGGTGTCCTTTTTATATGATTTATTGTTGGTGGAGGGACAAAGGTGGTTGTGATGCATTCCCTGGAGCTCACAGCAGTGTTCATATATACAGTTCTACAGTGGACTGAGACCAACTGAATCCTGCTGAAGAATCGGCTGCACCTTATTTACATACTTAATGTCATTTTCTCAATGTTCTGGAAGTTAAGAAGCATCTCCACAACTATTTAAATTTTTAATATAAACATAAGCTGGATTATTTAGAAGTAAATTACAACTCAGTTACTCAGAGTTTAAGTTTCATTTGTCACAAGAAGAAAGAGTAAATGGAAAAAGGGGGATGTAATAGCTAATTTTATGTGTTAACTTGACTGGACTACAGGGTGCCCAGATGTTTAGCTAAACATTATTTCTGGTTGCATATGTGAGGGTGTTTCCAGCTGAGGTTAGCATTTGTGATCATGGTATCTCCCCTGCCAGGTAAGTATGAGGTTAGCATTTGAATTGGTAGACTGAGTAAAGAAGATTGCCCTACCCAGAGTAGGTATATATCATTCAATCCTTTGAGGGCCTGAATAGAAATAAAAGGCAAAGGAAGGGAGAATCTGTTCTCTCTGCCTGACTGCTGAGCTGAGACATCAATCTTCTCTTGCTCTCAGACTAGGACTTACACCATTCGCACTCCTGGTCCTCAGACCTTTGGACTGGGACTAGAATTTACACCACCAGCTTTCCTGGCTCTCCAGCTTGCAGATAGCAGGTCATGGGACTTCTCAGCCTTCATAATCACATGGGACAATTCTTTATAATAAATCATATTATAAACTGTGCCTTTATATACTTATCTGGCCACACCTCTGCTCTGGTTTATTGTGAGAATCAAAAGTTACTATGGGTGAGAGCACTCTGTGAAATGTAAAGCACTTGACAGTATATAAGGCAGCAATACTTAAACATAGTTTATAAAGAAACATACACACTTGGCATATTCATACATACATACATATAATAGAAACATATACTAAGAAGTACAGCTGGATAAATAGAAAAAGGAATGAAGTATTTATTGATTGAAAAGACAAACAGGATAGAAAGGAGGAAAAGAGTGCAGAGATAATTGCTTAGAAGTGATAAGAAGGTGAGAAAATGTGTGGTAGATAATGACAAACTTGCCTACTCTCCAGGGGTGGAGAAAAAGAGGCTTAAAAGAACTATCCTGGGTTAACTGCACCTAGCTAGCTGGAATCACAGCAAAAGATATATGGAATCACCTTTATGGAGAACAGAGGCAGTACTTTAGAAACAGATGGCAATCCACATGTAAAATAGAAGTTAAAAAATGATGTAATTTGTATTATAATTGGTGTGTTAATAACTATGTTTGCAGGAACTGAGTTACTTAAATTTAACTCCTCTGAAAAGGAAAACCAGAATTGGTAATGGACTGAATTATGTACCCCTAAAATTCATGTGTTGAAGCTCTAACCCATGTGACTGTATTGGAGATGAGGCCTTTAAGGAGGCAATTAAGGTAAAATGAGGTCATAAGAGCAGAGCCCTGATCTGATAGAACTGGTGCCTCTATAAGAGGAGAAAGTGCTGAGAGACACCAGCACTTTCTCCTCCATTTGAGGAAGGAGTGGGAATGCGGCTGTCTTTCAGCCAGGAAGAGGATCCTCACTAGAAACCAACCATGCTGGCATCCTGATCTCAGAATTCCAGCTTTCAGAACCGTGAGAAAATAAATCTCTGTTGTTTAAACTACCCAGTCTATGGTATTATGTTATAGCAGGCTGAACAGGCTAACACAAGCATACAGATGAACAAAATGACTCAGATTTTGTCTACATAAAATCTGGTGTGTTTGGCAATCATCATAAAATGAGGGAGTAAAGTCAAAGATTAAATGATTTACCAATTCCATTTAACATATAGAATAACTAAATTGATGTGTCAATCAAGTTTCTTTGAGAGCTAACAATTCTCAGCTTTTGCATAATCACATTACAGTTTTACTTTTTTCTTGAAACTGACATTCATGGTTTAATTATAGTTATTAAATTTACACACTTAAACTCACTGCTAAACAACTTATAACAATAATAATTCTGCTCATTTTTACTTACTGCAAGGTGCTTTTGACTGTAAGGAAGTTTCATTGCCTGGAAAATACTGAACACAACCATTATCCTTTAGAAACATCAGAACAAAGAGAGCCACCACAGGGTGAAAGGACTGGGTAACAGAATCGCATAGAATGGAGCCATTTCAGTTTGCAGTTAATTTATATCAGGTCTGAAGTACAGATTACAACCCTAACAAACCTGAGAACTGCAAAATGTGTAAGGATTACTGGCATTCTAGAATGCTAGAGAGAGAATTCATTGAGAAAGTGAATACAAAAGAGGGGCAGAGTTTTTTGAGGAGTAATGGGGAGAGAGTTCTGGACATACTAGAAGTGAGACGTCTGTGTGTACTCAAGTGGTGCTGTCCATAAAGCAATTAGAAATTTGGAGCTGAAGCTCAAATGAGTAATCTGGCTGAAAAAGCAGTCTTGGAGGTCATCGTGCATTCATTCAACAAATATTTATTGAGCACCTAACTTACCTTGTAGGGTGACGAACCATTTTGCTTTGCTCAGCACTGTTTCAGTTTGAGTAATGAAAGTCCCAGGAACCTCCTCAGTCCCAAGGAAGCCAGGATGGATGGTCACAGTCCCTGCTCCTTTGTGCTTTCCTTCTAGGAGAGCAGTGAGATATCTGCATGGGTTAGGTAGTTGAAGGGGGAATTACAGAGTGGAAAGAGAGAAGGGCTGGGGACCATCAGCCTTTAATGTGGCCACAGAAGCAGGGGAGAGAAAGAGTGGAATGGTGTCACAGAAGTCAAGTGAGAAGAGAATGATAATATTCAAAACATTTATACAGAAATGTTATAAAGTAATGGAAAAATGGACAAACAACATGAAAAGGTAATTGGTGTAAGCAAAAAAAAAAAAAAAAAGAAAATGCCACTAAGCATGAAAAATAGTGCTAAACTCTATTGCAATCATAGAAATGCAAATGAAAGCACAAAAGTGATAAGATCTTTTTCTTATCAAACTGAATACATAGTGGTTTCTAGGCAATAAGGAAATGGGCACTCTCAGACGCAGAGTGCCAATATAAATGGGTGTAATCTTGCTGAGAATGTAATTTGGCAGTAGGTATAAGAGTCCACTTTTAGCAATTCATCCTACTATTTGCATAAATATTTTTGTGTACAAAGAACTTCAACAATTTTTAGCTTATAGTCTGGCCTTATCCCATGAGATTTTTGTTTACTACTGTTCATATAGACGGAGAAAACTGATAGTAAAACTGTCCACCATAATTACTAATTCACTTAATGTCTGGGACAGAGTTCTGCTCCAAGTTTCCATTTTTCTAATTCTGAGAAATTGAAAAATAGAGAAACTTACAAAGAATAGAGTAAACAATTATGTCCCCACAGCCCAGTTTGACAGTTCAACATTTTGTCATATTTTGAAGTGATCTTTTTAAAAAAATTAGTAAACTATTTTTTTAGAACAGTTTTAGACTTACAGAAAAATTGGACAGACAGTTCCCAGTACATCCCCTCCTCTATTTCCCCATTTTAAACATCTTACACTAATGTGGTACATTTGTTATAATTAATGAACTAATATTGGTACATTTTTATGAACTAAAGTGCATACTTTATTCTGATTCCTTTAATTTTTACTTAATGACCTCTTTCTGTTCCAGGATCCCATCCAGGGTACCATATTACATTTACTTGTCATTTCTCCTGAGGCTCCTCTTGGCTGTGACATTTTCTCAGGCTTTCTTTGTTTTTGATAACTGTATTAGTTAGGGTTCTCCAGAGAGACAGAATCAATAGGATATGTTATAAATATATGAGAGGGGATTTATTAGGGGAATTGGCTCATGAGATTGTGAAGAAAAGTCCCATGATAGGCTGTCTGCAAATTGGATACCAGTAGCATGGTTCAGTCCAAGTCTGAAGGCCTCAAAGCCAGGGAAGCCGATGGTTTCCTTGGTGTAAGTCATGGAACCCCAAAGCTGAAGAGTCTCGAGCTCTGATGTCCACAGACAGGAGAGAAGGGTATATTCCAGCTCCAGTGGATAGAGAAAGAGCTTCACCTTTTTTCTCTGTCTTTTGTTCTCTCAGGGCCCCCATCAGACTGGATAGTTCTTGCCCACATTGAGGGTGGGTCTTTCCCACCCTGTCCACTCAGGCTCTCATGCTAATCTCTGCTGGAAACACCCTCACAGGTACACCTAAAAAGATAGCTTGGCATTCCTTAATCTAATCAAGTTGACATGTAGAATTATCCTTCACAATGACCTTGGCCATTTTAAAGAATAGTGAGCACATATTCTATAGGATGCTCCTCTATTGGAATTTGCCTGATATTTCTCTCATTATTAGTCTGGAGTTATGGGAGTTCAGGAGGAAGATCACATAGGTAAAGTGCCTTTTTCATCGTATCAAGGGTACTTACTATCAACACAGTTTATGAGTATTGACATCGACCTGATCACCCGGTTGATATAGTGTTTGTTGGGTTTCTCCACTGTAAAGTTATTCCCCTCCTCCCATATTCATTAGAAAGAAGTCGTTATGTGTAGCCCACATTTAAGGGGTGGGAGTTATATCTCTTTCCTTT
Source organism: Cynocephalus volans (assembly GCF_027409185.1). Classification (NCBI taxonomy): domain Eukaryota; kingdom Metazoa; phylum Chordata; class Mammalia; order Dermoptera; family Cynocephalidae; genus Cynocephalus; species Cynocephalus volans. The sequence goes on along the minus strand of NC_084468.1, from coordinate 33,446,787 downwards.
AGGGTGGAGTATCTGTATAATTACATGATCTACATCATTGGGAATTATTCTGCACAGAAGATTCATCTCTTCTTCCTGTATTTATTAACTTATTCAATTGTTTATATTCATATGAACTCATGAATAGTTATTTTATATTTTGGTTTATAATCTAATACTAGTTTATTTTGTTGCCCAAATTGTTTCAGCTTTGGCTACTGGGAGCTCTTTCATTTGGCTCCTGGGTCCCTTTGACATACCCCTACCCCCCGCTTTTTTTTTTAAAGAACTCCTTACTTTGTGGCAGTACAAGATGCTCCAATTTCAGAATCACCCATTTCTCCAAGACACCCTTGTTCCTTCTGTTGGAGAATGGTATTAGAAACCAAGATCTGGGTGCCAGATGCGGTGTTGCTACTGTGGTATCATTTTTTTTAGGCCCTCTCAGCTGACACAGCAAAGAATTATATGTGCTGTATTAGTTTCTCTTGTGTATAACAGAATACCTGAAAGTGAATAATTTATAAAGAAATAAAATTTATTTCATACAGTTGTGGAGGCTGGGAGGCCCACAGTCCAGGGAACACATCTGGTGAGGGCCTTCTTGTTGGTGACTCTACAGCGAAGCAGGTATCACACGATGAATGGCTTGAGCAAGAGAGTTAACCTGCTTGCTTGTTCTCCTTGTAAAGCCATCAGAATCACTCCCATTACCACCCATTAAACCATCAACTTATTACTCCCGGAATGGATCAATACATTCACTAGGGCACGGTCCTCACAACCTAATCACCTCCTAAAGGCCCCACCTTTCAATTACCATAAAAGGTTTTCCCAACCTCAACACTGTTACAGTGGGGATTAATACATGGACTTTGGGAGACCCAACTCAATCCATAGCACGTCTGTATAATAAATTGTGCATACACATATATCTATAAATATTTCCACCTGTGCTCTATATTAAAATATCAATTTTAAACTTAATCTATAGTAAGTTAAACACGATTTCTCCATAAACTCCATACACTAATGTCTCTAAATCTGAGCCATCACTACGTGGATCATACGAGCCTCCTCCTCTTGCTGATCTGTACATTTTAACTTTAACAGTGAGAAACCTGGATCCTATCATCTGCCATTTACTTAATTGTTCAATTCCAGTATACATGCATATCAGTAACAGAATTGTTAGCCTACACCCCTGTGGGAAATTACTTTATCAATAAGAGTGCAGTATTTATGCACAGTTCCTTTGGCCTTTAGTCTTCCAGGCTCCATTTGTTTCCAAAAGATCTTTTTAAAATAAATAAAACATAACAGATAAAGTCGAATTCTTCCTGATTCCCGGCTGCAAATCCAGGCTGATTCCCCTCCCCCTTCTCAAGATGCAGCTGTGATTATAAATTTGTTATGTAACTTTTCAGTCTATTTGTATATTTCATATATACAAATACACAACTATATGTTTTCTATTTTAAAATTAACATAAATTACATGTGGGACATACTCTGCACTTTTTACATCAATTTTTTTTCTTGCAATGGCTCTGTGTTGAAAAATTTAGATCCAATCTATTCATTGGTATAGTTATAATATTCCATCATAAGAATATTCCACATTTTCATCCATTTTCTTACTGATGAATATTTAGATTCTTCCAAATTATTTTTCGCTTTTATAAATAATACAATATAAACTATCCCATCATTAAGCCAGCAAATACTGAAGGCATTAACATTAAGTCAGTGAAAATCACACACACACACACACACACGAGTACCATGCACAGACCTGACTTCTAGCTCCATACTTAACAGCATTGATTCCAGTTGTCTTTGCGCCTGCAGAGCCTGGTTCCTGAAGCTTCTGTCCGGCTGGCTAGGTCCCTATCCTGGCCTGGCTACACTGCACAATGCCTGGCCCACAGCAGGCTCTCACTTTTTATCCTGCTGCCTTGCAGGGGTCAGCCCTGGACAGTGTGTCTAAGGTTTCTTTCAAGCTGCCTGCATGAGTGCACATCCTGCTGAGGGCTTTGCAAGCCTTACAAAAAAGCTGAATTGATCATGCACACTGCTGGTCTAGAATTCCAAAAAGTTTCTTCTTTTCAATGGAGGAAAGAGAAGACAGGCCTAGGAGGAAGCCTGGTGTTTGTGTCACGGGCCTGAGAATTGGACAGAGTGAAAGTTGGCCCATCGAGTGTTAACAGTCTAAATGATGATGCCAGTATGATTAATGGGTATTCATTATTAAGATCTGAGCTCGTGAAGGTCTACCACAACTTACAAGCACTCCCTTGACAGTATACATCTTTAATTGGAATTTCACACTTATAAGTTCTGGATGTTATCTGAATATCCTCTGCTTATTAGAAAGAAACAACTCATTTATCTGGCACCATCAGCTTTTCTACATTAACTCAAATGAGTTAATAGTATATTATCAGTTCATATTCCCCCTCAGTTGAGAATTACTGCTTCCACTTTACAGCTGAGAAATCTGAGGATCAGAGAGGTCACGTAATTTGCCTAAGGTCCCACAGCTGGTTAAAGATGGCGCTAGACCCTAAACCCAGGTCTCTCTAACTCCAAAGTCCATGCTCTTTCTCTCACATCAAACAGCCAGTTTATCCCTTTAGAAACCTTAAAAATGCTTTAAAACAAATTTCAATAGAAAAACTGCTCATACTGTCTTTTATACTTTCATTTCACCCTGAAATATGAGTATGTCTTAAACAGAAGACATCGGATGTAGTTTAATTTTTATTACTGAGGCAGCACTGACAGTGGGAAAGAGCACTTTTTGTGACCTCAGGCAAGTTATTTGACCCCTCCATGATCCAGTGCTTTTATTGGTAAAATAAAGAATAAAACAGTGCCAATCTCAGTGGGTTGCCATATGGATTAAGAGCATTGATATAAGTAAAGGAATCAGAATGGTAACTGACACATGAATGCTGTATAAAGGCTAAAACTTTTACTATTGATAGTCAATAATGTACCACTGTATAATGTGCTGATCCAATTCCTTTATATATATATTTGTTGTTCTCTAAATGTCAGGCTATGAGTTGTCATATTTTTCCTGCTGTCACTGTACTCACTTCTAGCAGCCTTCCTTTACTAGATCACATGTGGAATGAGAAACTAGACAAACCAACTTTTACAGAACTGTACGTTAAGTAAGTCTGAATGATATCCAACGAGGTTAAGTTTCATGAATTTAGTATAGTTTTGTTACAGCTACTTATGGAGCATGAAGGTAATTTATCTGTGTTTATTTCTAAGTGTCAAGTTATTATTTTTTGAAGGGCTGGCTGAGGCTACTGGGAGGATGATTTCCAGATGAGAAGGATGTACTTCTATGTGGTATGAAGAAGTCTACTGTAAGCAGTGGTCATTTTTTTTTTTTAACTTCTTATCATGAAAACTTCCCAACACACCCAAAAGTACAGAGGCTAGCATAACAAATCCCCAGATACCTATTATGCAGTTTCAACAATTATCAATATTTTGTTAATCCTGGACAGGATCTATATTTTGGAATCCAGTCATTTGATTAACAAAAACATGCTTCAGCATGAAAAAAGTTTTTAATGTAATCATCATATTATTACACTCAGCAGAAGTGTAATTTCTTACTTTAATCCCACACTCAGTCAATACTTAGATTTCCCCAGTTGTTTCAAAAATTTCTTTTTGTAGTTGCTTTGAATTAAGATCCAGATAAAGTTTGTATATTGCATTGAGTTTGTAAGCCCTTTAAATTCATTTTATTCTACAACATCCCCACTACCTCTCATGTCACTGACTGGCTGGATAAGCAGGTTATTTGTCCCACAGACCAGTGGTTTACAAAGTGTGGTCCCTGGACCAGGACACCTGTATCTCCTGGGAACTTGTTAGAAACGGAAATTCTCTTCTCAGGCCCCTTCCAGCCCTACTGAAGCAGAAACTTTGGAAGTGGGGCCCAGCGATTTCTGCTTTAACAGGATACCCTGATTGGGTACTACTGTTGTCGAATAACACACATTGTAGATCGGGCTGAGGGCCACATTCTGTTGTCATTTACTTTCTTCAATTAGCGTCATGCTTCCTATAAACTGGCAGTTAGATTTAAAGCCTTGATCATATTCAGGTGCAATTCTGTTTAGGCAAGAATACTTCACAGATGGTGTCTGTGGCTGCTGTATCAATCGTGAGGCATGTAAGTTCCGTCGGACCCACGTCAGTTATGCTGAGACTGACCAGTGCCTCGTGGCAGCAGCCTGTTTTACCCAATGGTTTCACATCCACTCATGATTATTGTCTAGACTCATTATTTTCTTTGGGATTGCAAGATGATGATTTTCTAACATCATTCATTCAGCATTTATTAATCATTCTCAGCCTTTTTCTGTGACTGCTGTTGCTTATTTTGGGACCATGACAACCTCCATGACATATAAAAGCTGCATGAATTAATGTGACTTTTCATTTATAAATTTTAAAAAAATCTTTAGGAAATGTATTGATAACCCTTATGATGAACACTGAGCAGCTCAGAAACCACTCATTTAATTAATGAAGAAATTACAGTTTAACAGTTTTGAATCTGGGTTCTGTTTCTGAATCAATTACTGTCTGCCTGGGTGCCAGTGTTAAGCCAAATAGCCTGCTCAGCAAAGATCTGTTAATTAGATCTGTCTCTAAATTCCTCTGCCCCCTTTACTCAACCATGACAGTAATGTTATGTAAATGTCAGAGCACTTTGGGTTTAATTATAAAAATGTGTCACTTACACCTGACTCTTTAATCTATGAGGTAGAGCAAGTTCCTCAAACTTTTTTTGCCAGAGACCGACAGTAAGAAACATTTTATGTTGTGACCTTGTTCAAACACATACACATACACACACTAGAAGCAGAAAATCTCAATCTCCACATCAAACACAATCAGAAATTCTGGGAGTGGATCCAGTAATGTTTCACCAAATAATTGTTAACTGTATTATATGCAATTCTCTCTGATCTATTCCACTCAAAGTTGCTGGTGGCAATCCACTAGACAAGAATGATTAGACTGCAATCCACATTTTCAAAAATGTGTAATCCTTCACAGAAAAACCTCTTCTCTTACATAGCTCTAGAGTCACTTTCCTTAACATTGCTCATTCTTATGATTCGGTTCCCTCCAGGCAAATGTGCCTGATCTCAGGCACGCACAGCTAACTACAGTGCAAGCTGGTACTCTAATAAAAGCACAAAACGGGTTCACAGAGATGGGAGCCATTGATTTGAACTAGACACAGAGAGGAAGGCCTCATGTTGAGAATAAAAATTCATTCATTTATTCCTCATTTAAAAAGGTACAATAAATGGAGGGCAAGATTCCTGCTCTTCCTGAGGTCTCAGGCTGGATGGGAAAGAAAAGAAGAGGGACAGGGGATGGGCGAGCAGCAAAAAAGGGACAAAGAGCATGCAGAGACACTAGTAGCCAAGGAGAAATTCAAAGTACAAGAGACAAGGAGATAACTACGGGAGAAGATCCTGGGGTGGCTGAGGCGGGGGTGTCTTTGGAGAGCAGCTTTTCGTGCAAAACTGGGCCAAGTGGAGAGAGGAGATTTTCTGAGGTGGAGATGAGCAGGAACAGTCAGGGATGGAGGATGTTCTGTTTCTCAATACAGAGGGAAATAAGGTCTCTGGCCAGGAAGAAAGAGCATGGAAAAGTTAAGAAATCAGATAAGTGAAAAAAGGCCTACGCACAACAGATATTATGGCTGTTCCAGGAGACATGGACTCCATTTAAGGAGTAGTTTATTGACACTTACATTATCTATATCTATTTTTTAAAATGAGTGTTATTCTCATTTGTTATGTTTGGTAAATCAGTGCCTTGGACAGAATGACTGCACATCAGTTAAGGACAGCACAGGTCACTGAATCCTTAATGCTCCTGTTGCCAACTAAAGTCTGTTTAAGTGTAGAAACCATAACAACAAAAAATATTTATACTATTGTTCTTTAGGGAAAGGCTATCTGGCTTTTCCAATCCTCATTTCAAGAAACACAAATTGAGATTAAAACGTACACACTTTCCATTTTTGTTTATAATGCAGTAATAGTCACAATAAAAGCAAAACACTCCATGGCTTTGATAAAATGCCCATTTGTCAGCCACTTGTCAAGAGCAGGTACACAAGGAAATTAGTCATGAAGTTGAAATAAAGTATTTGAGAGTTCTTAGCTGGCTTTCTAAACCTTGGCCAGAATCAAGAATATTTTTATTTTAGAAATGGCCTTTCTAAGTAAATTGATGATAACTGGAACTCTATATCATTCGAGGGAGGAAATATATGCCACCACTCCAATTCTCTCACTACAGATGCGCAATCCCTCCCCACTAAGGTTTGGTAACAGCCACAGGCAAATGGAAAAATCCATGCTGAGTGAGCCTGATGCCCCAAAACACAACTTGGAAAGGTAATTTCTCTTTATTTTCCCACTGGAAGGATTGCCAGGGAAATTGAGCTGTTAGCTCAGGGCTTCTTCATTACTTAAGATGTATAGGACAATAGCAACACGTTTGGAGACTAACACCAGGAATATTAGAGTGGACGGGAAGGCAAACTAATGATAAGGGATTTTAAAAGAAGCAATTTACCCATATGGATCTATTTAGATTCAGTCGATTTACAAGGCTGTTGAAGCTTCAAGTTTTGAGACGGTTGGGGATAAAGAGTCTACATTCTGGCTTAGCTCCAGTTACCTGCTACTTACTGATTTAGAAAATACGGGAGACAGAAAAGAAGTGCCTGAAAGCTTGAGAGAGAAAAACCTGGTGCAGTGGGGCTCAAACTTGAGCACGCAGCAGAATCACCTGGAGAGCCTGTTAAAACACAGATCTCTGGGCCCCACCTCAGAGATTCTGATTCTGTCTTTCTAGGGTAGGGTCATGGTATCTGCATTCCTGAGCAACTCTCAGGTGATACAGACACTGTTGATACAGGACTACACCTGCAGAAGTAGTAGTAAAGTTACAATCCCAAGTAAAAGCATGGAGTCTAGTCCTTAATGAAACACTAAAGGAATTGCATTTATTCTGGAGAAAGAGGGTGAAGAGGCAAACCGCGTTATCACCCTGAAGGACTGGATCAGAAATCACTTCGTATCAACAATGGACAGAACTGGAGAAATGATCTTAAGTGGCAAGGAGATTTATTTTTAGGTTAGGCGTAAAGGAAATATTTGGCTACCAAGTTAAATAAGGGATTTTTCAAATGAGTGATCTAAAAGGGAAAGCATTTACCATTTAAATTAAAACTAGTAACTTTAGGATGTGTAGCTAATAAAAGAAGCAGATTTGAAAGAAGCACTTTGTTTAGATTGCAACTTATATTAAAAGAAACAATCAATTGTTTTAAAAATACTTATATCAACCAATATGTTTGGAATTAAAAAAAAAATCTGGCACTAAGGAGTTCACAGGGGCTGGATCCAGGTCTCTTCCTACTGTATTCCTGGAGTCAGAGGGGCCAGAGGAGGGACTCAGTGAGTCCCCCAGCCTCATTACCCATGAAATGAAAATGTGACTGGCCTTACTTCTGTGACAAACTCTTTATCTGCATTTTTCTTGAGGGGGCTGGGTGGGAAAATTACAAAGACATAAACTTCTCATTGACCTTGTATGTGGACATCATCTGCATTGAAGAAACAAGCCATTGTTTTTTAAATAACATAGGATAAGTTCCTTTCACGATTCAGTATTATAAAATTTGCACCTTTCTCAGTGAACTGCCATGCTTCTTATCTTATGGTGAAAAAGATGTGAAATTTACTACATCCAGCCAGGAAACTCTGAGTGAAGTCTTCTGTTCAAGTCTGGCCGCTTCCCTTGAATGTGATTCTGATACAGTTCTTTCTCCCTAGCTCCTTACTTCTTAGCCAGTAAAAATTTTTTGGCCTCTTTTAACTTAAAAAAAAGAAAATAAATTGTAGAGAAAGTGAAGGTAAATGGTCAGGGTCCCTCAGATGTTCAGAATCTTGCTGAGCATTTGATGTAAATATGCATGTGTGCCCAGGTGTTCCCTGGTTGTCTGATGTAAATATGCATGTGTGCCCAGGTGTCCTGGGTTATTGGACTTGAGTATAAAGGACAAATGGCTCTGATCCACAGTGCCCCCTGCCCCCGGAAATGTACCTGAGGGCGGGGGGCCACTGGGAGGCCACTACTGCTGCTGGAGGCTGTTGCTGCCAGTGCCCCCAGGATGCCTAAGGAGGCCACTGCTGCTGCTGCTGAGGAAGCTGAGCACCGAGCTTGTGTTGGAATGAACCTGTCAACTCTGTCAATGGCTGCTGGGATCTTTCCCAATTACCTAGCTTGCAACCTGCACGTGAGGGGTCTGGTGACCCAGCCTGGCATGAGAGGGGTTTGTGACCCAGTCTGTACAACAGTTTTGAATGGTCTGTGGGCCCTAGCCTGACAACTGGTGTAGCCATCAGGATTCCAAGCAGGTAAAAGAGATCTCATTTTTTTTTGGAGGAGATATGGTTACATATAATGAATTAAAAAAATATAGCCCTATTTAGTCACAAATAAATATTTGAGTCTGTTTATAAAGATAAGGGTGACCCTCAGGCAGGATATTCTTTGGGGGGATTGAAGGACTGTGGTAAAGAATATGGGCTTTGAAACCATACTGCTGAAATATTAAAACCTGTCCCTGCCATGTGGGCTGTGTGGCCCTGGATAAGTTATTTGACCTCTCTTGGCCCCAGGTCTCAGTTGTAAAATGGCCTTAATTATAGTACCAACCTCTAAAGATTCTTGTGAGGATTAATTAGTGATTTGAATAAGTGCTTTGAACAATGCCTGGCCTATAGTAGGTATTTAGTAAACGCTATTTTAATTACAAACAGTGGTGACAAAATCGTGCAAATCACTCCGTTGTGTAGTTAAATGGCTCCACTTCAAGCACAGGTCCATGTTTCTGGGCAAAGGAAGATCTGTTTTCAATTTGGAATTAATTTGGAAGATACACTTCTACCAAATGAGTGCTCCTGATGAGACCCTTCTATGGCCATAGTGTGGTCAATGCAGAACCCAGGGGCAGTGGACGGAGAAAACAAAACGATGCAGTACAGCAGAGAGGGGGTGGGGAGGGAGGGGGGGGAGAGAGAGAGAGAGAGAGAGAGACAGAGAGACTGTTGCCAGGGTAACAGGTTGCTAGGGGCAAGCATTTGGCAAACGGTGCTGGAGAAACGCAATTTCCTTGAACAACATCTAATAAAAATACTCTGTACTTACAGTGAACTTCAAGCAAGTGTGAAGAGAACCTGAGAATGTTGGAGAATTGGTAATAAGGGCTCTGAAGTCACCCTCCCTCCAGCATGGGCTACTTTATGGCAAGAACAATATAAGCACATAAGAGAAGACAGTAAGAGTCCAAATGTCACGAGGAAATCTTGAGTTAAGCATGATAGATTTGATTCCCTACTTTTGGGAGGAAAATTTGGAAGCTCATGTCACAATCAGATGGATAGTGTATGTGGCTGTATAAAATTATATGCCAAGTAATTACACACAGTTTTCATTTCATTGTTAGGTTTTGTTACCCTCAGGCAATCCTTTTGATTATATTCATAATGTTCTGAGTTGAAGAACTGTTCCTGATACTGATAAACAAATATTTACAATGGATGGAATCCATGACTACTGGAGGTAAATAAGGGTGCCCAGAGTGAGCAAAACAAGCTAGGTGTGAGTCCTTGTAGAACGGATGTAAAATGTTAAATAGGGATGTATTAGTCAGGGTTCTCAAGAGAAACAGAACAACTAGAGTGTGTGTGTGTATTTCTTACTTTTTAAAAAGGAACTGGCTCAGGTGATTTTGCAGGATGGCAAGTACAAAATCTGTGGGGCAGGCCAGTGGGCTGGAAACCCAGGGAAGAGTTGATGCTGTAGGTCAAGCATGAAGGTGGTCTGCAGGCAGGATTCCTTCTTCCTCAGGGAACCTCACTCTTTTTCTGATTGGATGAGGCCCACCCACATTATGGAGGGTAACCTGTTTTATTCAATGTCACAGATTTAAATGTTCATCTCACCTGAAACATACCTTCACAGTGACATCTAGACTGGTGTTTGATCAAATATCTGGGTACTCTAGCTGCCGGTTTGACACATAAAATTAACCATCATGAGGGCTTTTTCTGAAATCTCAGAATTTTCACTGATACCAAAAGGAAGGGCAAGAGGCTTTTGCAACACTGTAGGAGGTGCTTCTAGACTTGTCTGCTGGGCTGACTAAAAAGTGGCCACCCTATTTCTGGGATGCTCACCCCCACTGCCCACCTCCAGCCTATGTAACAGGAGACTGGAGACTGGGAAGGGATTCACTGGAAGAAAGTGGAGAAGTCACTTTGCTTTTTTCTTTCCCCACATTGAGAGCTTCTGTCCCCTCCCCACCCTCATCAACAGAAGGAAATTCTTTCTGTAGAGACTGGGGAGACCTTTTTACTCCCAGACTGAGACCTGTTGAGCTGAGGAAGCTCACAGAATTCTTTCCAGGGAACACTGGAAGGGGAACGCACTTAAAAATTTCTTGAGAGAACCCAAGATGTGGCCCCAGAAGCTTTGGAGGACTTACAAATATGCATACTGGTTCCTGCTTCCCTCCTAGAGAACTTGAAGGCAACAGCCTGGTGAGAGCCGACCATGAAGGCAGAGCAAGCACAGGGATGGGCGTGGTAAGGGGTCACGATGTGTGAGTTTCCCATAGACTAAATAGAAGCATTAACAAATAGGCAGGCTCCAGCCACCTTGATGGGACTTGGTTCAAGAGGCCTGCATGCCAGGGTGGGGACCCCACAAGTAAGAGGAAATGAGGTGGACTGCAGGGGCAGGTAGAATTGTGGTGGAAGTCCCAAGAGGACAATCAGATAATAACACTCACGTCAGGATGGAGACCCCAGTGAGGACCTTCTCAGAAATGAGCTCCGTGCAGGAGTCAGTATTGTACACCAGACATGCTCAGTGCAGGACAGCAGGTGGGCTTGGCCAACTCTTAGTTTCTGCTTCTTCTCCCCCATTTACTCTTCCACCTTTGATTGACCTGAAGTACCCTGGAGCAACATTTTGGGGACCAGAGGAATGGGAGTGGGGGGAACTGGCCAGGCCCCTGTCACTGTTCCAGCTCTGCGAACCTGAACCAAGGAGAGGCGGACTCCAAACTGATGTGAGATTGACACTTTGATTTAGACTGACCTGGACTTTTTAAACCTTGAAAGTGGATCTTGATGGTGTCTGTCTGAGAGAGCTTCCAGGGCGGGCAAGGAACGTCGCCAAGCGCATTTACGGGCAGTGATGCAAAAACCCAAGTTCTCTTTGCTTAAGCATCCTTGGTGGAGTTCAGCCCTTCAGCATGCTGATGACACAGATTTAAAGTGACGTAGTCCCATCTGAGTTTAGTATGTGTCACCACTGCCCTGATTCATCGTACACTTTGGAATGCTTTCTGGCCCTCCACACGTCTGGGCACTGTATCTCTATCAACCAGAGAGTAGGAGGAGGGTAAGAATTAAAGTAAAGCCTTCCAGTAGATGAACGTGGGCCAATTGTGTAATGTTCCAAGTAAATGAGAGAATCAGGGACAGAAAGAAAGTTCCAATATACTGTGTCTCTACTGCAAACATTAGTTAATAAGCTTCCTGTTCCTCTAGGGTTAGATTAGCTTTCAGGTAAGTGGAATAGAAAAAAAAATTTGCAATGACGACAGAACACATATAATACTAGTGCTTAGCTTATATGTAGCCCCTCTGTTAATTAAATGGGGGGACCTAGCCCTCTCACTTTATTATCCTAATTTATGAGTATTATCAATAAGTACTTAAATGCCTAATTCTGGGGATCAATCATTTGCTGTGCTAGACACTATACAAAGCAATAGAGTTGATTTTTCAGCTTGTATGAATCAATAACTGTTATTTATGTTCGTCATCTGTTCTGAGCCATTTTAGGATTAACTAATTTTACTATCTCCTTTGCAAAGCCCTGGTCTCACCCCGTTGAGACTTCTTGTTTAATCACGTGAAAATAACACATAGGAATGTATAAGGAAAATACTGACAAGGAAGGATCTCAGAAAGAAAACAGATGCTAAACAGGTAACAATGAGATGAGGTCATACATTTACTCAAGTGCTTTCAGTGGGTATGTTAAGGGATGGAAAATATTAGGCAGATCAGAGCTGCAAAGGCTCTAATCTCATTACATTCACATCACATGTTTCTCTTCGTCATGTCATTTTTATTCTTTCTTAGAGGATATCTGAAATAAACACTACTCATGTTTGGAGGACTGATCTTTGCCACTGGAGGACCATTCTCTTCACAATTCTTTACCAAAGTAAAGAATTATTTTTCAAAGGTTAGCCTTGTACTCCGAGGCTAGGGACTAAGGGAATCAGACCAACTCAAGTGGCCCAAGGCATGGATTTGAGCCTTAAGGAGCAGGATGTTCTGACAGGAGAGAGGGATGCTAGCTAAGAGGAAACCATAGAAGGATAGGAGCTGATAAAGTCTGTTATATCAGAAGCTATGAAAAGTAGGTACAGGGAAGTTAGGGAGCCAGTGACCCCCAATTCAAGCCAGCAGAGTGCTAGCTGCAGCACCGAATTTAGGTTTCCAATGCATTTTGAAAGAAAGACTAAAATAGTGGTCCCTATGAAGAAACACAAGGGTCCATTACGTATCTGTGATAGTATTTCCGTCCACTTTGCACATTTTTTATGCCTGGACTATCTTCTCTGGAAACTTTTAACTTACATTAAGTTATACTTATGTTGGGTGATTATGGATTTTCTCCACTTTTTATCATATGTTCAGACATTTCTTTTCATGATAACATAGAGCCCAGGAAACAACTAAGGGTCTTGGTTAAAAAAATAAAAATGACTAAAATTCCTGGAGAACATCTTCTAAAAATTGGCTTTGAGGGTCAGTCTTTTCTCTTGTGTGATTTCTGACAGAGAAATGATATGATTAAAAAGCCCAACAAAATGATGATTATTCATAGCATGCAAGACAGTTTTCTCTGAATCCCATCTTTATTTGATTATAATCGAGGTCAGAGTTTTTTCCGGATGTTTCCTGCCAGCCTAAAGTGGATCCTTTGTTTTGTAAGAAAAGGGCCAACATTCATGGCTTGGCCTCGCTGCCCGCTCCTTCTCACTTCCTGAGGCTCGATGGGTCACAGCCAAGGCATTCAGAGAGGGGACCAAATGACAGCCTGCTCCCTGTCTTCTGTTCACTCGAGTATGGTGGGAACTGATTTTATGTCAGACCAAGATGGGGTTCAAGAGCATTGTGAGATGTTCTCAGGGTTCACAGAATCCCAGGGTGAATGAGTGATTTCCTTGGTACTTGGAAATTCTCCAAGAGGGCGACCGGCTCATCTAGTTTAAAGGAGACTAGAAGGGTCAGAACTTGGACTGGTGGAGACAATGTTAAGGTAAGTTGCCAACTGTGAGTCAGTCTTCCCTCAGAGGCGTTTATTACATGCCTTGCTGAGTGCAGAGCTCTGCAGGAGCAATTAGCAAATGCTAAGCTCAAGCTGTACAAAACTGAGATATCACAGTTCAGGGAGGTACACGGCTGCCTACTCCCTGCCCACTTCTAATCATCTAATCCTAGTTTAACTCTTCTCCAAAACATTCTTACATTATCTACATCAGTGGTTCTCCACGGGGGTTGGGGGAATTCTGCTCCCCAGGAGACATTTTTGCTTGTTGAGCCTGGGGTTGTGCGGAGAGGTTGTTACTGGTATCTAGTGGTTAGAGACCGACAGATGCTGCTAAATATCCTACAATGCACACAACAGCGCCCTCAGCAAAGAATTATCCAGGCTAATATGTCAATAGAGCTGAGGTTGGGAAACTCTGATCTAAATGATCTGGTTTAAGCAATATAACAATTGTGTTTTATTATCCATGCTTTAGTCTTTAGTTTTTAATGGGAGCTTGTTAGGCCCAAGCCTCGATAATGCACTCTAGGCATATGGATTTACAAGGCTGCTTTTATCTTTATTTATCCATATTTTCATTTATTAAATGAACACTTTTAAGCTGATGAAAATATGTAGGAATACTGTGAATCTTAATTATCTCTCAAATTTGGTGAGGTGAGGCAGCGTATCATAGCCAAGGGGAGACACTGAGCAGGAGGCAGGAAGAACTTTTAGGGACTAATGGTGCCACTTGGTGGAGCCTCTGCTATAGTCTGAATGTCCTCCCAAGCTCATGTTAGAGTTTAAGCCCCAGTTTGATATTTGAAAGCTGCTGCCTTTAAGAGGTGATTGGATCATGAGGACTAGGCCTCATGAATGGATTAATCCATTCATGGATTAACGGGTTAATGGCTTAATGGATTATCAGGCAGTAGACTCGGGGCTTTATAAGGAGAGGAGGAGGCATGTTAAGGCGTGTTCTTGCCACTCTCGCCATGTGATAACCTGCATCCCCACAGGACTCCGCATAGAGCTCCCACCAAGAAGGCACTTACCAGGTATGTCCCCTAGACCTTGGACTCCCCAGTCTCCAAACTGTAAGAAATAAATTCCATTTCTTTATAAATTACCCAGTTTCAGGTATTCTGTTATCAGCAACAGAAAACGGACTAATACCGTCTCCACGTAGCAGCTTCCACATCTTGGACGATGGGGATGGGCTTTATCTCAAGGTCTTTTGGGACTCTGACGTTCTGTTATTAAAAACTCCTAGTAGTGGAAACCCATTTCACCCATTTATGTGTCTTCACCAACTATTTCTCTTTCCCTTTCTCTCTCCCACCAAAACACCTTCCCAAAGATTGTCATTTTCCATTGCAAAAGATTATAACTTTGTTATATCAAGACTTATGTCTAAACACCTCCTTTTCTCCCCACTTGAAAACCATCTTCTGGAAGCCTCCCCTGACCCCAAACACACCCATGGCTCCTGGACACGTACATTATCTTATCCACAGGCTGTGGGCACCTTTACACATAGTGAATATGCTCATATTCTGGTTGCTCTGTTTTTTATGTCTTTTTCATCCTAAAATCTATGTTTGCCTTCTCTATCAGTAGATAATAGAGTTCTTGAGTATAAGCATCATGTAATTTAATGATCATACTTTATAGAGTGTGGAGTTGTTTTTTTTTTTTTTTTCCCACGCTGTATTATCTTTAATTAGTACACAGACATTTCTAACATGTCACCCAGAGACCATTTCATCCACTGCTCTGTTTGGCTGCCAGTCTCTTATCTCTCTCTTCAGCAATGGTGAGGCGGATACCTTTTCCTCGGGGAAGAGAAATCCATGGTTTGTTGCCTTTGCCAATAACAAAAATGTTGGAGAGCCGGGTGGCAAAGCTGTTGCCATTGGCATCTTTCACATGAACCACATCGAAAGAGCCAGGATGTCTCTCTCTGTTGGTAATCACACCAATTCTTCCCAGGTTAGCACCCCCAGTCACCATACACAGGTTACCAGTGTCAAACTTGATGAAATCTGTGATCTTGCCAGTCTCCAAATCAATCTGAATGGTGTCATTTACTTTGATGAGGGGATCAGGGTAGCGGATGGTACAAGCATCATGGGTCACCAGGTGAGGGATTCCTTTTGTGCCCACAAATATCTTTCTCACTTTGCACAACTTGTACTTGGCCTCCTCAGGTGTAATACGATGCACAGCAAAACGATCCTTGGTGTCATAGATCAGACGGAACTTCTCTCCAGTCTTATCAATGCTGATGACATCCATAAAACCAGCAGGGTAGGTTATATCAGTTCGGACCTTGCCATCAATCTTAATGAACCGCTGCATACAAATCTTCTTTACTTCATCACCTGTCAGGGCATACTTAAGTCTGTTCCTTAGGAAAATGATGAGAGGGAGACATTCTCTCAGCTTGTGGGGACCGGTGGATGGACGAGGAGCAAACACACAAGTCAGTTTATCCAGCATCCAATGCTTTGGAGCTGCTACCCTCTTCAGATGTTTCTTGGGACCATGAGCCATGGCTGCGCTAGCACGGAAAGAGCATAGAGTGTGGAGTTTTTGATGGACAGTTACAAGTGCTTTTCTAGTTATTAGCAAGAAACAAGGTATTACCAACCCACAAACACAGTTTCTGAGTGAAAAACAGAAAGGTTAAACGACATTGTATACAGAGATGAAGACAGTAAATGCCCCCCACTGGGTGTGTGTGAAAACAAAAAAATCAGGGATGTAGATTGTGTTGACACACAGAATCTAATTTTAATTAACTCTGTAAACAATAATTTAATGGATAAATTCCATAAAATTATTTCATTAAAATATAAAAAGCAATTTGTAATTTGATTTTGGAAACATATTAGACAGACATATTCTCCATTTTGTCTCCCTTTCTCTGTTTAAAAGCCCTCTCCCCAAATTAAATATTTACCAAACTTCTGACAGGTTCCAAGGTCCTTCATGAAGCTTCTCTAGTAATTACCCGGGTGACTTTTGGCAACTCATTTAATCTGCCTGGATCTCAGTTCTCTCCTGTACAAAACTGAGAGAATCGACCATCATCTCTAAGGTCTTTCCAGCTTCTAATTTTTGATGGATTTAAGATAGTAAGTCTCAAGCTGAACTGCACAGAGAATCACCTGAATAGCTCTTAAAAATCATAATGCCCAGGTGATGCCCTAGACCAAATAAATCAGAATCTCTGGAGGTGGGACAAAGCAACAATATTTTTCTAAGCTCCCCAGGTAATTCCAGTGTTTAGCCCAGTTGAAGCCCAGTGTTCACCCCTGACTTACAATAAACTAAGTTTCTTAGGCCGGTGGCTTTCTGAATGTTTTAAAAATGGCCCACTGTCAATAAGAACATTTCATATTATGCCCAAGTACACACGCGTGAATAGTTTAATATTTTAGTAAAATCATTTTGTGGAATGTAGTTGTCAAATTTTATAAGACAATTCACATGAACTATGATATTTTCTATTCCATCTTATTCGTATATATATATGAGTGAGAGAGAGAGAGAGATCGAGATTGATATTTTGTTTAAATTTCATGACCCAGAGATTGAAAACCACTGCCCTGGCCACAGGCCGTGTTCTACAATTTGACCACTAGATGGAGCCCTCGCATTTAAAGAATGGAAAGTGCATTCCAGATTCTGAACTCTAGAGAGCAAAGTAAAAATACATATGTATATGATTTAATATTAATTTTACATCCAGACAAAAAGTTATTTTCTAAGAAAAGGAGGAGCATGGCTGTTGGAAAAATGAAAGTTATGTTAACAGGAGCTAACGCCGATGAAGGATGAGACGCTGTCTGTGTTGGATGTTTTCTCTGGCCCCTTCACGACCACTACTGCCTGATGAGATGGTCCTTACACCCCTTTTCCAGCTGGGGAAACTGAGTGCTGGAAAGGTTAAGTACCATAAAAAAAAACCCTCAGTAAATGGCAGCTGTTGTTACCGAGGAGCCTGCAGGTGGGGAGGGATGGGTTTGGAATCTAATCACAAAGTTACAAAGAGGTTGAGGCAGAATTTAAGTCCAAGTGCATTGGACTCTTGTTTCTAGCTATGACAAAATGCAAAACATTTAAGGTTCATAACATGAATAAGTATTAAATCCGTACAAAATAGAAGCATACTGGACTTTTTTTCCTTTTCCCTGTGATTCTAGGCTTCAAAGTACACACATTTAAAGGAAAGGCGAATTAACAGCACTGTAGGGAGAAACAGAGCAGCCTTAGGCAGGGGCTCTGATGACAGGTCTTCTGGTTTCGTTCAAAGTTCAAGGGATTCTACTGCCGGGTTTTCAACATGGAAAGGACACGGAGGGGCTTTTGCACAGCTAACTCCACTTCATTCCCCTCTCTGAGCAAATGCCTTTTCCTCAGGGAGGCATTTCTTGGTCATCTGTGATAATAGCTCCGTCCTCCATCCCTTTACCTGGTTTTATTTTTCACCAGAATTTAGCATTAGCAGACATTATATTTAATATCTTTTATTTATCAGCTCTCTGTCTCTTCTCAACTAGATGTGAACTCTATAATAGAAGTTAAAAAGTCAGTAACCCACACTGGAGGGGGCAAATGTGGAGGTATTGCTTAATGTGTGTAGAGTTTCTGTCTGGGGTGGTGAAAAGGTTTTGAAAGAGCTGATGGTGAGGGTTGCACACATTATGAATGTAATGAATGCCAATGATTTGTACAATGGTTAAAATGATAAATTTTATATTATGTATATTTGACCACAATAAGAAAGTCAATATCCAAAATTCAAATCTGCAGAGTGACTTAAGAAGATGTAACTATCACTGAGTGCTTACTATGTACCAAGCACCTTACATCTATTAACTGAGTGAATCCTCACAGCAACCCCGTAAGGTAGACACTATTATTGTTACCATTTTACAGACGAGGAAACTGAAGCCCAGACTGGTTGAGCAACTCACCCACGGTCCTTCAGCTGGTAAGTAGCAGAGGCAGGATGTGAACCTAGCACATAATCACAACAAATATTTGTTACAAGAATAAATACTTCAAAAAGGCTGCTCTGGCTGCTGGGTAGAGAATAGAGTACAGGGGATGAGAGGAGGTGTGGGGAGCAGTCAAGAGGCTCTGGTAGAGGAAAGATGGGCTCTGCCTAAAAAGATGGCAAAGACAGTGGAGGTACAGACAAGCAGATGGTTTACATATACTTAAGAGACAGAGACAACAGGACCTGCTGATGGGTCTGACTTGAGATGAAGTTTAGATCTAAGACTGCAGTGTCCAATATGGTAGCCATTAGCCACGTGTGGCTACTGAGCACTTGAAATGTGGCTAGTTAAGAAATGAGATTGTGCTGTTGAGTGTAAAATATATTCTGAATTTCAAAGACGTAGGACACAAAAATCCTGAAATATCTCAATTTTTTATTGATGTCGAAATGGAAATATTTTGGATATACTGGGTTAAATATATTATTACATTCATTCTATTAAAAAATGTGACTACTAGAAAATGTAAGATGGCATATGTGGCTATCAGATGGCACTGATTTAGGATAATGTTTTGGTTTTTTGCTTGAATGATGGAGTTAATGGTGGTGCATTACCAAAGTGGAAAAGATAGAATGGGTCAGGAAAAAGCAGGTTTAAGGACAGGTATAAGAAATGCTGCTCTGGACAAAGTTTGCGATGCCTGGGAGATATCTAAGTGGAGATGTGGAGCCCAGAGCTCATAGTCGAGGTCAGAGCTGGCACTATACATGTCGGTGGCATTAGCATGCAGCTGATACTGAGAAATGAGTTAGCATAAGGAACCCTCTGGAGAGTCTTTATTTAGGGAGAGTCCACGACCAACCCTGGGACACTCAAACATTTAGGGTTTGGGTAGAAGCAGGAGGCCAGATATTTCAGAAACCACACTACATTTGCATGTTCAATATTCTAGTTAGGAAAATATCTATACATTCATCATGATTCATGTCAATGTATTTTTGTTTGGAATTTGATTTTTTAGGGAGAAAAACTGTAGATTATTTCAATATACACTTTAGGATTGCTTTTCTATTCTTCTAAATAACATTAGCATAGTTTAGCTGCAGAAATCCCTGGAAAACTTTCTTTATAGAGAAATAACAAACTCAGTAATGATGAACAAGTACCATAGATAAAATCTCACAAAATCCCTAAATATTCAACACCAAGGGGGGGGAACCTCTTGAGCTTTTATATGACAATAAGTACATGTGGAAATTGCCTTGGCAGGGTGATGTACTAAAAGGGGGTTGTGTTCTCAGAGATTAAAAAACTTCATTTGATTCTCAAATGAAGTATTTCTTCATAGGACTCAGGTTTAGACAACAAAGAATGCTAAAGTGGTGAGGAGCTCGAACTCTGGCTGCCAGCTACATCTGAGTTAATGAACGCACTTAGAATTCCCAGCATGTGGTGAGCACTTGGTAAGCATTATTGTTGTTGTTGTAAGTAATACCAGAATGCTCCCCACTCCCATTAATTTCTATCACATTAATAGGGGTGTCCATATCATTGGTAACGATTTGTCAAACCAGTCTCTGTGTTTACTATCCTCATTCTCATGAAGCAGCACATGCTTTCCTGCAGGTGTGTCCCTTGGCTTGGTGTTAAGGTAAAACTTTCTCTGTGCTCCTGATGTTTCCATATGAAGGGACCCCCATTAGAGTAGCACTTTGGGGTCCCCACCCCTTTTTAATCACTCCTTTGCAGAGTGGGAAATTGACTCTTTGGAGGATTTGGGAGATGGGGCTGAGTATCTCTTTTTTCGTATCTATCTGCTGGCAGAGAGAACATGTTCTGCTCTGCTCCTCTGAGCAGCAAGTTTCATACGGATGGGACCCTTTGCCTGGGGGAGCCTTGAGGCTGTCTGGCTGTGAGGAGGTAAGGCAGGGTTGTGAAATTTTGGCAAACCCACTTGCTTGAGGATTCCCAACAGCTAGACTCATAGAAAAGGTGAGTTTTAAAATTGTTAGCTGCCCTACTTGGGTGTTTCTCTCTCAGTTGTTTAAGAATTTAAGCAGAGGAGAGAGGGGTGTTATTTACTGATCCACTTAAATTTCCAACATTTGGTGCATTCAGCTGGGAACTTTGAGAAATAGACCAAGAGTAGAGAGACTTTTAGTGAGGCCAAGGTGCATGACTTTGGGCCTTCAGAGGCAGCAGGGAGAGTCGTGTGCTTTCATGTTGGTAGTTGGCAGGTGTCACATCACATCATGCAGCTGCGTGTTACCACTGGGTTTTACTGCTGGCTTTTAACTGGTGTGACCCAGCAGACGAATTCAGGCTCTGGCAAGTATGGGCCCGATTGGGTCTCAACTCTGATTTGGGATGGCTTTACACACAGGTGAAGGACTATTTATATGTGGGCAGGGCTGCAGTTGCCAGCCTCAGAAAGCAGTCAGAATGAGGGCCAAGAGGTGGAAAATGTTCTTTTGTGTAAAAGCCTTTTAGATAGTAGGGAGCTGAATGATATTTTGCCACTGTTTCTCAGCTCTGCCTGTTGGTCAGGACTTGCAAGAGCAGATAAAACTGAGCTCCATGTGTGCTGCAGAATACTGGTAGGGTCTAGCTCAAAGTACTAGAGCCAGGCCCAGGAGAAAGTACTGTTTGGCTCTCTCAGAATCCATGAACTACCTTCAGGCCCCAAAGAGGGAATTGATATGGCTAACATCTTGTAATTACGTGGCTTGCCAAAGGCTCTCAAGAGTCACCATCAAAAGTAGTATGTTCAAAATAAATAGAATATGCCATCTTCTTGGGTTGAGATAGAGAACAACTCAATAAAATTATTATAATTCCAAAGACCTATCACTAGGAATCAGGGAATGAAGGAAGAACTCAAGGGCTTTGACAAATGCGTTTCAGTATGACAGTCCTATCAGGAGATGTGGAAGACGGAGAACAAAATACAGAAGGCAAACTGATTAGAAGCTAAAAGAAAGAAAGATTTCCTTGAGGGAAAGGCTGACATCTCAGAAGACAGGCCAGATAGATACGAAACCTTTGAAGGCCAGAAGAGACAGCAGTAAAACAAAAGGAAATGTGCCTAAGTCTGTCTGCTCCTAAGAAAAAGTTATCAGAGAAGTAGAGAGACAAAAAAGCTGTTACTAGATCAGACAGGGTGACTTGGGCCCAGTAGAACCCAACAGAGAACAGAAAGCAAGACCTCGGAAAACAAGCTGAAATTACTCCACTAGAGGGCGCTAGAACCCAGAAAACTTTTGCAGAGACAAATTCAGAGTCCACGGTAAGAGCGTTTGGGGACCCACATTCTGAAGACTGGGTCAGTGTACAAAGCAGTTACACATGTGGACATATTTGATGTGGAAACACTAGGGAAATCAGCATAAAATACACAGAGAATTCCTAGGTGAGTTTTCAGGTGACAGAGCCATTTTAGGGGGCATGCAGGTGTTCCCTATGCCTTAAGGGATTTGCTTGAGAAGTTTATGAGATGAGAACTCTAAGAGAAGGCAGAGACAAGATGAGACATATTGTGTGTGCACAGAAAGGACAATAATGGAGCAAGTCCAGGTCTAGGGTCCATGCTTATCTGAGGGAAGACTATGACCCAGGTAGGATTCTCCAATTTAGAGATAGACACAATCTGTTTGAAAAGTAGAAGTCTCTGGCATATCAAGAGACTCATAACCTAGTATTTCTCACTGTGGGAGACCCCACTTGGTAAAATCTAAAGAGATATCTTAGAAAATCAATCGTATTGGCTATAGATCAAAAGGGAGTCCCGTATGTGTTAGAAAAAGGAAAAAACCAAGTTAAGGATTAGGTTCAACTGTCAGAACTCGCCCTGAGTCTTCCTCGGATTAGATTCCTCAGAGGAGGATTACACAGAGAAACGGTTCTTAGGTTTTGAACAGTCAAAAGCTGAGTAAAGACTGTTTCAAGTAGAACATGGTAGAATAAATGGTTTCCAGTAGGCTCTGGAGACATCAATAACACTTTCAGTTCAGGAATCTTTATAGGGCAGTTTTCCGTTAGAACATATCTGTGGATTCTATGAAAATCTTTCCTCAATGAAGCCCTGGGGTGCCAGAACCATGGGCTTAAAGGGGAAAAGGGGCGGGAGAGGTGTGGAATATGACCAGTGGGAAAGACGGGCCACTTGAGAATAAAACTTGATGTCTGAGACTGCCCCCACTCCAAATTTCTAAGTTTGTACGGCAGGGGTGTCTCAACATTACGTCCTGCAATGAGAGAGAGCACACTTTAATATGCTGAACTGAGTGCCAAAACTCATCTCTTGATGGAAGTGTTCTCCTAGATAAATCTAGGCTCACAGGTTACAGTCACCAGGGTGCATACACAGACCAAATGGCATCTGGCAAGGTGGAAACCAGGGCTTTTCCTGTCGACTCTCTCCCAGCTGCTAGCACTGAATTCTCTGCCGTGGTTTTTGGCAACACAGTGTGGATCTGGGGAATGTAAGGTGCCTGGGCTAACTTCTTTGGTGCCTGAGGCTGGCTTATTTTCTAAATTTCATGGGTGTGTGGCCAGCACTATGATAGCAGTGTTTTATTACCTCTTTAGAAACACAGAATAACAATTCATTTGTGAGATGCTGGAGTAATAACACTCATCCAGAGGAGCACAGTCCCAGCTTGTCCAAGGTGTCAAAAACGTCTCTGAATGAGACTGAGGAGAATAAGATATTGAGAAAGATCAATTTTGAATAATTTAAAAAAATTTATCCCACAAAAGCAAGAGAATTTTCTTTCTTTCTTTTTTTTTTTTTAAAAAAAAAGATGACTGGTAAGGGGATCTTAACCCTTGACTTGGTGTTGTCAGCACCACGCTCTCCCAAGTGAGCCATGGTCTGGCCCAAGAAGAGAATTTTTCTTAATGTCAATTATTTCAAAATTTGACTTAACTACTTTGTATTTTAATTCTTTGGAAGATTGATTTTTTAAACTTTAATTTCTCCCTGTGTAATTATAATGGAATGAAATTTATATTCAACTATAGAACTCTGGATAGTATTAGCATTTCATTATTGCAAT
Source organism: Cynocephalus volans (assembly GCF_027409185.1). Classification (NCBI taxonomy): domain Eukaryota; kingdom Metazoa; phylum Chordata; class Mammalia; order Dermoptera; family Cynocephalidae; genus Cynocephalus; species Cynocephalus volans. The sequence goes on along the minus strand of NC_084468.1, from coordinate 33,423,258 downwards.
AGATACACTGTCATTTAATCTCATTACAGAACCTCTGAAGGGCGGTGTTGGATGATGTGGCTGTACGTAATTTGGGATGAGAAATGTCAGACAGACTGCATTTCAGATTTAGGTACAGAGTAGCCTTGGTATTAATTTACTAATTGTGTATTTCTGTCCTGGGATTAATTTAATAACTGTGTATTTCTGGAGCTTTTGGGGGACAAAATGAACGTTGCCTTGCTATGGTCCAGGGAGGATGCCCACAGAAGCAGTAGATGTTAATGGGGGATTAGCCTCCTGGAGATGGGGGCAGTCCTGCCCTGACAGATGTTAATCTCCTCCCTGGGGGGTTGTGGGGCGCCATCATACACCTGGATAATTCACAGTCTTAATGGTTGAACCTAGTGAGGTTGAAAGAACACAAATCTGGGGATGTTCAATGGGCTTCCTACATCCCACTCGGGGTGTTTCCATTTGGAGGAGTTCCATTAGAGTAACGCCCCTGGCCTTTCTTCACCTTCAACTCCTATGTCCTTCACATGCTCCACCCAGGAGAGGAGGAGTCACTTAACCAAGTGGCGGTGCGGGAGAAAGGATGGGATATGGGTGATTCGGCCCCTTCTCTCTCTTTCTGGGATCTGTCTTCCTGCAGGAAGGGCTCATACAGCTCAAATCCTCCACAGAACACATTTCAGGCTTTGGGGGGTCAGTGGGCCGAGGTATTACAGGATGGCCAGTGGGTGGGCCATTCTGTCTCTTGAAAGATTTATTAATTTTGCTTGGCACTGGATCTAAGCCATTTTCTTTAATAGCTTTATCATAAAAAAGGTGACATTTTAATCTCCATCTATCTTATTCCTGTAACCATATCTCAGAGGTTCTGAATTTAAGCAGGGAAAAGAAGGGCATTTCCTGATCTGCTAAGTCCCTAACTCTTGGGCTCCATGAAGACCGGGAGGAATGTCTGTCTAAACTACTTAGAATCGATGAGGAATGTCTGTCTAAACTACTTAGAATCGATGCAGGCTCCGAATTCCACCTGCCTGGGCTCACATTCCAGCTCTGTCACTTACCGGCTATGTACATTTGAGAAAATTTTTTTAAATCTCTGAAAATATCATTTGTAAAATGGGAATAATGTGGCACCCACTTCATAAAAGTTTTGGTGAAACAAAATGAGACAATGTTGGCTACTTATAAAACCCACTTTTTTGGTCCGTGGTTCTTTAGCATGTAGTTCCCAATAATAATCATAGCTAGCAATTATTTAATGCATACTATGAGTAAGGTCTGTGCTAAGCATCTCATTTAATCTTCACAAAACTGTGTAGTAAGTGCTAATATTATTCCAATTTTATAAATGAAGCTGTTGAAGCCGAGAGAGATTAAACATTTGTCCAAGATCACATATGACATGAACAATAGAGCAGATATTTGAATCTGACAGCCTGAACTCAGAGTCCATCCTCTTAAATAGTATGCAATCTCCCCATTTATTAACTACCTATTATGTGAATGGCACATATTAGGGGCTTTGTCTCATATAATTTCTCCAATCCTACATAGGTTAAGAGCACTTTATAATTAAACAGATGAGGTTTTGAATTCCAACTCTGCAATTTTCTCACCTAGCAATCTTGGAAAATTTAGCTAATCTCTCTGAGCCTCATTTTTTCAACTGTAAACTGGGACAATACCTACACCTCACAGGTTTGCTGTAAGGATTAAGTGAGAGAATGCTTAATACTTGGCCCACTAGAAGCATTCAATGAAATGCACCAATTCTTATTTCCACTTCACCAATGAACAACAGAACTGAAACTCACTTAGCCTCACAAGTGGCAAAACCAAGTTCAAACCCTGATTTATCAAACTACAAAAAGCATGCCTTTTCCTTTGTTATTCTTGTTTCCAGTAATTGCTGGCTTTTCCAGTGCTAATTTCCCCTTATATCACCCAGGTCTTCCTGGGGAGAACAAAACCATTCTTTACTTCTTTGAAAGATACCCTGGGGTAAAACAGTGGATTTCCATTTGTGTTCCATGTGGTCGGTTTAGGGCCTCCAGGAGTGAAGTGGGAAGAGAGGTGAGGAGGAGAGAAATCCAAGTGCCCAGTCCACCCGGCTTCCTCTAGGATGATTCTGCCTTCATTTGCATTATAAAGAGAGAACCTGAGTAAATTTTAATCTAATAAAAGTGCTCCTTGACAAAACAAAAACAAGCAAAACCTCTCTGAGAGCCACAGGCCTGCTTGCAGTCAGGAGGCCTAGGGCCAGCCACTTCAGCATTTACTAGTGTATGGCCCTGGTCAATTCTGTTTCACAGTTATTGGATGTCATTTTATCCAAGTAACAAAAAGAATTATAAAACCTTACTGTCTCCTGAGGATATTGAGGATTATAATAAAACATACGAAATGTGCTTTGTGAAACACACAAGAATGGCACAAAAGTGAACCTACCCCAAAGCTAGACTGTCAGGGTTTGAATTTTGGCTCCCTGACTTACTGTGTGATTCCAGGCAAGTTACTCAACCTCTCTGTGCCTCGGTTTGTTCTGCGAAGTCAGACAGCAATACCGTCTTTATCATGCTATTGGAAGAACTAGACGGTTTAGAATATGTCAACTCTGCTCTGTGTTTGTTATATTTATTCTTATTCTTAGGTTTGACTGACTACATTAGCTCTGTCCATCATAATTCTTCCTATGAAAAGCCTACAGAGCAGACCAGAAAGAGCTGCCCTTTTCCGAACCTTAAATACAACAAAACACTGGGCAAATTCATAAGCCCTGTCATGTGGTTTTCCACTAAATTACCCAAACAACCAGAATAAAAGAGATTTTTGGAAGGGGAGGGGTTCGAAGTGAAGGGCATAAAGGAGTCCAAATTATCGAGCATTTGCCAAGCTTTACTTTATACAATTAGCCTGAAAGTTGAGTTATAAAATGGGAACTGAAATTCTAAGTAGCTTTATAACCTCAACACAAATGCATTCAAACTATTCCATTAGTTTTATAGTTTCTAATTGTAAAACTATAAAAACAAATGTTTGTTCCCAAAGTAGCTTTAAAACAACATAGTCCTTGTGAATCTCAACAAAATGCCCAATTCTTTAAACTTCTCAGTTTTGAAGAAAATCAGTTGTTGAGCCCAGCATTACAGAGAAAGCAGTTTTTTTTTTTTTATTTTTTATGATTTACAAAATTCCATTTAGAGAGGACACATGGGGGGGTGTATTGAAAGAAACACTTTTATAAGAGTCACCAAATTATAAGTACCGCTGACTCAAAGGTCACTCAAATAAAAAAATAAAAATATATTCAGCGAAATAAAGCAAAACATAAGAGCCAGCAGAAAGGTAATTGCATAACAGGCCAAGGAATTGTCCCTAAGATCCTGGCAAAAGCAGGTTAGAATTTGGCTGGTAGCAGGCCTTTCTACATGAGAAAATCAAGCTTCCTCCTAACTTCTTTGAAATTGTGGACTATTATTCAAAATGAAACATCAACTAAAAGACACCCTGTCATGCTGCTCACTTCCTTAACCAAGAGCCTCATCAATATTATGATTTGTTTTTTGGCCTGTGTTTTACTTTTCTCTCTTGAGAAAGCTTAGATAATAAAATTTAACTTAAACCCATCCATTAAGATGATTGTTTCATATGTCCTTTATTTCAATTCAGACATCAGTATGGAAAAGTGTAATAACAGAACATTGAAGCTGTCCAAACCGAAGTCACTGTTAGTATGTCATGAAGTGGCTGTCACAGGGATGAGCAGCCAACACAGACCCAGAAGTTGGGGAGGGTGGGCTGGGGGTGGATGAAGGGCATAGAGAGTAAACAATATTTTCTTAATCATCATAACCAAAATCAGGCTTAGAAATATATTTTAATTATAAAATATTTTTATAATTTTAATTTCACTTTTTACTGACAAATAATAATTGTATATAATTAAGTGGTATAATGTGTACACGTTTATAATGTGAAATGATTAAATCAGGCTAATTAACAAATCCTTCACCTCACACACTTATTTTTTTGTGGTGAAAACACTTTCAAAATATGTTTTAAGTTATTTTATTCTAAGATTTATTTTTCTCTTTAACTTTTATAATAACCTTGGTCTGACAATGAAAATTTAAAAAAAAATCTTGACATTTGCAGGTCTTTATAAAACCTTATCAATAAATTTCATTTTTTATGTTTTACTAAATCAAGCATTGGGATATATTTTTGAAAACATTTCTCTTTCAATGGAAAGAGAAGGAAGGGGATGAATACTCTGTTTGCTCCAGTCCATACCGTGGTTGCTACATCTTTGTCATCAAATCACACTGTAATTGGGGTGGTCAATACTCTTGCATCTGCCCTTGAGTCTGACCTACATGGCACTGATCTGTAATTCAGTCCATCCTACAGAGAGTGGTTAGCAAACAGTTAAAACTAAAACCTGCCCTTGAGAGCCTATATTTGAGTATTTCTATTTTTTTTTCAAAATTCTGCAACAGAAAATTTATAAAATGTTTTTAGAGGCTAGCTAGGTGGATTCATGACATCGCAAACCATAAAATGTCCTTTAGAAGTTGAGTAATTTTAAATTCAGCCCAATATGGTAGATATGTATTCCTAACACATATCAGGGTTTATGGTAGGTACTTGGGATGGAGGACGAAGATAAAAATTCCTACTGAGGATTCATTATCTACTGCGGGAGAATCGTAAGTATGTACAAAACTCATTTTAGTCTAAATAGAGCTACATATGAGTGATAGGAAAGTATGGAGCAATATTTAAAAATAGTTACCATTCTGGAGGCTATTTGTGGACTAAATACTTTGCATTTATTATTTAATATTGACAAAAAACTGATGAAGTAGTATTATCAATACCCCACTTTGAGAAAATTGAGGTTCAATGAGGTTAAGGTTTGTGGGTTTAGAATTAACCTAGATTTCTAGGAGTAACTGGATAACTCTCCCTAGCAGCCTCAGTGTGAGAACAATATACCTGGTAATAGTGATATTCTACTTAAAAGTTAAAGGCATTTATCTTTCTCCAGAGCCTCTGACAAAAAATGACTGTGTTCTTAACCATTAGCTACGTTGCTTTCTCTGAGGCAGAAATTAACAGGCAAGTCACAAGATAAAATTCCAATGGCTGAAAAACATATGAAAGTGTTTTTCAACATCACTGATAGCCAAATATGTCAACTAAATATGACATCCTTTTTTTCACTTACCAAATTTTCTAAAGTTTTAAATAGTGATACTATTTAGAGCTGATGAGGTTGCTCCAAGATAAGTATTTTCATTTTCTCTGGGTAGGAACACATATTGCAAAATCTTTACAGAAAACAAGTAGAAAATCAAGATAGTTCATAAGTTTTCATGTCCCAGATGGGGCAGCCTGTCCAGTGAGGGGCTCAGGCTGTTTCAACTCATGTTGGAAAATGGAAAAAGGGAAGCTAGTGCATGCGAAGAGATCACATGGTGAGAGAAGCAGCAAGAGAAAAACAGAGGAAGCCAGACTTTTTAACAACCTGCTTTCCCAGGCACTAGTCCATTCTCTCAAGAGCGAGAACTCACTAACCTCGCAAAGAAGGCATCGACCTATTCATGAGGGACCTGCCCCCACGACCCAAACTCCTCCTACTAGGCCCCACCTCCCAACACCTCCACCTTGGGGACCAAACTTCCACGTGAAATCTGGTGGGAACAAACCACATCCAAACCATAACACCTAGAAATTCTGCATCTTGGAGTTTATCCTCAAGGAAAAAAGTAGGCAGTTTGAATTTATATAAAAAATTTAAATGCATTAATATTTATAATAAACAATCAGCAATGACCTATATAGTTAAAAATAAGGAAATGTTTAAATACATAACAGGTAATTCATATGCTAGAATATAATACAATGATTAAAATCATGATTTCAAAGCATATTATCATTGGAAAATGCTTAGGATAAAACATTGGAAAAGAGTTCTCTAAGGAGACAGTGTGACACAATGGTTTAAGGGAGTGAATTCTGGATTAAGACCACCTGTGTGACTGCATGCTTGGCAACTTTGGGCAACTTAATTTTTCTATGCATCAATCTTTTCATCAGCAAAAAGGGATGACAACAATACCTACAGCAGAAGACTCAACAAAATTAAATAAAAATATGCAGATAAGCATTTAGCATGGAGCCTTGCACATGTTTAAAACATTAGTTAAAATATTAATGGCGATAATCTCTGAATGGTGATATTATAGGTGCTTTTTAAATTTCTTTATAATCATCTACAACTTCCCAATTCCTTTAAAAAAGCATTCATTTTATTATAGGCATGCCTATAGTAATCACAAAGTTGGTTATTAGCATGAGGCAGATATTTTTAAAATATTAGGGAAAAATCTGCTGCTAGATTTACAGAATTTATCAATGGGTCTTGAATGTTATGAGATGCCTCTTTTGGCATCAATTGAAATTAACATTTTCTCATTGATTTACTTATTAATGAACTTACTAATAGTAAATCTTCCTTATATTACTGGGATAAACCCTAAGTATAGTAGACACTAGTCTTAACCTACTCTTAAATCTGGTTTAGTAATTATTTTATAAAGAATTTTAAAAATCTGTATTAAAATTGATAAAGGGGGGGCTGGCCCCATGGCTCACTCGGGAGAGTGTGGTGCTGGTAGCACCAAGGCCATGGGTTCGGATCCTATATGGGGATGGACGGTGTGCTCACTGGCTGAGCGTGGTGTGGACCACCCCATGCCGAGGGTTACGATCCCCTTACTGGTCAAAAAAAAAAAAAAAAATTGATAAGGGGTACTATTTTTTTGTGTTGTATTAGGTTTGAAAGCCAGGGTTATACTGATTTTAAAAATGGATAGGATGGCTTTTACACCTTTGTCTGTCTTTATAGTGGAACAGCTTATCTAGAGTGGGAATATGTTCATTGAAAGCTTAAAAGAATACACAGGTAAAACCACTTTGCCTAGTTTTTGGAAGCAAAAGGAAATGAATTTTTGGAAGTTACACTTTGATGAACTTCCAACTTCTTTTACAGCTGTTTATCTATACTTTCTTGAATCTACTTTGGTTATTAACACCTCTCAGAAAAGTCTATCACTCAGCTTAGAAACTTAATAAGTATAAAGTTTTACATAGTATTTTCTTGTAATTTTAAAGTTTTCTTACTTGTGATATGTTTTAAAAAATCCTATACATGTAACTTTTATATATGTGGCACCTAGTCAGTGCTATGTATTAGTATTGTTTCTGTTATTCATATATCTGTGGCTAAATAACCTTTTTTATACTTAATTTTCCTTCTATGTATTCGACCTATTTTGTTAAATTCATCAAAGGTTTATGTTTTTATTATCACTAAAAATCATTTGTCCAGGTTTTTTCTTGTCCAATTCTATTTGATGACTACTTCCAACCCTAGTGTTTTCCTCTCATCCCTGGAAATACCTGTAATTCCAGGGCTGAATTGCCATTCTTTGTCCTCTATTTTTTCCCCTTTATTTTCCATCTCTTTCTGTGTACCAAGAAACCGTCTCATGTTTATTCTCTGTATCACTGACTTGATTTTTACTGTGTTAATTCTATTCTCTCTTCCTTGCAACCCACCCTTCCCTACCATTTATCTGTCTTTGCACATGAGTCTATTCTCTCCACGTTTTCAGTCTCAAGAGTCTTCTGCATGCTACTGAGATGCTGACATGTTTTCTACAGTCTTTCATTTCCTGCAGCAAATCATTTTCAGATACATTACCTCCCTAGTTCATTTTTCTTAATCTGTAAAATGTTTTTCAAAAGTTTTTGAGTTTTTTAAAAATACGAACTCGATGTTTGTGAATATATAGGATGTCTGGCTTGCTCTTTTGTTCTGATCTCTGTCCATTTAGGTGTTAGTCAGCTCTTCTCCCTCTGTTGCTAGAGGACAGACTGATGTCCTTTCTCTTCACTCAGAAACTAGTGTCTACTAGATATTTAGTAGATTTAGTTGGATCTTTTATCCACAACTGTTGCTAATTTTCTGAATGTTTTAGTGATGGGGCATATGAATATAAAGAATTCTCAGAAGGCAGTGCTATTAAGGTATTCATAACCAGCAACTAGTCTATTAGGAATATCCAAGACAAATTACAATAAGCTACCAAACTTCTATTATGTTCCTTGTTTATGGTGATTTGTAGCCCCTGAATTTGTACTGGACTGAGCTTTGACAATCCTTTTGAAAAGCTGTGTATGCACAGCAACGGACGGCTGCTCAGTGCACTTCCTGATACCGACCCAGATGTTCAGGCAAAGGGTAGGTAGTAAGGTCGGAATGGAGCATCTCATACCAAGTGGCAAGGGTAATGTTTAGAGAGAGTGGTTAAGACCATGAACCTCAATGTCAGTCTCTGGCTTCACATCCCACCTGTGTGCCTTTTTCCTTATCTGTAAAATGGGGATAATAATAGTACTACCTCACTAGTACTGTGGGGAGGTTACACAAATTACTGTATGTAAGGTGCAGAACCGTGCCTGGCACATACATAATACCAAGTAAATGTCTGCTGATATCATTATTTGTTGTCTACAGTGTGTGAATCTTAATTTAATCCGACATGTCTTATACCTACTTGCACTTCCTCCTTGCTTTAGTGTTGGTTTGAGCACTGTAAATTTTCTTTGCCTTGTATCTTCGTAGTTCACTGTGAAGCTTGGAGAGGCTACAGTGAATAGGACAGTTAGAGAGCTTTTCCAATATAAATCTGTATTATTTAATTCACATCTCCCCAAGGATTAGAGGGATGATGGCTTCTGTGGGAGACAAAGGAAGATGAGTGAATCATCTTTCCTTGATGAACAGAGCTTTCTGTGCTGCATAGCACACTGGCACATGGGTGTGCCTTAAGGTAGACAGTATTAGATTTGGAAATCAAAGGAAAAGAATAAAAGACATGGATTAGATCTGGGGGAAGGGTGGAAGTCAGGAATGCTATCCTTTGATCTTTGATCTTGATACATACAAGATGAAAACATACTAAAAAGGTGAGTTACTAGTAGATTCCTGTGCTCTAAAGGGATTTGAGATCCATTGATTAAGGGAACTCTGTAGGATTAAATGAACACATCTTAATTCAGAAAAAACAAAAGCTGAGTGAAGACAAATTGAGAAGCAGCATAACGGAGAGGTTAATACATAAACCCTAGCACCAGACCATTCATGTCTTGGGTTTCTGTCTTGCATTCTTCCTTACTAGTTGGGTGTCCTAGAAAGTCAGGCATCTTCTTTTTTCCTAAGCTACCTCACCAGTATGATGGTTGTAACAATCACAAGTTCCTCACAAATTATTGGGAAGAATAAATGAATTAATCCACATAAAGTATTCAGAAAACAGACTAAGTGCTCCACTAATGTTTTATATGTTTCTATATATCCTTAAATCTCCAAATATAAGAAGCTAGACATTCTTGTTTTAATAAAGAATAAGAGTCGAAGAAATGTGTGTTTTAATATAGTGTTGAGGTATAGAAATAAAGGTAGTAAGAAGTAAAGTGAGATACAAATAAAAGGCTATTTAAATGTACAATAATTATGCAGACAAAACCTATTGTAATTTCATCTAATAATGACCTGAAAATTCCATAGTAGCATATTTTCTATATACTATATATAAGAATGATACTAATTGCCTTATTAAAATGCACTATATTTTAAGTAATAGAAATGACTTGATCCTTGAAATTTACTTGCATCTTTTTGTGGAGGTTATTACCATGAACACAGTTCTGCTTCAGTCTAGAGGGAAACTATTAAAACAAAAAGTTTGCAATTGTAAGAATTCATTTCTTTGCACTAAAAAAAAAAATGTAAGGAAAAATTATTCTGCACTGCAAGGTAAAATTAGAATCTGAATACATATTTTTAACATTTTCTCCAGAGGAATAAAAAAAACGTAGAAGACATAAAATTCAAGTCAATTGGTTTGTGATGTCAAAAAAGAGAATTGGGTGAGACATTTGGTGCCCTCAAGTAAACATGAGCTAGTTTGTGTCAATCATAATTTTTGATCATACTTGATAAAGTGGGAAATGAGAAGCCTCTTGCCTCCTTAATTTCCTGAGAAGCCACAACAGATTTAATTAGAATAACAGTGGAAGTCATTACCATATCACTGATAAAAATGAACAGACACAGCTTTCTATTTTCTGAACTTTATTAAAGAAAGGGTTTAATAGTCTACTTTGTGAGCAGGAGCCAAGGGCAGCCCCCTCCACCCAGAAACAGGCAAGAAGCAGTGCACACCTGGGGCCCTAAGCAGGAGCCAAGGGCAACATCCTCTGCTCAGAAACAGGCAAGGAGCATGCTGAAAATACCACTTGTCCATGGGTGGCCCACCACGGCCAATGCTGCAGCCACAGCTGCTGCAAAAGCAACTTGATGCCACAGCAGTAGACATAGCCACTGTGCAGGTGGCACACTAGACAGTGGACTGCACTGACACAAAAAGAACTTTAAAAAATGAAGAAAACCTAAGAGAGCTAGCAGACAACCTTAAGGACACAAACATTCAAATCATGGGTGTTCCAGAAGGGGAGGAGAAAGAGAAAGGCATGGAAAACCTATTCAATGAAATAATAATGGAAAACTTCCCAGGTATAGGGAGAGACACAGACATTCAGATCCAAGAGGCTCAAAGATCCCCAAATAGATTCAACTCAAGAAGATCCTCTCCAAGACACATTATAGTTCAACTGGCAAAGCTCAAAGACAAAGGGAGGATCTTGAAAGAAGCAAGAGAAAAGTTTCAAGTCACGTATAAGGGAGCCCTGATCAGACTAACAGCAGACTTCTCAACAGAAACTCTACAGGCCAGAAGAAAATGGGATGATATATTCAAAATACTAAAAAAAACACCAGCCAGGAATACTATATTCAGAAAGGTTATCCTTCAGAAATGAGGGAGAAATAGTATATTTTCCAGACAAACAAAAACTTCAGGAGTTCACCACCACACCCTCAAGGGAATACTGCATCGGGATCTGAAAAACAATAATCACTCATCTTACTAGCTACTGTTCTGTTTGAACTCTCTGTTTTTTCATAGTTCAGTCTTGGTAGGCGCCATGTTTCTCGGAATTCATTCACTTTATCTAGATGACCTAACTTGTTGACCAACAATTATTCATAGTATTCTCTTATAACCCTTTGATTTCTGTAAATTTGGTTGTAATAACCCGTCTTTCATTTCTGATTTTAGTTATTGAGTCTTTTTTCTTAGTTGCTCGGTAAAGGTTTGTCAATTTTGTGGGTCTCATCAAAGTACTAACTTTTGGTTTTATTGATTTTCCCTATTTTTTTCTATTTTCTATTTCTTTTATTGTGCTCTAATTTTTATTATTTACTTCCTTTGCTAGGTCTGGGCTTAGTTTGCTCTTCATTTTCTAGTTTCTTAAGGTGTAAAGGTGATTGTTGATTTGAGATTTTTTTTTATTAATGTATGCATTTACATCATATAAATTTCCCTTTTAGCAAAAAGTAAAATAAAATAAGTAAAAATTAAAAAAAGAATGGGACAATAAAAAATAGTCTACTTTAGGTACCTATTAAGAGAAAATCAGAAAATGGTGATTATGATTAATAAGATATACTTATTGATTAAAATATTAAACTTTCTGGGGGCAATTAATTTGAATTCTGTAAATTTAAGCTTCTGGCTTATTCCAGAGTGGTTTTAGACATGGGTGTGCACAGGCAAATTGTTGTGGTCCAGGTACCAAGTACCCTAGGTGTGGCTTACATTGTACAGGGTCTCACATTAAAGGCAAGTAGATTAAAAAGCAAACACTACCTAAACTTAATCTGTAGGTTTGTTCATTCCATATAACAGTCATGAAAGTAAGGCTAGCCTGAACATTTTATAAACCAGCCGTAGCCTCATTATTCTTCCTATCTTGAATAAATGAAGTATAGAGAGGAGTATAATGACTAATTTAGACTCTTTTTAAGCATATCTCATCTGCCACGTTTTGGAAAAAGTTGGGTCCGGTACTTCACTGAGACTACTATAGGCAACTAAGATACAATTTCTTCCCTGCTGTTGGTTAATTAGGGTCACCTCTGTATTTACAACTGATTCAGGTTGCAGACCAATTTATTCATTTTCACAGGGACATAATTCAAGGCATCTCAAATGCTTATTCAGCTGCCTCTTCTAAGGCTGGGTAAAAATTAACAAGCCTGCTCCTATCTGCAGACAAAAAAATAATTTTATAGCTTAAGAGAAAGCACCACGATCAATCCATTTGTATGAAGGCATACACTTTAAGTTATGTCATAATGCTGGTGGTACACGAGCATTTGATTCTAGTCCAGAAACACTAATCTGGAAAACTTTCCCATAGGTCTGGAAAACTTGGAGCACTCATTACTGTTGTACAAAAATGTGCATTGTTAAACAATGTGTAAATGCTGAACTAAGTAGAAATAAGCAGAGATTTCCTCTCCCCAAGTCAAAAATCAAACAGTTAAAACTATTACCTCTTCCATAATCAGAGATATCATGTGTTAATAAATAAATAGAAGTACTAAACTACTTAAGTTTCCCCAAACCATTCACTTCAGATCTGCAGAATGGTTGTGCAGGTTTCACAACTTGTCATAGCAAAGCTGGAAAAGGGTGAGCAATGATAATCCTATAATTAGATCTGGACATCCAGTACAGAAGCGAAGCAAGGAAGAGGAGGAACAGGAAGAAGAGAGGGACCTCCTGGGACTTTGGGGGCTGCCATGGGCAGCTGACAATACAGAAAGGGCTATAAAGTGGAGAAGTCCCACAGGGCTTTCCCACATCGGTGCATATTTCCAAGCTGGGATGAGAATACCTGCTTTGACTTTCACCTTCAGCACTTTCTTCACATTTGACCCATGGTATTCATTTAGAAAATGACTCCTTCCCCGATGCTTTAAAGAAGGAAAGTAAAAACCAATACACGAAGTGCCCATAGAATTTTAATGGTCCACACTGATTTTGTGATTTAACTTGCTCCTTATTCTCTCTTCGTTACTGATTTTACTCTCTTCCCCTACTGCTGCCCCAAACACAAAAGAATTATGAAGAAAATACAGAGATTGAGGGTAATGAGGAATATTATGTATTCTTGTTGGTTAATATAGATTTTATTTTCAGCAAATAATTACCTTTGTAAATTTTGGATTACAGGTTACTCTAAACCATGTGTTTCGGCGTGTGTATTTAAGCATCTGTGATGGTGGAACAGAAGGAAGGGCTAGTACCCTGGGTATTTGCACAATCACCTTTGACTCATTCTTCCTTCTCAACCAGCACATTTAAATCGTCAACAACTTCTCTTCTATTTTTCCTCTGAAATGTCTTAATTTATGCCCACCTCTCTGTTTCACCTCTTTCCACACCAGATTATCTTTACCTGGGTCATGACATTAGCTGGTTTCCTAGTTAGGTCTCTCACTTACAACCTCTTCATCCTACTGTCTTCAGAGTATCAAATCTGAACAGATCATTCTCCCCATTGATGACAAGTTTAAGCTAAAACTTATTTCTAAGGTCTGGCTTCAAAGTACATTTCTTGTCTCATGTTCCACAATGCCCTGTCACTAACCTATAGTCTACCTACATTCAGGAACTGCTGGTCTCTGGATAATCCAGGTACCCCCACCTCCCCTTTCTCAGATCTAGAGATGGAGAGCTCCTAGTCCTTCTAGCCTTAGTACAAACATCACTTCCTCTGGAGGTCTTTTCTGATTCACAGAATCACAACAAATCACTTTCTCCCTTTGGCTTACATAGTACTTGCCTAACACTACATTATCCTACTTATCCAACTGTGTCATATTTAACTGCAGACACATCTTTCTCTGTTTAGATGGGTGCTTAAGAGGACAGAGGTGGTATGCTACTTACCTTTAGCTCAGAGAGTTTAGCAGTCTTATATATGACAGGCATTACACAGATTTGTTGGTTGTATACCTGGGTATAGCAGACCTGGACCTTGTATTGTGAGTAGATATCAGGGAATTGCAAGGGGAAAAATTAAGAAATCTTTATGTTGTTTTAACAATTTGCATTTTCAAGCACAGGTTTTGGCAGCTTCAAATTTATCTGCCCACAGAAATTAGATGAAAATGCCAAAGTTTATTATAGAATTTAATAGTTAGCTTAAACAATCTTAATAAAGCCTTGGGCAACACAGCTTTATACTCTATCAGAGAAAAAAATATTGCACACTCGATCAATGATAGTTTTATCTGACTCACTCAACTGTATGTGAGAGAATGCCACAAAGAAAACTGCAACAGGACATTATGGTACAATTCTTGCACTTTTGTAGAGGAAAAACAGACTGGGAGAAAGGGACTTCAGTCCTAGACTTCAGTATAGATTCTATTTAAATCATTTCGTATCTTACAGCAGGAAGGATGTGGGCTTTGAATTTAAGGAGACCTATGTTGGAATCCTAGCTCTATCCCATACCAGTTAGACTTCTGAGAAATTACCGAAATTATTTAAATCTCAGTATCCTCACCGAGAGAAATGGAAAAATAACTGCCTCAATGGGTTAGTATGATAAATAATATGTGAAAAATGATCAGTGCAGTACCAGCATATTTGAGGAACTCAGGAAATATTGATTTATTTTACTTCTTTGGGTCTCAATTTTTACCTTTATAAAAATCAGGATTTTTAACTATTTAGTGACTAGATGATCTTTAGGCTCTTTACAGCTCTAAAATCCTATCACTGTTTTATCCTTAGAGGCACAAATAGTACTGAGAATTTTTGGAAGTGTTTTAAAAGCTGTTGCATTCTGATAAATATGCCTACATCTAATTTCTTTAGGTTTAATTTTCTCTTCTTCTAGCCCCTTGCGACAGACATTTAAATCATTAATTTCCAAATTTATTTTTCTAATATAAGCATTTAAAACTATTCATTTCCTTCTATTCTTCTCTAAGCACTGCTTTAAGCTGAATCCCACAAGTTTTAATATGTTTCATTTTCATTTTAGTTCAGTTCAAAATACTTTTTAATTTCCCTTGTGATTTTTCTTCCTTGGCCCATAGTTTGTTTAGAAGTGTATTGCTTAATTTTCACATATTTGGGGATTTTGTAGTTATCTTTCAGTTGTTTTATAGTTTTTAATGCCACTGAGGTTAGAGCACAAATTTAGTATGATTTCAACCCTTTGAAATTTGTTGAGATTTGTGTTATTACTCATCATATGGATGGATCATACTTTACACTTTAGCAAATATTCTGTGTAATCAAAAAAAAAAGGTATATTCTGCAGTTATTGGATGTAGCATTCTATAAGTGTTAATTAGGTCACTAATTAATCATGCCAATAAATCATGTTATTTGAATCTTTTACATACTGATTTTTGTTTTCTATTTTCTCACATACTGAAAGAAGTTTGTAAAAATCTTCAACTGTGATTGTGGATTTGTCTATTTCTATTAGTCTGTCAAGTTTTGCTTTCTGCATTTTGAAGCCATGTTATTAGATGCATACAAATATTGGAGTATTACATCTTCCTGTTGAATTCAACCTTTTATCAATATAAAATGTTCCACTTTATCTTAACCTAAAACCTGTTGTATAATATCGATGTAACTTTCTTTTGGTTAGTCTTTCCATAGTATACATATTTCCATCATTTTACTCTCAACCTATCTGTGCCTTTTCCTTAAGAAAAACTCTTGTAAACAGCATGTAGTTGAATCTGTATTTTAACTGAAGTGTTTAGTCTATTTACATTGAATAAAATAGTTGGGCTTAAGCTATCATCTTTCTATTTGTCTCATCCATTCTTTATTTCTCCTTTCCAGCCTTCTTTTAGATTATTTCTATTATTCTATTTTATCTCTTTCATGAAATTTTTATGTATACCTTTTTAAATTCCACTTTAGTGATTTTTTTATATATGAAGATATTACAATTTTCTCCCTTGATTCACCACTTCACAAATAATGCAAGACTCCCTTTAAAAGAGGTTAACTACGTTTATTCCTTTAGTCTCTCATGCTCTTACTTCTATGTTATAAACCCCACAAAACATTATTATTGTTGCTTAACACAATCCATATTCTTTCATATCACCCTTTCCAAGGCTCTTAAGTCTTTCTTACATTTTTGAAATTCTATTTATGATCATTTTCTCTAAGGCAGAAAAGTATTTTTTAGTTTTTCTTTAAATGTGGGTTGGCTGATGAAATAGTCTGTTTTTTGTCTACAAACATCTTGATTTCACCTTTACTTTTGCAGGAAACTTTCACTAAGTGTAGTATTCTATCTTGGCCATTTTTTTGCCCTTTAGCTCTTTAAAGGTGTTATTCCACTGTCTTTTAACTTCCATGTTTTCTCTATTAAAAATTAGGCTGATAGACTTTTTGTTGTTTCAAAGGCATTTTTTTTCTGCTCTATTTTAAGGTTTTTTTTTTTCCTTTTTAATTTTATTTTTCAGTGTTTTACTGTAATATGTTCAGGTGCAACTTTCTCTCTTGGAGTTACTGAGTTTCTTGGGTCTGTGGGTTGATGTATTTCAATAATTAGGAAAATTCTTACTTGTTACTTCTCTCCATCTCTCTCTCTTTTTCTTGGACTCCAATTACATACATGTGATACTGTTTGACTATTTCTCACATGTCTCTTCTGCTTTTTTTCTGTTTTTCCTATTCTTTTCAAAAATATGTGCTTTAATTTGAGTATTCCCTAATGAATTTTCTTTTAGTTAACTATTCCAGGCTTATTCTGTGTTCAATCTGCTACTAAGCCCATCAAATGAGTTCTTAAGTTTTAGATATTTTATCTTTTAATTCTAAAATATTCATTTGCAGGCTGGCCTGTGGCTCACTCAGGACAGTGCGGTGCTGATAACACCAAGGCCACGGGTTCGGATCCTATATAGGGATGGCCGGTTAGCTCACTGGCTGAGCGTGGTGCTCACAACACCAAGCCAAGGGTTAAGATCCCCTTACCGGTCATCTTTAAAAAAAAAAATTTAAAAAAGAAATAAAATATTCATTTGATTCTTTTTTATTGATTCCATATCTTTGTTTTTTTATTGAAACAATTGATTATACAAATTTGTGGGGTACAGCATCTCTTTATTGAAATTACTCATCTTCTCATCCATTTAAACTATCTTTTTCTTTCTTTCATTAACATATTTATATTCGTTGCTTAATAGTTTTTGACTGCCAATTACATCATCTGGACCATCTGGGGGGTTGTCTTCTATTGTCAACTTTTTCTCTTGTTTATGAGTTACATTTTCTTGAGTCTTCGCGTGTCTTTTAATTTTCATTGCATTTTAAGCTTTGTGTTGAAAAGCATTGTTATTTAGGGGTTTCTCTCCTGTTAGACCAACAGGGTGAGAGGCTCATCGTCACATTCCCACCAATAATTGAACTCGGCTGGAGACAGGTTGTAGTTTTAGTTGGACTGAGTTTACTTTTTTTTTTTTTGTGGCTGGCCGGCAGGAATTCAGTTTACTTTGTTTTTTTTTTTTTTTTTTTTTTTTTTTTTTTTTTTAAATTTTATTTTGTCGATATACATTGTAGCTGATTAATGCTCCCCATCACCAAAACCTCCCTCCCTTCTCCCTCCCCCCATCCCCCCCAACCATGTCCTTTCTGTTTGTTTGTTGTATCAACTTCAAATAATTGTGGTTGTTATATCTTCTCCCCCCCCCCCCGGTTTGTGTGTGTATGTGTGTATGTGTGTGTGTGAATTTATATATTAATTTTTAGCTCCCACCAATAAGTGAGAACATGTGGTATTTCTCTTTCTGTGCCTGACTTGTTTCACTTAATATAATTCTCTCAAGGTCCATCCATGTTGTTGCAAATGGCAGTATTTCATTCGTTTTTATAGCTGAGTAGTATTCCATTGTGTAGATGTACCACATTTTCCGTATCCACTCATCTGATGATGGGCATTTGGGCTGGTTCCAACTCTTGGCTATTGTAAAGAGTGCTGCGATGAACATTGGGGAACAGGTATACCTTCGACTTGATGATTTCCATTCCTCTGGGTATATTCCCAACACTGGGATGGCTGGGTCGTATGGTAGATATATTTGCAATTGTTTAAGGAACCTCCATACCATTTTCCATAGAGGCTGCACCATTTTGCAGTCCCACCAACAATGTATGAGAGTTCCTTTTTCTCCGCAGCCTCGCCAGCATTTATCGTTCATAGTCTTTTGGATTTTAGCCATCCTAACTGGGGTTAGATGGTATCTCAATGTGGTTTTGATTTGCATTTCCCGGATGCTGAGCGATGTTGAGCATTTTTTCATATGTCTGTTGGCCATTTGGATATCTTCCTTAGAGAAATGCCTACTTAGCTCTTTTGCCCATTTTTTAATTGGGTTGCTTGTTTTCTTCTTGTAAAGTTGTTTGAGTTCCTTATATATTCTGGATATTAATCCTTTGTCAGATGTATATTTTGCAAATATTTTCTCCCACTCTGTTGGTTGTCTTTTAACTCTTTTAATTGTTTCTTTTGCTGTGCAGAAGCTTTTTAGTTTGATATAATCCCATTTGTTTATTTTTCCTTTGGTTGCCCGTGCTTTTGGGGTCGTATTCATGAAGTCTGTGCCCATTCCTATTTCCTGAAGTGTTTCCCCTATGTTTTCTTTAAGAAGTTTTATTGTCTCAGGGTGTATATTTAAATCCTTAATCCATTTTGAGTTGATTTTAGTATACGGTGAGAGGTATGGATCTAGTTTCATTCTCCTGCATATCGATATCCAGTTATCCCAGCACCACTTGCTGAAGAGGCAGTCCCTTCCCCAGTGAATAGGCTTGGTGCCTTTGTCAAAGATCAGATGGCAGTAAGTGTGAGGGTTGATTTCTGGATTCTCTATTCTATTCCATTGGTCAGTGTGTCTGTTTTTATGCCAGTACCATACTGTTTTGGTTATTATAGCTTTGTAGTATAGCTTAAAGTCAGGTAGTGTTATGCCTCCAGCTTTATTTTTTTTGCTCAGCATTGCTTTGGCTATTCGTGGTCTTTTATTGTTCCATATAAATGTCTGAATAGTTTTTTCCATTTCTGAGAAAAATGTCTTTGGAATTTTGATGGGGATTGCATTGAATTTGTATATCACTTTGGGTAGTATGGACATTTTCACTATGTTGATTCTTCCAATCCAAGAGCATGGAATATCTTTCCATCTTCTTGTATCCTCTCTAATTTCTCTCAGCAGTGGTTTGTAGTTCTCATTATAGAGATTTTTCACCTCCTTGGTTAACTCAATTCCTAAGTATTTTATTTTTTTGGTGGCTATTGTAAATGGGCAGGCTTTCTTGATTTCTCCTTCTGCATGTTCACTATTGGAGAAAAGAAATGCTACTGATTTTTGTGTGTTGATTTTGTATCCTGCTACTGTGCTGAAATCATTTATCAATTCCAACAGTTTTTTTGTAGAGGTTTTAGGCTGTTCGATATATAGGATCATGTCATCTGCAAACAGGGACAGTTTGACTTCATCTTTTCCAATCTGGATGCCCTTTATTTCCTTCTCTTCTCTGATTGCTCTGGCTAGTACTTCCAACACTATGTTGAATAGGAGTGGTGAGAGTGGGCATCCTTGTCTAGTGCCTGTTCTTAAAGGAAAAGCTTTCAGCTTTTCTCCATTCAGGATGATATTGGCAGTGGGTTTGGCATATATGGCTTTAATTATGTTGAGATACTTTCCCTCTATACCTAACTTATAGAGGGTCTTTGTCATGAATGAGTGCTGAACTTTATCAAATGCTTTTTCAGCATCTATAGAGATGATCATATGGTCCTTGTGTTTGAGTTTATTAATATGGTGTATCACATTTATTGATTTGCGTATGTTGAACCAACCTTGCATCCCTGGGATGAATCCCACTTGATCGTGATGAATAATTTTTCGTATGTGTTGCTGTATTCTGTTTGCTAGTATTTTAGTGAGGATTTTTGCATCTATATTCATCAAGGATATCGGCCTGTAGTTTTCTTTTTTGGTTATATCTTTACCTGGTTTTGGTATCAGGATGATGTTTGCTTCATAGAATGAGTTTGGGAGATTTGCGTCCGTTTCAATCTTTTGGAATAGTTTGTAAAGAATCGGTGTCAATTCCTGTTTGAATGTTTGGTAAAATTCTGCTGTGAATCCATCTGGTCCTGGGCTTTTCTTTGTTGGGAGCCTTCTGATAACAGCTTCAATCTCCTTTATTGTTATTGGTCTGTTCAAATTTTCTACGTCTTCACGGTTCAGTTTTGGGAGCTTGTGTGTGTCCAGAAATTTATCCATTTCCTCCAGATTTTCAAATTTGTTGGCGTATAGTTGTTTATAGTAGTCTCGAATGATTCCTTGTATTTCAGATGAATCAGTTGTAATATCGCCTTTTTCATTTCTAATTTTTGTTATTTGAGTCTTCTCTCTTCTTTTTTTTGTTAGCCATGCTAATGGTTTGTCAATTTTATTTATCTTTTCAAAAAACCAACTTTTTGATTCGTTGATCTTTTGAATTGTTTTTTGGTTTTCAATTTCATTCAGTTCTGCTCTGATCTTAATGATTTCTTTCCGTCTGCTAACTTTAGGATTGGATTGTTCTTGTTTTTCTAGTTCTTTAAGGTGAAGTGTTAGGTTGTTCACTTGCCATCTTTCCATTCTTCTGAAGTGAGCATTTAATGCAATAAATTTTCCCCTCAATACTGCTTTTGCAGTATCCCACAGGTTTTGGTATGATGTATCATTGTTTTCATTAGTTTCAATAAACTTTTTGATTTCCTGCTTGATTTCTTCTTGGACCCATATGTCATTAAGTAGAATGCTGTTTAATTTCCATGTGTTTGTATAGTTTCCAGAGTTTTGTTTGTTATTAATTTCTAGTTTTAATCCATTGTGGTCTGAGAAGATACATGGGATAATTCCAATTTTTTTGAATTTGTTGAGACTTGATTTGTGACCTAATATGTGATCTATCTTGGAGAATGATCCATGTGCTGATGAGAAGAATGAATATTCTGAGGTTGTTGGGTGGAATGTTCTGTAGATATCTGCCAATTCCAATTGGTCTAGAGTCTTGTTTAGATCTTGTGTTTCTCTACTGATTCTTTGCCTAGATGATCTGTCTAATATTGACAGTGGAGTGTTCAGGTCCCCTGCTATTATGGTATTAGTGTCTATTTCCTTCTTTAGGTCTAATAGAGTTTGTTTTATAAATCTGGCTGCTCCAACATTGGGTGCGTACATATTTATGATTGTTATGTCTTCTTGATGGATCAGTCCTTTTATCATTAAGTAGTGTCCCTCATTGTCTCTTTTTATGGTTTTTAGTTTAAAGTCTATTTTGTCAGATATAAGAATAGCCACTCCAGCTCGTTTTTCTTTTCTGTTTGCATGGTAAATCTTTTTCCATCCTTTCACTCTTAGTCTGTGTGAATCTTTATGGGTGAGGTGGGTCTCTTGTAGGCAGCATATAGTTGGGTCCTGCTTTTTGATCCAGTCAGCCAGTCTGTGTCTTTTAATTGGGGAATTTAAGCCTTTAACATTAAGAGTTGTTATTGAAAGGTGTTGATTTATTCTTAGCATTTTATTGGTTGTTTGGTTGTCTTAGGTGTCTTTTGTTCCTTGCTTTCTGATTTACTGTTTGGTTTCTTTGTTTGTTGGTTCCTTAGGTTGTAGATAGTGTTTTTGTTAGCTTGTTTTCTCTTCATGAATGCCATTTTTATTGTACTAGCGGGTTTAGATTTTTCTTAGGTTTTTATGGCAGTGGTAGTTATTTTTCAGGAACCAAACCCAGTACTCCCTTGAGGATTTCTTGTAAGGGTGGTCTTGTGGTAGTGAACTCCCGCAGTTTTTGTTTGTCTGAGAAATATACTATTTGCCCCTCATTTCGGAAGGATAGCCTTGCAGGGTAGAGTATTCTTGGCTGGCAATCTTTGTCTTTTAGTATTTTGAAAATATCATCCCATTCCTTTCTAGCTTTTAGGGTTTGTGATGAGAAGTCTGATGTTAACCTGATTGGGGCTCCCTTATAGGTGATTTGACGCTTCTCTCTTGCAGCTTTTAAGATTCTCTCTTTGTCTCTGAGTTTTGCCAATTTGACTATGACATGTCTTGGAGAAGGCCTTTTTGGGTTGAATACGTTTGGAGATCGTTGAGCTTCCTGGATCTGAAGATCTGTGATTTTTCCTATACCTGGGAAGTTTTCTGCCACTATTTTGTTGAATATGTTTTCAATGGAATCTCCATTTTCCTCCCCTTCTGGAATACCCATGACTCGGATATTTGAGCGCTTGAGGTTGTCTGATATCTCTCTCAGATTTTCTTCCATGTCCTTGATTCTTTTTTCTTTCTTTTTGTCTGCTTGTGTTATTTCAAACAGCCCATCTTCAAGTTCAGAGGTTCTCTCTTCAACTTCGACAAGCCTGCTGGTTAAACTCTCCGTTGTGTTTTTTATTTCGCTGAATAACTTCTTCAGTTCAGCAAGTTCTGCTACATTTTTTTTCAGGACATTGATTTCCTTGTATATTTCCTCTTTCAGATCCTGTATACTTTTCCTCATTTCATCATGATGTCTAGCTGAGTTTTCTTGTATCTCATTCAGTTTCCTTAGAATTATCACTCGAAATTCCTTGTCAGTTATTTCAAGGGCTTCTTGTTCTATAGGATCTAGAGTATGAGATTTATTAAGTTTTGGTGGTGTACTTTCTTGATTTTTTGTATTTCTGGTGTCTTTTTTTTGGTGTTTATTCATTGTGGCAGGGGGTTTCACAGTCCACCGGTTTAAGACTAATGACTAACTAGGATGTTGCTGTGGTTGCCAATTTGGTATGGCTCCCACCGTGACTGCTCAGTTGGCCTCTAGTGTCTTGTGTGTGTGGTTGCCTCGGGTCTTGGGCTTCTCCGGGGATCCACCTTTCTGGTCAGCTTGTACTTTGCTGGGCTGGTGGATCACGTACCACAGGGTGTGTGATCTCTGTTGAGCTTTCACTTTCTGTACAGGACTTCTCCCCGTTCCGTGTGCTCTGGCCCAGGCTGTTAGATCGTGCAGTGGCGACCCCACCGGGTGTGTGGTTTCTGTCGAGTCTCCGCCTCCCTGGCCGCACGTCTCCCCCCTCTGTGCACACTGTGCTGGGTTGGGGCGTGTCTTCTGCACCCCTCGCCTATCAGCTGGGCCTTCAAGACCCTGCTCAGCACCGCCTCGCCCAGGAAGTCTACCAGGTTTCTGCTAGGCACAGACGACCGGTCTCTCTGGGTGCCTTTGTAGCACTGTGTAGATCTTTCTCGGGTCTTGTTCACCTTTGTATCCCCCCGGTATAAACCGAGTCTAGTGCCCGCCTGCAGCCTGCTCTCCGGCAGGTTCAAGCGGACCTGGGAACTCTCCTACCACACTATTCCCAACCAGAAATTCGTTAGGCTTTTTTCCAAACTGGTGGTTGCAGAGATGGTATCTGCCTCCCAGTAACAGGAAGTTTACCGGGGCCGGAGTCCAGGGTGTGGTGGAGTGACAGTCGGCCCGCCCGTACTTCCTAGCCCTCCCAAAACTGGTCGGGACGCCCCACACCCCCAGCCCTGCCAGAGAACCGTGGAGGGAGTGGGAGAGGAGGTCGGCCCGCAGGGTCCGGAAAGCCCCACGCCAGGCCAAGCAAATGGGCTCAGTGATGGCCGAGCAGGGCGGAGCTGCCCGCACCTGGGAAAATGGAGGCAGCACCGGGGTAGTGAGTGGCCTGGTGGTGCAGGCGGGGAGCCGCGTGTGCATCCACCCCCCGAACAGAGCTGTGCCAGGGATCACTCACAGTGCTGTGCCAGGTCGGGCGCTCGCTCTGTCTCTGGTTTGTTGCCTTCCGTGTTCTCGGCGCTGCCGCCTCGGGCTGTTCAGTCGCGGTGCCGCTCGGGCGCTCCCAGGAGTCTTCTTTAATGCCGGCCTGAAACCTCGAATCCTGGATAGGGCAGCTGGCCGCCTTCAGTGCGGCCCCAGCCTCCGGGATCCTGGCTGCATCCACAGCAGCCCTGGCGCCGTGTTCCCTGTTTCAAGACTCACTTTTGCAGCTAAGAATCAGTTCTTTTCCTGCTCCACACTTCAAAGCTGTTGCCTGCAAATGAGGCAGCCTCTCCTGCCGGGGGCAAAGTGGCGTTGAGCCCCCACGACCGGCCAGCAGCAGCAGTCCTCCCTTAAGAGATGGCCAGAGGAAGGTCCACAAGTTTCCCGGCTGCCTGAGGCCCAGTGGGCACCTTTTCCACCTCAGCTACTCCGCGCCAGCCGCCGCAGCCGCCGCCATCTTGAAACTCCCCAGGAATTCAGTTTACTTTGAATTAAAATGTCTCAAGGCCCATACCTGTTGAATGTTTTTATTCATTTCTAGTGGACTTGGTCTCTTCAACACCAAGATATTATGGGAGATAATTTAACTTTATTCTGCCTTTCCATCCTAGCTTCCTATTCTCCCACGTTGCCCAATGTTTAGTAAATATCTCATGGGGAAAATTCTCAGTGCTTTTGGGGTGCCTCTCTCTGTAATGCCAGCTCACCAAGAAAGGACTCTCCTCTCTGGTAATCAAGTGTCTCTAATCATCTTTGTCTCCACAGCTCTTCTCTCTCGTTTAAAATTTTAAAAATAGGATGTTTATATTTTACATTCTTTTTTAAAAATTTGTTGCTGTTCTACTCACAAGAAATCCTTGGGACTATAGCTTTAAGTAAACATTTTTCTTACCAATTAAACTATAAAGACATTGAGTGCTCTCTTGTTCACTTACTTTCCTCCATAATTCTTACCACACAAAAATATGCTGTTTTACATCAACTGTGAAACAGTCGCTTAAACTCTGTAAACAGCTTATATATTAGTAAAAGTTTACTATGGAATACTTATATATTAGCAATAGCTAATTAAGTGGCTTTCTCTTGGCTTCTACCAGAAAAAGAGCTAAATATTATTAAGAAAGCTAGTTTTTGATTTTTGCCCACTCTAAAATTTCTGTGGTGGTAGTCAAGTAACTCATTATTTGAACTTAAGTGGAACTTATTTCAGAACTATGATTAAGTTGTTGATTTCAACTGAACAAGCATAATTTTGTAAGTAAAAAGTCCTTGTTGATTATATAAGGAAAACATACCTGGAAAATCTGAGATTTTAGATTAATTTTAATTTTATAAGAAAGAATGTTCAAAAAACTAGATTGTTCGATTTAGATGACTTTTCAGTTCAAATCAATGACTATTTTCTCATTTTAAAATAAATTTTAGTTAGTAAAACTGTAATTATAAAAGTGAGAACTAAATCATACAAAAAACCATATACTTTTAGTTAAAGTACAAACTAAGATTAAGAACTTTCTAAAATTTTTCGTGTGTGTATTTTGTTCAGCGCACATAAAATGATAAATTAATCATATTGTAGTGTGTATAAAATATTTCCCAAAGCTAAACTGCTTAAAAAACACTGTAATTCTTTCTTTCCACTAATTTAAGAACTCTCACTGTATGGTTTTCACTGAAAATTATTTTTTTTTTATTTTTTTTTATTTTTTTTTATTTTTTTTTATTTATTTTTTTTTTTTTTATTTTTTTTTTTTAAATTTTATTTTGTCGATATACATTGTAGCTGATTAATGCTCCCCATCACCAAAACCTCCCTCCCTTCTCCCTCCCCCCTCCCCCCCAACATCACTGAAAATTATTTAAAGTAAGAAACTAAACTGTCAAGGAGAAATAATTTGACTCTCAAGAAGAGTAGGGAGATGGGTGATAAAGAACTGATCTACATGCTATAAATGTGAGTAGTGTCACTCAAGTGATTTACAGATACGGAATGGTTTAGTTTTTACCAGTAACAGCTCCTGACTTTGCTTGTCTTGTCTTGACTCTTCTGCCTAGTGGAAAAACTTAAACTTCCTGAATAACAATAGATTTCACAGCCCAGTCCCTTAACTTGTCATACACATATTTCTGGTTTAAGATAAAGCCCAGTTCAAAATAGATCTCTACGCTTCTTTCTTCCCACGTTGTGCATCTTGGTCTTAGGGCAGCTGCCAGGAGCTGCCTGTGGCTGTCAAGAGCATGGCCTGCTCTCTGTCCCTGCCATCTGTGCCACTGATGACAGCGAGTGTGCTGGGGGAAAGGGGAGGTGGAAGTCTGCTTTGACGTCTGCTTACACTCAGATAAGAACAATGGCAGTAGTCCCATTTGTTAGGTCTCTGCTACATGTTTCTCCAACGTGGACAAATTATGTCTGTTTCTATGCATGTGATCTGGTAGCCCCAATGAGGATGCTATATGGGCTTTGGCTCTCTGAGAGTTCAGGGTGTTGACAAAGCATATTTCAGGCAGCATTCCCTTTGTCCTGATTCTAAGACATGGGAATGTCCCTCTGAATGCGAGGTCACGGGATCTCTTCTCATCTGTGTCCATCAGTGGTAACTGATGGCTTCCCTTATTGGTGCCTGGTGCCTGGTGTGGCTCTCCGAGGCTGGCCTGCCAATGCTTCTCCCTCAGTACATTTGCACACCATCCACACTAAGCAATGGGGGACTACAGTGAGATGCTATCTGCATCCTCCAGGACTGCCACACACTTGGGGGCAGATCCCCCAGTGCTGTAAGAAAGCTTTTCAAACTCCAGTTCTTCAAGAAAGCAGAGCATGGGTCGGCAGCTTTTATCAGCTTCTGCCAAGAGGCAGGCCTTCACTCAGGGTCCAGGGTCAATGCTCCAACTCCAGAAGAAATTCTTTTGTGGTACTCCAAACATGGGGGTAGGACAAGAAGAAAAACCTCACTTCCCATAAGTACACACTATGAAGAAGGATAAGGATGACACAGATAGCGTTACACGGACTCTGCTTTCTTCAAAAGGGGTGTTTATGGACTAGGGGATGGGACAGGTGGGTGGAGAAGATTTTGATGAACTTTCTAAACCTTGCAAAGGCGAGGGAGGAAAAGTAGGAATGGATAAAGGAACATGAAAATCAACTACATTGTATACTGATAAGTTAAAGAAATGAAAAAAAAAAAAAAAAACCAAAAAATCCAAAAGTATAGAAAGAGAGAATGGTGCTTAAATATTTATATTCTACAATATAGGTTTTTATTTTAGAACTTCTTCCCATCAAGGCATTTCATCTATTATTCTCAGCTCTCTTTCTGAAAAAATCAATTTAGTTAATATGCATTTTTTATTATAAATGCATTACATTTATTATTTTATATAATCTATTTTCTACCTTTAAGTATCTGATTAATTTAATATATTCTTAGGTAAGAAAAAAAAAGTGAGGCAGATGGTGAATTTGGTCTCAACTGTGAGCTGTCTTCCTGTTAACTGCAGCTGTGGTCAAAATCCCTCCTTGGGAACAGGTAAAGGCTTTATTCAGTGAATTCTAGCAAATTCATATCTAGCAAAGTAATATATTCTATATACATTTTACAAAATTTATTAATGTAGAGCTAAGAATGAATTAAAACCCTTTAATTTATGACCGAATCAAATCTTAATACTTTTTACATTTAGACTATCATCAACATTTTTAAAGGGGAAAATTTCCAATATCGCATAAATGTCCAGACTCATTGGAAGATAACTTCAATCATTTATTCTCATTTATTCTCATTGGAAGATAACTTCAATCACAGTTTAATAACGAATGGTTTTGTAGCCTTTCACAGTTCACAAAAAACTCATACAGACACTATCACATTTGGTCCCCACGACAAAACTTTGCAGTAACTGAAAATTTACTTTTGGTTCACTCTTACTATTTTTCCATCTTTATGGATGTGATAAGGTACTGACTTGACCTGTCAGAACCAGGGCTCACACTCAGGTTTTAAAATGAAAATGCTGGGCTCTTCCCACTGTACTTGCCTCCTTCTACATGTGTATACAAATGCTGTCTTCCTCGGCAGAGATGACGTATTCTTTAGAATATGTCTCACAAGTTAATCTTCTGAGAGCAGGACCAGACATGTGACCAGGTACCCTAACTCTAGTACCCTGTCCTCTTTGTGACCAAAAACATGTATACAAACGTGTCCAGGATTAGCAGCACAGCCTGCATGTCAGAAGGACTTCAGGCCATATCCAAGATATCAACTTTTGGGAAATGATGTTAAAAAGAGCCAAGCAAATACACAATATTTAAGTCCATGTTCCCTTTGGGCCTCAATTCCCTGGATACTTAAAATGAAAGCTTCCTCTGGTCTTAAATTTATTTGTGTCTAACATAAAGGTTAATATCTGTGAAACTTTGAAGATATAAAAGCAGTTTTTCATTCAGCAATGGTGAATTTTCTTGCCAAAGACTCTAACATTAGGGGAAGTAATATGCCAAGATTTGCATCCCACAGGGGTCATCACGACTTCTAGAAATATCACAAGGGAGCACTGGGCAAGGAAATTGGAGCGCAAAACTGACACATGCATGCCTGTCGTTACCATAGTTACAACACGAAAGGCTGTAGAGACACACTTTTTCCTGTAAGCAGTGAGATGAGCCTTGTGTGATTTACAATCATTGGGGTGAATAAACCTAGCTCTATCTGCAGGACTTCATCCTGGTTGCCCCTGAGTTTAAACATCTAACAGGGAAGCAGAAGGAGGGATAAATGATTTGTTTACGCTCAATGAAGTTGTTACTGATTTTCTATCAGTTAACCTTTACTCTCAGAATGTGCACAAACTTGTAAAGTCTTTAAATTACTCCTTCTCTTACCAGCAAATAATTGGAATTAACGCCATGACTAATTTTAGTTAGTTTAGGTCTGACAATCTAAGCATTATAAAAAGAGGAGAATGTTTCTCTCATTCCTGAATTTTTGAGGCTCTTTCTTACGCTAAATTAAGACAGTCATTTTGCCCAATAACCTCCCATAGAATGACCTTCTTATCTTACTACCACTTTGCTTACACAGAGGAGTGGGTATTCTTTACAAAATAATGATGATCTCTCAGGTCCCCTGGGATGTGGCACTGCATAGCAATGACTCTAGACACTGGGGTGGTGAGACTCAGCAGTATCCCAGACTCTGTGAGGCCAGGTACAATGGCAGCAAGAACCCCAGAATGGCAGAATACAGCTGTCACCTGGGCACTGGGGGGCAGGGAGCAGCACAGCAAAATTTCACACTGTACCCCATAAATATGTACAATTATTATGTGTCAATTAAAAATAAAATAAAATTTTAAACAAGAAAAAATAATGATGAATAATAATGTTCCACTTGAAAAATCTCTGTTGATTTGTAGTTTATAATGAGCATCTAGCTGAAAATCATTGTAGAAACAAACTTTTTCACAAGGTACCATTTCCTGTTGGCAGATTTGACATAGTATATTGGGTCTACTTTAACAGTGTTTCATTCACTGTATTAAAAAAAAATGCCAGAAATTCTAAAGTTAAGAAATAAAAACACTGTGATAGAATACATTATACATTAGGACAAGAAAAACTAGGCTAATTAATTGTAGGACCGAAACAGTAATCCTTACTGCTGATCACAAGGTGTTGTAGAAATTGTTGTCAAACCCAGGTCATTCCTTTGATTACTATTTCAAATTATCCACCATTATTTTGCAGCACTTCTTATGAAAAGCTGGAGAAGTTTTTGTTCTTGCACGTTGAGGGCAAAGAGATAGTTTAAAAATTATAAATACATATAAAAAGAAATTTTCCCCCTCAACTTTAAAATCCCCTTAAAGAATCACAAATCAACAAGATTTCTCACATTCATCTACAATTTAATATAAAGCATTAGTTTTTTTATACCCACAACAAAACATGGACCTGCAGAAGTTTTCAAGCAATCCTCCAGCAGCTTCATCCGGGTCTTCTGGAGTTCTGGGCTGTCCCATTCATCTTCATCAATGCCCCAGTACAGGTCTATGACCTGGGAACAAATGCACAAGGCAGCGTTAATGTACCTGTGGGAAAACTAAATTTACCTGTGGGCTTTGTTCTTAATTTACAATGTCTAGCTAATGTGACTTAGTATATGTGCTGCCGAAGCGAGCACATAGCTAATGTGATTTTTAACTTTTCTCTTTGCAGCATGTTTTCCCTTAGAGAGGGAAAATAATGTTTATGATCCATTAAAGAGAGATTTTTTATTCCATGATGGGTTGGGAATGAACATTATAAATTCTTATTTGGTTTCTGATTATACTCTTGACACGGGCCCAGAAAAAATGAAATATTTAATATCAGAGACTTTGGAGCGCAGGCTTTCATTATACTGAAATGGTAGGAGGATTAAAAAAAAATGTTTGAAAGCAGCTGGGGTAAGGGTACCACATTATTTGAGATAATTACATCACAGTGTATAATGTTACTGCATGTTGTAATATGGGAAGGGAAAACCATAATGGGTATTAGCATATACTGATCTGAAGTTAAACATCTCTATATATTTTTTTTAAAAAACAAAAACAAAAAACCTGTTGTTATCATACTTTATCGCATGGGAACAGATATTTTGTTTTTGTCGGTTTTATCTGTAAGCTGTTTGGCTTTCATCCATATATATCTGAAGAAGCTGTCCTGGAAAACAATGAAAGGTATGCTCTACTGAGAAGTTAGGATAATAGGATTCTCCGTCTCCCCACTTCAAAGACTACTAGGGAAGATTGTGTGAGTCTGTAAAACTTTTACAAGTACACTCTTTGAAAAGTGTTATAGAGAGCAGCGTGGGTTTCACTTCCTCTACTCAACTATCTGCATAAAGTAAATGCTTCCAATGGTTGCTTTGAAGATTTCTTCTTTTCCTTTCCTTGTTTTCCACAAGCAGAAACAAAAACCTTTCCCCTTCCTGCTTACTGTTCGCGGGGAGTTCAGTGAAGTGAAAGTGCAGAGTCCGGGGCCTCCTTTGTGGACTAAGCAGATTCCAGGGACTCTCTGCGCTTCCTGTTTCTTGGCTGTGGTCCCCAACACGGGTGTGTTTGTACCAGATCTTTGTCTATCTGTATTTGAGTTTTCAGAAGGCTGATAGAAGATATATGTCGACTTCTTCAAAAAAAATTCCTACGGCCTGTCCCATGAGTTTTATCATACATGAAAATATCAGCATTGATTTTGGGGCTCTTGCCTTTAATCTACCTTACAATTTTTAATCACACAGTATTAAGAAGGGGGATGTCTGACATGATAACATCACTATCCAATCTGAGCGCCTCTAGCTGAGGCTATTTAAAATTAAATATAAATGAACGAAAATTTAAAAATTCAGTTCCTCAAATACTCAATAGGTCCATGTGACTACTGGCTCTCATGTTGGACAGTGGAGATAAGAAGCTCCATTGGACAGAACTGTAAATTACTGACCTTCAGGAGAGCACAAAAATAAAATAGTAATAAAAGAATAGGGATACAAAATAATCTAATTTGATAAATAATGAACAGCCTACAACTTGCAAGGTGTCATGCTTCCAGCAAAATGGAGAGATAAAGAAATAACATTTATAGCTCATCTGTTAAGAACCTTTCTGGATACTTTTGATGCCATAGAATGCCTTTTAGTGAGTTAGTATCTTGCCGCATTAGGTCCTATTTCTGATGTTTTAGATTACAAAAGCTGCACTTCTCCACCTCACCATCCTTGGGAAGACGCACAAAGAGCTGTGGAAAGTGCTGAGAAAGAAGTCTCTCCTCAGTGGGAGCAGAATCCTTTTGATACGCTGCTCTGGCCTCCTGTCTGAGAAGAACAATCACAGCCTTGGTTGAATAATGGGTTAAGAAAAATAAGCTGGTGAGTGTGGGAAGAGAAAGGATGGCTCGACTAGTTGCTCAGAGCCTGGGCTTTACCCATGTGTGAGATCACCATGTCATGGTCAGTGCCCAAGTGTGGTAGGACCTCTTGCCCCATTTACCACTTTTTTGATCCGTGCTTCTGGCACAGAAGAAGAGCTAAAATCAAGGCAGGTTCTACTTCCTAACCTCTGTGGCTTACCCATGGAGCAGGCCATATGGCGATGTGCTGGGAAAACTGGATGGCTGAGGCGAGTTAAATGTTAAAGAGGTGTACGCTTGTTTAAGGGGAGGCATCGGAATCAAATGTACTTTTTTTTTGCTGTTTCTCTTTTGATTGGGTTGAGGCCAGAGCACCACACAGCCTCTTAGTTCCAGATCTTCAAGGGGCTGCCGCTAGGGATCATATTCTACTTTTGTATGATTTAGAAGAGTACCTCTTCTTCTAGACACTTCACTTCCAGCTAGTAGAAAACTGTTATAACATACTAAAATCATTAGAACAAGGCATTTTTGGTCATCTGCCAATAAATTGTCAAAATATACATGCAAATACACTGCAGTGTGCCATGCACAATCTAAAAACCACACACAGAGCCTTGTCTCCATCTTTGTGGCTGACATTGTTTGGATGTAGTTGAGGAAGGTCTTATTTAAAAAAATGAAGAGAAAATAAATGGTAGATATAAAGGTTACTGTGACAAAAGCTATAAATATATACTTGCTCTTCTTTGAGCTTTTTCAAAAGACATGCAATTATATAAAATAATTATAACAACATGTCTTTGGATTTGTAACCTATACAGATGTAACATGCATCACAATAATAGCACAAAAAGGGGGAAAAGGGGATACAGCTATACAGGAGTAATATTTCTATAGCTCACTGGCATTAAGTTAGTATAAATCATAGGTAGATTCTGATAAATTAAGATGTATATGCCCTAAAACAACTACTAAGAAAATAACTCAAAAATATTGAGTGAAACGTCATTAGTGGAATTAAAATGTTACACTAGAAAATATTCACTTACAAAACAAAGTTGTAAAGGAAGAATAGAGGAACACAAAAGAAATGAGACATATAGAAAAAAAGTAAAATGGTAGATGTAAATCCATCTATATCAATAGTCTCGTTAAGTGTGAATACAATCAAAGGCAGAGATTGTCACACCGGATAAGAAAAAGATCCAACTAAATGCTATCTACAGGAAACTATTTTAGATTTACTTATATAAACAGGTTGAAAGTAAAAAGACGGAAAAAGATATGCAAACAGCAACCATAAGAAAGCTAGAGTGTGGCTATACTAATATCAGACAAAATATATTTTAAAACATAAAATGTAACTAGAGATAAAGAGGGATATTTTATAATAATTAAAGGGTCAATCCATTATAACAATTATAAATGAATATGCAAGTAACAACAGATCCCCCAAATACGCTAAGAGCAATCTGTCAGGAATGAAGAGAGAAACAGACAATTCAACTATGAATAGTTGAACACCTGAATATCCCATATTCAATAAAGGAAGGAATAATCAGGAATAAAATGAACAAAAAACTAGAAGATTTGTGCAATACTATAAAACAACTAAACCTAACATATATAAATGGAATGATCTACCCAACAACAACAGAATATATATTCTCAAGTACATATAAAACATATATTAGATTATAAAACAAGCCTCAATAAACTTAAATAGATTTAAATCATACAAAGCATGTTCTCTGAACATGATAGAATAAAGTTAGATAGAAATTTGGGAAATTCACAAATTTGTGGAAACTAACACACTCCTAAACAACCAATGAGTCAAGGAAAAAACACAAGGGAAATTAAAAAAAAAACAACTTTGAGATGAATGTAATTGAAAACACAACATACCAAAGCATATGGTACTCAGTTAAAACAGTACTGAGAGAGAAATTTACAGCTGTAAACACCTACATGAAAAATGAAGAAAGATCCCAAATCAATAACCTAACTTTCCACTTTAAGACACCTGTAGTATACTATAAGAGATACATCACAGGTATAAGATTAATACAAGGCCTACTCAAACATCTCACAAGTTCTACACTATGTGTCACTCAGCAGTATGATGCAACCTGGCCTGGGAATTACTGGGTCTTTATGACAACGGAACCTAAAATCCCTGGTTGCTATAGAACAAGATCATCTCAGCACAGACAAAACTTCCATGAACCTTAAAACAAAGCTTACTCTTAGAAGAAAAAGCATTTGATAAAATTCAACATTCCTTTATGATAAAAACTCTCAACGAATTAGGTATAGAAGAAAAATACCTCAATACAATAAAGGTCACATATGACAAACCCACAGCTAACATCATCCTGAACAGGGAAAAGTTGAAAGCTTTTCCTCTAAGAACAGGAACAAGACAAGGATGCCCATTCTCACCACTCTTATTCAACATATTACTGGAAGTCCTAGCCAGAGCAACTAGGCAAGAGAAACAAGTAAAGAGCATCCAAATTGGAAAAGAGGAAGTCAAATTGTCCCTGCCTGCAGCCTACATAATCTTACTTATAGAGAAACCTGAAGACTCCACCAAAACACTCTTGGAACTGATAAACAAATTCAGTAAAGTTGTAGTAGGATACAAAACCAATACACAAAAACAGTAGGGTTTCTATACATCAACAACAAAATAGCTGAAAAAGAAATTGAGAGCAAGCATATTTACAATAGCTACCAAAAAAAAAAAAAAAAAACCCAAAAAAACTAAGAATAAATTTAACCAAGGAGGTGAAAACTATAAAATACTACAGTGCAAACTACAAAACACTTACGAAAGGAGTTAAAGAGAACACACAAAAATGAAACATTTCATATTCATGGATTAGAAGAATTAATATTGTCAAAATGACCATACCACCCAAAGTAATCTACAGATTCAATGCAATCCCTATCAAAATACCAATGACATTTTTCACTGAAATATAAAGAACAATCCTAAAATTCGCATGGAATCACAGAAGACTTTAAATAGTTAAAGCAATCCTGAGCAAAAAGAACAAAGGTGATGGCATCACATTACCTGTCTTCAGCAAATACTACAAAGCTATATAGTCAAAACAGCATGGTACTGGTATAAAAACAGACACATGGACCAATGGAACAGAATAGAAACCCAGAAATAAATCTGTGTTTCTACAATTAATCTTCACAAAGGCACCAAGAACATACATTGGAAAAAGGACAGCCTCTTCAATAAATGGTGCTGGGAAAACTGAACATCCATATGCAGAAGAAAGTAAAACTAGGCCCCTATCTCCCAGCTTATACCAAACTCAATTCAAAATGCATTAAAGAAACTAAAAAACTACTAGAAGAAAACCTAGGGGAAACACCCCAAGACATTTGTCTGGTCAAAAATTCTATGGAGAAGAGTTCTAAAGCACAAGCAACAAAGCAAAAATAGACAAGTGGGATTACATCAAAGTAAAAGGCTTCTGCACATCAAAAGAAAAAAATCAATAGAGTGAAGAGGCAACCAGCAGAATGGGAGAAAATATTTGTAAACCAATCATCTGATAAGGGATTAAAATCTGACAAAGGACTTAAACAACTCTACAGGAAAAAGCAAACAATCCTATTAAAGAATGGGCAACTTACCTGAATAGACATTTCTCAAAACAAGACATACAAATTGCCAACATATATATGAAAAAATGCTCTACATCACTAATCATCAGGAAAATGCAAATCAAAACCATGTTGAGATATCATCTCACCCCTGTTAGAATGGCTATTATCAAAAAGTCTAACAATAACAAATGATGGCAGGGATGTGGAGAAAAGGGAACTTATACACTGTTGGTAGGACTTTAAATCAGTACAGCCATTTTGAAAACTGTATGGAGGTTTCTCAAAAAACTAAAAATAGAACTACCAAATGATCCAGCAATCCCACTGCTGGGTATTTATCCAAAGGAAAAAAAATTAGCATATCAGAGATATTTGCACCCCTGTGTTTAATGCAACACTATTTAGGAATAGCCAGAATAAGCCTAGGCATTAACCCACAAATGAATAAAGAAAGAAAAATGTGGTATACATACACAATGGAATGCTACTCAGCCAAGAAAAAGAATAAAAATCGGTCATTTGTGGCAACATAGTTGAGCCTGGAAGACATTATGCTAAGTGAAATAATTCAGGCACAGAAAGAAAACTACCACATGTTCTCACACATATATGGGAGCTAAAAAAATAAGCTGAACTTTTAGAAGTAGGAGTAGTACTGTGGTCACTAGGGGAGGGGGGAGGAAGGATAGGGAGAGGTTGGTTAATGGGCACAAAATTACAGCCAGACAGAAAAAATAAGTCCTAGTGATGTACAGTAGTGCTAGGCATATAATTAGCAATAATTTACTGTATGTTCTCAAATGACTAGAAAAGAGGAGCTCAAATGTTCTCATCACAAAGAAATGATAATTTTTTTGTGATGATAAATATGCTAACTACCCTGATTTGACCTTCACACATGATATATATGTATTGAAATATACCTCTGTATCCCATAAAAACGTACAATCAATATGTTTCAATTAAAAAATAAATTCCTTTTTTTAAAAAAAGAATAGCTTAAACTTCCTTTAGGAACAAATACTGCTAAATGACCCAGACCAAATACAAGTATAAGAAAGGGAGAAGAATCCCCCAAAACTGAGAAAGGTCTCCAGATGGAGACCCTGTTGGTCAATTGAACATCTGACCCCCTGACTGTACCTGGCCCATGCCACTGGCTCACTCCCACTTTCCATCTCATCAAAGTGCTCACACAATAAACTGCTTGAGCATTAGATGGTGTCTAAGACTCACCTTCTATGTAAATCAGACCTACTGGGAGCAGTTGCATCTGGGGAAGCTGATCAGCTAGGATCACCCAAGATCCCCAAATGTGACAACACTAAAAAAGGAACAGCAAGCAAGAGCAAGCTAAAGCTGGAAGAAGGAAGGAAATAATAGATTAAAATGGAAATTAATGAAACAGAGAATAGAAAAACAATAGAGAAAAATCAATTAAACCAAAAATTGGTTCTTTGAAAAGATCAACAAAATTGGCAAAACTTTAACTGGATGACAATGAAAATAAAGAGAGAAGACTCAAATTACTAAAATCAGGAGTAAAAAAAAAAAAGGATATTACTAACAAACTTACAGAAATAATAAGGATTTAAGAGAGTACTATGAACAACTGTATGACAATGAATAGGATTAATTTAGATGAAATGGACAAATTCCTAAAGGCACACAATTTAGAAAAACTTACTCAAGATGAAATAGACACTGTGAAGATATCTTTAATAAGTAAAGAGTTAGATAGTAATTTTTAAAGAAACAATCTTATCCAAAGGAAAAGCCCAGGCCCAGATGGATGTACTGGTGATTTCTAAGGAACATTTAAAGAAGAATTAATACCAATTCTTCACAAACTCTTCCAAAAATTAGAAGATGAGGGATCACTTCCCAACTTATTCTATGAGACCAGTACGAACTTGGTACCAAAACCAGACAAAAACATCTTAAGAAAACTATAGATCAACAATACTTATGAGTAAAAATAAACATCCTCAACAAAGTACTAGAAACTTAATCCAGAAGCATAAAAAGGAATATACAACACAACCAAGTGGGATTTATCCTAAGAATGCAAGTTTGGTTTAGCATCAGAAAATCAACTAATGTAATACTATATTAACAGCATAAAGAACAAAAAACACATGATCATCTCAATAGGCACAGGAAAAATTGATGAAATTCAACACCCTTTCATGATAAAAACACTTAAGAAATTAGGGATAGAAACAAACTTCCTCAACTCGATAAAGGGCACTTATGAAAAACCCACAGCTAACATCATACTTAATGGAGAAAGACTGAAAGCTTCCCCACCTAAGATTAGTAACAAGAGAAGGATGTCCACTCTTACCACTTCTGTTCAACACTATACTAGAGGTTCTAGCTAGGGTAATGAGGTGAGAAAAAGAAATAAAATGCACCCAGAATGGAAAAAAAAAAAGTAGAACTCTCTTTATTCATACATGACATGATTTTGTGTATTAAGATCCTAAGAATTCCATTCAAAAAAACCTGTTAGAACTGATAAATGAATTGAGCAAGGTTGTAGGATACAAGATAATATTTTAAAAACCTATATTTTTATACTCTAGCAATGAACAATCAAAATGAAATTAAAAATCAACTCCCCTTAAAAGAGCATCAGAAAGAATAAAAATCTTAAGAATAAATTTAACAAAAGAAATACAAAATTTATGCTCTGAAAACTACAAAACATTGTTGAAAGAAATTAAAGAACATTTAAATAAATGGAAATGTGTTCATGGATTGAGAGATTCAATATTAAGATGACAATACTCCCTGAATTAATCTACAGATTCAGCACAATGACTACAAAAACAGATGGCTTATTTGCAGAAGCTGACAAGCTGATCCTAAAATTCATATGAAAATCCAAGGGACACAGAATAGCCAAAACAATCTTGTAAAAAAAGATCAAGTTGGAGGACTCACAATTCCAGATTTCAAACTTACTAAAAGCTACAATAAGATAGTGTGGTGCTGGCATAAGGATAGACATATCAGTCAATGGAATACAACTGAAAATCCAGAAATAAATCCTCACACTTATGGTCAACTGATTTTCAACAAGGGTGCCAAAACAACTCAATGAGGAATGCATAGTTTTTTCAACAAATGATATTGGGACAACTGGATATCCATGTGCAAAAAAATAAAATTTAGTCCCTACCTCACACCCCATAAAGTAATTAACTCAAAATAGGTAACAGACCAAAATTTGAGATAAAACTCTCAGAAGAAAACATAGGAGCAAATCATTGTGACTTTGGATTTGACAATGGTTTCTTAGACATGACATTAAAAGTAGAAGTGACTAATGAAAAAATAAATTGGACTTCCTCAAAATTAAAAAAAAATTTGCTTCAAAGGATACTATCAAGAAAGCAAAGCAAAAACAATAAACACAGGATAGAAGAAAATATTTGTAAGTCATATATTTGGGATTTTAATTGCAATATATAAGTAATACCTACAACTTAATAATAATAAAAAACTCCAAATAACTCAAAAATGGGCAAAAGATCTGAGTAGACATTTCATCACAGAATCAAAAGTATCATGTCAAAGGGATACCTGCACCCCCATGTTTGCTGCAGCTGTATTTACAATAGCCAAGAGTTGGAACCAAACTAAATGTCCATCATAGGATGGCCAGATAAGGAAAATGCAGTATATTTACACAATGGAATAGTACTCTGCCATAAAAAAGAATGAAATGCTGCCATTTGCAGCAATATGGACGAATTTAGAGAAAATTATATTAAATGAAATAAGGCAGGCACAGAAAGAAATACTGCATGTTCTCAGTCATAAATGAGAGCTAAAAAATACAGACAAATAAGTGAAAAAAGAAAGAAAGATACAACAATCATAATAATATGGTGGACTTTCAAAAGGAGAAAACAGAACTAAGCTTCCCCTAGGTGGAAAAGGGGGAAGAGGAGGGAGGAATTGGTAAGGGGCCATGAAAAATGATTACATTGTATAATGTTGAATATACAACATTGATATTTAACTCTGTACTCCACAGATATGTACAATTAACTACACTTCAATTTTTAAAATATACAAATTTCCAATAAACATGAAAAGATGCTCAATGTTATTAGTTATCAGGGAAATACAAATCAAAACTATAATGATATTTTTTATCCACTAGGGTGGCTATTGTCAAAAAGACTGATAATAAGCAATGTTGGGAAGGATATGGAAAAATTAGAATCCTCATACATTGCTGATGGGAATATAAAATGGTTCAATCACTTGCAAACAGTCTGGCAGTTCTTCAAATGATTAAAGACAGAGTTACCACATGACCCAGCAATTCTACTCCTAGGTATACCCCAGAGAAATGAAAATGTAAGTCCACATATAAACTTGTACATGAATGTTCACAGCAGCATTATTTATAATAGTCCCAAAGTGGGAACAACACAAATGTCCATCAAGTGATCAATGGAAAAATAAAATGTGTTATATTCATACAGTGGAATACTATCCAGTAATAACAAGTAATGTTATGAAATACTGGTACATGCTACATACAACATGGATAAATCTTATAAACATCATGCTAACTGAAATAAGCCACTCAGAAAGGACCACATATTATATGATTCTATTTATATGAAATGTCCAGAATAGGCAAATCCATAAAGACAGAAAGTAGATTAGTAGTTGCTTAGGGCTAGAGGGGAAGGCAATGAGGCAATTGTGGACTGATGGCTAAAGGGCACAGGGTCTCTTTTTGAGGTAATGAAAATGTTCTAAGATTGATTTTCCTAATTATTACACAGCTGTGAATATACTAAATACCACTGAGTCATATACTTTAAAAAGTACATTTTATGGTATGTGAATTGGATTATATCTCCATAGAGCTGTTTGAAAATGATATTTTGTACATCTATTCGTATTGTAATTTTCTGCAGGTCTTCTATCCTCTGCTCATAATGTAGTTGACTGTAAAAACAGTATATGTTTAATTCAAGCACCTGGTATATTAAGAACTAAACAGTAAGATCTAACTACGTGTGGACCAACTGACCAGGCTAATAAAATGTCAAAACAGAGATTTTATTTATTTATGTCCTTTCATTTTATTTATTTTAGAAGCCAAAGTATTATACATGATTTATTTGCCATCTGGGGGAGCCCTTTGTAGTCATTTCTGCATATGTTATTTCTTATAGTTTGGCCTCCAGTGCCCCTATCCGGGCCTTCATAACCCCATGTCATCTTACATCACTAGATTTGTTTAAATATTCTTCTGCCCCCAGCTTTTCTCCCTTAAACTGTACTTTCCCATATGTCTTTACAGGCAGAAAATGATGAAAAAAAGATAAAATCAAGCAACTGTACAGACAGGGAAGAAATAAATAAATGAAACATTCAACTTATGCAATAAAAAAATACCATTTGGGGCAAACATATGCCATATATCTTGCATGATCAATAACTGGCAAAAAACACTTGGAACCTAAAGTGCTCAACAAGACAAGATTTATTATATACTTAAAAAAATTAAGTTTAGCTTTTAGCCTAATGTCCAGGCACAGCAGACACTGGAATCTAATTTGCTACTTATTGGAATACTAACTTGTTGACAGCACATTTTATGTGTCTTTTCTTATGTCATCATTTACATATAAAAGCTCAGGAAAGTAATTTGATTTTATCTTTTTTTTACTTAAAACCATCTCACTTGTTTTAAAATGTTCTTAGGGAAGCTAATCTATCATGCTTATTATAATGTGCTGAATTAGTCTGAAAAAAAAACACCAGCAGATAAAGACCTAACAAATCTTACCCCTTAAAACCAGATGCAATCATTTAAATATCAAGATTACGTAAAAATAAAGCAACATTAAGAAACGAATTTATATAAAAAAAGACAACCAAATCTAAATTCATAATGACCTCACACTATTATTCCTTTGGAAAAAAACATAAATTGAAATGTTTTCCAAAATATTTTCTTTTTCAGTTTTCCTACCCCATAGAACACTATCTGAGTGCAAAGCAGAAATGTAACTACAGAAATAATAGGACTGATTTATTTAAACAAACCCAGTACTGAAATGAAGTTTGTTCTTCAAAGTTATTAACATGATTACAAATCATTCCAATGATTCTGCCATTTCTCAGAACATTTCCTCTTTAGGAATTATCTCATTCAGCACTGAAAAAAAATCTTGTCACTTTATAGTTGGAAGTTTGTTTTGATTAAAAATGATATTTCTCCAGCCTTTCTGGCATTTACATACGTCAGACATGGCTTTTAAAAGACCTTTAGCTCTTCCAAAAAAATAAAATCTATTCTTAAAGGGATTAATATCTGTCACCACTAAAAATATTCAAAAGAACACAGAGCAGGTTCAGAAAGTTTTGAACAGTGACAACATTACTGTGCTAAGATGTAGCTTTCTAAAGTTAATACCATAGTGAAGATAGCATTCACTTGTTTTAGTATTTGTGTCCCATTTCTAGAATGTTCATCTCACAGGATAAGGTAAGCAGAGAAGAGTCTTAAAATTCGGACTAGCTTTATCAGAGACTGTTCGCCAATGGTGAGTTATGGTTTATACACGTGGTGATTCTCTCTCTGGTTAGAATGATTTGGCCCAGATGCACGCGTCACAAGAAAAACTCCAGGTTCTCATCATCCATGGCTACGCTTTTACTGAACTACTGTGAATGCTGAGTTTAGGTCACCTGCAATTATTCTCTTGGTCTGAGACATATGACTAAGAGATGTATGGGAGCATGACTAAAATAAGCAGTGCTGGGAAAAGCAGGTCCTAAATCAAGGCCAGTATGACACTGGCTACCCCCAGAGTCCAAAATACGAAGGCTGGATGATGCTTCCACCAAAGCCTGGTGAAGACAGCTAAATGCTCAGACATGATACCCCTGTGTCTTGAGAGATTTAGTCTCTGGACAGCCCTAACAATTATAACGTGATGGTAAGTAAGAACTAAACAATGAATCCAGGCAGGACCTCTGACTATCAAGGCTTAATGAACATGGAGACAGAAAGAAGGTACCAGGAGTTTTGGGAGGAAGAGAAGGAGCTGCAAGACAGAAGCTGCTGTGCATCTGTGCTGAGCATAAGCTGAGAAAGCTCTGTGTAAAGGAACTTCAACCAGGCTGCAAATGGGTACCAGCTTCCCTCAGTGGCAGGCCACCTGACCACCAACAAAGAATGCACAAAGAAACTTGGGCTTTTGGGAAAAACCCAAAGTTGGCTCTGTTCAATGGTATTTGGGCAACCACTGTATCTGAGTAACCCTCCAAGTATATGTGTACCTCTATTACACCTATGGCTCCCCAAATTATCTCCCTGTTTCCATTCTTGCTCCCTCTAACCCATTAACCACACTGTAGGCAGAGGGATCTTTTTAAAAATGCAAATCTGATCATTGAAGCTAAGAGTTCCGTTTACTCAGCCAGACATTATGTAGAAATACTTGTGCACTCCTTGAACAAACTTAGGAAGTAGATAGAACTATTATCACTGTTTTGCGGATGAAAAACTGAGGCACAGAGAAGTAACTTGCCAAAAGTCCCGCAGGTAGCAAGTAGCAGAGGTGGGATTTGAACCGGTGCTCTTAACACTATTTTAGAGCACCTTCCACACATAAGCTTCCTATCACTCTGAAGATAGTATCTAGAACTCAAGACTGGATTTATGATCTTCTCCATGATCTGATCACTGTCTAACTCTCCAACCTACCTCATTTCATATCACATTCTCCCTCACTGTTCACACACACACACACACACACACACACACACACACACACACACACACACTCTCTCTCTCTCCCCCACTCTCACATGTGGGTGCACGCACATGTATAAGTATATATTTAAGAAATACATATGTTTATACATACACATGAGTATATTTACATATATATATATATATATATATATATACATATATTACCTATACACACAAAAATGTGAGCATGTAAGAGGCTGTTTGGTGCAGTGATTAAGAGCATGGACACTGGGGCTAAACAGCCCTGGTTCAAATCCTGACTCTACCACTTATTCACTGCAGGATTTTCAGCTGTTACTTACTTCTGTATGTCTAAGTTTCCTTTACCTAACAAAATGGGGAAGGTGGAATTTATCTGCTAGTCTCATAGCAAGGATTAAACAAGTTAATATACACACAGCACTTAGAATAAGCGCCTGGCAGGTAGTAAGTTCTACATAATGTTTAAGTTCTCTCTCAAGTTTGCCTATGTAAATATGTTCCCTCTGTCTGGAAGGTTCTTTTTTTTTAACCTGGCCATCTCCCTCCATCCTTCCTTCAGGATTCAGCCGAGGCATCAGTTACTCCACAGGCCTTCCTAAAGCCTTCTGCCTCCTCTTCCCCATCACTCATGCCCAGAGAACCCTGTATTTCAGCAGCAGCAAACATCATCCTAGTCACTGTTAAGACTGTATGCTCTGTGAGACTGTAAACTCCATGAGGGCAGAGACTATATTTGTTTTTAACACTATGGTATCAATTGTACTCACAACTCTGCCTGGTGCAGGGTAGAAGCTCCATAAATGTCTGTGAAAAAATGAATAAAGCTTAGGAGCTTAATTTGCCCCAGGGGATCTGGGCTGATGTGAATGAGAGGAAATATACAAGTCTGGACTTGAAGGGTATGAGGAAGAGTGGGAGGGCCTTTCTGGTGTGCAGAATAGTGCTGCAAAGACAGAAATGTGACATGGCCTGCCCATGTACTCGTAGAGATGGCAAGGTCACAGCATCATAAGTTTTTGGAGCTGAAACTTAAATATCATGTAGAAGAAATGCTTTACTTTATAGATGAAAAAACTGAGGTTAAGTTACTTTTTCAAGGGACTATATCTTATTATTGACAAAGCAGACCTCTTAAATGAGTGATCATTTTACTGTACAAAGAGTAGTTAAAAGGTTACCTCTCCCTCCTATAAGAAATCAAAAATGAGGATGAAAAGAAATAGCTACTGTGTGTTCAGAATTCGAGAAAGGCTTCGTAGTGACTATATTCAGTTGGGACACTTAAATGTCACCTGCAAACGGGGGACAATTTATTAAAGGACTAATCCTTTTGAGGGATTTGCACTGTTGTGGTAATCAGACAGCCACAATTTAGCAGAAATAAATGCTCAGCAAGGTATAGCTCCTTCAGTAAATTCTGGAGCTACCATCATGTCACTCTCTATATTTAGGAGAAATATGAGGTGGAAGATTGTCCATGAATATAAAGTAAAGGAAGAACAATAACATTG
Organism: Cynocephalus volans; assembly: GCF_027409185.1. Classification (NCBI taxonomy): domain Eukaryota; kingdom Metazoa; phylum Chordata; class Mammalia; order Dermoptera; family Cynocephalidae; genus Cynocephalus; species Cynocephalus volans. The sequence goes on along the minus strand of NC_084468.1, from coordinate 33,378,591 downwards.
CCTTGGAAAGTTAGGCATGAGAATTCCAGAAGAGCCATTCCATGTGGCAGAAATGATGAGCCAAAATTTACAATTAAGCTGGAGCAATGAAGGTCAACTATGACGTAATGCTTCCCTCCCCTCTTGCCTCACATCATCTCTATTTATCTTCCTTCCTTCCTCCTTTTTGTAAACAGCCTCACTCACATGGAGGGGAGAAGGATGACGTAACGTGCTTGTAATACTTTTAGAGAATATCATCTTGGTAAGGCTGTCCTGGCTCTGATGGACAGCACTGAAATGTGAAGCGACCTGAACAGATTGGAGCTCTGGCCTGAGTGACATGATGTGGGCTTCAACGAAGGGATATGCATTTCACTGCAGAAAGCAGCACCCATTGGATTAACAGAAAATGGAAAAGGGATGATTAGTTGACAATGTGGAGGAACACCAAGGGCATCATGACAAGTCCTGTCCATTATAAAGCCAGTGATGTATTTTGGTAACTCCAGGGGCAAAATGTATTTTGAGATTCCTGAGCAGGCAGGCAGTTCGGAGAAAAAAAAATGTACACAAAGAAGGAGACTGGGCTTGATGGAGCAGGAGGGCTGTGGTGAGAGAAGAAAGAAACAGCGCAAGAAAAGCAGGCAGGCACAACTGACGATGGTCCTCCAGTGTGAGAGTAAGAAATTGTCCAATTCACTGGTTACTCTAAGGCCAAACTAATACGAGACTCCCAAATTTAACTTAAGCTACAACTCTGATGTGCGCAGAGAATGTAACTCCTTTGTCTAAAACGACTTTGGACTTCCTGCCGAAGTCTCCATCTCCTGGTTAGCAGGATAAAGTGAACTTTTAGTTCTATTAGCTGTTTAATTTTAGTTCAAACTGATGTTTTCATGGACCCTTTAGTTAGTGCTTATTCTTTTCTGGATCAAGATGCTGAATTTCTCAAAGGACTGGGCTTCCCCATTCCCCTGTTTCTTTTTCCTAAGATGACACTAGGGCCACCTCATATCCTGGAGGGGAAGAGTGGGGCTCTGGGGCACAGGCCCCAGGTGATGCCCACCCTCTGCCTGACTGCTGGCAGTTATGGCTTGGGTTGGGGCAGGCGTCACTGTGGGCTGACCCTGCTCTGTCAGCATGGTCACAGTTTGGTGTTGCTCTGTAGATGACCCATGTCAAACTCCCCTGCCTTGAATGAAGAGCTCCAAGCCTCTGGTCCATGTTCCATCCAGCTTATTCACCCTAGTCTTTTCGTGTGGTCACCCCTACCTGCCATGGGGCTAGCAGTGGCTCTCAACTCAGCATAGGAGAGACACGGTAACTGAGGGCAGCTTGGGAAGGTTATGCCTCATGGTGTCTTGATGCCATGACCATGATGTGGCCATGCCTGGGTTGATGGGGGAGAGTTGTTATTAGGCAATATCTTCCCAGAGTCCTAAGTAGAGAGCAGAGGCAAGCTCTCCACAGTGTTACCAACTACCCACTTATTTTCACTTATCTAACTCACTTCCCCTCTTTTGAAGCAAAGCTCAGAGAAAGGAAATGGGGAAGCAAGTCTGCTGAACCACGCCTCCCTCTCTGTCTCCTACCATTCTCCTAGAGACCACATGGGGCAGGGCCTGACTCCGCCTTACAAACAAACTGGACCCTTTTCTCTGCATATTAGATTTCCAGGGGTGGAGTTCTACATGATTAATTGATACACCATAGAAGTGATTAAAAGAATTTAGGGAAATCTTCTCTTAAGCTAATAGCCCGATGATATGATCTGAATATATCTCCCAAAATTCATGTGTTGGAAACTTAACTTTAATGCAACTATGTTGGGAGGTGGGACCTTTTGGAAGGTGTTTAGGTCATAAATTCAAACTGGTGTTTGAATGAATTAATGTTGCTCTGAAAAGGGCTTGATGGCGGGAATTTGTCCATTTTGCCTTTCCACGTTCTACCACGTGAGGACACACTGTTCCTCCCCTCCAGAGGATGCAGCATTCAAGGTGCCATATTAGAAGCAGAGACCAGACTCTCATCAGACCCTGAACCTCCCAACACCTTCATCTTGGATTTCCCAGCCTCAAGAACTGTGAGAAAATAATAAAATTTCTGTTCTTCATAAACTACCGAGTTTCAGGTATTCTGTTATAGCAGCACAAGTGGATTAAAACACCTGCCCTGCCAGTTTTTGTTTTGTGCATAATTTTTCCTTACATGTGAGACAATGAATATTTCTTAAATATTCTTCCTGTATCACATCCTTCTGTACCAGACACTAAACACTCCTGAGACAGATCAATGCCTTGGAATGACCAGAGCAAAGATCTTTTACTGTACTCAGAAAGACAAAAGAAAAATGCACATGAATAATTCCATTACACCAGGTTCTGGATGAGGAGAAAGAATTAAAAAGGATAAAGAATTAAAAAGGTGAAAGATAAAAAAATTAACATTGGTTGAGTGCCTTCCATGTGCCAAGCACTTTGTGTTCTCTCGTTTAATTCTTATAACAACCCTAGAAGATAATCACTAACCTCATTCATCTTACAGTGGAGTGATCTGTGAGTCAAAGGGGTCAAGCAACGTGCCCAAAGTCATAGGACTGGCAATCTGCAGACCAGGAATTAAACCCTAGTCTAACAAAATTCATGCTGTTTCCATTATACCCCATAAATGATATAATATGTTGCACTTTATTGAATCTAAAATATCATCAGTGCAGGCTTCTCCAGTAGTATACATACCACGAAGAAAGAAAGGCACTGCCAATTACATGATGACAAGCCATTTATTTGTAAGATGAATTCTGGTTTTAGAGATATTAAAAATGTGAGAAACCATGCATCTTAGAATCAATGAAATCTGTTAAATACTGTCTCAAGGAAGACTGTCTGAGCAGCTGTGTACAGTCTGGAGCAGAACACAAAAAACACCAAGGGTAGGGAAAGATCCAGAAAAGGTTTCCATAGCTACTCAGCTATTAAGAAATGGAAGCCTGAGCAAAGACAGAGACTTGTGAAATGGAAAAGAAAAAGTGAGCTTCTAAGAAACACTGTGGTGGATGAATCAACAGGAACAGCAGCAACCTGGATCTAGGCTGTAAAGGTTGGAAGTAAGGACTATGAGCCAAGAGTTTAAAGTCTCAATGACTGGGAAATAGTAGTACTCAGAAAGGGGGAAGCTGGATGAGTTCTGTTTTAAATACATTAACATTCAAAACACAGAGAAGTATTCTTATGCAACTATGAAGGGGAGCTGGAGATGCTGATGTGGAAATGACTCTGGTATAGGCAACAGATTAAGGAGAAGATAACACTCTCTACTTGGGAGTCTAGGGAGGAAGAAAACCAGATGGACGTGTCTGGACCTGCAATTCCAAAGGAAACATGGAGAGATGGAACCTCAGCAAAGAAGAGAGGAACGCCAGTCCAAGGGGGCCTTTGGAGGCAACTGAACCCTGGATGAGCATTCATCCCTTTGGTGCTTTCAGGTGGCATCAGATTGTCATCCTAAGGCAGAAAGCAGGTGCAGGTAAGATCTTCCTGCTGGGAGGAGCTGCTGGTTTCATGCTCATACTCCCCGCACACCTAAGAACCCAGCATCTGCCTGCCAGGGTGAAGGAAAAGGGCGTGGGCTGGCACATGGGAGTTCCCACTGTGAGACTAACTTGTTACACTTAATTGCAAAGGCATATGGGGAAATTACTTTTGAAAGCTATATTTTGCTAAAGGTAACACATGACACCCACCAAGACAAGACTGTTAATTTAAGATTTGGAAATAAGGATTGGAGTTTCCATCACGTGCTTCTCTTGATTGCAAAACAAGATTCAGCCTGTCTTTATTTTTCCCAATTCATTCCCCCTGTTCTTACTTTCTATTCTCTTCTCTGTAGCTGAGGGAACTTAATGAATGCTGGCAAATCAAATAACATTTTGTATAAACACCATGTCTTTTTCTGAAGTCATGGATATTCTCTGCTCTGAGTGGGCTTGATGTTCTTTCTACTCAGTGGTTTCCAACTCTGAGTGATCCATCTATAGACATATATCACACATAGAATCGATGCCCACATAATCCGAGTTTTGTGCATTTTCATTAAGTATCTTACTTTAATAGTTTAATAAAGGAAATACTACTAAATAGCCAAACAGGCACAAAGACAAGAGGTATATGGGCTTGCTTAAAATGTAACTCCATATTCTGTCAATTTAATTTAATAAAGGTTTGACCAAATGGCTTACTATGTGCCTGCTACTTGACTAACCATTGTGATAATTTGTATTAGGTACAATTCCAGTCCTGAGAAATTTAGATAACTAGATGATGTCTCTTTATCTCTACTGCTCACTTTAGCTCCTGCCACGATCACTTCTCGCTTGTGTTGTCTTCCTGCTTCTACCATTCCTTCCCCTTCTATTCTACTCATAGCACCAGAGCAAACCTCTTAAAGGTAAGTCCTATCACATCACTCTTTTTCTTCTTACTCAGTAAAATCCTAATCTTAACTTGATTTATAATTTGACTTTGTAACCATCATCTCTTTTTTTTGTTTTTTGGCAGCTGGCTGGTATGGGGATCTGAACCCTTGACCATGGTGTTGTAACCCACGCTCTACTCAACTGAGCTAACTGGCCAGCTCATATAATTTGAATATGACGTCATCTACAATTATTTCCCTTACTCACTTCACTTCACTCCACTCACACTTGGCTTATTTACTGTTGTTTTTAAAATTTTTTTAATCAAAACATAATTGATTGTACATCTCTGTGGGGTACCATATTGAATATCAATACCTTTGTGCAACATGCGATGCTGAAATCAGATAACCAGTATATTCAAAATTATATAATGTAATCATTTTTTGTGGTCCTTTACCAATTTCTAACTAACCCCCTTTTCCCCTCTCCGATCCCACCTTTGGTAACCCCAGTTCTGTCCTCACCTTTTGAAAGTTCAATGTAGTGTGATTGTTGTATCTTTCTTTTTAAAAATTTTATTTGTTTATTTATTTGTTTTTAGCTCCTATTGATGAGTTAAGGACATGTGGTATTTCTCTTTCTGTGCCTGGCTTATTTCACTTAACATAATTTTCCCTAAATTCACCCACATTGTTGCAAATGGCAGAATTTCACTCTTATTTTTATGGCAGAGTAATATTCCATAACAGCATTTTCCTTATCCAGTCATGTGTTGATGGACATTTAGTTTGGTTCCAACTCTTGGCTACCGTAAATAGAGCTATAATAAACATGGGAGAGCAGGTATCCCTTCAACACGGTGATTTCCATTCCTTTGGTTATATATGCAGTAGTGGGACTGCTGGACTGTATGGCAGTTCTACCTGTAGTTGTTTCAGAAACCTCCATACTATTTTCCAGAACGGCTGCACTACTTTACAGTCCCACCAACAGTGTAGGAGAGTTCCCCTTTCTCTGCATCCTTGCCAGCATTTGTTATTCTCTGTATTTCTGATAACAGCCAGTGTAACTGGGATGAGATGATATCTCAATGTGGTTTTGATTGGCATTTCCCTGATGCTTAGTGATGCTGAACATTTTTTCATGTGTCTGTTGGCCATTTGTCTATCTTCCTTTGAGAAATGCCTATTCACCTCCTTTGCCCATATTTTAACTGGGTTACTTATTTTTCTACTGTTAAGTTGTTTGAGTTCCATGTATATTCTGGATATTAATCCCTTTCAGGTACGTGGTTTGCAAGTATTTTCTCCCATTCTCTAGGCTGTCTTTTCACTGTTAATTGTTCCTTTTGCTGTGCAGAAGTTTTTTAGTTTGATATAACACCATTGTTTTTTCTTTTCTTGCCTGTGCTTTTGGGGTCTTATTCATAAGGTCTTTGCCCAGTCCTACTTCCTGAAGTGTTTCCCTTATATTTTCTTCTAGGAGTTTTATAGTTTCAGGTCTTATATTTAAGTCTTTAATGTATTTTGAGTTGATTTCTGTATATGGCAAGTGGTATGGGTCTGGTTTCATTCTTCTACTTATGGATGTCCAGTTTTCCCAGCACCATTTATTGAAGAGGCAGTCTCTTCCCCATTGTATGTTCTTGGTGCCTTTGTCAAAGAACAGTTGGCTGTAAGTGTGTGGGTTGATTTCTGGGTTCTTTATAATGTTGCATTGGTCCAAGTGTCTGTTTTTATGTCAGTACCACACTGTTTTGGTTACTATAGCTTTGTAGCATAATTTGAGCTCAGGTAGTGTAATGCCTTTGACTTCATTTTTTTTTGTCAGGATTGCTTTGGCTATTCAGGGTTTTTTGTTGTTCCATATGAATGTTAGGATTATTTTTTCTATTTCTGTGAAGAATGTCATTAGTATTTTGAAGAGGATTGCATTGAAGCTGTAGATCACTTTGGGTAGTACAGACATTTTCACAATGTTGATTCCTCCAATCCAAGAGCATGGAATGTCTTTCCATCTTTTTGTGTCCTCTTTAATTTCTTTTAGCAGTAATTTGTAGTTCTCATTGTAGAGATCTTTCACCTCCTTGGTTAAACTGATTCCTAGGTATTTTATTTTATTTTTGATGACTATTACAGATGGGCTTGCTTTCTTGATTTCTTTCTCTGCTAGTTCATTGTTGGAGTACAAAAACACTACTGATTTTTACATGTTAACTTTGTATCTTGCAACTTTACTGAAATCATTTATCATCTTTAGAAGTTTTTTGGTAGAGTCTTTAGGTTTTTCTCTATATAGGAGGATCACGTCATCTGCAAACAGGGACAGTTTGACTTCATCTTTTCCAATCTGGATGCCCTTTATTTCTTTCTCTTAACTGATTTCTCTGGCTAGTACTTTCAATTCCATGTTTAATAGGAGTGGTAGAGTGGGCATCCTTGTCTTGTTCCTGTTCTTCAAGGAACAGTTTTCAGCTTTTCCCATTGAAGATGATATTGGCAGTAGGTCTGTCATATATGGCTTTTGTTGTGTTGTAATATTTTTCTTCTATACCTATATTGCTGAGAGTCTTTATCACAAAGCGATGTTGAACTATGTCAGATGCTTTTTTTGTATCTATTGAGATAATCATATGGTTTTCGCCCTTCATTTTGTTGAAGTGGTGTATCACATTTATTGACTTGCATAAGTTGAACAATCTTTGGATCCCTGGGATGAATCCCACTTGATCATGGCAAATGATTTTATGATGTGTTGCTGTATTCTGTTTGATAATATTTTGTTGAGAATGTTTGCATCTATGTTCATCAAAGATATTTGCCTGTAGTTTTCTTTTTTTGTTGTATCTTTGTCTGGTTTTGGCATCAGGGTGATGCTGACCTCATAGAATGAGTCTGGGAGAGTGGCCTCTGTTTCAATTTTTTGTAATAGTTTGAAGAGAATTGGTATTACTTCTCTAAAGGTTTCTCAGACTCAGCAGTAAAGCCATCTGATCCTGAGATTTTCTTTGTTGAGAGACTGCTGATTATTGCTTCAACCTTGTTGTCTGTTATTGGTCTGTTCAGGTTTTCTATATCCTCTTTGTTCAGACTTGGTAGTTTCTATGTGTCCAGAAATTTATCCATTTCTTCTGTGTTTTCAAATTTGTTGGCTTGTAGTTGTTTGTAATAGTCTCTATCGATTCTTTGTATTTCTGTGGTATCAGTTGTAATGTCTTCTCTTTCATTTCTGATTTGTGCTATTTGGGTCTTCTCTCTCTCTCTCTTTTTTTTTTTTTTGATAATCCTAGCTAACGGTTGGTCTATTTTGTTTATCTTCTCAAAAAATCAACTTATTGTCTCATTAATCTTTTGTATCATTTTGGGGGTCTCTATTTCATTCAGTTCTGCTCTGATCTTAATTATTTCTTTCCATCTACTAATTTGGGATTGGATTTTCTTGTTTTTCTAGTTCTCTGAGGTATAGTGTAAGGCTGTTTATTTGAAATCTTTCTATTCTTTTGATGTAAGTATTGATTGCAATAAACTTCCCTCTCAATACTGCTTTTGTAGTACCTCACAGGTTTTGGTATGACGTGTCTTTATTTTCAGCAGTTTCAAGAAATTTTTTGATTTCCTGTTTAATTTCTTCTTAGACTCATAGGTTGTTCAGGAGCATGTTATTTAATTTCCATTCATTTGTACAGTTTCCAGAGTTTTGCTTGTTATTCATTTCTAGTTCCAATCCATTGTGGTCTGAAAAGATACTTGAAATGATTTCAATTTTTAAAAATTTGTCAAGACTTTATTTGTGACCTAACATTCGGTCTACCCTGGAGAATATTCCATGTGCTGATGAGAAGAATGTATATTCTGTAGTTGTTGGATAACAAGTTCTGTAGATATCTGCCAGGTCCCAATTGGTCTAAAGTGTGGTTTAAATCCTGTGTTTCTCTGTTGATTTTTTGCCTAGATGATCTGTCCAATGTTGAGAGAGGTGTGTTCAGGTCCACAACTATTATCATATTGGGGTCTATCTCTTTCTTTAGGTCTAATAGCACCTGCTTTATATATCTGGATGCTCCAGTGTTGGGTGCACATATATTTATGATTGCTAGGTCTACTTGCTGGATAGATCCCTTTATCATTATATATTGGCCTTCTTTGTCTTTTTATGGTTTTTGGTTTAAAGCCTATTTTATCTGGGCTGCACGGGCCAGGCTGGGCCAGACTGAGGTGGAGGCAGCAGCGGCTAGAGGCAGCAGTGCAATAGCTGCATCCCCGCCTAACCACCATGAGTACCAAGCAGGTCACTTGCAAGTATTTTACACATGGTGTATGTCAGGAAGGAAGCCAGTGCCTGTTCTCACATGACTTGGCAAACAGCAAGCCATCCACCATCTGAAAATACTATCACAAAGGCTACTTTACCTATGGAACTTGGTGCAGATACAATCACATGAGTCCTGCTGCTGCAGCTGATGGTGCTGTGGGCACCATGCCCCACAGTGTGCCCTCCCCGGGGTTCCACAGTCCTCACGCTCCTTCCAACCTTACTGCATCTATTGTGAAAATTAAGTCACATGAACCTGGGAAGCATGAAAAGAGAATATTGGTACTTAGAGGCCAAAATCTCTCTGGCATGGCTGAAGAGAAGACTCACTTGAGCATGGTGAGCAATCCAGCTGGCTGCAGGGATGCCCAGCCCAGCTTGGAGATGAACCTGCATTCCTACCTGGATGCCATCAGGAGTGGCCTTGATGACCTGGAGTCCAGCAGCTCCTGCAGCAGTGAGCAGCAACTCTGGCCCCACACACCTGCTGGGGAGTGACGGTTTGGGGATGGCTGTGTCTGCCCGCATTGGGAAGTGCGTGAAATCTGTAGGCTATGCCCCTTTGACTCAGAGCAAAGGAAAGCCGACAAGAAGATCTGCATGTTGAGATTCGAACATGAGATGGAAAAGGCCTTTGCCTTCCAGGCAAGTCAGGACAAAGTGTGCAGTATCTGCACGGAAGTGATCATGGAGAAGGCATCTGTTTCTGAGAGATTTGGGATTCTCTCCAACTGCAACGACATGTACTGCTTGTCCTACATCCGGCAGTGGAGGTGTGCCAAGCAGTTTGAAAACCCAATCATTAAGTCATGTCCAGAATGCTGTGTGGTATCAGAGTTTTTAATTACAAGTGTGTATTGGGTAGAAGATCAGAATAAAAAGAACGAGTTGATTGAAGCTTTCAAACAGGGGATGGGAAAAAACCTTGTAAGTACTTTGAACAGGGCAAGGAGACCTGCTTATTTGGAAGCAAATGCCTTTACTACCATGCCTACCCTGATGGGCAGCTTGTAGAGCCTAAGAAACCTCGGAAATGGCTCAGTTCTGAAGGCTCTGTGAGGTTCTTTCTTCAATTCAGTGCAGCTCTGGAATTTCATCCAGAACCGAGAAAGCTGGCATGTCCCCAACACTGAAGATGTCGACATGACAGAGCCTGGGGACTTCTTCATGCACCTTTCTGGAGCGGAGTCATCAGAACCCTAAAGAGTAGATGGTCATTCCTGCATCTTGCACTCCGCTGGCCGAAATGTTCCCAATCCAGGGTGTGTAGAGCTTCTGTACTGCAGTCCAGGTTGGCATGTGGCTTGAATTTGAGTGGGTTGTACTTACCCTTGGTCTTGTTCACTCTTCATTATTACAGCCATGGGAAGGGTGACGGATATAAAATAATCTAATAAGTATACGGAATTGCTATTCTTATAGTTGACATCTTAGTTGCACTTCAAGCCCCTCAGGGGAGCCATCTATCCATTCAGGCTGTTTTGATTCATTGCTTTTAAAACAAACTTGGCTCCTGTCCTTCTTGATGTTTTTCTCTCCAGAAAACAGTAAACTCACAGCTGCCCCTAAAGCAGCAGATTCACTTTTCTTACTGAAGATCTCTTCAACCCCTATAAAATGATTCCTCTATAGTGAATGTGCCTAGTGTATTTAAATAGTGTATGATTTAACTCAGTCTTGATTTATACAGAGCTTTCAGAACACACAGTGTAAAGTGACTATTGCACAGCAGTAGCATAAAGCTTTATGAAAGTGTCCTAAATCAGAGCAGTAGTCTTGTTGCCATATGTGCAGCTAAGTTAAACCATAAACCTGCTAAGGAGGCTCCTGAAGTAGCAAGAAGTACTGAGTGGGAAAGTAAAAGTCAAGCTCTCTGGTGAAAGAGTCCTTGCACACACGCCTCCAGCCTGGGACATGCGGGGAAACCTAGTCCCCATTCTCATCTGAGAGCTCCTGTCCATTAGGGCAGTTGAATTGAGGGCTCAAAACACAGGAGTGCTTATGTAATGTGTGATTCCTACTCAATCTATCTGTTCTGTTTTTTTTTTTTGGGGGGGGGGGCTAGCCTGTATGGGGATCAGAACTCTTGACCTTGGTGTTATAACACGGCGTTCTAACCAACTCACTAATAAGCCATCTATTTTTACCTGTAAAGCCTGGCTCTGATTTGAAACATTGAAAAAATTTCACAATACTCCAAATTTCTGGTTCTGACCTAGCAGTGGTCCTGAAGAGAACTGAGGGCAAGTCTTATATCATCAGATTGATTTTAATAGAAGGGTGAGCATAACCTTATGTATCAGAACAAACTTGTTCCAAGCCTGAATTAGCTATTTTTGTAAAAAAGCTGTAGACACCAAATATTTTATAAAATGCATTATTTTTTTTAAAGTTTATTTGATATAAGAATAGCTACTTGGTTTCCAGTTGTGGTGTATCTTTCCCTATCCCTTCTCTTTTACTCTGTGTCTTTACAGGTGAAGTAAGTCTCTTGTAGACAGCATATAGTTGAGTCTCGTCTTTTTAATCCAATCAGTCAGTCTGTGTCTTTTGAATTGGGAGTTTAATCCATTTACATTCAGGGTTGTTACTGAAAGGTACTGTCTTACTCCTGACATTTAGTTGCTTTTCTTATGGTTAATTTAAGTATCTTTTGTTCCTTTCTTTCACTTTTATTGTTTCTCTTCAGGGTTCATAGGTTTTTTGAGGTGGTATGGTATAGTTTCTTTCTCTTTCTCATTTGTGTATCTGCTCTACCAGTGGTGTTTGTTCTTTCTTGTGTATTTTTTTTTTTTTACTTTATTTATTTATTTTTTTAAATTTTATTTTGTCGATATACATTGTGGCTGATTATTGCTTCCCATCACCAAGACCTCCTTCCCTTCTCCCTCCCCCCAACAATGTCCTTTCTGTTTGCTTGTCGTATCAACTTCAAGTAATTGTGGTTGTTATATCTTCTTCCCCCCCCCCCGGTTTTGTGTGTGTGTGTGTGTGTGTATGTGTGTGTGTGTGTGTGTGAATTTATATATTAATTTTTAGCTCCCAGCAATAAGTGAGAACATGTGGTATTTCTCTTTCTGTGCCTGACTTGTTTCACTTAGTATAATTCTCTCAAGGTCCATCCATGTTGTTGCAAATGGCAGTATTTCATTCGTTTTTATAGCTGAGTAGTATTCCATTGTGTAGATGTACCACATTTTCCCTATCCACTCATCTGATGATGGACATCTGGGCTGGTTCCAACTCTTGGCTATTGTAAAGAGTGCTGCGATGAACATTGGGGAACAGGTATACCTTCGACTTGATGATTTCCATTCCTCTGGGTATATTCCCAACAGTGGGATAGCTGGGTCGTATGGTAGATCTATCTGCAATTGTTTGAGGAACCTCCATACCATTTTCCATAGAGGCTGCACCATTTTGCAGTCCCACCAACAATGTATGAGAGTTCCTTTTTCTCCGCAACCTCACCAGCATTTATCGTTCAGAGTCTTTTGGATTTTAGCCATCCTAACTGGGGTGAGATGGTATCTCAGTGTGGTTTTGATTTGCATTTCCTGGATGCTGAGTGATGTTGAGCATTTTTTCATATGTCTGTTGGCCATTTGTATATCTTCCTTAGAGAAACGCCTACTTAGCTCTTTTGCCCATTTTTTAATTGGGTTGCTTGTTTTCTTCTTGTAAAGTTGTTTGAGTTCCTTATATATTCTGGATATTAATCCTTTGTCAGATGTATATTTTGCAAATATTTTCTCCCACTCTGTTGGTTGTCTTTTAACTCTGTGAATTGTTTCTTTTGCTGTGCAGAAGCTTTTTAGTTTGATATAATCCCATTTGTTTATTTTTCCTTTGGTTGGCCGTGCTTTTGGGGTCGTATTCATGAAGTCTGTGCCCAGTCCTATTTCCTGAAGTGTTTCTCCTATGTTTTCTTTAAGAACTTTTATTGTTTCAGGGTGTATATTTAAATCCTTAATCCATTTTGAGTTGATTTTAGTATACGGTGAGAGGTATGGATCTAGTTTCATTCTCCTGCATATGGATATCCAGTTATCCCAGCACCATTTGCTGAAGAGGCAGTCCCTTCCCCAGTGTTTCTTGTGTATTCTTGGTGGTTATTGCTTTTTGGGTTCCATTTGCAGGACTATTTTAAGGATTTCTTACAGAGCTGGTGTGTGGTGGTGAACTTCCACAGCTTTTGTTTGTCTGGGAAATATACTATTTCTCCTTCATTTATGAAGGACAGTCTTGCTGGGTATAACATTCTTGGCTGGCAGTTTTTTTCTTTTAGTCATTCTCTTCTGGACTATAGGGTTTCTGCTGAGAAGTCTGCTGTTAGTCTGATGGGAACTCCCTTATAGGTGACTTGATACTTTTCTCTTGCTATTTTTAGGATTCTCTCTTTGTCTTTGACTTTTGACAGTTTGACTACAATGTGTCTTAAAGAGAACGTTTTTAGATTGAATCTGTTTGGGGATCTTTGAGCCTCTTGGATTGGGAAATCCATATCTCTACCTGTATCTTGTAAGTTTTCCACTATTATTTCATTGAATATGTTTTCAGTGTCCTTTACTTTCTCCTCCCCTTCTGGAATACCCACAATTTGTATGTTTGTGCACTTATGGTGGTCTACAGCCTTTTAGATTTTCTTCACTTTTTGATTTTTGTTTTTTTTGTCTGCTTGGGTTATTTCAAAAAGACTGTCTTCAAGATCAGGAATTCTTTCTTTTGCTTGCTCTATCCTGCTGTTTACACTCTCAATTGTAGTTTTTATTTCGTTGAATGAGTCTTTCAGTTCCAGCAGTTCTGCTACATTATTTTTTATGATATTTATCTCTTTGTAAATTTCCTCCTTCATGTCCTGGATTAATTTTCTCATTTTGTTGTACTGTCTAACTGAGTCTTCCTGTATCTCACTGAGTTTCTTTAAGACTGTTACTCGAAATTCCCTTTCAGACAAAGAGTTTCCTGTTGTATGGGATTTGGTATTTGAGAATTATAGTGTTCCTTTGGTGGTGTCATATTTTGTTTTTTTTATATTTCCAGTATTTCTCTATTGCTGCTTAGTCATCTGATGGTTGCTTCTTCTATTACTCTTGGGTGGCTTTTGAGGAGAGAGACTCCCTCCTGTAGATTTGTTGTATATTTCCCGTGGAAGGGGTGTTTTAGTTTTGGTTCCTGGTAGCCTTAGTAGTTTCAGTTGTTCCAGGTAGACTCAGCAGTTCTGGGTAGACTCGGTATTTCTGGTTGATGCCAGCAGCTATGTCTGTGGCTGGAGCTGCATGCATGGCTGGGCCTGTGCAGGTGGTGGGGGCCATGTAGGCAGCTGGGGCACCTGGAGTCCTGCAGGTGGCAGGATGGTTGGGTCCATGTGTGTGGGTGGGCTATGTGGGTGGTTGTGGTGGCTGGGACTGGTGCAAGAGGCAGGATGTCTGGGGCTGCGTGGACGGCTTGATTGCTTGGCCCATGCAGGTGGGTGGGGCCGTGTAGGAAGCTGGATGACAGGGCCTATGTGGGTGGGTGGGGCTGCATGGCTGGCTGGGTTGTTGGGTTCACACGGGCAAGGGGAGCCATGTGGGCAGCCAGGCAGATGGGGCTACAAAGGCAGCTAGACAGCTGGGCCCACATTAGTGGGTGGGGCCACGTGGGCAGCCAGGCCATACAGGTGGCTGGAAGGCTAGAGCCACCAGGTGCCTGGAGCGCTGGAGCCACGCAGTTGCTCAGTGCTGTGTGGGCAATGTCGGTGGCATAGGAGGATGCACTGCACAGTATGAACTGTATGGAGAGAAGGGTCAGGGCTTTGAGGCTAGACAATGGCACAGGCACATTGGAGGTAGTGGGAGTAGGCTGGGGCCAGAGCAGGAAGAGGGTTACCGCTGGGAAGTATTCACAGCTGAATTGATTCTTTCTGGTGCAAGGGAGAATTTCTCCTGGCTGATCTTGGTTTGGAGAGGTGGTGGTGGCTGAGGCCTCATTCCTCTTTCTCCTCTACATCACTTTGCTTGGTTTTTGTGCTCCATGGGGTCCTCACCAGGCTCCCACTGCCCTCCCACACTCTCCCACTGATGCTTTCCCCTGTACTTAGCTGTCCTTTCCTTGCTTTGGCCCCTTTCTGTGGGAGGATCATGGGTGGGGCACCTCTAGTCTACCATCTTGCCCTACCTTGTGTGGCTTCTTTACTGTTCCTGTAATATTCTAAACACACTCCCACCTCAGAACTTTTTCCTTGTTCCCTATGCCTGGACTCCTCCCACCTTAGACATCTGCATGACTTGCTCTGTCACTTTCTGCAAATCTCTGCTCAAAGGTCATCTTATCACTGAGTCCTTCTCTGACTACCTGGCATTCCCTAAACTTACCCTGCTTTGTTTTTCAAAGAAGCATTTACCCAATAAAATGCATTTCTTACCACTGAAATTTATCTGTTTATTGTATGCCTCCCCCAACGATATTGGAAAATCCACAGAAGAGGGTCTGCTTAGTTTGCGCCTGTATTCCCTGCACTTAGAATGCTAACTGACATGTGGTCAGTGCTCAACAAATACTTCTTGAATAAATTGGATGAATGATTGAGAGTTACACAGAGGATTTTGGTGGTTCAAAGAAGAGAGTACATGGCATATCCTGGGAGGGATGGGGGTTACCAGAGAAGGCTTTCTTAAGCAATTAATGTTTGGGCTGAGTCTTTATTAATTCACTTTTTTTCATACAGGCAATTCATTCATTTGTTCAACAAATTCTTGTGGCATTTTCCTATGCGCCAAGTACTATTCTAGGACTGGGAACGTAACTGTCATAAAGGCAGACAAGCCCCTGTTCTTGTGGAATTTACAATCTAGTAAGAAAAAGACAATAAGCAAGCTGATACATAAGTAAACAAGAAGAATATCTGATGCTGACACATGCTATGCAAAGAACTAGAATAGGGTGATATTAAAGGAAGGTGTTTACTTTAGATTGGGTGAGTAGGGAAGCATCTCTAGGAAGTGACATTTCAGCAGAGACCTGAGGAACAATAAGAAAGCAGCCATGTGAAGATGAAGGGGATGAGTATTCCCGGCAGAGAGAACAGCCAGGGCAAAGTTCTTAAGTGGTAATGGCTTGGGGTGTTCAGGGAACCAAAAGCAGCACATGTGGCTACAGGCGAGTAGGCTAAGGGAAAGGGGCACAACTTGAGATCAGAGGGGACGAGCCTTAAGAATGAGCAGGATCCAGGAGGGGAAGCAGAGGAAGAAGCAGACTGAAAAGCACTGCAGGCAGACAGAACTGGCACGAGCAAAGGCAAGTGGGCGTGAAATAGACTGGTATGTCTGAGTAACTCTAAGAAATCCACTTTTCCCAGGTTCAGTGCACAACCAAAGATGGAATCTGGAATACTGTGGGATAAATTGGCTTTACAGGAAGCTTTTGGCATCATATTTTGTTGCAGCTGAGAAAAGAGAATGGTCTCTCTAGAAAACATATCCTCCCAGAGAAGATCTAGATTAACCTGCCATAAAAGACTATACTAAAAAGTATATTAGAAGATTCAGATATGATGTTTTTGAGCTCCTGTTAAGCTTACAGCTGAGAAGCAAATGCAACCTTTCATATTTTACTTTATTCCAAATACAACCTCAGATGTGTAGGCTGTTATTGTCCCTATTTTTGACAGTGACCTGAAGGCACAGGTTCAGGGACTCCCCGTAAGAGGGCTGGGGCTCATCTTTGGTGCCCAGTGCTGTTTCCACTGCTGGCCAGCATCTTGTCTACTGATTCAGTGCACCTGCCTAGAAGAATCCTGGCCATTGGTTTATTCAATGGGCCTTGAGGCCTCGACTTCTACCGTTTTCCTTTGGCTGTATCTGTCTTCTCTTTGCCTACCTCTAATTTAGAAAATCTATTCCCCCCCCCCACCAGCTAGTCCTAGTCAATACCATGTTTTATAGAGGCTGTTCTATAGCTCAACAACTGCCTTCCTCTACTGACAAAAATAATGCAAAACGAAACAAACTCAAAGATGGGATTAATATTCTCAGACACATTTTTCCCCTCTATGGTAACAGAGTCTCTGAGGACTGTCTAAGTCTTTGGGAATCTTGACAGATTGGAAATTTTAGAACAATTAGGACCCTGTTATCAGCAGGACCAGATTCCTTGGAGAAGGCAGTGCTAAATTCATGACAAGGAATTTAATCTGGGTTCACAATTTGTCAAGTAAATTGTGAGTTATGAGTAATCATTCAATGTGAGTGTCATAACAGCCTGCTGCTGACTGACATCATGCATTGAGACTGAAGTGATTTTGAGACTATTACTTTATACATCATACTAGAAGGCATCATCAGGTACTCCAAGATAAGAAATTTATCCAGGAGGAAACAAACGAAGGGTGAAATTTTCTTCCACTAACAACAGTGCATTTTGCACTCTGGCTCCACAAACCTCTATTACATATTCATCACTTGACAACGTAAATGTGTAGTTTAGATAGCACCAGAGAGTTAAGATTCCCACTGTAAAAGAGGTTCAGAAATTCAGATTAAATAACGTTATCCTGTTGTACTTCCATTTTTGAATATCCAAGATACACCCAATGTTTTCAAGTATTAAGAGGCAAAATCAATGGTATATAAAAATGTCAGGGTGTTCATGAACTTTAGCAATGACATGTGCAGTTACTGTCTCTTGAAAGGCTGATATACTTTTTTTTTTTTTTTTTGTAAATGGTAAAGCCCTGAAATGCTCAGGAAAAAGGATATTCTACAATGAAATTAAAAACTAAAAGTTAAGATTGAAGGCAAGGACTGGGAAAGCTGCTGAAAGGAAATATTTCAAAAAAGTTAGTCCCAATTTTTTCATACAAAACATTTCTAGAGACCATAGCTTAAAGGCAGGAACTCAGCAACTTTCACCTTTTTGATAATGATGAAGACTGTCAAAAAAAAAAGCAAATAAATATGGTTCAAAGAAAAAGATAAGACTGTACCAGGCAGGGTCCAAGAAGCATAGCATAAAAGTACAAAACACCAAAAATGACTAAATATTTTATTTCTATTTTCCAATTTTTTTTTTTTTTTTTTACCCATGCTTAAAGAAATGAAATTTATCAGGGCTTAAAACTTGTCTTTCATGTGCCAAGAAACAAGCCCTAGTTATTTAGCTGACATAATTAAAAATGAGATTTACATTAGAGTTACCTGAAATTCCAATCCATAGTTTTCTCTGCAGAATTCTCTCAGTTTAGGATACACGTTTTCTCGTAGTGCCTGTCTTTCTGCTCCCGTGTCTGTAGTGGAAAAACCAGCACACAGAAAGTGAGTATGGCCACATATATGTTTCTGGAAAAAATAAAAACTAAAAAAACAAATATGAACATAAATATAATCAAGTTGAGGTGCTGCATCGTGAAATGATGGTATATTTGACTTTGGGGATAGATCTGCTCTTAATTCCACAGACATCCACTCATAAGGCACGTACGGGAAGTCTGCAGGACGGACAAGAGCCCCACTGGTCAGTTCTTTGTGTGCTGCCAGGGCTAAGAAATCACAATTGATTCTTTAGGCCCATGTAGGTCTTCACGTGAAGCTTTTAAACAGCTGTAATCACAATGTCTTTGGAAGAGGAAGAAGGAAACAATGTAGGGCTATCAGGCAATTTAACTCCATAAAGTATAAAATATTCAAACGCACACACACGTTGAATAATTCATTTATTCATTTCCAACAAAATCCACACTATATCATTGTTTCCTAGATTATTTAGAAATAATGTGACTTTTACCAAATTTGGCACAGCATCCATGCAATGAGCACAATCATTAGGAGGGACAAATTGCAGAAGCAAATATCAAAAGCTAGCATATCCCACTCACTGTAGATTCGACTGGCCAGTGATTTAATGGAACATTATCTCTGACCCTGGGCTTGGGGGCTTACTGTTGTATCAGACACGGGAACTATTTGACATGTTCCACATCATGTAAAAGTTCTGAAATAAATTATTA
The DNA here is from genome assembly GCF_027409185.1 of Cynocephalus volans. Lineage (NCBI taxonomy): Eukaryota > Metazoa > Chordata > Mammalia > Dermoptera > Cynocephalidae > Cynocephalus > Cynocephalus volans. The sequence goes on along the minus strand of NC_084468.1, from coordinate 33,359,893 downwards.
TCTCCTGTCATTAGAAAAATACAAGAAGAAACAGGGAACCTGAAACCAGAAGAATCACAGAACATGCATGTATTTAGTGTTGAACATTTTGCACAGAAAGGGATCCCAAAGCCACCTGTACTGAATGATTCTCCTGCATTAAGATGACACTGTAAGATTCTTACAGTAAAGGGAGGCTGTTCCTTGCTCAACTAACTTCAGTGAAACATGAGAAGCACAGTTTTCAAAAATTAGGTTAACGTGTTCTCTCATGAAAAATGGTATTTGCTAAATGTACCTCAATCCCAGCCACAATTATGAACCATCTGCATACCACATTTGTAACAAAGACAACAATTTAAAAGAATTTCCTTACCATTCTCAAGCACGTCTGTCCATGAAAATTCACCCATATGCCACGCTGACCTACTCTATTTTCCTACTGTTCTCAAGCCTATTTTGAGAAGCAAATACCAATCACGAGAGTCTGAAATGCAGCTGAAGCCTGGCAGAGTAACAGGAACCAGTGTTTATGTGCAAATCAAAATTCAGAGGAATATGAGGTCTTTTAGGTTGTCCTGTGATCTAAACAAACAGGGTCTTTTCCAACCTTAGATCTAATATGGTTCTAAGCCCATAGAGAAAGCAGGACACCCTGCTGAGGAGCAGTGCATTTAAGTAAGACCCACATTGTGTGATGGTTCTGAAGGCAGTATATGAAGCATTCTCATAAAATTTAAGTAATCTTGAAATCAGAAGCCCATCCTCCCTCACACATTTTAAGAGCCAAAAATACTAACTTCATAATAAAGCTGATAATATTCAATCTCTTTAAAAGCCCTTAGCAGATTTGAAAATCCAAACAGCAAAAAAGTCATTTTAAAAATAAACAGATGCTACCAGATGTGGAGGGGGGAATATATTAATCAAGGATTATTGTTAAGAAATTCTGAAAAACAGTATCTAAATAGTATATAAAATAATTATGGAATGATACAAAGCACAGAAATATCTTGTTTCTTAAAAAAGTTACTGAAATTATTATTACTAGGTACTGAGACCTGAATGAGCAATAGTAAGGAGGAAAAGAGAGAAAGCACCTAATCACTAACATTTACTGAGTGCTTACTGTAGTCTAGTAGTGCACTAAGTGACTATTTTCTTAAGTCACTTCTGAAAAAAACCCTATGAAATGGGTAAAATTATCATTCCAGTATTTTTAGACGAGGAAAATGAAGGGTAGAGAGGTTAAGAAACTTCCCGCAGGATCACGAGGTTACTAAGTTGAAAAAACGCAGATTTAAATCCAGGAAGCCACATACTGTAGTCTGCTCTAGCCATAGAAATGAACAACAGAAAGGAACAAATGGTGAAAAGAACTGACCTTTGAAAATGATCAGTGCAATAACTACTAACATGTGAACCAACCAACAATTTCATTGCTGGGTATGTACCCAAAGGAATGGAAATCGTCATGTCAAAGAGCCCCCTGCACTCCCATGTTTATTGCAGCTCTATTTGTAATAGCTAAGATATAGAACCAACCTAAATGTCCATCAGTGGATGACTGGATAAGGAAAATGTGGCACACATACACAATGGAATACTACTCTGCTAAAAAAAGAATGAAATTCTGCCATTTGCAGCAACATGGGTAAGCTTGGAGAAAATTATGTTAAGTGAAATAAGCCAGGCACAGAAAGAGGAACACGGAATAACTACATGAAATGACTAAAGGATGTCAAAACAAAAAAATCTGTGTTACTCGTGATGGATTCCTCTCTTTCTCTAATACATCCTTCAATAGCCAATCCATCAATAAGTTCTCTTGCTCTGCCTCTAAACAAATTCTGAATTAATCTGTTCTCTCACCTTTGCTACTAGATGCAAGTCAAATTCACTGTTTATCTGGACTCTACCTCCCTGTTTCCATACTTGCTCTCTCCAACCACCAACCGTCAATCAGATCCCACAACTACCTTGTTTAAAAACCCTACAACAGTTCTTCATGGAACTTGGGATGAAATCCACACCACTTATGTTGAATGTTCTCTCTCTCCATAAGCTCATCTCTCACCACTTGCCCTGTTCACGTTACTCCAGGAGCACTGGCCTTCATTTGCTTCTTGGGTTATACTCCCACTCGTGCGCCTCCACCCTAGCTGTAACTTCCTCTTGGAATGCTTAGTCCTGGGTTCACCTCATGGCATCTGTTGTCATTCAACTGTCTGCTTTAGTGCTATGTCCTCAGAGAGGGCTTTTCTGAGCACTCCATCTGCAGAAAAGCCACTGAACCTCCTTATATCAAGCTTATTTCAATTCTTTGCACATTAATCATCACTATTGTTTATTTGTTTACTGTCAGCCTCTCCACTAAAATGTGAGTTCAAAGGGAGTTGGAACTTTCTTTTGTCCCATTCATGGTTGTATCCCCAGTAATCAGAGTTGTGCTCAATTAATGAATGAGTGAATGAAAAACCCACACATGCACTGGCAGCAAAACTGAGCTGACAGGCAATGCTGTCAATTACTTCCAGAAACAGAATGGCATACAATTTATCACTGGCCAGATATAAAAGCAAGACTGTATAAAATTCTGGGAATAAACTACAGGATTTAGAAGGTTCGCATCATGAGGTAAATGAATGAAATGAAATATTGATTTCTTTTCTGGTTTCTGTGTTTTTGGCAGAATAGGAACCAAGTTATTTTGAATCTTTCTAAATAAGTGAAGGAAGTGTATGCACATATCTGATGGGTATTCTGTGCTCTTACTTATAAAAATGACTCAGATTTTCCTATATTTGTATTAATATGTGATGGCTAGCTCTGGAAATGAAAAAGTAAGAGAGAATGGATTATGATGGTTGACAGATAAGCTGGCTTAATTAAATAAAAAGACCTGATTCATACCAACAGCAAATCCAGACAGTTGGCAATTAAAAATATTAGAATGTCATAGACAGGAAAAATTAACTCACAGTGTCTCACATGTAAAAGGGACCTCTTTAAAAAGTGTAGATCAGAGACAAACTACGTCGTCATTTATTTTTCACATAGTCATTACATCTATTTGTATCTGCCCAGCTCCTTAATGCTTTGAAAAGGTGCATTAACACTTTGGCAGCACTATTAAGTTTTTAGGGAGTTGCTTTCTAAATGATTCCTTGGTGATTTCAGAGTTAATGAAGGTCTCTGTGCAGTGTCTGAGTTACCCACAGGAAGTACATTAGTTGGGGGAGAATTATTAATCAATACCATTATCCTTGAAACATCTTGCTTTTACTTCAAAAAGGGTTTAGATTAATTCCAAGTTTTTATGAAAAATAAAAGAGTGCTTAAATGACCGTGCTGGATTAGAACCTCCTACAGCTCCTGCCTCACCCAAACTTAAGGCCATGGACACTAGATTAAATCATTTTTCCTACACTCTTGGCAGCTCAGAAAATCTGTTGAGGATTCACCATACATTCTCTGCTAAAGTCATTCTAGTCTGCTCTCCCAGGTTTCTGCACATTTTCTTTTGCCTGGATTCATTCTCTTTGCCTAGCTCCTTAGCCAGTGATTCATATGGATAGCTCATCTAGCTTGTTTGGTTGTTCCAGTTAATTTCTTGTTTAGCAGCTTCCCAAGATGCTGTCTCGTCTCCATGAAACTCTGATAAGTCCTCTGTACCCCACCAGCCACACTCACCCTTCTTTATTTCAATGCCAGCTAATATTGTCAATTTTACATCATAAATATCTTTTTAATTTGGCCACTGTTTTCACATTCACCCTGTCTCAATCTGAAGAGGTCAAAAGTCTATTTGATGGACCTGTTATCTGTCACTCTCTCCCCACAGTCTGATACTCCACAGAGCTGGCAGAGAAAATCTCAAGACAAAACAAAAACAAAAACTTTGATCATTAAAGACTTTGGCTGGCATCTGGTGGTCCAGAGGATAAAGGCCAGAATGCTTAGCACGTATAAATATATATTCTAGTTAAGTTCCATCTTCTACTGCTGTTGTACTTTGTACCCTCCACAGTCTGAGTTTTCAGATATCACTTGACCCTGAGCCTGGTCTTCACACAAAGTCCTCTCCATGCTCAGAATCTCTTTCCATTGCATTGCCTTTGTTTGGCTGAGTCCTTCACAATCAAAGGCAGCACACTTTATGAGCTCCCGCTAGAGACAGGCATGCCCTCTCTGCTCACCTCTATATTACATCATGTATAGGAATGTATTGTGATTTATTATAATTATTATTGTTCATTTGTTTCCTCCCATTAGACTGTGAATTCATGAAAGGCAGAGACTTTCTTATACATCTTTACATCATAGAAATTAGAACAGATCCCAGAACATAATTAGTATTCAATAAATGAATGAGCAAATAGATGCTATGATAATGAATATATATGAGGGATCTCCAAAAAGTTCATGGAAAGATTCATATTATCTTCTAATTCTATTTTTTCAAGAACTTTTCATAGTATCCTCATAATATATAATATATAATAGGTAAATTATATAAATATTTAAAGAAGAAATAATCCTTTAAAAACCCTTCCAGAAAATACAGAAGGCATTCTATAAGTCTATATTATAACTTAGTCTATAACTCATTCTATAAGTCTGTATTATCTTAAACACAAAGCCAGACAAAGACATCAAAAGAAACACACAAAACAGGAACTGCAGACCAATATATCCCTCACGAATATAGATGTGAAAATCCTTAAGAAAATATTAGTAAACAGAGTCCAGCAACACGTACACTATGATCAAGTGGGATTTAGTACAGAATACAAAAGTAGTTTAACATTGGAAAATCAATATAATATACCATATTAATGGAATAAAGAACATAAATATATGATCAATCAATAGATGCAGAAAAAGCCTTTGATAAAATTCTAATATGTATTTAGGACAAAAACTCAGCAACAAGGAATAGAAAGGAACTTCTTTAACTTAATAAAAGACATCTACGGAAAACTCTACAGCTAGCACCACACTTCAAGGTGTAAGACTGAGTGTTTTCCACCTATAATCAGGAATACTTCCTTGACAATTCTATTCAAGATTTTACTGTAGTTTTTGGTCAGTTGAACAAATATAAGGGGTCCATGAACTATTTAAAGTACCCTCATAAAAAATATAAATTTATTTTTTAACATCATCAGTTTATCCAAATACTCTTTCTTACAAGTTCCCAGTAGGAATTCACTAACTTTATTATTTCTATACCTCAATACATTTTAGGGAAAAAAAAGAGTAAATTATGAAATATAACAATGCTGGACTTTCATTTCTGGTAATACTGAGGAAAAGAAATCTGCACAAAAATCATACTAAAAACAACTAAAATTTTGAATTAAGTATTTTTAAATATGTCTTTTTAAATGTGTTGCATAGCGGGAGTAAAACTAAGCAATGCACAGAAGCCAAAGGCACAGAGAAAGCAGGAATCCTAGAATAAGGAATCACTAAAGCCAACTTTTGCTTATTAAACCCTGGTGACCTCTAAGAGTCACTTTGTCATCTATGGATGCATGGTAAATAGGAAATAAAACATAGAGTGCTACTCAAAGTGATAAGAGGGTAACAGGTTTTCTAACAGAAAAACCTTATAAAAGGCTGTGCCCCAAATATGTTTATATTCAGTGTGAGGGTGAAACAGAAATAAATGTTCACCAGCAAGAAAACTTGATACCATAACATTTGCATTAGGTGGAAGAAAAAAACAATCTCTCAGATATTTGCAATCACAAGCTAGGTCTCTTGCAGGTTTGCGATACAAAATCATCATATTTGTAAAGTCTCACAAATCTCAAGCCTACAATTTATTTAAAAATAGTCCTGTTCTGATACTGATCACTAGTGTCTGAGAAGTATACTTACTACCAATGCCTTAATGAATTCCAACAAATTAAAATGTCCAAGGAATATTAACACCCCCCCCAACAAATTAATAAAACTCTAGGAAACAAGACACCATGAGTGAGAGCCAGCTGAAACAAACAAAAAAACCAGCTGAATCAAATCCACAAAAAATTAAAAATTATGAAATTATCTGGAATATAAAAGAAGCACTTAATTTGTTTAAAGGAATAAAAGTAGGCATTGAATAAAACAACACAAACAAGAAATCATGAAAAACAATAAAGCGTATTTTAAAAAGAAACTAATACAACTTCTAGATATGAAAAATACAAAAATTAGAATTAAATGGAATGCTTAAACAGCTGAAAAAACTAAGTGAATAGCAAGACAGATCTGAATAAATTATCCAGAACTTATCACAGCAAGACAGAGAAAAACGTGAGGTTAGGAGAATCTTATACACATCTTTCGAGTTCCAGAAGGATGGATAAGAGAGATCAGGGAGAGGCAGTATTTGAAGAAATAATGGCTGAATATTTCCTGTATTTGTTGAAAGATCCAGTCCTCAGATTCAGCAAAGCCCACAAATTCCAGGCAGAATAAATATAAAGAATTCCATATAAATATACAAATTCCATTTCATAGTGAAAAAGGAGAGCACCCCAAACAGTAGAGGATCTTTAAAACAGCCAGAAAGAAAAGATTACCTACAACATATTGACAATTATGTTTTCAGCTAGCTTTGCAGCAGCAACAGAAGCCAAAAAGACTGAAATGTTATCTTCACTATGATGAGAGATAATCAACTCTCAGCCTAGAATTAAATAACCAACAAAATTATTTTGACCTTTCAAGACAAAGGTCAAAAGAAGATATTTTTTGAAAAATAAAATGTGAGTTTACGGCTACCTTCCTTTAGAAGGTAGAAGAAAATGGTCCCAAATGTAAAGTTTGAGATGCAAGAAGTGTATTGTGCAGAGAAACTGGTAAATATACAGCTAAGCTTGAACAAATATTAGCTGCATAAAATAATAATGTCTAATTCATGGGGTTAAAAAAAGAGAACTAAAATCTTAAATAAAACTAGCAGGCAAATCAGGGTTGATGAGAATTAAAGTATTCTAAGATGCCTACGTTTTCCAGGAGAATAATATATTGAGTATCTTTATTCTTTGTTCAGTCTGCTTGTTAAAATTTCTAGGGTGGCCATTCAACTAGATATTCATGTTATAACCATGCATGCTGTTAAAGAAACTGAAATGCTTCTTTGTACATTATTATAAGAAAACAAGACATTTCCCCCCCAAACCATTTTTTATTATTTATTTATTTTACAAATGATTCATAGTAAATGAAGTTACTGCAAACTTGGCGATTTCAGAGTTTTCAGTTTCTTTGTAATTTTAAGAAAAATACCTTTTCAAATTAGTATAATTCGTCTCTTATTCTTCTTTTCTTTTCATGTTAAAATCTATTTAAAGAACACCCAGTAAAAACTATGTGTGTCATCTCAGCTACTCATTCAAATAATACATAATTTGAATTTCACACTCCACTAGTTTGACTTCACTCACGTATCGTTCTCGTAAGGGCTTGCCACACTAAAATTTATTGATTGTTATAGTGATGCTTTCAAAATAGAAATCAAGCAAGGAATAGGTTTGCCATAAGCACATACAATATTGAGATAGGTGCTCAGTCCCCCTGGGATCGAGTTTCAGGCCACTCCCCTGGGTCTCAAACCATTCCCCTAGGACTCCAACTCTGCCTCTGAGTCCTAAGCTACAGTGGCTTGTAGCACCTATTTTCAGTACTGACACGTACAGTTTGAAACCACAGGAGGAAGCAGACTGTGTAATCATGGTGGCCAAACATACTCAGTAAAAAGGAATTTACTTCTTAAATGAACTTCCACTGGAGGCTCTAAAGAGAACTACATTTATCTGAATATATTTGGTGCATGTGGTGGAATGTGATGAATGAACATACTCTAAAAGAGACCAACTGAGCATATGCAAGACTAGGACACATAACTGGGAGCCACCCCCTTAGTTGAATATTCATTAGATAACATGGATATGTATAGATATCCAAACTATAAAAGCAGAATCCAGGAAGAAGGCGGGGCTGCTGCTCACTCCCTCTGGAGCCAGCCTGCTCCACCTGTGAGGTGTGTATTTCTTACTTTTTGTGTTTAACTTGCCTTTAGCAGGCTGCTGTTTACTCTGAAGCCAGCCTACACTGTGTTTGCAAAGTGTATATTTCTTACTTTTGTATTAAACTTGCTGCGGCTGCCTCTCACTCTCTGGAGCCAGCCCACACTTTCCCTGTGATGTCTGTATTTCTTATTCTTTACATTACACCTGTTTTCATTTCCTACTGTGACCCTGATCTTGTGTTTTTTCCTGCGGTGGAGTGAAGAACCTGGTAGAGGACGGGGTGGTTGAGGTTGGGTATTGGACCTCCTCAGACCCTCTCCTCCAGTATCAAGATGTTGGGACAAGTCAGCAATCAGCTAACAACAGGAATCCCAATAATACATAGTAAGGACTAGAACATATGTAGAAGCAAAATGCTACTGAAGCACCCAGAAAGGAAAAATTAATTTTGTGTGATGATAAGGAATAGTTTCTCAGAGAAGATGACAATTAAGTTGGGACTTGAAATAGAAAGATTTTCCCAGGTAGAAAGGAGGAAATATCTTCTAGGAGAGGTAGCAGCATCAGCAAAATAAAGAAGGCTTAAAAAGTACATGACATGTTTGAGGAACATCAAGCAGCACCTTTTGTTGAATTATTAAGTAGGAGGGTTATATTTTAATTAGTCTATCAATTACAAGTCTTTTGAGGGCCCTCTGTGTGCTGGGAATTTGGGGGGTTGACAGTAATTCTCTCTCATAATCAAATGAGAAAGAAAGAATACATACAGAGAAACACAGAGAACAAAAGCAATTATTTTATTTTTTTATCCCAGGAATTTTATTATTTTTAAAATTTTATTATTATTTTTTATTATAGAGGGTTTATTCCTAATTTTGCCAAACTAGAAACGACTCAATGTCCTTCAAGTGTAGAATGAAGAAAACTGGTACGCCCACATCCTGGAATATTACTCAGCAATAAATTAACAAACCATGACAAATGCAACAACATGGATGTATCTTATTTTTGTTTTTATTTTTAATGTTTTGCTTTATTTTTATTGGTTATTAATATTCATAGGGTACAAAGCAAATTGACACCACTCGTGCCTAAGATGTGATGGCCAGATCAACAAAAGCAATTAATCATGCATTTCAGTTAACTACAAGAAAACCATCGTTCATACCATGTCCAAAATGCAGGTGTCCCTTCACTGACAGGGGTCTTCTTGCACCTGGCTCACCTGTCAGCTTTAGAGTAATTCATCCATTAGCAAGTCCTCCACATGCAGAGGTTCCATCATGTACCCAGAACTCTGCGAGGTATCAGGGAATCAAAGAAAATATTGCATGGTCCCCGATGCAAAGGAACTTAACCAAGTGATCAGTTAGCATTACTAGAAATGGTACAAACCAACATCATATTCCTCCTGATAATCATGTACTGAGAAAAACACAGCATCACTTTTGTAATATTCCTGCCAAAAAAGCATAACCTAAATTTAATCATGAAGAAACAACAGACAAAGTGCACTGAATCTGGGTGAATCAGGGAATCTGGGTGAAGAGTAAAAGAAATTCTTTTTATGATTCTTGCAACTTTTCTGTAAGTATGAAATTATAGTCAATTTCCATTATTTGTGGAACTTAAATTCTATGAAGGTGTTGCAAACACTGAATTGGTGAATACTGAATTGTTGCTCCTAGGGGAAATAGAGGGATGGGTTCCTGCAAGCCTCTGGTCACTACATTTTCATCAACTGATCAATAACATAATCTTGTTTTATGTGAGTTTCTGTTTCAAGGCACGTTGTATATTGCCAACAGCATTATAACTCATGCCTGAATGAGGCTTATCTAGCACATGTAAGTTCTCCTTATGGCACATCACAGTCTTTTTTCACTTTGAACACTAGACAGAGCTTTAGCACTATGCTTGGGGGCCATTTGAAACAGCCAGATCACCAACAAAAAACACAAAGATATGAAAAACATGGCACTAATCAAACTGAGAAAAGAGCACTTGTTTGCAGTATGAGAGCTGAAAGAAGCAGAGAGCATCACCTTGTCCCACCTCAGCTCGGAATGTGTGTGTGTCAGGTCATTCAAGTTTTTCACTGCTCTGTGCATGTTTGTGAATAACTCTGAAAACACCATGAATATTATTTCGGTGTTACAAATAAATTTTAGGAAGTGATCAAATTCACAAATGTAGAATCCAATAATAACGAGGATTTATTACATATACAAATAAAAAGTTAAGAAAACACACTTTCAACCAGGAAGACCAAAGCAAAATACAGATTATAGTCATTGGGCAGGGGAGCTGTCCCAGGAGGGAAAATACTATTTAATTCAGGATATTACAGATTTGAAAGCTTATCCCAGAAATGCCTTAGAGATATTTGGAAATCCAGGAGTTGATGAAGGCCGAGTCAGGATAGGGGATGAAGTTAATGGGAAACACTAGTAACACAGCAGAGCTGATTTCATTAACAGAGCAAAGGAAGACTCAGAGTCAGATTTTGAGCCTAACCCATAGCAGAAATGAGGATTAAATAATTATAAGGAAGAGAGGCAGAATTGAGACAAATAAATCAGGAAGGGTCACAGTGAAACCTGTCTTTGTTTGGCATGGATTATTAAGATACATACATTGAGCTAAGGAATAGCATCGGACAGGTTTCAATAAGATAGTTTCAACCTAAAATGAGAGGAAACATTTGACTTGTTAAGAGCTTTCCAGATGGAATGGGCTCCTTTAAAGATGGATTCCCTGCTACTGGAGGTCTTCAAACATAGGGTACTGGATCATTTACTGGGATTGAAGCATCAAAGGAATACTTTGATTGGATGATCTTTTAAAACCTATCTGATTCTAATATTTTATGATTCTTTGCTGACTCTTGTTTGGTATCTCAAAAAATAGTTTCTGTATATTTCATCAGTCATGAAGCAGGTCTGATCTTATTCTTAAAAACAGTCAAACCGAGAAGCTCGGGTGCCTCCTTCCCCACAGCTGCTCGTGGTTCGTGCTGTGTTTTAATGCAGTCACCTCCCCCAGTCCTACGAACAAACACATCTGGACCACAGTCTAGGTCCCTCCGGGCGCCTCTGCATCCTACGCTTTCTGTAGCAGGAGGCCCTCGGTCACAACTGGCAGACACCCGCAGCACCCTCTGTTCATGCAGATATAAGAAAAGTCTTCTCAGAGCAGTGGAGGAACCGGTGGCAGCAGAGCCGGTGGCAGCGACAGCAGCGGAGGAACTGGTGGCAGCTGCAGCAGTGGAGGAGCTGGTGGCAGCGGCAGCGGCGGTAGTGGCGCCCTCAACAGCAGCAGCAGCGGCAGAAGCGGCACAAGCGGTAGCGGTGCCAGCGGTAGCGGAGGAACTGGCGGCAGCGGAGGAACTGGCAGTGGCAGCAGCAGGGGCCTAAGCAGCACCAGCGGAAGTGGCAGTAGCGGTGCCAGTGGCAGCAGCGGGGGAAGCGGCACTAGCAGTAGCAGCGGGAGTGGGGGAAGTGGTGGCAGCGGTGTGTGAGCAGCAGCAGCCACAGCAGCGGGGGAAGTGGCAGCAGCAGAAGCGAGACCCTGCGGTACCGCCCCATCACCCAGCAGCCCAGCAGAGTCCAAGCTGACCAGAGAGGTGGCTCCCCAGAGAGGCCCAAGACCCGAGGCACCCACACACGCAAGGCAATACTGGCCATCTGAATAGTCACTGAGGTAGCCATACCAAATTAGCAACCCCAGCAACATCTTAGTCAAACAATAGTGTCAAACCTGTGGACTGTGAAATCCCCTGCCACAATGAATAAACCTCAAAGAAAAGATACCAGAAATACGAAAAATCAAGAAAGTACACCACCCAAAGATAATAAATCTCAAGCTCTAGATCCTATAGAACAAGAAGTCCTTGTGACTGACAAGGAATTTCGAGGGATAATTCTAAGGAAACTGAATGAGATACAAGAAAACACAGCTAGACATCATGATGAAATGAGGAAAAGTATACAGGACCTGAAAGAGGAAATGTACAACGAAATCAGTGCCCTGAAAAAAAATGTAGCAGAACTTGCCAAACTGAAGAAGTTATTCAGAGAAATAAAAAGCACAACGGAGAGTTTAACCAGCAGGCTTGTCGAAGTTGAAGAGAGAACCTCTGAACTTGAAGATGGGCTGTTTGAAATAACACAAGCATACAAAAAAAAAAGAAAAAAGAATCAAAGGCATTGAAGAAAATCTGAGAGAGCTATCAGACAACCTTAAGTGCTCAAATATCCGAGTCATGGGTATTCCAGAAGGGGAGGAAAAAGGAGATTGCATTGAAAACATATTCAACAAAATAGTGGCGGAAAACTTCCCAGGTATAGGAAAAATCACAGATCTTCAGATCCAGGAAGCTCAATGATCTCCAAACGTATTCAACCCAAAAAGGTCTTCTCCAAGACATGTTATAGTCAAATTGGCAAAAGTCAAAGACAAAGAGAGAATCTTAAAAGCTGCAAGAGAGAAGCATCAAATCACCTATAAGGGAGCCCCAATCAGAGTAACATCAGACTTTTCATCACAAACCCTAAAAGCCAGAAAGCAATGGGATGATATATTCAAAATACTAAAAGACAGAGATTGCCAGCCAAGAATACTCTACCCTGCAAGGCTATCCTTCCAAAATGAAGGGCAAATAGTATATTTCTCAGACAAACAAAAACTGTGGGAGTTCACTAACACACGACCACCCTTACAAGAAATCCTCAAGGGAGTACTGGGTTTGGTTCCTGAAAAATAACTACCACTGCCATAAAAACCCAAGAAAAATCTGAACCCACTAGTATAATAAAAATGGCATTCATGAAGAGAAAACAAACAAACAAAAAGGTTATCTACAACCTAAGGAACCAACAAACACAGAAAACAAACAGTAAATCAGAAAGCAAGCAACAAAAGACACCTAAAACAACTGAACAACCAATAAAATGCTAGGAATAAATCAACACTTTTCAATAACAACTCTTAATGTAAAAGGCTCAAATTCCCCAATCAAAAGACACAGACTGGCTGACTGGATTAAAAAGGAGGACCCAAGTATATGTTGCCTTCAAGAGACCCACCTCACCCATAAAGACTCGCATAGACTAAGAGTGAAAGGATGGAAGAAGATTTCCATGCAAACAGAAAAGAAAAACGAACTGGAGTAGCTATTCTTATATCTGATAAAGTAGACGTTAAACTGAAAACCATAAAAAGAGACAATGAGGGATACTACATAATGATAAAAGGACTGATCCATCAAGAAGACATAACAATCATAAATATGTATGCATCCAATGTTGGAGCATCCAGATTTATAAAACAAACTCTATTAGACCTAAAGGAGGGAATAGACACTAATACCATAATAGCAGGGGACCTGAACACCCCACTCTCAATATTGGACAGATCATCTAGGCAAAGAATCAGCAGAGAAACACATGATCTAAACAATACTCTATACCATTTGGACATGGCAGATATCTATGGAACATTTCATCCAACAACCTCAGAATATTCATTCTTCTCATCAGCACATGGATCATTCTCCAGGATAGATCACATATCAGGTCACAAATCAAGTCTCAATAAATTCAAAAAAATTGGAATTATCCCATGTATTTTCTCAGACCATAATGGATCAAAACTAGAAATTAATAACAAACGAAATTCTGGAAACTATACAAACACATGGAAATTAAACAGCATTCTACTTAATGACTTAGGGGTCCAAGAAGAAATCAAGCAGGAAATCAAAAAATTTATTGAAACTAATGAAAATAATGATACATCATACCAAAACCTGTGGGATACTGCAAAAGCAGTATTAAGGGGGAAATTTATTGCATTAAATGCTCACCTCAGAAGAATGGAAAGATGGCAAGTGAACAACCTAACACTTCACCTTAAAGATCTAGAAAAACAAGAACAATCCAAACCTAAAGTTAGCAGATGGAAAGAAATCATTAAGATCAGAGTAGAACTTAATGAAATTGAAAGCCAAAACACAATTCAAAAGATCAATGAATCAAAAAGTCGGTTTTTTGAAAAGATAAATAAAATTGACAAACTGTTAGCATGGCTAACAAAAAAAAAGAAGAGAGAAGATTCAAATAACAAAAATTAGAAATGAAAAAGGTGATATTACAACTGATTCATCTGAAATACAAGGAATCATTCGAGACTAGTATAAACAACTATACGCCAACAAAAATCCTCACTAAAATACTAGCAAACAGAATACAGCAACACATACATAAAATTATTCACCACGATCAAGTGGGATTCATCCCAGGGATGCAAGGTTGGTTCAACATACGCAAATCAATAAATGTGATACACCGTATTAATAAAATCAAACGCAAGGACCATATAATCATCTCTACAGATACTGAAAAAGCATTTGATAAAATTCAACACTCATTCATGACAAAGACCCTCTATACGTTAGGTATAGATGGAAAGTATCTCAACATAATTAAAGCCATATATGATAAACCCACTGCCAATATCATCCTGAATGGGGAAAAGCTGAAAGCTTTTCCTTTAAGAACAGGAACTAGACAAGGATGCCCACTCTCACCACTCCTATTCAACATAGTGTTGGAAGTACTAGCCAGAACAATCAGAGAAGAGAAGGAAATAAAGGGCATCCAGATTGGAAAAGATGAAGTCAAACTGTCCCTGTTTGCAGATGACATGATCCTATATATCGAACAGCCTAAAACCTCTACAAAAAAACTCCTGGAAGTGATAAATGATTTCAGCACAGTAGCAGGATACAAAATCAACACACAAAAATCAGTAGCATTTCTTTTTCTCCAATAGTGAACATGCAGAACGAGAAATCAAGAAAGCCTGCCAATTTACAATAGCCACCAAAAAAAATAAAATACTTAGGAATTGAGTTAACCAAGAAGGTGAAAAATCTCTATAATGAGAACTACAAACCACTGCTGAGAGAAATTAGAGAGGATACAAGAAGATGGAAAGATATCCCATGCTCTTGGATTGGAAGAATCAACATAGTGAAAATGTCCATACTACCCAAAGTGATACACAAATTCAATGCAATCCCCATCAAAATTCCAAAGACATTTTTCTCAGAAATGGAAAGAACTATCCAGACATTTATATGGAATAACAAAAGACCACGCATAGCCAAAGCAACGCTGAGCAAAAAAAATTAAGCTGGAGGCATAACACTACCTGACTTTAAACTATACTACAAAGCTATAATAACCAAAACAGTAAGGTACTGGCATAAAAACAGACACACTGATCAAGGGAATAGAATAGAGAATCCAGAAATCAACCCACACACTTACTGCCATCTGATCTTTGACAAAGGCACCAAGCCTATACACTTGGGAAGAGACTGCCTCTTTAGCAAATGGTGCTGGGAGAACTGGATATCAATATGCAGGAAAATGAAACTAGACCGATACCTTTCACCATACACTAAAGTCAACTCAAAATGGATGAAAGAATTAAATATACACCCTGAAAGAATAAAACTTCTTTAAGAAAACATAGGAGAGATACTTCAGGAAATAAGACTGGACACAGACTTCATGAATACGACCCCAAAAGCACGAGCAACCAAGGGAAATATAAACAAATGGGATTAATATCAAACTAAAGAGCTTCTGCAAAGAAGCAAAAGAAACAATTAACAGAGTTAAAAGACAACCAACAGAGTGGGAGAAAATATTTGCAAAATATACATCTGACAAAGGATTAATATCCAGAATATACAAGGAACTCAAACAACTTTACAAGCAACCCAATTAAAAAATGGGCAAAAGAGCTAAGTAGGCATTTCTCTAAGGAAGATATCCAAATGGCCAACAGACATATGAAAAAATGCTCAACATCACTCAGCATCCGGGAAATGCAAATCAGAACCACACTGAGATACCATCTCACCCCAGTTAGGATGGCTGAAATCCAAAAGACTCTGAACGATAAATGCTGGCGAGGTTGCGGAGAAAAAGGAACTCTCATACATTGTGGGTGGGACTGCGAAATGGTGCAGCCTCTATGGAAAATGGTATGGAGGTTCCTCAAACAATTGCAGATAGATCTGCCATATGACCCAGCTATCCCACTGCTGGGAATATACCCAGAGGAATGGAAATCATCAAGTCGAAGGTATACCTGTTCCCCAATGTTCATCGCAGCACTCTTTACAATAGCCAAGAGTTGGAACCAGCCCAAATGTCCATCATCAGATGAGTGGATATGGAAAATGTGGTATATCTACACAATGGAATACTACTCAGCTATAAAAACGAATGAAATACTGCCATTTGCAACAACATGGATGGACCTTGAGAGAATTATATTAAGTGAAACAAGTCAGGCACAGAAAGAGAAATACCACATGTTCTCACTTATTGGTGGGAGCTAAAAATAAATAAAGTCACACACACACACACATACACAAGAAACCCGGGGGTGGGGGTGGGGAAGAAGACATAACAACTACAATTACTTGAAGTTGATAAGACAAGCAAACAGAAAGGACATTGTTGGGAGGGAGGGGGGTGAGGGAGGAGGGAGGGAGGTTTTGGTGATGGGCCACAATAATCAACCACATTGTATATCGACAAAATAAAATTAAGAAAAAAAAAAAAAAGTCAAACCTATCAAACTAATTATTTTTCTATTCAACAAATTTTTGTCATAGACAAAACCACAGTCCATTTCCCCGGAAGATTCAGAACACGAGGAAAAGGGCAGAAGCCACATCATCTTTGCCAGCATTTTCCACCCTCGCCCTTAGTTTGCTGCTGCTATCCTATCAGTAAACAATAGGTGAGATGGACACCTGGGACCTGCGACCCATCCTTCTTAACTGCTCCTGTGTCGAGTCAGCATGTAGTCCCACAGGTCAGGGAATGAGTACTTGGGACTTGTGAGAGCAGACAGTCCTGGGAATTCTATACTAGATTGTAGGTTTTGGTACTCAGGATTTCTCTAAAATAACCTAGAGTAAACTGCCAGTTAGTGGCACACCAAAGATAAAAATGTCAAGAGAATAATACCGATTCTCAAACCACTGAGTACATATTCTTCTAATAGTGTGGGGAAGCTCAAGGGACATTAAAGACTTGACTGTTACAACAAAATTGGAAGCTCTCACATCTGTGTTACTGCATCAACCCTGTGGTTCCCTTTCATTACCTTCCTGCACCTGACAAAAGAAAGCCTTCCTCTCCATAGGGTGTATGGGGGTGAGGACATCCTGCGGTACAACCTTGATTTGTCTTCTGACAGTTACCTTTAACCCTTTAACTGTGCTTTTGATTAGTTTAGAATAGAGAAGTATGTTCAGTGATAGGCCTTTTCTGATTTTCTGAAATCTGAATTTTTTTTTTTTAAGCGTGTAGTGCCCTGGCCTTAACAGTTGTTAAGTATGAACCAATACTACATGGCTTGCAACAGCTGGTAGGAATAACAATAGCTGATGGCTTAGTCCACACTAATAAGCAGTTTAAATCCTTAACATTGTTAGTAAAAGCAAATATTCATTTTTCATAGAAATTCCTGACATTACACACTCTCAACACAATCCTCCAAATAAAAATATCCACTATCCGGTTACAAAAAAATGTTCAAGTCACTTATAAGAGAGATGTACTTTAAAGGCAGCTAATATAATGTATTGCATATACCTAGAGATGAAGGTAATTCATCCACTTTGGCAATATATGTAATATCAAAGTGGTAAACATTCATGTCATAGTGGATGTTTGTCAGCAAATTGGCAAATTAGAAAATTATATGAAGGTTGACAGTCTTGTTTTTAGAAAAAGGTCCTGATGAAGACACTAAATAGGTACTAAAATAGTTTCCATAATAATTGCTTTTGGGAACAAAAATGGTTTTGAATTGTTAGATACTACTAATTAAGTTATTAGAAAATGTATATCACATACCTGACAGGTGCAAAGCACTGTCCTGAGAGATAGGGGGATATGAGAAATCTGCCCCATCCCTGCAGTTAGGTAGTTTAACATCTAATAGGCAAATAGATAATGACACAAATATATACAAATCAAGAAAGCATATGGTGTTAAAAAGTCAATTTTTTTTAAAATGGAGAAAGTGAAAGATTGAGAAGTTGAGATTGATTTTGACTGACTGCATGTGGAAAACCAACAAATGTGAACTTGTCTATTAACAAACCATTGTGTTGACAAAGGAAGTGTTAATATTAGTCCCAGTGCTAGCCCATTGACTGACTGACTTGATAGTGTTTTTGAAAAAGCAGATGTAATCTATTTAACAGATAAAGATATTTCAGAGAATGCAGGTTGGATCTCCATGTAGGTCAGTGTCTCAATACCTGTTTGGATAGGAGCCTGGGCAGGAGGTGTGTGGGGCTAAACTCTTAGTCTGTTCAGGCTGCTACAACAAAATACTTTAGACTGGGTAATTTATAAATAGAAACTTATTTCTCACAGTTCTGGAAGCTGGGAAGTCCAAGACCAAGGCACTAGGAAGATTGGGTGTCTGGTGAGGGCTCACTCTCTGCTTCACAGATGGTGCCTCTTGCTGCATCCTCTCATGGCAGAAGGGGCCAAAGAGGCCAGGGCACTCCCTTCAACCTCTTTCATAAGGTCACTAATCCTATTCATGAGGGCTCTACCTTCATGACTCAGTTACCTCCTCAAGGCCCCACCTCTCAATACTATCACATTGGTGATTAAGTTTCAACATATGAATTTTGGTGGTGGTAGGGTGGGGCACATTCCAAAGATAGAAGACTCAGTGGACCCAATTTCCTGCATGGATTTTTGTTGCATCCAGGAATTTACTGTGGCAATGTAGTTCTTAAGGGAATGCACCTCGAAGGTGAGGGTAAGGGGAGAACTCATCAAAGTTTCTAAGGCAAATCTTTGAAATATCTGAGGATCATTAAGTCTGGGCTTAACCACTTTTTTTTTAAAAAAATGTAATTCTATGTGATCCTGTTCAAATAATTAACCCAAAGTGACCTTCACTTAGAGGTGCTTCCATGTCTAAGGCGTCAGCTCACATTCAGACGTTTCCCATATTTTCAAGAAATGACATAAAATTGCAGTAAAGAGTTTAAGGTGTAACCTATACCAAAGGTGGCGCCTTAATTTTAATGTTTTATGGAACCTTAATTGTAATGTTTTGGGATATGTTTAAATACGTTGCTCATTATATGTTTATGGATGTGTTTATCTGGTCTCATCACTGAAAGGGTGAGCTATCTTTGTCCTGACACACCATAAGAACACTGATGCAGTTTTACACACAAAAACAGCAAAACAAAAACATTTAGCAAAGCTATCCTCTCACTTGAATGCATTTATGAATAATATATTAATATTATTATTGTTAGTGTGAATTTATGAATACTACTCATAGTTACAGGTTGTGAAAGGTTCCTTTTGATACATAAAAAATTTTTTTACTTTACTTTTTCCCAAAGCTTCAGTATTGAATGTTATAAAAATCCTTTTAGCATTTGCTTTCAAATAAAATATTCAATGCTCAACGCATTCATGGAACATTTTCCCTTAAAAATCCATTATGCTAAAAGTAAATATCTGCATGGAGCTCACTGGACGGATGTAATTAAAATTACATTTGCAAAAAGGTAATGGAGATCATATCACTCAATTCAATGTAGCAGCTGAATCACTGTGGATTTTTTCCTACATAATCTTATCTGGGATGAACAAAATGTCGCATTTATTTTTTTAAGTCCCACAGCAATCCTTGGATTGGACTATTATTTTTGTTATGGCTACTTAATCATTTTATTAGAAAGTGTTAAATAATGCAAGAAAATCAAAGAGATACAAAGGTAAGAAAGAACTTGGCCAAACTGTTGAACTAACTACACAGGGACAGCCTGCTAATGAGTATGGTTACCACTGCAGCATGTCCGGGGCTGGTTTCAGGCATCTGAAGGTGAAGGGTAAATTCACACCTTTGGTCAAAGGATCCCTGGGATCCCTTTTAGGCTTGCAAAACGGGGTGCCAGCCTAGATAGAGCTGCATATTTAAAGAAGTCTGAACCAAAACCTGTCATATCACTCCTAAACTCTAGGACTCCTTAACTCTACCTCTTAGAATTGCTCCTTTCGGAAACAAAAGTATAACCAATTTTAGGTTAAACTCAGAAGCTAATCCAAAGTCAGTAATTTATCCGGGGCACGAAGAGTGAAAATGGTGATGGCTCAACCTGTCAAATACCGTTCACTCCTCAGGATGAAATGTTGTAGGAACCCACATGACTGATCCCGCCTCCTGGTCCAGCCTTCACCTTCTGTCACCTCCTTCCTTGTTCTCTACGCTCCACTTCCATTTTCCAACAGGCCATCCTTCTCATGATGCTTCCACATGCCTGTAATCTACATCCTGCAGGCAGGCCCCCTTTATCCAAGCTTACTCCTACTTGTTCTTTAGAATCAGCTTAAAGGCAATCTCTTCCAGAAAGCCTTTTCTGATCACCTGTAGCCTCCCAGAAGGCTGAAGTTATATCTGCCCACATGGGGGTTGGGAGAGTGTCTTCAAAAAGTTCATGGAAAGGGCCGAGCCCGTGGCGCATAGGAATGACCAGTGCACTCACTGGCTGAATGCCGGTCACGAAAAAACGACAAAAAAAAAAAAAAAAAAAAAAAAAGTTCATGGAAAGATTCATATTATTTTTTAATACCATTTGTCCATGAACTTTTTGAAGTACCCTCATACATTCCCATAACACTATGCACTTCAGATTTGTGATACTGGGCATACTTACAGTCACTAGGACTTGCCTTCACCTCTAGACTGAAGCTTTTGAGGGCAGGCACCATGCCTATCTTGTCCAGGGCTGTATCCCCATTGCCTGGCACAGGGCTAGCCACATAGTAGTGGCTCAATAAACATTTTTTGAACACATGAATGATTAATAGTTACTGGTTATGTGTCAATCTCCTTCATTGATACTTCTACATGTTCTTGGTATGCTCTATGCCTAGCCCAATACAAAGTAAGCCCTTAATAAAAGTTGACTGAATTTATTTCTGAATGGTGTGCATATCTAACTTCCTAAGGACAGTTCTGTGTGAAGACATATGAGGGCCTCCTTTGCCCTTAAGCTTACTTGCACCTATGGGGAAGGACTTAGAAGATGGCTGGATCATTAGGGAGAAGGGCAAGTGGTCCATCAGAGGAGAAGCAGAAATAACCTCAGAGAGTTATACTGATGTGAAAATGGAAAACAGATTGCTCATTCAACCTTCAGGTGGGGAACCTCTGCATGTGGTCAAATCCAACCAACAACTCTGGGGAAAAAAAGCATTTACTGATAACTGGTTGTTTGAAACTAATCTATGTTGTGGGGGAAAAAATCAGAACAGTGTTTGCCTCTGGGGTTTAACCAGGACTCACTGGGAAAGATATGAAGAAGATTTGGGGGTAATGAAAATGTTCTGTATTTAGCTGAAAGGTAGGGTCATAATGATCTAGGCATTTGGCAAAACACGTCAAATGGCGCACTTAGGATTTATACGTTTCACTGTACATAAGTTTTACGTCAAAAGACAAATGAAAATAACTGCAAACAAATATTGGACTCTATTTGATGATATGCATGCTGAAGCATTAAGGGTAGAATGCACTCATGACTGCAATTTACTTCGAAATGCATATATAAGAATAAAAGATGGACAGAGAGATAAACATATGATAAAGCAAACATGCAAAATGTTAACAGTAGAATCCCGGTGGTGAGTTTATAAGTGTTTACTGTACAATTCTTTCAACATTCTTGTATGTTTGAAAATTTTCATTATAAAATGTTGCAAAAAAAAAGGTTGCTTGGCCTCATTTAGATGCAGGCAGGTTAGCATCCAAAAGCTAAGTATTGAAGTATCCTCGGGGAGTCTTTCAACTATGAAAAGTCAGAAATTAAGAAGATGGATAAAAGCTTAGGATGGGGTAATGAAGAAATTCTAAAAATCTTCAAGAAAATGTGAAAAATTCCCATGTTATCTATTGATTACTGATTGATTAATTCATATATTCAATAAGAATTCCTCATAGATACAGAAACTGTTTTACACACATTAAAGAAAACAGACAAAAGTCCAGATCTTTTTGGAGTTTAGCTTTGCATCATGATTTCAAAGGGGCTCCTCCAAAAATGGGAAAAGAAGTGGCAGTGGGGGAGGGGTTTTGTGGCAATTCTGTACCTGTTTCAGGCTTGGGACTATCTTTTGAAAGGAATAATATCATGTGTGGACATAAAATGGATCAGTTGCTGTGAACCAGAATGTACTGGCAATCCACTTAGGGCACTAGCACCTTCGGCTGAGACAACTATATTCATTTGCATTATACAGAATGTACCATGTGCCTTATGTAGAACACTTATGTGTTTCAACATTTTAGAGCTAGACATAAGTCCACAATACACAAACTAATGCTCTGCTCTCTCTAAGGAAAGAGGGAGAGAATGGTGGTTAGGATTCTACCTGCATAGACAATGACTTATTTCTTTAAAAATGAAAAATATCTGAAGCATATATGGTAAGACATTTGTTAAATTTTGGTGGTGCATTTTCTGCATGTTTATGTACAGAATTTTTTAAATTCCATAATTAAAGAAAAAAGTTAATAAGCTATTGTGGGAATACCAATGGTATCAATTAATGACAGACTATACAGGATTTTCTACAATGTGCTTAAGGAGGAAAGGAGAAAAAGATAAAAGGAAGATGCAACTATTAAAATAATAATATACCTACTGGACATAATTGCTCTTAATAGACTTATTCTCAAGAGTATTCCTTCATACAAACAATACACATACTAGAAAAAAGTGGGTGAAATAATCCTATTTATCCTAGAAACAATATTCATAGTATTGCAATTTCTGACATGTAATATTTGATTTAACTAATTTATTAAATAGTACATTGCTTACTTTTAAAAAATGGGTTTTCTGTGCAAATATGTGGTATAAGCACATTTTAACTGAAAACTGTTAATGATGACTTACGGAAAAAATACAGAAGTTATATGGAAGTTTCCAATTAATATCATCCCAAACTAGATTATCACATGGAGTAGTAAAATTTCAATACTGCCACCATGTTGGAGGTATTGTCCAAAAATACAACAATATTTAGGCACCAGCTTAAATTCTAGGTTAAAAGATTCATTATGAAAAGTCATTGACAATCCCAGGGATTAAAAAGAAAATAAGGTAAAACTAAAATAGTGGATGTAAACCATATGTGGAGTTAACATAAACATAATATAAAAATCAATTACTAATAATTCAGCACAAATTTACAATTGTTTTTTCCTCGAGATCAGTTTTTTCTAAATAATTAACAAATGATTCATCCAGTATAAGTATGCCTATTCATTTCTGCTCCTAAAACAACTTGAGTTTAGTTATCCTGGTGAAAACCAACCAACTACCATGAACTCAGTTCTATTATTTAGCACTGTGTGATAAATGCAAATGGGTAACTTCACTTTCACAATTTCCACTTTTCTGCAAATGCTGCCACAGTGCATATGGACCCTGCCAGAGGAGGCAGAAGAGATTCTGAAGCCTGAATTCTATCCCAGAATGTAATCACTAAACCTCCATGGATACAATGGTTTGCTGATTAAATCTCTGCACATGCTGCCCTGAAATATTAATACGCAAATTAGGTTGACAATTAGAAACACTATAAATAACATGTTTAATTTGGAAGCTTGGTTATTGTAATAAATTTAACAACTGTTTCTCCCTTTTGCTGTATTCATTTTCACCTTGGGTTTAAGTGACACTGGCTAAAGTCATGCTAGAACAAGAGGCATCTGCAGAAGGCTAAAGTGTGAAATTAATTTTTCCTAGCACTGACTTTTTTCCTGTTAACATAAAGAATCCACATAAAAATTTCACACTAGAAAATACTCTACCTTCTTTATACTGATTTTATTCTTTCAGTGTCATTAAATTAAGCTGTGTGAGAATACAAGCAGTAAAGATTCACATTCAACATTTATTAAGACCTACTCAGGAGCTGCTGCAGGTACTTTCACATACATTGGTTCACTTAATCTCACAACAATCATGTAAAGGAGGTATCACAATCTCTATTTTACACATGAGGAAACCCAGAGTTCCTAAGTACTTGCCCAAGGGCACACGAGGTGCTATTGGTCAATTCATGGCTTAATCTAGGCTGCACACTCCAGAGTCCACATTGTTTCTACAGATCACAACACTGATTCTAATTCTTTACCCCTCCTATGCCATGTAATGGTCTCTGCACATGCATACTTCAATGCATGTTGGACATCTGTCTGATTAATATCTCATTTAGTGTCTTATGAAGGTACTTTCATGTTCGGGACTTCAAGGGCCCGGTTCACTGCAATGCAACATGGCAAGGAAGAGTTAATATACTTCTCCCAGCCAAGTAAGATGTTGGGGAAAACCTAGTGAGCACAGTGTAATGTGGATGATATTTCAGCTGGAGGATATCTTGGGAATTTTGTCATTACTACTGTTATTGTTTAAGAAAGTGCTAAGTAACAATGAGCTTCTAAAGCTGATCCCTGATAAAATACAACCCTACATAAAAATGATTAACTTACCCAATCGTGTTAGAAAGTTAATTTTTTTAACAGATGGCAATAAAATTTTATTTGAAAATAACCATTATACATTTTTAAGTGATGCTCTGTGACACTATATCCTATTTGTTCAGTGAACTAAACACAGAAAATTGTTCTTTGTAGATTTCCATTGGCAATACCTTTAAATGACTTGCCTATACACATATGGCCTAAGGTCAGTTGACGTCATGATTCTAACACCAAGCTGCTTCAAAATTCTCACATGTATCTGATGAGTTTTCAAAGACTCAGAGTGAAATTATTTTCAGTACAGATTGACAATACAGTAATTTTTTAAAAGTGCAACCATTTGAATAGTATAAATAGTGAGACTGTTAAACAGTATAGCCCTATATTATGAGCATCACAGAGGAGAACATTTTCTGCACATACAAATTTTGATGAAAGAAATCAAGTTATAGTAAACTTTTGCATAAAACTTTCAACAAAATAACATGAAGATAAAGTATATACACACACATAATAACCCCCAATTATATATATATATTTTGGTGGCTGGCTGGTACAGGAATTCAAACCCCTTGACCTTGGTGTTATAACATCGGGCTCTAACCAACTGAGCTACCCAGCCAGCCCACATCAAAATATATTATTGACTAAAGATAATTTAGAAAATATTATCCAGCCTAAATCTGCATTGTGGTGTTTAAAACCACAGAATGTGGGAGAGGGAATAGTTTATATTCCCTCAAAGAAAAATTAATTGAATGTTAGGGAATAGCATCCTTCGTGTAGACAATGAGCAGTCAGTGAACGTAATAAAATTGAAATTTGTGGAAACAATCCCTAATAACTTTTTCACTTGACTCTGTATTAGTCCGTTTTTGTGTTGCTAGAACAGAATACCAGAGACTGGGTAACTTATAAAGAATAGAGGTTTATTTGCCTTATGATTCTGAGACAGCTTCAACTGGCACGGGCCCCAGGCTGCTTCTACTCATGGCAGAAAATGGCAGGCAGCTGGCAGGTACAAGCAGATCACATGGCGAGAGGAAGCAAGAGAGAGGAAGCAAGAGAGCAAGCAAGAGGGAGAAAGGAGGTGCCAGGGTCTTTTTAAACAACCAGCTCTCGCAGGAACTAATAAAGCAAGAACTCACTCACTACCCCTACCCCCAGAGAGAGCATTAATCTGTTCATGAGGAGTCTGCCCTCTTGACTCAAACAGCTCCCAACACTGCCACATTGGGGATCAGATTTCCAATTGAGTTCTGGAGGGACAATACACCAAACTCTATCATTCTACCCCTGCCCTCCCCCCCCGTTCATGTACTTTCGCCTACAAAATACAATCATTCCATCCCAATCATCTTAGCTTGTTCCAGCACTTTTTAGACTTAAAAGTCCAAAGTTTGCCTTTGAGACCAAAGGCAAACTTCCAGCTGAGAACCTGTAAACATCTAAACCAAATTTATCAACTTCCAGGATACAATGGTGGAACAGACATTGGGTACACATTCCCATTCCAAAAGGGAGGAATAGGCAAGAAAGGAGAAACAGGCCCCAAAGAAGTCCAAAACCCAGCAGAGCAGACAGTAAGTCTTAAAGCTCCCAAATAATCTTCTTTGACTCCAAGTCCTGCATCCTGGGCACAATGGGGCATCTGGGCCCCCAAAGCCTCAGACACCCCACCCCCATAGCTCTGCGAGGCACAGCCCACTGAGCTGCATTGGTACCTGCAGCTTTTCCAGGCTGGCACTGCACGTTGCCAGTGACCCTACAGTTCTGGGGTCCTGGTGGAAGCCCCACTGCCTTGGCTCTACTAGACATTTCCTCAGTGGGGGCTCTCTGTGGGGGCTCTGACCCCACTTTCCTGCTCAGCATTCCTCTGCAATGGCTCCACCTCTGTGGCAGGTCTCTGCCTGGGCCCCTGGGCTTTTCCATACATTCTCTGAAGTCTGGGTGGTGGCTGCCATGTCTCCACTGCTCTCATGTTCTGCCAGCCTGCAGAGTTAATGAGAAATGGACACCACCCAGATTTCTAGCTTGTGCTCTCCAGAGCTGCTGCATGAACCACACTTGGGGCTCCTTGATGCAGGGCTGCTCCAGCCAGAGCAGCTGGGATGCAGGGAGCAGGTTCCCATGGGCAGTGATGCACCAGGTTTGTCCTCAGGAACAACTTGATCCTTCTAGGCCTCTGGGCCTGTGATGGCAGGGGCATCCTTCCAGACTTCCAAAATGCCTTCAGGGCCTCTCTAACATTGTCCTGGCTATTTGAATCTGGTTGCCTCATTGCCAAGCTAATGTTTTTAGCAACCAGTCTATCTGCTGCACCCTTGGATTTTTCTCCTACTCTCTGCTTCTCTACCACATGGCCAGGCTGCAAATTTTCCGAATCTTCATGCTCTGCTTTCCTTCTAATTCTGGCTTCACATAATGCCTTTGCTGCCATAACTCAGTATAGTTTGTTACAAGTAGCCATGCAGCTTCCTTAATGATTTGCTTCCATCAAACTTCCATAACTTTCTTCCATCAAACATTCTGGTTCACAACTCTTAAGTCCCACCTTCCACAAAGTCCCAGGGCACGGACACAATGCAGCCAAGTTCCTTGCTATGGTGTAACAAGGGTGATCTTTTCTCCAATTCCTGATAAGTTCCTCATTTCTATCTGATATCTCATCATCAGCATGGCTTTTACTGTCCACATTTCTATCAGCATTCTGGTCACGACCATTTAATCAATCTCTTAAATGTTCCAAACTTTCTCTCATCTTTTTATCTTCTTCTGAGTCCTCCAAACTCCTCCAACTTTTTTGCCCATTACCCAGTTCCAAAGCCGCTTCCACATTTTCAGGTATTTGTATAGCAACACCCCACTCCTTGGTACCAATTTTCTGTATTAGTCCATTTTTGTGTTGCTATAACAGAATATCTGAAACTGGGTAATTTATAATAAAAGAGGTTTATTTGGCTTGTGATTCTGGGACAGCTGCATCTGGCACAGGCCTCAGGCTGCTTCTACTCATTGCTGAAAGCAGCAGGCAGCTGGCAGGTACAAGCAGATCACATGGCAGGAGGAAGCAAGAGAGAGAGAGAGAGAGAGAGAGAGAGAGAGAGAGAGAGAGAGAGAGAGAGAGGAGTTGCCAGGGTCCTATAAACAACCAGCTTTCATGGGAACTAATAAAGTGAGAACTCATTCACAACCCCCACCCCCAGGGAAAGCATTAAACCACTCGTGAGGAATCCACCCCCATGACTCAGCTCCCAAAACTGTCACATTTGGGATCAGATTTCCACATGAGTTTTAGGGGGACAATACATCCAAACTCTGTAAAATTCCTTGGTACTTATAAAAATTATAAATCAGGATTAACTTACTGTTCTTTCCTATATTTATTACTATAAATAAATTATTATAGTGCATTACCAGAAGGTCTTAGAGATCAGCCAATTTCAAAATACAGGAGGAACTTTTTGGATAATTATTTATAAGTACGTTTTGGCAACCCTGAATTTTTTCTAACAATTCAAGGGCTATGGAAAAATAACCAAATGTTATTGAACTATGGGAAACACACATTAGAGATAATTTGGGGGGGAAATGTGAAATAAAAAGTGTATTTCCTTAAAAGTTACATAGTGTTCTGGAAAGTTCACTGGAATGGGAGTCGTATTAATTAAATTCAAGTTGTGCCAGTAACTACTGTGGCTGGATGTATTTTTCAGTTCCTCACTGGTAAAATGAGGGTATGGGGGAGTTGTGGGGGCGGGAAGAGGAAGGAGTATTAAAATGACATTGTATCCAAGGTCATTTACAGTTTCAAGATTATTTTTATTAGTCTTACACATCCGTAGACATGGAAGTAAATGTCTAACTGTGGAGTGGGGCTGGGAGAGGCACTTCACTGGTGAAACTACTGAGGGTGTCATCCCTGAAGACAAATAGGCTAAGTGCCCAGGGGTTCATTTTAGCATTTCTATCCACAACCCTCTCTAATACCAGCCACCACAGGGCTAATGCCCTGCTGCAAGGCACAAATGTGCAGCCTTAATTCTGGGGTCAACCAGATGGCTATCACAGCATCATGAGAACCAGACACTCATTGTAGTTGGGTAGAGAGAGAGAGTTATGTGTTCCTCATCTACATTCTACACTTCCAAACTGAACAACACCTTCCTTCACTCTCTAATTTTAAGTGACTCATGCTAAAGAGGAAGTTTCCTACACTTCCAAACTGAACAACACCTTCCTTCACTCTCAATTTTAAGTGACTCATGCTAAAGAGGAAGTTTCATGCAAAGAGGAAGTTTCCTAAGAGACAGGGCCATCAGATATATGGGGGCACCCTAGGCTGAAGGAGAAACTGTAGGTCCAGGGCCCTGTGAGGGAGTCCAATGGGCACTGGTGAAGCCCAAGGAATGAAGGTCCCTCAAGATGGGCTGTGAGGTCCTGAGTCTGGTGGAGCATTCTGGGCTCTAGACTAGATGATGCTATGGTATGAAGGTTTGTGTCCCCTCAAAATTCAGATGCTGAAATCCAAACTTTCAAGTTGACTTCAAGTTGATGGTGTGTGGAGGTAGGACCTCAGGGGAGGTGATTAGGTGATTAGCTCTCCTGAATGGGATTAGTGCCCTTACAAAAGAGAGGGCTCTGTTGCCTCTCCTGCCCTGTGAGGATGCGACTGGAAGGCACCATTTGTGAACTAGAAAGTGGGCTCTCACCTGACATTGAATCTGCTGGTGGACCTCCAGCCTCCAGACTCAGAGAAATAAAACTCTGTTGTTTAATATCGGCCTATGGCATTGTACTATAGCAGCCTGAACAGACTAAGAAAAATGGGCTATACTGATTTATAATAACTTCATGCTAATGACCTTCCAGAAAATATTGACAAAATATTTTTCAAAAGGAATTTTAAATGTTTGTAGCATTTCAATTTCATAGAATGTGTACAGTAAATAGATCAAAGGCCAGCCCCTTAGTTTAAATAATGAGAAAACTGGAACCCCAAGAGCTTAGGGACATTCCCCAGCATCCTGATCACCCCAAGATCTTAGGGACATTCCCCAGAATTTTGATCACCTGACCTCACTCAAGAGCACATACTACTATACAGCACACAAAATGGTCCTAAATATATGAGGGTACGTCAAAAAGTTCATGGAAAGATTAGTACATCTTTTAATTCTACTTTTCCATGAGCTTTTTGAAGTACCCTTGTACTCCTCAGAGATGACAGTTTTCTTGATTAAGTTATACTTCTCAGATAATATTGAGATATCAGGAAAAATCTTGGTCAAATTATCTGAGTTCCCACCACTACATATAAATTTTCACGATTCACGTTAATAAAATTTAAGTTCCAATTCTTCAGAAATACTACACAAATCATAAAACTTATACATTGTTGAGCCTTATCCTGTTAAGTATCAAGTCGCTCTAATAATACACAAGGCTTTTAGAAAGATATAAACCCCTAAGCTCAGGAAGCTTAGGATTTCAAAAAACTGTGATAATAATACATTTGTAACTTATTAAAACATTGACCACTACAATTATCGTAAGATAGAACTAAAATCTTCCAATGGCATTAAGAACTCTTAGATGACATACATAATCACACAATTAAAAAACTAAAAAACCTATTAAAGAGAACATTAGTGCTATCTTTTAGAAATTATTGTGTCTCTTAAAAAAGCTGATTGCTCTTCACAGTAGTTTTTTCCTAAAGCCATATGTATGGAGCCTAAATCCCTTCATAGTTGGATCAAACAGATTTCTGCATGTCAAAATATTACCAATGATAATTCTGATTTTGGGTAGGAGAAGGCTTTTTTCATTGATAACGGCAGACCTGGATTGGAGGTGAGTTCATTAGAGATGACACTGTAATGATCACAAGGCAGCCTGGCAAAAGGCTCAGAGCTTCAGAGTCACATAGGACAGGATGTGGGTCCTGGCACCACCACACACGAGCTCTATGACCTTGGACAAGTTACTAAACTTCTCTGAGCTTTGGTTTCCTCATCAATAAACAGGGATAATAATTGTGCCTTCCTAATAATCTGTAAATAATTAGTAATCATGCAAGGTCTTGGATAAGTATTAAACGGTACCAATTATAATACCATGATTCACATCTATCAATTAATTTGTTTCTCATAACAACCCTAACAGGAGGAACTGTGAAAGAACTTTGACAACTGTGGAAATGGGAACTCTGAGAGGTTAAGTAACTACTCCAAGGATACTCAAGGTGTAACTTTACCCACAATCTTCAGTGAGTGCTGTGTAAGCAGAACCCAGGGAAGAAGGTAACACCTCAAAACCTAAAATAGAGATATGTTATGTGAACCTGCTTAGCATAATAGCTGCAGCCAAACACCAATCCAAGAAGTAGTAAATGTGTAAAATGGAACTTACTGGAATATTTTTACAACTCAAATTGTACAAAGATTCAGACTGACTGGAAGGTCAATGAGTCTGACTTACTGACTTACTGATGTTTAACAGTGAGAGGGTTTACTATTTTTACAGCCAACAGTAAGAGGGTTTACTATTTTTACTTGCATTCACTGTGCAAGAAATAGTATCAATGCAGACCAATAGTCTTAACATGCTTTCCTAAGCCCCTAAATTACTTCAAGGCTGGGAAGTAAAGCAGGCCCAGGGGAGGAAAAACCATTGCTATGCTGCAATTTTTTTCCCACCTCAAAGATAAAATACAGCTATAATGTAACCTGTTTATCCAGAGTTTTTGTTGTTTTTTTATTTTCAATCTAAGCAGTAAAATGCACAACCGACGCTTAAGGTCTTGAAGTGTTTTGAATTTTTTGTTTGTTTTTCATTTTTAACAGCCTTCCATTGAAAGAGCTGTTGCTTTTACAAGAAATATGCTAGTGATTTTAAATTGAGAGGCTATTAACTAATGTTATTGAACCCTAAAGATCCATGCATAGTTGCTCTAAAATATTAGCTGAGATAAGCAAAATTAAACTCACTATAGTGAAGAGAAATCCTGAAGATAGTGTATGTATGGAAAAGACAGATCTTTCTGTCTCTACCTAGGGAATCATAAATGTGGAGGCTTTAAGAAGCTATGTTTAGCCAGACTATCTTGATTAAGATACTAGAGTGCTGCTGTGTTTGTATAAAAGACAGAGTTTAAGTTATTTATAATTTTTATATCCATAAATTAGATTACAATAAACTATTTTCATAATAACTACGATGATTAAAATGTCAGATAATAGAATAGGATAAAAACACATAAGGAAAACATGTAAAAAATAAAAGAAAATAGCAAGGTGCTGATCTTACTATTTTATCACTAACATTGCTTCTATTTTTAAACAGTGATGAATCTCATTGTATCATCAAGTATGATGATGTAAGGTACCTAGTTCAAAGTGTTCATAAAGATCTGGTGTGAGACTTGAGAAAATCATTACTCCACGCTTTAACTTCTTTATAGTACAGGTAGGTGGTTTAATAAGATTAAACTAAACATTGACCATTTAGCACTGGAACGTCCTCACTGGGCTGAAAGAGTGTGTCTGTAAAGTGGTTAATACAATGCTGGGACATAGGAGCTCCTCCTCAAACGATGGCTATTATCATAATTAAAAACACTTCCTCTTACCAGTCTTGCGCTTTTTCTTTGTTGCCTTTCAGAGGTAGGAAGTGAGTGGCAAGGCGCTGTGACGGGAGCAGAGAGAGCCTCCGGGTTCAATTACCGCCTCCCCTCCTTACTTATGGCATGATCCTGGGCATGTCACTTAAACTTTCTGTGCCTCAGTCTTCTACATAAAATGGGGAGGATGACAGATTGAATCTCTTAAGGTTAGTAGGAGGAAGAATGACTTAATACATATAAAGTGCCTAAAAGGAGAGGTGGGTCCCAGACCTCCCACTCCTCCGCCCCCTTGTCTGTCTGCTCTAGTCTCCCTGATTAGGTCCACACAGATGTGGTTTAAGGACATCTTTCTTTCCTTTCATCCTATAAGGAAACTGAGGGCTGGAACTTTTTTTTTTTTTTAAACAAAATATCTGTCATGAGGCAGCTTTTCAAAAAATGCAGAATTCTAGTAAACTTCTCAACTTGTCCCAGAAACACTTTGGGTGGTTCAAAAGAGAGGGGGCCACAGGCTGTCCCATAAAGACACCCATTGGGAAGTTTACTGGAGAGGACAGGGAGACCCCTCATAAAACAGTATGGATCGGAGTACTGCAATTGGCATCTATGCTTTTCTTTCTGGTGGCCACATTTAACTCTGAGCGGTTGTTTTTTCACCACACCCCTCCATTGACCTGCAAGTCCCACAAGAGCAGCGTCCTAAGATAGGACATGGGTCAGCTTCCTTCCACGTGTCCCCAGGTCCACGCCCCACCCACTCTCCCCTCCAGCCGGGAGGCGGGTCTGTACAAACGATCCCAGGTTCTCCCCATCTTCTGGCTTCCTGTAATGTACGGACACCGAGAGCCACAGAACAAGGCTGGAAGGAGAAAGGAGAGTGGCTATGGCCTTTGTTTCCTGGGGTCCTGTAGGGTCACGTCAGGCGTCTCTCTGCAACTTTGCAAGAGCTCTTTCTCCTGGGTCCTTTGAACCTGGGGTGGTAACAGCTCTACTGTTATCAGCCCCAGGGTGCTGCACTATCCCATATAACTTATTTCCTTCTCACAGCTTTGCCGACAGTCCCCCCTTCTTCAGCCTCTAGAATTAACCTAGCTTGAGCATGACGTCTGTTTTCTTTCTGGAACCCTGACGGATTCAGGACTCTGGATATTTAACTGGAGAACCATCAAAACTGTCATGTTTTCTCTGGCTATGCAGCCACTTAGCAACTACTATTCCTCTTTTATGCCCAGCTGGGACCCAGATGCTTTCCCCTCAGTCATAGAAATCCATAAATTCTGAAATGATAAAGGCTTCTCTATTCATTCTTCCACTCCTTTAGGGAATTTTTATAAGAGAGAATATTTCTGCCATAACTCAGGGATAATTTCCTATTTCTTGTTTTCATCTTTTCTATTGTTTTGTACTTTTTAGAAGCATTTCCCTTGATTATATTCTGATGTCCATGTTTAAATTTAGCTATAGGGGATAGTACAATCTATATGTAAAATGGTATATTTTTAAAAAGAAATTTTGCTTTGTAATAACTGAATTTTTTTCAGGAATAAGCGAATAGGAATAAACTTACAAACATACCATTCACAAGGTAAGTAAGATAAAATATTATTATCAAGATAATGCAGATATAACAGAGATTGCTTCTATTTTTGAATACCTTTCACTGTATATTTCCTGCAATCCAGTCCAGATGTTATATTAACTTCAAGGCACATTTGGGAATAAGCAACTGATATTTATTTACAATGAACTTCTGTATCTACAAATGGTTTCTGGAGAGTCCACTATGGAATTATGACAATAAACAGCAAACTATAATGTTAATTTTTTTCTTCTGCAGATGTAGTTTCATTGTCACACACCTCTTTTTTTTGTTGTTTGTAAATTAACCCTTCCATTGGGTGAGGTGGGTTTTCCAAAGGGTTTGTTCTATATGTTTATTTTGGCTTTCAAGTGTACTAATATTTAAAAGGAAGGCAAATGAAATATGGAGCTTGAAAGCTGTAAAGCAAAGTGATAATAAAGCTCCTTGCCACAAATAGACCTAAAGCACAGAAAAGCCTAGCAGCAAATTCTATGTCTTCTCTATTTAAAAATATGGTTTGTTAACAACCATGTATATTTCTTCATCTTATACTTATTTTCATTCTCCTCTGCATTCTCTCTTCTATTTCATGGCCGTTATTCTTGATGTTGTACAAAAGAGCCAAATGCAATGGGGGGTGAATGCCTACACGAAGTCAGTTTTGCTCTGCCATTTAACAAACTGACAATAAACACTCAGACGATCTTTTTCAAGAGATGGAGTAAGCTGTACTTAACAAAACTGACTGTGTGCTCTTTTCTTTTAAGGCAGGGATCTATAAAGCCAATTGTACCTAACACGATGGGTGAAGACGGTAGTAAAGTCAGAAAACAGGCTAAATGTTTATTTTGTAGGTGCATGTATGTTTTGGGAAATAGCCCATTTCTCCTTTGCTATGTTCTGTTCCAGTTCACTACACTGATAAATGATCAAGGAAGTAAGTGCTGGTTTCCATGAAAGTTTAGGAAATGGCAGAATGATCAAAACTCTCACAAAGGCAGCAATGCATCTGAAGATTCGTTTAAGTGCTCCTTTCCCAATATGTCACATTACATCAATTTCTAGCTGCACATTTGCTCGTCTTTGAAGAAAAATGTCACTTACAATTAAGGGTATCTCCCTATTGCTATTGGCCAGCATGGTTGATATGAGGGCTCTGCCAAGGCAGGGAAGGCTATGGGGCTGATATATTGTCTACTGCCGATAACAGGGCTTGCTTGATTTGGAGTAGTGGGTAGTGCCCCTTCCCAGTGGCATGTGTGGTGAAATGATCTCAACAGTGGGCAAGAGGGAAGGGTGAATGGTTTTTCTGGACTGAGTTGCAGTCATGGTTGGGGAAAGCATAATTATGGCTGGGAGCACATACAGGGAGCAGAGAACACAGACTCAAGCTATTTACACATTTCTAAGTAAACCTAAGGTTATGTAAATGTACATAAAAGACCTTAAATGGTCCAGATAAAGTAAAGGCTGGAGCAGAATTTAAAATAGCCTGAGCTTTGAATGCATTACCCACCTATACAGAGAGTCACTGACAGAGGACAGAAGACTTTCTGGCAAGATGGTTGAATACAACCTCTCACCACCAACCTACACAGATATATGAATATATGAGATGACTCCTAGGAAACCAGACCTAGAAATTAAAACAGGAGAATACCTACGTTTATGTCTCTGTCAATATACAAACTGAGCAGAGGTATCACTAGAATCATACAGTGGGGACAGATTTCACAGAATTAGCTTAGGCAAATCACTAAACAATGCAACAAACAAAAAGCAGAAACAATACTCTTCAGAGAAAATATCAAAGTACAGAATTGCTACAATGTATTATCTAGAAGGTCCAGCTTTCAACAAAATATTATGAGACATGCAAAGAAACAGGAAAGTATGGCACACATACTCAGGGAAAAAATGTAGTCAGTAGAATCTGTCTCTAATATTCCTGATATTATAGTAAAGATTTCAAAGAAGCTATTATATTTAAGTCTTTAATCCATTTTGAATTTATTTTAGTATATAGTGAGAGATTAAAGACTTAAGTATAAGACCTGAAACTGTAAAATTACTAAGGGAAAATATAGGTAAAACACTTCAGGAACTAGGTCTGGGCACAGACTTTATGAACATGAGCCTGAAAGCACAGGTAACAAAAGAAAAAATAAACAAATGGGACTATATCAAACTCAAAAGCTTCTGCACAACAAAAGAAACAACCAACAGAGTGAAATGACAACCTACAGAGTGGGAGAAAATTTTTGCTAACTATGCATCCGACAAGGGATGAATATCCATAATATATAAGAACTCAAATAATCACACAGTATAAAACCAAATAACTCAATTAAAAATTGGGCAAAGGAGCTGAATAGACAGTTTTTCAAAGGAAGATATACAAATGGCCAACAGGCACATGTAAAAATGCTCAATATCACCAGTCATTAGGGAAATTCAAATTAAAAGCACATTGAGATATCACCTCACTCCAGATAGACTGGCTCTAATCAAAAAGATGGAGAGTAACAAATGCTGGCGAGGGTGTGGGGAGAAGCGAACATTCTTGCACTGTTGGTGGGAGTTTAAATTAGTACAATGACTATGGAAAACAGTATGGAGGTTTCTCAAACAACTACAGATTGATTTTCCATATGATCCAGCAATCCCACTTCTGGGTGTATACCCAAAGGAGTGGAAATCATCACATCAAAAGGATACCTGCACTCCCATGTTCACTGCAGCTCTATTTACAATAGCCAAGACATGGAACCAACCTAAATGTCCATCAATGGATGACTGGATAAGGAAAATGTGGTATATATACACTGTGGAATACTACTCTGCCATAAGAAGGAATGAAATTCTCCCATTTGCAACAACATGGATGAGCTTGGAGAAACTTATGCTGAGTGAAATAAGCAAAGCACAGACAGATAAATACCACATGTACTCACTCATAAGTGGGAGCTAAGAGAGAAAGAAGGAAGGAAAGAAAGACCACAGTGGTATGTTGGGCTTGCAGAGGGAGAGAGCATACCTAGGGATAGAAAGTGGAGTGGGGGAAAAGGGGATGGAGAGGGCGGTTGGGGATAATTGGGTGGGGAACATGGGGTATAACTGCATTTTGTAGTAATGTGCATGCTGCCAGTATGGATCTGACCATCACATCTTGGGCACAAGTGGTGATATTCAGCTTTGTATCTCATGAATATTCATAACCAATAAAAAAATGTACTATGCAAAAACAAACAAACAACAAAGAAGCTATTATAAACACATTGAAAAAAAGTAATGGAAACCATATTTAAAGAATTACAAAAAAGTATGACAATAACAAATGAACAGAAATCATCAAAAAGGAGACAGAAATTCCTTCTAAAAAATTCTGGAGTTGAAATTATAATAACTGAAATAAAAATTCACTAGAAAGAGCAACAGCAGATTTGAGATGACAGAAGAAAAGAATCAGTGAAATTGAAGGTAGATCAATAGAAATGTTCCAGTCTGAAGAGTCAAGAATAAAGACAAATGAACAGAACCTCAGAGGCCTGTGGGACATCAAACAAAGCAATATATGTAGGAGTCCCAGAAGAAGAGAAGAGAAAAAGGCAGAGACAGAAAAATTTTTGAAGAAGCAATGGCTGGAACTTCTAAAATTTGATGGAAAACATTAATTTATACAACCAAGAAGCTCAAAAAGATGAAAGATAAATACACAAAGATTCACACATGGACAAATGATAGTATAACACCAGAAAGGCAAAGACAGAAAATCCTAAACAAAGAAAGGATAAATATGAGGCACTTCAAAAAGTTCACAGAAAAACAGAATTAAAAGATAATATGAACCTTTCCATGAACTTTTTGAAGACCCTCTTGTACAAGTCATCCCACACAGCAGAGGATCAGTACAATTAATGGCTGATTTCTCATCAGAAACAGAAGAAGCTAGGCAGAGAGGCCTGGGAACCGCCGCAACCACCACGTGCCCCGAGACACCTGTGCATGCTGGATCAGGTAGGTGCCTATATGGGACGACCCCCAACCCAGGCGAGTACACGCCACCCAAAGAGGCCCAGGAGCCACTGTGACCACCACGCACCCCAAGATGCTGGCACGTGCCAGAGCAGGTAGGCGCCGCTGCTGGATGCCCATCCTAGTCTAGTCCCCATGGCCCAGAGAGGCCCGAGCCTCTTGCTCACAAGCACCGAGGCAGCCGTACCAAATTGGCAGTCCCGGCAGGATCCTAGCCAAACAATAGAGTTGAATGAGTGGACCATGAAATCCCCTGCCACAATGACTAAACACCAAAGGAAAGATACCAGAAATATGAAAAATCAAGAAAGTACATCACCAAAGAGTAATAATAACTCTCAAGCTCTAGATCCTATAGAACAAGAAGCCCTTGGAATGACTGACAAGGAACTTTGAGTGATAATTCTAAGGAAACTAGATGAGATACAAGAAAACTCAGCTAGACATCACGAAGAAATGAGGAAAAGTATACAGGACTTGAAAGAAGAAATGTACAAGGAAATCAATGCTCCGAAAAAGAATGTAGCAGAGCTTGCCAAGCTGAAGAATTCATTCAATGAAATAAAAAACACAACTGAGAGTCTAACCAGCAGGCTTGCAGAATGAGAAAAGAGAATTTCTGACCTTAAGTGCTCAAATATCTGAATCATGGGTATTCCAGAAGGGGAGGAAAAGGAGATTGCATTGAAAAGATATTTAACAAAATAGTGGCAGAAAACTTCCCTAGTACAGGGAAAGACACAGATCTTCAGATTCAGGAAGCTCAAAGATCCCCAAAAAGGTCCTCTCCAAGACATGTTATAGTCAAATTGGCAAAACTCAAAGACAAAGAGAGAATCTTAAAAGTTGCAAGAGAGAAGCGTCAAGTCCCCCATAAGGGAGCCCCAATCAGACTAACATCAGACTTTTCATCACAAATCCTAAAAACCAGAAAGAAATGGGATGATATATTCAAAATACTAAAAGACAGAGATTGCCAGCCAAGAATACTTTACCCAGCAAGGCTATCCTTCTGGAATGAAGGGCAAATAGTATATTTATTAGACAAACAAAAACTGTGGGAATTCACTACTGCCCGACCACCCTTACAAGAAATTCTCAAGGGAATGCTGGGTTTGGTACCTGAAAAAACAACCATCACTGCCATAAAAACTCAAGAAAAACCAAAACCCACTAGTAAAATAAAAGTGCTAACAATGGAGAGAGGAAAAAAAAAAAAAAGAAAAAGTTTATCTACCACCCCAAGAAACCAACTTCACTCAGCATCCAGGAAATGCAAATCAAGACCACTTTGAGATACCATCTCACTCCAGTTAGGATGGCTAATATCCAAAAGACTGAGAATGATAAGGAACTCTCATACATTGTTGGTGGGACTGCAAAATGGTGCAGCCTTTATGGAAAATGGTATGGAGATTCCTCAAACAATTGCAGATAGATCTACCATATAACCCAGCTATCCCACTGCTTGGAATATACCCAGAGGAATGGAAATCATCATGTCGAAGGTATACCTGTACTCCAATGTTCATTGCAGCACTATTTACAATAGCCAAGAGTTGGAACCAGCCTAAATATCCATCATCAGATGAGTGGATATGGAAAATGTGGTACATCTACACAATGGAATACTACTCAGCTATAAAAAAGAATGAAATACTCTCATTAGCAATAACATGGATGGACTTAGAGAAAATTATATTAAGTGAAACAAGTCAAGCACAGAAAGAGAAATACTACATGTTCCCACTTATCTGTGGGAGCTAAAAATAAATAAATAAGTACACAAACAAATGGGGGGGGGCAGGAAGAAGACACAACAATTACAATTCCTCGAACTTGTTATGACAAGCAAACAGATATGAGGTTGATGGGAAGGAGGAGGGAGAGGAAGGAGGAGGGAGGATTCGGTAAAGGTACACAAAAATCAATCACATTGTATATTGATAAAATAAAATTAAATTAGAATAAAAAAGAAACAGAGGAGGCTAGAAGGAAGTGTAATGACATAATTGAAATGCTAAAAGCAATAAAAAACCCTATTAACTTCAACACCAGCAAAATTATCCTACAAAAATGAGAGCAAAACCCAGATAAAGACTGAGATAATTTGTTGCTAGTAGACGTGCCTTGTAAGAAATATTAAAGAGAGTCCTTCAGGATGACTCAATAGAAACTCAAACCTATCGGGTAGAATGAATAACACTACCATCTAATTCAACCTGACATTTAGAGAACATGTCACCCAATGTATGCAGAATACACATTCTCTTCAAGCTTACATGGAGCAATTTCCAGGATAGATCATATGCGATGCTATAAGTGCTTATATTAGGAAAGTAGTTCACTCACTAATCTAAGTTTTTGATGTAAGAAAATAGAATAAGAAGAGCAAATTAAACCCAACATAAGCAGAGTGCAGGAAAAAAGAAAGAACAGAAGGCAATGAAAAAGAAAGCAAATTACAGAGAAAATTAACATAGATAAGGGATGGTAGTTTGAAAAGATTAATAAAATTAATAAGTAATACTAAGATCATTAATATTAAAAAACTGATTTTAAAAAGTGAAGAAAACTAAAATTTCCAGTATTGGTAATAGAAGGGATACCAATAGCCATCCTATAGATACCCCACAGATACCAATAAAATAATTACAGACTGTCACATACAATTTTATGCTAATAAATTCAACAACTTCAATGAAATAGACAACTTCCTTGAAAACCCCCAAATACTGGAACTGATGTAAGGTAAAATAGAAAATAAGGATTGTCCTATATCTTTTAAAGAAATTAAATTATAAATTATCATAGAAAACTGCAACCCAGATGGCTTCAATGGCATATTTTGTCAACCATTCAATGAGGAAATAATATTAATCTCACACAAACTATCTTCAAAAACAGAGGCAGTGGGAATACTTCTCAACTCAGTTTATGAGACTGGTGGTACTCGGATACCAAACCCACACAAATACATTGCAAGAAAACTACAGGTGTATATCCTTCTTGAGAACAGACACAAAGCTCCTCAAAATATTAGCAAATCAAATCCAGCAATATATAAAAAGGTAACATATCACGATCAAGTTAGGTTATCTCAAGAAGGAAAGGTTGATTTAACATTTGAAAGTCAGCAATATAATTCACCACAATAACAGAACCAAGGAGGAAAAACACTGATATGGTCATTTCAAATCATGCAGAAACCTTTGATAAAATTAAAACCCTTTCATAATAAAAGCTCTCCAAATTAGGAATAGACAGAAACATTCCCGATTTCATAAAGGGGAACTACAAAAAACCTACATGAAACATCATTGGTGACAGTGAAATATGAACACTTTCTCCCTAAAATTAGAAACAAGAAAAAATATCTGCCCTTATTACTTTTGTTCAACAACTTAATCTGGAGTACAATAAGCTAGAGCAGGATGCAGAATGACAGGCAGAGAGCACGTGAGTGGTTTCTGGGTTGGTGAAAGTGATCTACAGCTTCACGAGGTTGTGGTTATACAAATGAGAATGCTGTCAAAACTCATCAAATTGTACACTTAAGATGCATGCATTTCATTATATATAAATTTTACATCATAAAGAGATTGGTAGTTATAAGACTAATCTTCCACTTTTACTTCAATATTTTAGATGTCAGTCTTGCATTGCTCCCTGATTATGTGTACAACCAACCACTGAGAGTACCATGAGAGGAGACAAGCATCTGGATGTCATGAACCCAACCAAACTGTGACTGGCACCATTTTCATTATGTTCAATTTTGATTTAAAAAATTTATTTGTGATTGTACCACAATTATGTGTTCTTTATTATAGACAAAGATATTTAATTCCTACTAAACCACCAATGCAAACGCCTACATAATACTAATAAAAATAAATCTCATAATGACAAAGGAATTCCTCAAAGACTAGGCTTAAAAATCACTGCTGAGGAAATCTGAAAATCCAACTGATCTTACTTAGCTAAAAATGGACTTTAATCAATTACTGGAAATAAAGCCTGATATTTATTTGTATGTGTCAAATTAGTTTTAGCAATATTTAAATAATTTTGGATCCGCTGGGTTATGCCAGGTATTTGGGAGAATACTGGGCCTGATACAGACTCCCTTATGATGCCTGATTTACTTCACCTGCCTTGTAACTTGTCTACCTGCCTCCAGTCTCCCCCACCTCAGCAATCTGCTATATATATATATATATATATATATATATGGCTGCCAGAATAATTTTCTTAAAGCACTGACTTCCTCATGCTAATGGTCTGGTTTTTTCCTCTAAATATTACAAAATCAATTTTTGAAGATTCTTAGCAATTACAGGACACATCACTAATGCCACTGACTGATATTAACTGCATAAAAGTACCATATTTCAATTTACATTTTTAATTGTTTTATTGACATTCAAGCTACATACCACAATACTGTATATTCACTAGTGCCCTCTGGCAAGGCACTGTCCAAGGTGCTCAGAATCTACAGATGAATATAACAGAGTCCTACTTCTTTATTAGTTAACAATGAATTTGGAAACAAGGCATAGACATTAGACACAGAGAAGGAACAATGTAAAAGGTCTGTGACTAAACATCAATATTTATGCAGTAATTTCCCTGGGAGCTCATTTATGATGTAGACCTTAAACTGAAATATAAAAAATTCACCGGTTTTGATGAATAGTGGGCAAAGAGAAGAACAGTCCAGGGGAGGGAAGAGAAAACAGAAAGGCTTCATTTGGGGGAATATGTGATGACAGGGTACAAGGAAGAAATCATCTGGCTGGCAAGATAATGCCAAATTATGAAAGGTTTGGAAAATCAGGCTCCAGTGTTCAGACTTTATCCGACAGGTGGTAAGGGTAGTTAGATGTTTCTGGACTGAGAAGGAGCATATGGAAATTATCTTTCTTTCTTTTTTTTTTTTTTTTTTTTGGCATTTCTCTAAGGAAGATATACAAATGGCCAACAGACATATGAAAAAATGCTCAACATCACTCAGCATCTGGGAAATGCAAATCAAAACCACATTGAGATACCATCTAACCCCAGTTAGGATGGCTAAAATCCAAAACACCCTGAACGATAAATGCTGGCGAGGTTGCGGAGAAAAAGGAACCCTCATACACTGTTGGTGGGACTGCAAAATGGTGCAGCCTCTTTGGAAAATGGTATGGAGGTTCCTCAAACAATTGCAGATAGATCTACCATACGACCCAGCTATCCCACTGTTGGGAATATACCCAGAGGAATGGAAATCATCAAGTCGAAGGTATACCTGTTCCCCAATGTTCATCACAGCACTCTTTACAATAGCTAAGAGTTGGAACCAGCCCAAATGTCCATCATCAGATGAGTGGATACGGAAAATGTGGTACATCTACACAATGGAATACTACTCAGCTATAAAAACGAATGAAATACTGCCATTTGCAACAACATGGATGGACCTTGAGAGAATTATATTAAGGTAAATTATCTTTCAAGTACCAAACTATCTTCTTTGTACAGAAGATTCCTATAGGAAATAAGATGGGCCACAGGAGCAGGTAAGTGTAGTAGAAGAATAAGAAG
This sequence comes from Cynocephalus volans, assembly GCF_027409185.1. Lineage (NCBI taxonomy): Eukaryota > Metazoa > Chordata > Mammalia > Dermoptera > Cynocephalidae > Cynocephalus > Cynocephalus volans. The sequence continues at coordinate 33,316,419 of NC_084468.1, read as the reverse complement.
AATGGATAATGTTTGAGAAATCAGGACTAAGGTAAGAACACAGTAGGGCCACAACACTGGATCAAATGGCTTTCACAATTCTAATGACACCCAATTTATTATTTTTTATTATTATTTTTTTAAAATTTTATTTTGTCGATATACATTGTGGCTGATTATTGCTCCCCATCACCAAAACCTCCCTCCCTTCTCCCTCCCCCCCTCCCCCCCAACAATGTCCTTTCTGTTTGCTTGTTGTATCAACTTCAAATAATTGTGGTTGTTATATCTTCTTCCCCCCCCCCCCCGGTTTGTGTGTGTGTGTGTGTGTGTGTGTGTGTGTGTGAATTTATATATTAATTTTTAGCTCCCTCCAATAAGTGAGAACATGTGGTATTTCTCTTTCTGTGCCTGACTTGTTTCACTTAATAAAATTCTCTCAAGGTCCATCCATGTTGTTGCAAATGGCAGTATTTCATTCGTTTTTATAGCTGAGTAGTATTCCATTGTGTAGATGTACCACATTTTCCGTATCCACTCATCTGATGATGGGCATTTGGGCTGGTTCCAACTCTTGGCTATTGTAAAGAGTGCTGCGATGAACATTGGGGAACAGGTATACCTTCGACTTGATGATTTCCATTCCTCTGGGTATATTCCCAACAGTGGGATAGCTGGGTCGTATGGTAGATCTATCTACAATTGTTTGAGGAACCTCCATACCATTTTCCATAGAGGCTGCACCATTTTGCAGTCCCACCAACAATGTATGAGAGTTCCTTTTTCTCCGCAGCCTCGCCAGCATTTATCGTTCATAGTCTTTTGGATTTTAGCCATCCTAACTGGGGTTAGATGGTATCTCAATGTGGTTTTGATTTGCATTTCCCAGATGCTGAGTGATGTTGAGCATTTTTTCATATGTCTGTTGGCCATTTGGATATCTTCCTTAGAGAAATGCCTACTTAGCTCTTTTGCCCATTTTTTAATTGGGTTGCTTGTTTTCTTCTTGTAAAGTTGTTTGAGTTCCTTATATATTCTGGATATTAATCCTTTGTCAGATGTATATTTTGCAAATATTTTCTCCCACTCTGTTGGTTGTCTTTTAACTCTTTTAATTGTTTCTTTTGCTGTGCAGAAGCTTTTTAGTTTGATATAATCCCATTTGTTTATTTTTCCTTTGGTTGCCCGTGCTTTTGGGGTCGTATTCATGAAGTCTGTGCCCAGTCCTATTTCCTGAAGTGTTTCTCCTATGTTTTCTTTAAGAAGTTTTATTGTCTCAGGGTGTATATTTAAATCCTTAATCCATTTTGAGTTGATTTTAGTATACGGTGAGAGGTATGGATCTAGTTTCATTCTCCTGCATATCGATATCCAGTTATCCCAGCACCACTTGCTGAAGAGGCAGTCCCTTCCCCAGTGAATAGGCTTGGTGCCTTTGTCAAAGATCAGATGGAAGTAAGTGTGTGGGTTGATTTCTGGATTCTCTATTCTATTCCATTGGTCAGTGTGTCTGTTTTTATGCCAGTACCATACTGTTTTGGTTATTATAGCTTTGTAGTATAGCTTAAAGTCAGGTAGTCTTATGCCTCCAGCTTTATTTTTTTTGCTGAGCATTGCTTTGGCTATTCATGGTCTTTTATTGTTCCATATAAATGTCTGAATAGTTTTTTCCATTTCTGAGAAAAATGTCTTTGGAATTTTGATGGGGATTGCATTGAATTTGTATATCACTTTGGGTAGTATGGACATTTTCACTATGTTGATTCTTCCAATCCAAGAGCATGGAATATCTTTCCATCTTCTTGTATCCTCTCTAATTTCTCTCAGCAGTGGTTTGTAGTTCTAATTATAGAGATTTTTCACATCCTTGGTTAACTCAATTCCGAAGTATTTTATTTTTTTGGTGGCTATTGTAAATGGGCAGGCTTTCTTGATTTCTCCTTCTGCATGTTCACTATTGGAGAAAAGAAATGCTACTGATTTTTGTGTGTTGATTTTGTATCCTGCTACTGTGCTGAAATCATTTATCAATTCCAAGAGTTTTTTTGTAGAGGTTTTAGGCTGTTCGATATATAGGATCATGTCATCTGCAAACAGGGACAGTTTGACTTCATCTTTTCCAATCTGGATGCCTTTTATTTCCTTCTCTTCTCTGATTGCTCTGGCTAGTACTTCCAACACTATGTTGAATAGGAGTGGTGAGAGTGGGCATCCTTGTCTAGTTCCTGTTCTTAAAGGAAAAGCTTTCAGCTTTTCCCCGTTCAGGATGATATTGGCAGTGGGTTTGGCATATATGGCTTTAATTATGTTGAGATACTTTCCCTCTATACCTAACTTATAGAGGGTCTTTGTCATGAATGAGTGCTGAACTTTATCAAATGCTTTTTCAGCATCTATAGAGATGATCATATGGTCCTTGTGTTTGAGTTTATTAATATGGTGTATCACATTTATTGATTTGCGTATGTTGAACCAACCTTGCATCCCTGGGATGAATCCCACTTGATCGTGATGAATAATTTTTCGTATGTGTTGCTGTATTCTGTTTGCTAGTATTTTAGTGAGGATTTTTGCATCTATATTCATCAGGGATATCTGCCTGTAGTTTTCTTTTTTGGTTATATCTTTACCTGGTTTTGGTATCAGGATGATGTTTGCTTCATAGAATGAGTTTGGGAGATTTGCGTCCGTTTCAATCTTTTGGAATAGTTTGTAAAGAATCGGTGTCAATTCCTCTTTGAATGTTTGGTAAAATTCTGCTGTGAATCCATCTGGTCCTGGGCTTTTCTTTGTTGGGAGTCTTCTGATAACAGCTTCAATCTCCTTTATTGTTATTGGTCTGTTCAAATTTTCTACGTCTTCACGGTTCAGTTTTGGGAGCTTGTGTGTGTCCAGAAATTTATCCATTTCCTCCAGATTTTCAAATTTGTTGGCGTATAGTTGTTTATAGTAGTCTCGAATGATTCCTTGTATTTCAGATGAATCAGTTGTAATATCACCTTTTTCATTTCTAATTTTTGTTATTTGAGTCTTCTCTCTTCTTTTTTTTGTTAGCCATGCTAATGGTTTGTCAATTTTATTTATCTTTTCAAAAAACCAACTTTTTGATTCGTTGATCTTTTGAATTGTTTTTTGGTTTTCAATTTCATTCAGTTCTGCTCTGATCCTAATGATTTCTTTCCGTCTGCTAACTTTAGGTTTAGATTGTTCTTGTTTTTCTAGTTCTTTAAGGTGAAGTGTTAGGTTGTTCACTTGCCATCTTTCTATTCTTCTGAAGTGAGCATTTAATGCAATAAATTTTCCCCTCAATACTGCTTTTGCAGTATCCCACAGGTTTTGGTATGATGTATCATTGTTTTCATTAGTTTCAATAAACTTTTTGATTTCCTGCTTGATTTCTTCTTGGACCCATATGTCATTAAGTAGAATGCTGTTTAATTTCCATGTGTTTGTATAGTTTCCAGAGTTTTGTTTGTTATTAATTTCTAGTTTTAATCCATTGTGGTCTGAGAAGATACATGGGATAATTCCAATTTTTTTGAATTTATTGAGACTTGATTTGTGACCTGATATGTGATCTATCCTGGAGAATGATCCATGTGCTGATGAGAAGAATGAATATTCTGAGGTTGTTGGGTGGAATGTTCTGTAGATATCTGCCAATTCCAATTGGTCTAGAGTCTTGTTTAGATCTTGTGTTTCTCTACTGATTCTTTGCCTAGATGATCTGTCTAATATTGACAGTGGGGTGTTCAGGTCCCCTGCTATTATGGTATTAGTGTCTATTTCCTTCTTTAGGTCTAATAGAGTTTGTTTTATAAATCTGGCTGCTCCAACATTGGGTGCGTACATATTTATGATTGTTATGTCTTCTTGATGGATCAGTCCTTTTATCATTAAGTAGTGTCCCTCATTGTCTCTTTTTATGGTTTTTAGTTTAAAGTCTATTTTGTCAGATATAAGAATAGCTACTCCAGCTCGTTTTTCTTTTCTGTTTGCATGGTAAATCTTTTTCCATCCTCTCACTCTTAGTCTGTGTGAATCTTTATGGGTGAGGTGGGTCTCTTGTAGGCAGCATATAGTTGGGTCCTGCTTTTTGATCCAGTCAGCCAGTCTGTGTCTTTTAATTGGGGAATTTAAGCCTTTTACATTAAGGGTTGTTATTGAAAGGTGTTGATTTATTCCTAGCATTTTATTGGTTGTTTGGTTGTCTTAGGTGTCTTTTGTTCCTTGCTTTCTGATTTACTGTTTGGTTTCTTTGTTTGTTGGTTCCTTAGGTTGTAGATAGTGTTTTTGTTAGCTTGTTTTCTCTTCATGAATGCCATTTTTATTGTACTAGCGGGTTTAGATTTTTCTTGGGTTTTTATGGCAGTGGTAGTTATTTTTCAGGAACCAAACCCAGTACTCCCTTGAGGATTTCTTGTAAGGGTGGTCGTGTGGTAGTGAACTCCCGCAGTTTTTGTTTGTCTGAGAAATATACTATTTGCCCCTCATTTCGGAAGGATAGCCTTGCAGGGTTGAGTATTCTTGGCTGGCAATCTTTGTCTTTTAGTATTTTGAAAATATCATCCCATTCCTTTCTAGCTTTTAGGGTTTGTGATGAAAAGTCTGATGTTAACCTGATTGGGGCTCCCTTATAGGTGATTTGACGCTTCTCTCTTGCAGCTTTTAAGATTCTCTCTTTGTCTCTGAGTTTTGCCAATTTGACTATGACACGTCTTGGAGAAGGCCTTTTTGGGTTGAATACGTTTGGAGATCGTTGAGCTTCCTGGATCTGAAGATCTGTGATTTTTCCTATACCTGGGAAGTTTTCTGCCACTATTTTGTTGAATATGTTTTCAATGGAATCTCCATTTTCCTCCCCTTCTGGAATACCCATGACTCGGATATTTGAGCGCTTGAGGTTGTCTGATATCTCTCTCAGATTTTCTTCCATGTCCTTGATTCTTTTTTCTTTCTTTTTGTCTGCTTGTGTTATTTCAAACAGCCCATCTTCAAGTTCAGAGGTTCTCTCTTCAACTTCGACAAGCCTGCTGGTTAAATTCTCCGTTGTGTTTTTTATTTCTCTGAATAACTTCTTCAGTTCCGCAAGTTCTGCTACATTTTTTTTCAGGACATTGATTTCCTTGTATATTTCCTCTTTCAGATCCTGTATACTTTTCCTCATTTCATCATGATGTCTAGCTGAGTTTTCTTGTATCTCATTCAGTTTCCTTAGAATTATCACTCGAAATTCCTTGTCAGTTATTTCAAGGGCTTCTTGTTCTATAGGATCTAGAGTTTGAGATTTATTAACTTTTGGTGGTGTACTTTCTTGATTTTTTGTATTTCTGGTGTCTTTTTTTTTGGTGTTTATTCATTGTGGCAGGGGGTTTCACAGTCCACCGGTTTGAGACTAATGACTAACTAGGATGTTGCTGTGGTTGCCAATTTGGTATGGCTCCCGCCGTGACTGCTCAGTTGGCCTCTAGTGTCTTGTGTGTGTGGCTGCCTCGGGTCTTGGGCTTCTCCGGGGATCCACCTTTCTGGTCAGCTTGGACTCTGCTGGGCTGGTGGATCACGTACCACAGGGTGTGTGATCTCTGTTGAGCTTTTACTTCCTGTACAGGACTTCTCCCCGTTCCGTGTGTTCTGGCCCAGGCTGTTAGATTGTGCAGTGGCGACCCCACCGGGTGTGTGGTTTCTGTCGAGTCTCCGCCTCCCTGGCCGCACGTCTCCCCCCTCTGTGCACACTGTGCTGGGCTGGGGTGTGTCTTCTGCACCCCTCGTCTATCAGCTGGGCCTTCAAGACCCTGCTCAGCACCGCCTCGCCCAGGAAGTCTACCAGGTTTCTGCTAGGCACAGACGACCGGTCTCTCTGGGTGCCTTTGTAGCACTGTGTAGATCTTTCTCAGGTCTTGTTCACCTTTGTATCCCCCCGGTATAAACCGAGTCTAGTGCCCGCCTGCAGCCTGCTCTCCGGCAGGTTCAAGCAGACCTGGGAACTCTCCTACCACACTATTCCCAACCAGAAGTTCGTTAGGCTTTTTTCCAAACTGGTGGTCGCAGAGATGGTATCTGCCTCCCAGTAACAGGAAGTTTACCGGGGCCGGAGTCCAGGGTGTGGTGGAGTGACAGTCGGCCCGCCCGTACTTCCTTGCCCTCCCAACACTGGTCGGGACGCCCCACGCCCCCAGCCCCGCCAGAGAATCGCGGAGGGAGTGGGAGAGGAGGCCGGCCGCAGGCTCCGGAATCCCCGCGCCAGGCCAAGCAAATGGGCTCAGTGATGGCCGAGCAGGGCAGAGCTGCCCGCACCTGGGAAAATGGAGGCAGCACCGGGGCGGTGAGTGGCCTGGTGGTGCAGGCGGGAGCCGCGTGGGCATCCACCCCCCGAACAGAGCTGTGCCAGGGATCACTCACAGTGCTGTGCCAGGTCGGGTGTTCGCTCTCTGTCTCTGGTTTGTCGCCTTCCGTGTTCTCGGCGCTGCCGCCTCGGGCTGTTCAGTCGCGGCGCGGCTCGGGCGCTCCCAGGAATCTTCTTTAATGCCGGTCTGAAACCTCGAATCCTGAATAGGGCAGCTGGCCGCCTTCAGTGCGGCCCCAGCCTCCGGGATCCTGGCTGCATCCACAGCAGCCCTGGCGCCGTGTTCCCTGTTTCAAGACTCGCTTTTGCAGCTAAGAATCAGTTCTTTTCCTGCTCCACACTTCAAAGCTGTTGCCTGTAAATGAGGCAGCCTCTCCTGCCGGGGGCAAAGTGGTGTTGAGCCCCCACGACCGGCCAGCAGCTGCAGTCCTCCCTTAAGAGATGGTGAGAGGAAGGTCCATAAGTTTCCCGGCTGCCTGAGGCCCAGTGGCCGCCTTTTCCACCTCAGCTACTCCGCGCCAGCCGCCGCAGCCACCGCCATCTTGAAACTCCCAATGACACCCAATTTAAATCTCTGTTTCTGTGTTTGTCTCACTCATCAGACATGAAGTACCTGGAGGCACAGCCCATTTATGAATTGTTATAATTGTATCAATTATTGTTTTTTAATTATGTAATAATATTAGTTCCTGGCACATGGTAAGTACTCACATTTCTGTTTGTTTTAAAAAACAATTTAAGAACAAGAGATACTCAGGACTCTGGTCACAGGATTTTCATTATTTCAAATTTAAAGCCCATAACTTCAGTAGATCTATGGATTGTGGCTTAATGCATTTTTGGGTGAGGTCTTAAATTCAAAGGCCACACCCCTATCATGATAGATGTTACATTTCATAGATAAGAGGCACATTGAAAAACGTATCAAGTCTTTCAGGGTCTGCATTAGCGATGAAAGATACTCCTTTTACCCTGACTGATAGGTTCTCATGCGTTCTTAAAAGTAGTGGGCTCTGTTGGAGTGGATGTGGCCAGGAGTGGTGGCCCTGCTTTCCTCCTCAGTTCTTCATCTCCCTCTTTAAAGCAGTAGGTTCCTTATTATGAATCACTGTCTGTACTATGCACAATCAAAGCAAACCCCCAATAAGCAATTAAAGGAATGAACGAATGAATCACTGCACGATATGGAAAAAACTGCTGTTCTGCAATGACAACTTTTAATTAATGACAATATGAAATATTTATGATTTCTAGCAATAGAATCATAGAAGTCCCAGAGCCAACAGACCATAGTTTTTTGTTTCTTCATATTTTTTTTATGGCCACATGAATTTTACAGCATCTCAATATCTTTGATATAAGTCCTTTTTTCTACCTAAATTCAACTCAACTTTCAAGTCCCAGCTCAAGCTATAACATTTTCTCAAGTCATTAAATCCCATAGTGTACTTAATTTCTCTGAATTTTTAGCACTTATTTTAATTAACCTTGAGCTGCCTCGAGATATCTCTTGTGCTAAAATATTATTTTCAACCCAATTTAACATGTTTACCGTACATTTATTGTCAGTATCGCACAGTACTAGGTGCTGGGTGGGAGTGAAAATGAAAAAGACATAGCACTTCCTTTAAGGATTCAGTATGTTGGTATAATGGCAGAAGGCAAAATATGGCCAATGTCATAAAAGACAAGGAAGATAAGACAAAAAGTATTAACAATGATGTAAATTAAGAAGAATATAAATAAAACATAATGGAGTTTCAGAAGTTGCATTAGGTTAATAGTTATAGCAAATGTACTTTTTCTTTCTAACATCTTTCCCCTTCCTGTTAAAAAATTATTTTCACCATTTTCCCACCTCTGGCTTCAATCCATGGCTCTCTGTCTACAGTGATTGGTCAAAGTGGTGGACGTATGACCTCAACCAAGCCAATCAGTGTACTCCTCTAAGAAGTTTTTCCAAAGTCTAGCTGAGGGAGACAGCCTCTTTTTCTTTCTAATTAAAAGCTGTAAAATTATGTTCTTGAAGTAACCCGTGGCCACAACCGCTTCAGCCAAAGTTAGAAGAGCTGGGATGAGAGAATCTGGTAGGCACGTAGAGAAAAGCAAAAACAGACAGTATTGAATGTGTTCAAGTTATTGCTCATACTTGTCTCTGAAGCTAGATCCACCCCTGCCCTGCCCTTAGTCAATTCAATTACTTGAGTTAATAGTGTCTCCATTCTTGCTTAAATGAGTTTGAGCTGGGTTTCCATCACCTGCAACCAAAGTGTCTAGGATAATATGGGAAAATCAGAAATACTAGAGAACGCAGCATTTGAGATTGGCCTTGGAGGATGGGTAGGATTCGGAAAAGTGAAGTGGATACAGGAGGATTCACGAATAAAGGCAGAGAGGAGGAAAAGGGCAAGATTGTTGGCAGAAAGAATGGATTTATTTATTTTTATTTTTATTTTTTTTAAAGAATGGATTTAGAGGCTTGATAGGAAATGAAGCTGAAGAGGAAGACTGGCATTATTGCAGACTCTTGAGATTGAGGCTGAAAAGATTTTTTCTTTTTCCTTAAAGGCTCCAATGTTGTGGTAACTTAAATAATGGCTCCATCACAGATGTCCATCCACATCCTAATCTCCAGAACCTGTGAATGTTACCTTACATAGCAAAAGGGACAATGCAGATGTAATGAAGCTGAGGATGCTGAGATGGGGAGACGATTCTGGACTATCTGGGAGGATCCCATATAATCACAAGGGTCCTTATAAGAGAGAGGCAGAAAGGTCAGACTGAGAGGAGAAAATGTGACCACGAAAGCAGAATCAGAGAAGGAGATGTGACTGTGAAAGCAGGGGTCACGGAGAGAGATGTGAAGGATGCTGTGCTACTGGCTTTGAAGATGGAGGATGGGGCCATAAGTCAAGAAATGCAGGAAAAATCTAGAAAATGGAAAAGGCAAGGAAACAGTGACTCTTTCGAACCTTCAGACAGAGTGTAGGCCTCTCAACATCTTGACTTTAGCCCAGTGAAAGTGAGTTCAGACTTCTGACCTCCAGAACTCTGAGATAATGAATTTGTGTTGTTTTAAGTCACTAAATTTGTGGGAATTTGTTACAGAAGCAGTAGGAAACTAATACAAATGTTTTCTGTTCATTGGTTTGATTTTTAACTCTTTAGATGTCAACGTCAGTGATCATGTTGTAAGCTACTGGGTGTAAATCTCATGTCTCATACTTCTGTGTGTATCTTTACACAGAGATTATGCACAGTAGGGTCTATTAAATCTTCCTACGTTGTATAATTCACCACAAGTCATTCTATTAGAAGTATGTCATTTCATATTTGGATCTCGAGGTCCTTATTTTTAAAAACTATTCAATATTGTCACTACTCACACAAAATTTACAGTCAAGTCAAAGAATGGGCTTGAGATGGGCTTGAGATACAATAGTTCGTTCTGGTCTGATTTTAATATTGTTGAAATTTATGTCAACTTAAGAAATTAATGGCTGGTAGTTCCATTTTGTGGCTCATTTTACCCTACAGATTCTGCAGTAAGCACCATCCAGCATATTCCTATAGCATAAATATTCTGGCAGAAAAGTCACACCAAAAGCAGACTCTACTTTTTTTTTTATCGTGTAGATATCACTTTGATTAGAAAATTATGTTGCTGAAATATTAAAAAATACATACACTATATACATGTAAATATGATCAGCCTTTTACACAACTTAAATGAGATATTAAATTTTTATATATGTATATAGAATATAACTGCATTAATAAAGAAGGGCTAGATCCTGTTTTGCTTCTGATTTTATTTCTAATAGAATAAAGCCTCATTTTCACATTTTACTTCAGAACTTTCCTAAACATCTGGTTATATGTTAAGAATATTTGCTTTTATTTGATTTCATGAAGCAGGGAACTTCATAGTGCTATAGCCTTAACAGCTTTCAAATACAGATTGAAATATCTGTTTGACATATGGACATATTCAGATATAAATATATTCAATCTCCTTGGGCAAAAATCTCCAGAACATCAAGTTTCTGGCTGCACAACAAAATGACATATTTAGGAAAAAGGTCAGCTGGTTATAAAAAAGATAAACATGATAATCAAAACAACTTTGGGAGAAAGGGGATAGAGAAACCTCATTTTACTTAAGAAAGAGAAATTACTGAAATCATACATCCACAGAAAGTAAAGCAAGCTCTTCTGAAATGCTAGCGACATATGAGGTTTATTCCACTTATTTAACCTTCAGCAAGCCACTCACATCCTTCATGTCTTTCTATTACGTAGGGAAAAAAAATCACCCATCACATCTGAATTCAACAAGGCACTAAGTAAAGCTGACAGTTATTTGTTCAAATTGGGAGTAGACAGACAGATTGAAGGAGTCTGGGTAAAAATCTCCTTCGGTTTGAAAGGACTGGTTGGTCCAATCTAAAATGAATAGAGCAGCTATGAACAGCCTTGTTCCCCTCTCTGGAATCTCTATCTTAATAACCATCAGATACAATTCTAGTGCTCTCTTCAGTTACTACCTGGTTTCAAGGATGCACAAAAAAGTGTTACTCCTCTCACTGTTTACAGGCACTCAGTAAATAGGAATAAAAGCAACAATCAATTATTCCTAATGACCATATAAAACATTATTGTTACAAAAATTCAGAGCCCATTCCAGTATATCATTTTCTTGTCTTTAAATAATTTCTCTGTTAAAATTTATAAGAACTAAATATTTTCCTTCTTTCTCCTCCTCCTCTTCTTGCTCCCTCTCCTCTCTCTCTCTCTCACACACACATAAATACACACATGCACACACACACATACACACACATTCACTTACTCACTAATTCTACTCCCGCTTTGAGTCACCTTAACAACAACCAGCATTAATCATCCATTATGTGCCAGGTACAGTGCTAAATGCTTTCCATACATTATTGCACTAATCCTCACAGGAACCGTAAAAAGTCAAATACTATTATTAGTCCCATTTCAAAGATGAGGAAACTAAGGCTTAGAGAAGTTAAGGAAGAAGTTACACTGCCACAAAGTGGTGGGGTCCAGATACCAGACTTAGCACTTTCTGATCCAGAGCCAAGGACCACACACACACACACAATTTTTGTTGTTGCTGACAAAAGTTAAAAGTGTTGAAAGCTCCTGTAACCCATGCTCCCTCAGCTGCCAAACCAGACTTGAGAAGAAGTAGTCATGGACACCTCCAGCCATGCAGTAAGTGCTCCTTGAATGAACAGATACATGAATGAATGAAACACAGCCCATATGACTCTTGGTCACCTTGGGTACTTGCTATGAAGACCCCAAGCACATGACTTATGTGTCCTCCTTGTGGGCCATTACATTTTCATTGCTGCGATTATAGATTCTAATATATACAAAGTTCTCTGAAATCTTTGCAGCTGTGAAAGCTGTACTATGCAGATCACATTGAATAGTGTCTTTTTCCTCTCTTGTTAATGAGTCTTATTCTCAAGGTTTGTGGCACTTTGCCACTTGATACCTCTAAAGGTCCAATTACTGTGTCTCTTATCCATTTCCATATTAGTTCCTAGGGGCCTGGATAGCCTGGGGAGACAGGTTAGGTTCCACATTTTCGTACTCTACAAGGACACTGAACTGCTGAATTTCTGGAGGTGGCAGACCTAGATCAGATTTAACACATCTCCCAGTACGTCCACAGCCCAGTGACTGTTTCCCAACATTATTGGTTAATCATCAGGGAAATACAAATCAAAACCACAACAAGGTTAGAATGGGTATTACCAAAAACACAGACGTGATCAGTGTTGGTTGAGGGTATGGGGAAAAGGAAATCTTGTACATTGTTGGTGGAAGTGTAAATTGGTAAAGCCACTATGGAATCTTCTCTTAGGAGCTCTTTAAAAAATGAACTGAATAATGAACATACAGGTTGAGTATCCCTTACCCAAAGTATGTGGGATCAGAAGTGTTTAAGATTTCAGATTTTAAGATACTGAAATATTTGCAAGAACTTAATGATTCAGCAGCCCTAATCTGAAAATCCAAAATCCAAAATCCTCCAATGAGCTTTTCCTTTGAGCATCATGTCACTGCTCAGAAACTTTTGGATTTTGGAGCATTTCTGATTTCAGATTAGAGATGATCAACCTATACTCCCTAAATAAATAAACAGTGAAAATCCTTATCCTTCGTGGGTAAAGTTGACTTCTGGAGCTAAGTGTCACAATTACGGTGGGATAACATGCTGGCCCCACAAGTTCTTGGATCTCATTTCCTACCATGGCTGAAGCTCACCAGACATGCACAGGTACAGCTTACTGGACATTTACAGATGGCATCTGTTCTGGTTGTCTGGTGTCCACCATACGGGGGTATTAAATTTTTAAAAAATCACCCTAACCCTATCTACTTTCCACTACACCGACCTTGCTGTTCCTGGAACACGCCAGGCATACTCTGCCACAGGGCTTTTGCACTCCCTGTTTCTTTTGGCGGAAATGTTTTTTTTTATATATCTGCTTAGCTCCCTCCTTCACAGTTAATCTTTCTGTTCAAATATTATCTCATCAGACAGACATTCTCTGACACCCTTACCTTGCTTCGTTTTTCTTCACAGCACTTATTGCTACTTGCACAAACTTTAAAATATTATATTTTAATTGATTTTATTGGTATATTTACATTATGGTCCCTCCATCAGTGCCATGAGGGTAAGGGCTATGTATATGTTTATTTAATAACATACTTGCACAGTTATTTAAACCCAGTTTAAATAAACATAGTTATTTAACACAGTTAAATTCTATATCTACAGGGCAACAGTGTCTGGCATGTAGAAAGCCCTCAATAAATATTTGTTGAGTGACTCGTGTGACTTTCTGATTAAAAGTGGGGTCTGACTGTAATGTAAGAAGGCACGGGGCGGTGGGGGGCCTTGGGCCTCGGCTACACCCCCCCAACACCTGCAGCCAGCCCAGCAATGACCAAGCCACCGCTGGAAGCCCCCCAGTCTCCCCTATAGGAGTGAGGGGGTGCCACAGGCCTCAATCCCACCCCTCCTCCTCCCTCCTTCTTCCATCCCATTTCCTTCCCCTTTTCCCCCTCCCCCTCCCTTCCAGCTGCTCCCCAACAACATCCTAGAATGTAAAAAATAACATTAATAAAATTTCATTTTCTTTAAAAAAAAAAAAAAAAAAGAAGACAGCACTTTTGTGTCTTGTAACTTATTCTGATGGTAATTCTTCAAAATCACTTTTTAAAATGTTGACAGTAATCATGGCCTCTTAAGATGTCAACCTTGACAGATAGTTGGAAATAAACACTCTGACTTAATATAAACAAACAATATAAATGTTTCCTAACTGTAGCATCATGTCACACATTTTTCCTTCGCCTATTGAGTGGGCAAGAAAGATATCGCTAGCAGAGGAGCATTTTTTTTTTAAATGAATTAAAAAATTCATTGAATTTGAGCCGGGCTTCATGTGTCCTCTTTACTAGCTGAGTCTTCAGTGTTTCCTAGGTAAGGAGCTAATAACAATAATGGTAATAATTCTAGTTAATATTTAATGAGAGCTTATCGTGCCAAGCATGTGTTAAACATTTCACAAACTTTATGTCATTTCAACCTCATAAGAATACTATGATATTTTCAACTTTAGGTATAAAAACAATCAAGGATTCTAGAAATTAACTTGGTAAAGGTCACTAAGTCAGGAAACAGCACAGAGAAAAATCTCAAACCCACGTTTCCAACCCCAGACTCTGAATTTTTAACCTCTATTATTTACCAGTCCCTGTATGTATCGTGTGTTGTATGTGCACAAACTGTGGGTTCCAGAACACAATTCAGAATAGAGATCTAATCCCTTCTATCCAGGTGTTCATACACAACCACTTTCCCCAAAATGCAAATGATTTTTTAATCAACCTAAAAGTCTCATTTGTAGGTCTAAATAAGGAGTCTTCTAGGCTTATTTTACCCAAGTCATACTTCCCAATTTTAATGAGGAACATTTGGGAAGGTATTTCTAAATCCTGGAGATGTTCCCCACTATCTTCCTTGTACTCCTTGTTATACTCCCCACATCCAAATAATGAATGGTTTACATTTATGTAATATACTGCAATTTCAAAAGTGCTTTCTCATCCATTATAGTGATAAATTTCTGAGGTAGGGAGGACAGGTGATATTATTACTATTTTTTCGACAATGGAGTAGATGCTTTCGCAAAGTTAGGAAACAGACCTAGACTCCACATTTCCTCTCAACAAAAAGAAAATGGAATGGCACTGCTGAGAGTTTCAGACAAATGGAATAACATAGTGTTGCAGTTGGAAGAGGCCCCAGAGATCCTGTTTTTCAACTGCCTCATTCCACAGATGAGGAAAAAGGGTCCCGGGGAGAATGCCCATGGTCACAGAGCTGCTATCCAAATCAGAAGTAGAAGCCAAGAGGATTTAGTCCATTTTATGCCCCCTTGCCAGCTCATGTCATCTTGGGGATAAGAACGGTATGTTTCATGCACACACAATGCTATCAGAAAACAAAGAGAAAGCTCTGGAGTGAAAACCCTCAAACCTCCCCAACCGCTAAATGGCTGTTACATGAGCCTGACTGTACATGATTTAAATGGAACACAAAATGAAACTTTCCATAAAAATGTCACAAAGAGTGGCAAGGTTCCTAACAGGTCCCCAAAGTCATAATGTAGCCAGACCCTAATACTAGCCCAATATTTGATTTCTCATTGTTTTTGTGAGAAATGCATTTAGACCTTCATAGCTACTGTCTAGTTACATAGAGGAACTCTCTTCCCACCCCATCCCCCAGTTCCTGCTTCCTTGGAGGATAGGAAGACATCCTCCTCCTCCTCCCACCTCCCCTTCCTTTCAGGGGCTACACTAGAGCATGTGAAGCTACGTCCATGGAATGTGGCTGGTTGGGAGCTCTGGCCTCCAGGGGTGGGGACTCTAGGGCTGGGTCTCTACAACTCTCCCTGTGAGGATCCAGCTGTCCTATGGGGGAAGCCCTATCAGCCTGGGGTAAAGGGGCAGGGAAACCATCCAGGCATGAAAGGCTGGGTATACTGACAGAGAGTTAGCTCTTCTGGTGGTGGAACTGAGAGATGACAGGGACATGGGGGTATGAGATTTGTGTATTAGAGATGGCCCCGGACGTACTAGGACCTTTAGGAATACCCGAAAATCAGATCAGGAGAAGGTCCTACCTCCCATTACCACCTTTTCACTTTCTCTTAAGGCATTTTAAAATTCAACAAGTATTTCTTGAGCACCTATTTTGGGTGAATATTTAATGTTAGTTAATTACACTGTAACATAATTACTTAATATTGGCTTATGAGGCAGTTTAAGTCTTAAGTGATTGAAAGAGTTTTAAGCAAAGAACAATGCTTTGCTTTTACGTCGGCTCACTGTTTGCACACTACATCAGAATTTAATCCTCAGAACTCCATAAGATATACAATTTAAGGTTGTTTTTGTTTTTGACAGATGGGAAGGTCAAGACTCAAGGCTATAGAACCTGCCCCACGTTACAAAGCTGATAAACACTGGGCAGTGCTGTATTTAGAATTCTGGTGTTATGATTCTAAGATGCTCTGATATCAAATGAAATGCACACCCCCAAGTTCTACAATGCCACCACCTTCGCATGTGCAGGCACTGGCAGAGAGGAAATAACATGCACATTTTGAGGTCAGCAGAGTGTTAAGAGGGGAGCCTTGTGCTTACACCCCACTGCAGCTGCCTCCGGGGCCTGGGTCTGCTTTGATTCTACTCATGATATCAGCAAAAGCAAAATCCTGTGTTCCTTTTGACACAGTTGAGATAGACTAATTTTCTGAAAGGAGAAAGGGAAGGAAAAACAAAAAAGGATTATACAATAAGTGTAAAGGCCAAAGAATGAGTTTGAAACACTGAAAAAAATCTCAGTAAAAGAACCAAAGCACTTGGCTAAGCCCTTAGCTTCCTTTTCTTCAGAGGAGCATCCTAGACACATACAGGAGAGCAGGCTCATTGCCTTTCTCTACCTGCTGACGCTCAGACCATCTCCCTGCCCCAAGGGGGCTGGAATACCTATCTCCCGCAATTTCTAGCCCTCTTCAAGTAGCACCAAACTCCAAACTTAAAAACAAGAAACATGTGTTGCAAAACTCCTGAAGGCCTGGGCCTTCTCCCTGGTTCCATTCTACTCTCAGATTTGCAAGGCAGAATCAATGAACGAATGCATGATTAACCCGCCTATCCCCAGCCCATGTGATGACTCACTCCAGGGATCCCTCGTCTTCCCACCCTCCTCTACTCCCAAACATCCACATCCGCTTTCTCACTATCATGTGGGCTTACAATAACCATGAATGGACACACACTAAGAATGATCGATTTATAGTAAGAGTTGGTTGAGTCATTCTACAATAGTAACCCCTTGGAATTAAATAGGTTTTTAACCATGCAGGAGATGTGTACTGAAGTCCTTCCTAGACAATAGTGCCTGTTCATTTTTATTAAGGGTTGTCCTTTCCACATAAACGTGGGCACCACATGCTCGTTGGAACATCTGTGGCAAGCAAACTGCACATCAAGGTCTGCAAGTATAACAGGAGCTGGAAAATGATATATGGACCTTTACGTAGATTTAAAGCAACATTAAAGGGATTCTTTAAGTATGAAAGAAAGATTATTTTTAGTATAAGAGCACATCTTACAAGAAAAGGTGGAAGTGCTAACTTTTTATTCTCTTCAAATGTCTTTTTAAACTCTGCTTGCTACCTATGCTTTCAGGAGTTGTCTTTTTTTGCCAGATAATTTTTTTGAAAATGAGTTAGTAGTTTCTGCTCTATTATTTAGAGATGTAATATAATAACTCATTATAGTTTGGACTGAATTCATATTTATGTGTTGAACAAACATTTAAACAATATAGGCTTTTTTTCTTTTTAAATTTTTGTTTATTATTAGCATAGAGGGGACTACATAAAAACACCATATTCATTATTACATTATGATATTACAATAACATAATAGTATGACAATTATCTGAAAGTGTACATGGCTATATGAGGATACTTCAAAAAGTTTGTGGAAAAATGGAATTAAAAAGATAATATGCCCCTAGTCTCCCCTGCAGGAATGAGGGGGGTGCCACAGGCCTCAACCTCGCCCCTCTTCCTTCCTCCTGCTCCCACCCTATTTCCTTCCCTCTTCCCCTCTCCCCTCCCCCAACTGCTCTGCAACATCATAGAATGTAAAAAAATAATATTAAAAAATAAACTTAAAAAAATAAAAATACGAATCTTTCCATGAACTTTTTGAAGCCCCCTTGTATAGGGGGCATAATTTAGGAATAATGGCTCTTTTCATGCCATGATTTTAAAAAAAAGTTATTCAACTAATTCTCATTCCCTTGTATCCCTTATGACCAACTTCTAGGGCTTTTAACAAATTCTGACCTATAATGTTTGAGTCCTTGCTATCTTTGAGGTAGTGTTCTAGGTGCTTATGTACAGTATTTCATTTCTTTCTCACAACAATCCTGTGAGGCACTTATTATTATCCCCAATTTTCAGAAGAGAAATGAAGCTTGAGGAGACTAAATACATTATCCAAGTTCATAATAAATCTTGGGATTCAAATCCAGATCTGACTCCCAAATTCTTTATTCTCAGCCTGTACACACTATAATGGGTTTGTTTTATTTTACTAATTTCATTTATCTATAGGTGAAACAAGCCAAAATCAGTGGCTTAAAACAACAACAATCGTCCATGGAACATGCAATTTGAACAGGGTTCGGTGCGAAGACTTGTCTCTGCTCCACACGGTACCAATAAGCTGGGACTGCTCAACTGGGGGTGGAGATCCACTTCCAAGACAGTGCAGTCTCTCTGTTGGCTCCTCTCTACAGGGGTCTCTCCTTTGGGGCAGGGGGAGGCTGGGTTCTAAGAACAAGCAAGTGTTTCAAAAGACAGAAAGTGGAAGTAGCCCATTTCTAAAAGCCTGGGCCCAGAAACTGGTGCTGTGCCACTTGTGTATTCTGTTGGCCAAAGCAGTCACAGAGCCCAGATTCAAGGGGAAAAAGTCAGAGACCTCATTTCTCAATGGGAGGAGTACCAAAAAATTTGAGGGCCATGTTTGCAAAACTCCAGCACATTATAAGATTTCCTGTTCAGCAGTGATTTCAAAAATTGTGAAATTCCCTAATTTATGATTGCTTTCATCCCCTGTGACATGGAAGATAATATCTTAAAAAGGTACCTTCTCAGAGGACAGGAGATCTTGATCTTTTTTTCCCTTTTCATACACATGGTTATGGCAATTGTATAATTGCATAATCTGTGTATAGATTATTTAGGCTTCTGAATAGAGAACCTGGGCTTATTAAAAAGGAACCTTTTATTTGTCTTCTTTTTTCAATGTTCTTAGCAGATTTTCCTTTTCTTTTTTCTTTTTTTTTTTTAAAGTATTTGATATCTTTGGTTAACTTTCCTTATCACCGGGTAACGTCAGTAGTTTCTCAATTCCCTTTTAATTAGAGTTCTCGAAGGTATCCATCAACTGAGTGTAATCTTTTGCGGAAGCCGCTCTTTGCTTAGCAACAAACTAGTATGCAGGTTCTACCTCACACAAGGAGATTTTCAGTCTATTTAACAATTTCAACACATTTTTCTCTCTTTAGAAAGCTGTGATTCTACCAGTTCTGTCATTTGGGCAAGAAAACTTCTCACCAGTATTTCTTGGGCAAAACTTTCCTATTTCACTCTGGTTTGTCCTCTCTGCTTTGGACAAATGAAACAAAAGAAGTCTTCTCCCTCCTGCGGCTTCCACTGCCCCATCCCTCCACCCCATAGTGTTTGCTCTCGAATAGGGATATACTGTAAACCATGCCTCATCCCACAGCAGACACTACTAACCAATCACTGCTCTCTTTCCCACGGAGCCTGAATAGGGCCCCGCATCCTTCTCTACAAAGCATTCCAGGCAGCTGTTACTGACTCAGAAATGAGACTGACCTGACTTCCAGGATATACGAGTATACTACTCCCTATCTCTGGAACATGTCTTTCTCATGACTATTAAATCTTTCTCATCTTTCAAATATTGCTCTAAATTCCTTATTCTTACTGAATAACACTTACTGCTTCCCAGTCCCTGCCTGCTTCCACCCTCTGACATACCTGGAACCACACCTAGTTCCACCTGTAACAGTGGCTTTCCCATGCCCCGGGCCCTATAGTAACCTCAGCCAGGAAATGTTTAGTACTCTTTCTATCCCAACTCTCTGGGACTCAGGGTCAAATTACTCAGGCAGCAGTTCTGGCTTTGGTCTTTGGTTCTAGTCCTGATAGCAGACTTGTACATTGTCCCAGGGCCTCGGTCTTACCTTATGACTATGGGTTGGAACCCAAATGATTCTGTCAGATGCTTTCTGCTATCCTATGCCCTTTTACTTGTCCCCACCTCAGAATGAGAGCCTTGTGTGCAAGATCTTCAAGCTTTTCACCTGTCCATTCTCTTCCAATTATTATCTAAGTAAACTCTGGAGTTATTCTTTTGATACTCAGAAAAATTAAACAAATTTCAGCATATGCTCTGTTCACTTGCTGGATAATCCTTTGGAATCTACCAGAAATAGGATGCTTTCTTTTCAAGAACTGTGCCCTCTCTTGGGTCTGGACTTGGCTCTCATCACCGACAGCTAGACCAGTTCCCCACTGGCCACCCCTTTACAGCAGACAGGTCATTTCTAAGATCTGATCCATCTGGCTGGATGGATCTGAACAGCTCATGCCTGGCTGGGATATCAGATATGACGACTTGATTCCAATCACTGCAACAGGCTTTGCATGGCAACATCCTTTTCACAACCAGTGTTTGTATTTTTCAATAGTCGTGTTTGTCTTGCCTCTTAGATGAGTAAGTCTAAAGAATAAAGCCAGCAGCATGTTCTTCGTAACTCTCCATGCTAACCAATTAGGAGTTTGCTTATACACAATGGGTGTCTAATAAATACTGCAGCTGATGCTTACAATAAGATCTGAAGGAAATATACAAGAGTACTTCAAAATGTTCGTGGAAAAATGGAATTAATTAAAAGATAATTTCCATGAAATTTCTGAAGACCCCCCCCCCACATTCAGTGGCAAGAATCTCTCTGAATGACACGATATGTAATTGATCAGATTAATAATTGTGAAGGATACCCTTTATTTTGTAGTTTCATTTCTGAGTTAAATTCTATAATCACTGTAGGAATAAGACACCTGACATCTATGCTTTGATTTTTTTTTTTTTGGGGGGGGCAGTATCTCATTGTGGTTTTAATTTGCATTTTCCTGATGATTAGTGACATTGAGCATCTTTTCATATGCCTGTTGGCCAGCTGTATGTCTTTTTTGGAGAAATGGCTATCTAAGTCTTTTGTCCATTTTTTCACTGGGTAATTAGCTTGTTTACTATGGAGTTGTAGGAGTCCCTTATGTATTTTGGAGATTAACCCCTCATCAGTTATATGGTTTGAAAAAATTTTTTCACATTCCATAGGTTGCCTTTTCACTATGTTGATTGTTCTCTTTGCTGTGTGGGAGCTTTTTAGTTTGATATTGTCCCAACTGTTTATTTTGCTTTTGTTGCTTGTGCTGTTGGTATCATATCCATGAAATAAATGCCAAGACCAATGTCACGAAAATGCTTTGATCTTTGTTTTAAGTGTACCCATGTCAAAATATTTTGGATATAAAATGAAAATTCAAGAAAGTATTTCATTAGAAGGGGGTATAATTCCCTTCAAATTGCATCCAAAGCTGCAGTTTTTCATTTTTTAAGTTAACTTTCTATCACATAACTCCTTTTTCTAATTATACATTAGCCAACACACTTTGATTTACAATAAGAATTGTGATGGAAGCTATAGGTCTGAAGAAGTGACACAAGGATATCTTTCAGGAAATATCACCACATTTTCTTCTAGATTGACTGTATAGATATTCTGCAGCTGCCTTGGATTTGAGTCCATGCTATGTTAGTGAAATACATATCATGTCAGTTCTTGCCAGGAATTTCTAAACAAAATGGATTTTTTTTTAACATTTAATAAATATCAATATGCCCAGTCTAATTTAAAAAAAAAAAAAAAAAAAGAACCTTAAGCTTATAAAAAAACCCAATTACTTGCTATTACTCTGTAGGAATTTCATTTGCCATTTTAAAGGTGCTTTTGAGTTTTTATTTAATTTTTTCTTTTTTTAGCTATCTGTTACTACATATAACCCACCCCAAATTCTAATGGTTTATAACAACTTATTTCTGGAAAGATGAAGTGACTTTCCCCAAGGCATAATAAGCATTTATCTTACAAAAGTATTCTGATACTGACATTTGTATACAGGTCCTGCTATTATCTTTCATCCCTTACAGCTCATTGTCTTCTCTCCTTTACACTAGACATTTGACTGTGAGGTAATTTGGACCATTTAAAACTAGATATCAATTTAAAAGACAACAAATCCCAGATAATGAAAGAATTTCACTGTGTATGAATGTTAAAACTAAAATAAGTAAATATTCTAGTAAGTAGAAGAGAGCCTCTTCCCATATCTGGAAGTTTCTTCTGAAGCATAAGACTCCTGAATTCTCTTTACCTCCTCACTTACCCCTCCCAGATCTGGAAAACACGGAAAGAGTAAACCAAGTGAGCTCAGCCCACCTGTTCACTCCTTCCCCTCCGGAAACTGACCTGTCCCTGGAGAGCGTGGGTTCTCTGTCCACTCCAGGCTCAGTAGGCCTCTGGAGGCCACCACTGCCAATGAGTGCTGGAAGAACGTCTAATTCTGCTGTTTAGTATTAAGAAACACAAAAGCATTCTCCTTTTTTTATCTTTATCAGGGAAAACAGTGATATTGTGATTTCCTAGCTACAGACTCTTTGGTCTTTTCCAGAAATGAATTTTCAATTAATTCAAAACTTGGGAGGGGAAGAAGGGTGTTATTTACTGTTCTTCTCAATCTTCAACAACTCATAGTTGATAATAACAACTAATTATTAACACTTGTTGAGTACTTGCTATGTGCAAGGCCACTGGATTATGCACTTTTTATGCATTATCTCTTTTAATCTAACTATGACAAAGGAAGGTCAAAGAAACTACACAATACAACCAGGGGGTATGGTAATTTTCAAAGTCAGCCAGCATTAATTCCTCTCTCCCCTGCACGCACACCCCTTTCCTCACATTAAGATGTGAGGTCTCTTTCTCCACACTTTGAATCGAGGCTAGGTTTATAACTTGCATTGATGACAGAACTCAGCAACAGGGACTTCCAAGCACAGGCCTTAAGAGTCTGGCAGCTTCCATTTCCTTTCTCCGAGGGAGCCAATCTGCTATAATAAATTTTGGGCTGGACTCCTGGAAGATGAGAGAAAAGCTAGAGAGAGTGTCAGAAAGCCAGCCCTCATGGAGGAGCAGTGAGGTAAAGCCTTCTTGGACCTTCCAGTCTAGTCAAGTCTAGGCTTAGATGCATACATTTGAGTGAGTGACTCCATTCAGCACCCTATGAAACAGAAGAATCACCCATCCCTGCCTGGCCTAAATTACCAACCACAGAATTGGGAGAAATGGTAAATCAATCCTGTTTTAAGCCACTAAGTTTTGTGGCAGGTTGATACACAGCAATAGACAACTGAAACAGAAATAAAATACAAAGCTGCAGACACAACTTTGGAAATGGAAATGATATTATTGCTACAGTGTAACAAGAATTTTAAAAGATCCATAGATGATTTATTAAACCATACAGTCATGAACTCTTTGTATATAGTGTACCTCTATGGTTCAAATCATGCTTTCTTTTAAATGTCATTCTAAATGAGCCACCTTCAAGGGGCAAATGATAATATCACCTCAAGACATCAGTTCCACTCCTATTCAAAGGAATAAAAGCTCTTTGCTGAATAATAAAGACTATTTCTTTCTATTCCCTGCAGAGATCTCATCATTACATTGCTTCAGATTCAATTATCTTGTAGAATAGCTTCCACACCATGGCTCTATAATGCTCTGCTCATACCTTTAGCACAGAGCTCATCACATGTATCATTTACGTAAACTCCATAAGAGCAGAGATTTGATCTGTTTTGTTTACTGCTATATTCTAAGCACCAGAACAGCACTCTGTATGGACTAGGTGCCTCACGAATATTTGCTGGTTGAATGACTGAATGTGCCTGCTTCCCCCTGGGTTAGACTCTGTTTCTTGGTGTTGAGTATCCATTACTTCTCTTTTCCCTTGTGGTGTAGGGGCTGGAAGCCTGGAAGTTCCTAGACCTGCTCTAGTTGCCAGGGTCCAAACGCAATTCTGTTTGTGCTAAAGGGATGTACCTGTATGAGATGTGGAGGGCAAAAGGGACCGAGGAAACTCCCTACCACCAATCATAGTGGCTGACTCATGTGTTTTGGTAGACGCGTGTTTTTACAGAGGCTGGCCAGCTATCCACTACTCAGGGCAACTGTGATACTGGCAGTGGCTTCTACGGTTTCCTGCCCTCTGTGTGAGAACTTTGGCAACGTGATCTAAATGCCTGGTGGTGGCCCTGACTTTCACTCCTCCAACCCTTACAATGATTTTTGGAAGCACCTAATTCCATGAAAGATCTAGGGTGATTTCTGGTTTACTACTGAGTTCTAACTGACATGCCTCTACAGATGGCATTCTTCAATGGCAGGTATGGCCCTATTTATGTTTGCATAAACATACCTGCACTCTGCCTGAATCATAGTGGAAAATATAATAAAAGTACTAATGGGGGCTGGTTGGTTTGCTCAATCAGTTAGAGCAAGATGTTGATAACACCAAGGTGCAGGGTTCTATCCCTGTACCAGCAAATATTTATTGAATGTTTACTGTGTGCCTAGCACTGTTATAAGGGCTTTACCTCTATTAGCCTATTTAATCTACACAATAATCCTGTGAGGCAGGTGCGACCACTGTCCTCTTTTATAGATTAGGAAACTGAGAACAAAGAGGTTAAGCAACTTGCTCAAAAATCACAGCATCAAATAATGGATTGAGGATTCAAACCCAGGAAGCCTAGACCCAAGTCTGCACTTGGATCTACCACTTTCCCGGGCCTGAAAAATGTCTGCTTAAGGATTTAGAAGATTCAACCACTAAAATATAGAACTCGTTTATTATAAATGTCCTATGTACATTTATCATAAAATAGCAACTCGTATATTCTCCTTTAAGGCTCCCTTTTAAACATGTTTTCGGGGTATCAAAATGGCTGTGTGTATGAATGTATGTGTAATTATAGATACATATATGCATAAATGATTTTTGCCATACTTTTTCCTGATTTCTCATAAAGATAATGAAAAAATACAGACCCATGGGAATAATTAGGACAGTAGGAAAGGTAGAAAGAATAATGGTAAAGAATACTGATAGATGACATGTGGATTTCTTGCTGCAGATCTTTCTGCCTCTTGCCTGGGAATGTAAGCTAAAGCAAATGTCTACTGGTTGCAGCAACTGATCCCATGTACACATAGGAAGGGAAAACAAGTCTTTTTGCTGTGGCTTCCATCAAAATGGAGAACAAGCTTTCCCACTGAGACGCCAAAGGCATGGAGAAGAGTCCAGGAAGATGCAAAGTCACGCACACAAAAGAAATCTGAGTGGGACTGGTCTGAACATCTGATCAACACTGTAGAGAAAAGTATACAACTCTTCAAGATGACCAGAGCAAAATTCTGAGTGGGCAGAAAAGTGCACAAAGATAGGTCTCAGAGTTGTATTTTTTTCTTCACTCCAGATGTTTTTTTCACGTGCAGGGAGAGATGCACTAGCACAGCAGCCCTGGACGGTGGATGCTATCATCTAATTCTTGGGGGAAGAAAAGTGTCTCAATTTGATGGTTGCAGTTGGAAGGAAAATCTGAGCATAAGAACCCAGCCTTTCTTTCTCTTTCGTAAGTAAACCTGCCATTTTTCTCTGCTCCTCCACTTCTTAAGTTTCAAGGGGGTTGACTCCATTTATGGATGGGGTGGGGGGCGAGGATGGTCTGCATCCAATCCACTGCTGACAGTGACTGGGAGGGTAAATGTGTGTGATTCTGGGGTTCAGTATTGGGAAACTCACTTGCCTAGAGTTAAAACCACATTCTCCAATAAAGGCCCATATTCTTTCAGAGCTCTGAAAATGAGTTTTTCCCCAATCCATCTGGCAGCAAAACCTGAAGTGACCTGAGTCAGGTCACATGACCTTAACTGACATGAAGCTAATTGGAATATTTATAACTCCACTTAGAGCTTTACTGTCCTATACAATAGCCAGTAACCACATGGGCTTATTTAAATTTAAACCCATTAATATTAAATAAAATTAAAAATTCAGATTCTTAGTCATTCTAACTGCATTTCAAATGCTCAGTAACCATATGTGACTACTGCTACCATATCAGATAAAGACAGTTCCCGCATTACAGAAAGTTCTGTACAATTCTGACTTAGAATGAAATCATGTTTCCTTACAGACATATTCGTATTTGATATGGGGTGTTACTCCAAACCTCACATAACATATTAAACATTATGTAAGCATTTTCCCCCAAAACCTAAAAAAAAAAAAAAAGAAAAAGAATTTCAAAATGACATCCAGAGGATCATAGGTGAAGGATTGTGAACCTACATTAGTTTATCATTAATAAAGGTGATATTGTGATCTTCCTTTTGCATTAAGATGGTTACCTTATTTAAACTTTAAGAATCCAGGCAGAGAAGAGGTAGACCTTCCCTTCTCCACATTGTGGACGATTTAGGCTAATCACAGTGGAGGATTTCATATGCGTTTTAAAAATCATTGTTCCAAGATGGTATAAGTGCCATTCTAGCAGAAAGACAGCAGCTATATGACTGGAAAACTTTGAGGATTAATACAGATGCCACAGACAGCATTTCTATGTTGAGTGGATTTCTAGTTCCCTTGGACTAGATGAAGTCCAAGGGCTACCCATTTAAGAGAATTTGGGGTAATTGCCCCCCCTGCCCAGGTCCTTCTCAGTGTCTTCCATGAGGGGGGACAGGTCAGATGCAGATATAATTTTGGACAGAAAGGAGCCCATTAAAATCCAGCACATTCTGAAATTTCCTTGAATGTCCCTCTTCGTGGCAGTGAAGTGGGTCAGGGCAGCCATGTTCCCTTCCAGCTATTCACACTCTTGAAGCCTGACAGCCAGAAGATGCTGGACAGCACTTTTCTGCCATATCCAGCTTATTCTCTGGTTCACATGGGTGTAAGATACTTCACAGAGATCTGGCAGGAGCCTAGAATGGCCAAAGAGTACCAAGAGAGGTGTTTTGAGTGTCCTGTAGGCTTCACCCTGTTTCACTCTGCTATATGAATTCAGGCAAGTAGCTTAGTTTAGCTTAATATAGCCTCTGTGTTCTCAGCTGTAGAATAGAGAAAACACTCCCTGGTCCATCACCTTCAGAAGTTTGTTTGAGGATAGAAATCAAAATTAAAATATCAAATGAGCTAATACATGGGAAAGCATTTTTTCTTCCTTTCTAAAGACATGTATTATCTTTATTACTGAGAGGGAAATTCCATACAAGCCTTTTAAAGCAATACCTATTAAAACAATAACCTAAGCAAGAGCCTTGCTGGATTCTCAAAGTATTGCTGTGAGTTCAACACAAACAGCTTTTATTTAGAACATAAATCGGATTCTCACTTGTAAAGAAAAACATGATATAATGTTCTTTGTCTTAATTTGACAGTGGAGAGGCTCTTCAGTATTGGCTAAGAATCTGATATTGGATTGTACCAAAACACAACCGTTTGCTTTCTAAATTACAACTATAAAGATCCCATGGTAAAGTGCTGTGTCTGATGGAACATTTACCAAAATTTTAAGGCTTCATGTTCAGATCATTAAAAATGCCCATCTCTGTCTTTTTCATTCATTATGCCATCTGCTTTCCAGTTCAGATAAAATTTGAGGTCCTGACCCTATAGAAACTTCCCAAGTAAGCTTCATATTTCTGGTCTATTGAGATTAGTATGGAAGCTGCCCAATTCAAACGCTGTCCAAAAGTCATGATCAGCCCCTCCCTCCTGTTTGCTTACCTAGGATTAATGCATGCTGAAAGCTCTTATTTCAAAAAGCTAGGGAATTTGAAGTATCATTCAGACAGCCTTAAGAAAAATGACATTAATCTTGAATATTCATTTACTATTAAGCTGACTCAATATAAATTCATAATTCGTTTTTATCCTAGAAATCGCAAATTTAAAGCAAGGAAAAATTAACTACTGATGATATTAACAAAATTTTCACTATATTTTAGAAGCAGCTTGTTCAAGGAAAAGAGGGTGATTTAGCTGGGCACACATCAGCAGATTTAAACACTTTTCATAAGAATTCTTTTAAGTTCAGGAGAACTGAAAATATCTAGACTAAACATTCCTAACATAATTCTCTCAAACATTTTAGAAATGTTTCAGCAATATTGTCTAAAACAACACCGAAAGACTCCCTTAAATACTTAAATGGCCTGCATATCCCCATGGTTTTTTAAAACCCAGATTTAGGTAAAAATCCTGGAAGACATATTTGATACAGATTGATTTTTGAAGAGTGTACTATATTTTCCTAAAAGCCTCCTGAATTAAGTTCTGTGAAAATGAGTTGTAAACTGATAAAAAGATAGTCATGCCTTCTCTCAAAAGTATATAGTCCTTCAATACCAATTAGTGCAAGTTACCAATTTGATTCTTTCCCTAATTCCCTTGTCATAATAGGAGCTTTACCTGAAACTTCTGCTGGTGCCATTTTTTTTTTTTTTTGGAAACAGTTTTCTAGAAAGTTACTTTTGTTGGCCCTCTATGAATGTTTTTCACAAGCAACCAGAACGGTGGGTTTTCAAATGAGGATTCTATCCAATGATGGTTGGAATGTAAACTCTTTTTTCCTTTATCAAAGCTTGTTAGAGTGCAGAAAAAGTTAACTCTCAACTCTCTCACGTCTATTTCAGTCTCCCATAGACTCATCTTATGCCCAAACATTCGTTTTTCGTAGAAAAGAGCAATTCCTGCAGTTTTATCCTCCACCCATCCTCCTCAGCCCCAAATTACTGGGAATAAAAGTTAACATTCAGGACTGAGAACTGAAAGGTAGTGATGAGCAAGGATTTGACCAGCCAGCGCTCAGCCGCGGTGACTGTGCATGCCAGGAATCAACAAGTTTTCATCGATCGCTACCAGGTGCCCGGTCTTGAGCAGGACCATGACTGAGTAGGCCAGGTTCTAGACCCGGGAGATCAGGCCCGGGGACGCTGCTGAGGAGATGAGCTCACCCTGAGCGCTCCACCGAGAAGCCTGTCCCGGGACCCTCACAGCATGCGTCCCCTCGACCTCCGCGGGCCTTCGGTTCACAAGGGTCTGCTCGGTTTCCTCAGAGCAAAGGGTACACCGGACCCACAAAAGGCGAGTCCTAAGGAACCCCTGCTCACCTCGCCTCGGCTGGAACAAGTGGCAAAGGAGGGAGCCCCCATTCAGGAACTCGCCACGGAGCCGAGAGCTAGAGGAGCTACTATTTGCGTTTGCGATCACCTCGGAGAAGACACCGCTAAAGGAAAGGGAAAGGGGGCGGTGAGGGTGGTGGCAGAATGGAGCTTCCAGAAGCGCTTGCTAACGCCTGGGGTCGAGCTAAGAAGAGCTCGAGCCGGGACAGTGACCCTGAGGGGAGAATGAGTGTCCTAGGAGCAGTCTGCAGACAGAGCGGACGAGCGAGAGAAGCACGAAAAGTGATTCAATTAAATTCCCACGCGCTCAGGGCTGCCACCACGGCTTTAGCTGCAGGAAGGGAGCGCAGGGGACGCAGGACGCACTGAGCTGTGCGGCGGCCACACTCTCCAGCTCCCGCGGCGCGGACGGACCGAAGGACGGGCGGATGAACAAACCCGAGCTAGGGACTCACCTTCAGGGTTGGCGCTGATGAAGACCCGGACGCTGCGACCGGCGGGCACGAGGTGAGAAGGCAGGGCCGTGAGGTTCCCGGAGAAAGCCGCCCTCCGGAGCGCAGAGTCCCGGGGACAGGGCAGCCTGGTGCCCGCGCCGGCCGGCCACATCGCCCTCCGGGAGGAACAGCCGCGGCCGCCACCTCCTCCTGCTCCTCGGCTTCCTGCCCGCGGCTCCGCGGAACGGCTCGGTCGATCCCCGCAGGCGGCGCGGCTCAGAGCCGCTCCGAGCCCGACGCGCCGCCAGCGAGCTCCGTGGCGCACACCAGCGGTCGGTCGGGAGCGGCCATGCGGACGCTCGGGCCCCTGTCGCCGCCGCCGCCGCCTGCTGCCCCTCTGGGCGTCGGCCTCCGCTCGCTGCCGGGGCTTGGTGCGGCAGCCGGCGGGAGCTGGAGGTCGGCGTGGTGGCGGCTACGCGCGCGGCGCCCGTTTGCGCCGGGAAGCGCCCGCGCCGGTCGCCGAGCCCGCGGCCATCTCCCCGCCTGCCGTGGGAGGAGGGGGCCTCTAGGCGACGGGTCCGAGCGGCCGAGGAGAGCAGACCAAACTTTTATCTACGAAACACGCCCTGACTTTATCGGAACCCGCCTCCCGCGCGGGCGGCGCAGGAATAACCCGCGGCGTAAAGGGCGGCAGGGGCTTGGGCGCGGGGGCGTGGGGCTGCCCGGGGGCCTCGAGGATGGGTCCGCGTGCTGCTGGCTGCCTCCGCGGTGAAGGACAAATAATCAGGGAGCCCGAGATTCAGGCTACTCCCCCTCCAACTCTGCTAAAGGGCAAACAAACCCCGAGTGTTTGGGGGAGTCCACGCGTGCGGGCGTTTGCGCGCCTTTGCCGAAGCGCAGGGAATCCGGCCCCAGAGTTCGACGCACGCACCCGAGACCGGACCCGAGGGTCTGAAAGCATCAAATCGTTGGACCGTCTTCGTCGTCCCGGAGGAAGGGTCACCTTCGCCCTGTCGCTCGTGGCGCAGGTGGCCGCATCGTGCCGCCGCGCTCGCTCCCCACGCGCGTCCGTGCGGGGGTTTTATAGCCAAGCCGCCCTGCTCACGTGCTCCTCGCAGCGTGGCGGCGGAACCTCACGGGGAGCGGATCTCCACGGGGAGCCCTCCCCAGGCCTCTCAGGCTCCTGGGGGTCCTTCCCGCCCTCCCGCCCAGGCGCAGCAGCGGGCGGGAGCGGGAGCCCAGCGTGACATTCCCTGGCTGTTCCGCTGGCCCGGAGGTGCCCGGGCGCGGCGGGCGAGTGCGGGTTCCCCCGAGCGCCGCCCCGCGCAAAGTCTCGTAAAGTGCAGGTGGCCGCGGATTGGGGCGGGGGTGCGAGAAGCCAGAGTTGGCTTTGAGCTTCTTGTTTGCGCTTCAGCCGCTTTTCCAAGTCGGTGCAAAGCGTGGGTGGGCTGCACCTGATGCTGATGCAGGGCGGCCAGAGCGGACGCGAGACTGTGCTGCCTACGGTCGGGGCGCGAAGTGGACGGTGTGGGGAGCCGGATCACGTCCGGGGTGGCGTGAAATGCAGAGGGACCCAGAAGTACAATTGCTGTCTCCGGCCGCACTCCACTTGGAAGTACGGCATAAACCAGGACAGGAAGGAGTTTTCATTCTGATACTCGTAGAATAAAAGTGTGTGGTTGTGTTGTGGAGTGGCGGGGAGGGAGACGGAGTATTTGGAGCTTTAATTGGCTGTGGGTCTCCAAATCCCCCATTGTGAGCTTTTGGGCAGGTACACCTGTCCTTTAGAGAGAAATAGCGTTTCCAAATCTTCGAGAGTGGAGAGAGGGTGGGTGGGCGCAGAGTAAGGGCAGCTCAGCTGGAAGTTTTATTCTCTGACCTGGGGGGTCCTATCCTAGGCAGTCTCTGTGGTCCTCTGGGCCTGCACTTCCTCTGGATCCTGCTGGTGGCAGTGAAGCCCTACGCACTGCTGTTTATTTTGTTACCCCATCCCACCCACAACGCACACGTTCTGGGGTAACCTCTTTGGAAGAAATGGGTCTCTAGGTTTTTAAGGCTGCCTCACTATTCCTGAGGACCACGGGGCAGACAGCAGTTCCTACTTTGTGATAATTTGATGCAACCCATAAAGAAGCCCTGGACATACCCAGGTATTTACTCAGCTCAATTGATACCGTTTAGCAAATTATTTCCTTCCTCTCCAGACTCATTATTCCTAGGCGGGAACGTTCTCTAGCAGAAAGGAGTGTCTGAAAGATACTCTGATGTCCCAACAGGTATGGACTGAGAGCTGTGGAACAGATCGTGAATATACAGTGTCTAATACAGTTTCATCCTTTAGGAATATACAGTGTCTATTACTGGAGAAAGAAGCCAGGTCCACTTTATGCCCTCTCTCAATATTGTTTATTAAAGATTGATAAAAAGTTGCCAGATTGCCAAGGATCTGCCTGCCTTCCTTTCTTTCCTCCCTTTCTTGTTTCTCACTCCGTAGAAATGGGATTAGTATTTGTGTCTTCTGACCTTTGTTTCAGATCTCAGTGTTGCATTTTCTTTCGGTGACTTTGGGATTTTTGGCAGCCTCTGTAACCTAATTAACTGTTCTAGACAGGCCGAAGTTTAGCATCTGCCAGTGTCACTGCAGACCAAGGCTGCAGAGAATTTCACATTGTTTGTGGGTTCATGCTTTAAAAGGCTCTCTGTACAACCAGCCTTGTCTCATGTAGAGCAGCCTGCTGACTTTACAGTAAGGCAACCCGATCACCCACCTCCCCGCTACACACACACACACACACACACTTTCCCTACATTCTTCCACTCTATCTCTTGGTAGCATCTGATATCCTAGAACCAGGGACTTATTCTGAGCATGTAAATAGAAGGGAGGAGTCACCCATGGTGGTAACACTTTTTGGTGAATTAATTCAATTTATTTTCCAATGCATACGTGCGTGCGCGCACGTGTGTGTGTGTGTGTGTGTGTGTGTGTGTGTGTATGGAGAGGCAGAGAGCATAATTGTGGAAGGCAGATTGATTTTGGAGACTACTTTGTTTTTATGTCAATTTAAAACACTTTATAAATATTTTGTTTTCATCGGTAAATATTGGTATTACATTTTGCACATGAAAATCCAAGGCTCAAAAAAGTGAAATGACTTGTCCAAGGTCATATAACCAGTTAAAGGTAGAGCCAGGATCTAGGTTTTGTGGCCCCTGTCCCAGTGTGCTCTTTGCAACATACCACCTCTATTTTCTAATTTTGTCCAGGTCAGTCTGTGGCTGACATCTTTAGTAAACTGGCCAGTGGATGCTCAGGCATGTGTTCGCAGGTGTGGAAGGCTGGTTATCACTTCTGCTTTCTAAATAGGAAAGAAGGTCAATGTCCGGATGATCACACAGGACTAGACTCTTCCAACCTTTAGGATGGTGATCAGATGACAAAGACTTCCAAATTCCTTGTTTCTTTCTGGTCCTGCTCTTTACTCATGAGACCACAGGCAAATTCATGTCATCCCAGAAGTGGGCTGGAGAATTTAAAGCATTGAGAGATAGGAAGACAAAGGTATGAAAAACCGGCCTGGGACCAAGCTTGTGATCAAAAACAGGCATTCCCTTCTCTGTCCTCTCACCTGCCACCAGTTAGCAGGCTGGAGGACCACAGAGAGGTGTCCTATCTCTGTCGTTTTAGGCCTTTATAAAATAGGACTACTCAAAGGTAAAATTTCCTCTAGATTCATTCTGCTCATAGGGCTAGGAGCCTCTGATAGTGGAATCCAATACCTTTTGATATATAGGTGATGAACCTCCCACAAATTGTAATTTTATTAAACAGGAGGAAGGAAAACTAATATCTAAATATACTGATATATGAGCATGCTAGACCGTATATTACTTTTAATAGATATCTCATTTAATCCCACTGCATTCAGGGTCTGGGTCCAGCATCTCTGTCTCCCAGTGTGATGTCTCTTCTTAGACACTGCTGTCCCTTGTATACATATATTACCTTTTGTGGTATATGTGCTCTTTGCATGTTCTGAAGCCCATGGTAAGCACCTTCACTGTGATGGCGGGTGGTTTTTCATCCAGCTGCATGGCTGGGTCACATGTCCATTCATCCTGCTTAGATAATGGGGGTCATTGATGGTAAAGCACACCCAGAACCCTGTGACTGATCGTGACCCCGCAGAAGGAATACCTATCTCCCAACCTGTATCTGCCTTCGTGTACACTCACACTTGTGTACATCAAATATCCCAGCCAGGAAACTTCTGGATTACTGGTCTACATTTGTACAATTATGGATAGAAGTGGAAATACAGCCCCTAGTGTTATAGAGAAGACCAAATTAACACACCATAAAACTCTAAGTATCTCAGGGATTCTAGCCAATGAGCCAGTGATGTGGTGTTATGTTTCCCAAATTTGAAGAAGAGTATCAGGCTTAAAATTACATTCATGCTTACAGTGGCTGATTTGGGTGATAAGTATTTGAATCTGCTTTGCTAATGTGAGAAATAGATTATACAGGGTCACTCAAGCCAGCACTCCACTTCCCAAAGTTCCAGCTCAGGATACAAACTAGATCATCAAGAACCCACTTACTTGTTTACAAAATAGAAATTTTTAGTCTATGTGTGAATTTGTCAGCATAACAATTTGCCAACAGAGATTGTTGATTTAGAGGTGTCTGAAGCATGATGGATTTCACAGCAGCTCAGTTTTAAATAAAGTTACACCTTTCTGAAAGCGCTATCTGATGTTTTCATGACTCAGAAATTCTAACTTTATATCCACCTCCTTCCAAATCTGTTTAATATATTTTTTGATCAGTCTCCCTCTTACAACCTTCTAAACATATTGCTATGATAGCACTATGCATACCACACAAAGTAGAATAAAGTAAGCATGTTTTAAAATAGGTTTGTAGATTATTTTATATTTCTAAGTGAAATGTTTTATTTTCACTTTACGTTTGCCGATATTTTTCCCCCCTTCATGACAATCTCAAATACAGTACCTTTAAAAACCCTCTTCTCTCTTGTTCCTTCATCTGACAATTATTTGGAGAATTGCTTTTCACAAAGCACTTTCATACATGTTAGCTCATTTTGATTCTAACCCTGTGAGGAAGGTTCTGTATTAATTATACTACCCTCCCACTTTTTTTTTTTTAATGTGAAAAAGCAGCTCAGATTTTAGTAGCAGGTCCAAGTTCACTCAGTTGCTAGATGTTAGAGCCAATGTTAACACTAGATCTCTGAACACCAAGACATAGGTCAATTATAATATGCCACATGACTGCCAACACATAACAAGATCCATTTGGCCAAATTGGTAAACATCATTTGCACCTCTCCATGAAATTTATACTGGTTGTTAGGCAAACCAAATAACATAGGGTATAAAACACTCCACTTGGATGGCAATGTTAGCTACATTGCCTATTTACATTGACTTCTGTATTTCTATTGAGCAGAAACCAAATTTCACATCTTTTAATTAATTCCATTCACAGCTCGAGTTTGTAGATGAGTACAAGAGGCTCAGAGAAGTTAAATGACTTGTCCAAATTTGGATAGCTAATGATAGAGTCTGGATGTGTTGTTCCCCCTACAAAGTCATGTGGAAACCTGATCCCCAATGTGCAGTGCTGGGAGCTGTTTGAGTCATGCGGGTGGATCCCTCATGAATGGATCAATGCTCTCCCTGGGGGGTGGGAGTAGAGAGTGAGTTCTTACTCTATTAATTCCTGGGAGAGCTGGTTGTTTAAAAGACCATGGCACCTTCCCTCTCTCTCTCTCTTGCTTCCTCTTGCCATGTGATCTGCTCATACCAGCTGGTGGCCTGCCCCTTTCCGCCATGAGTAGAAGCAGCCTGGGGCACGTGCCATGTGTGCTGTCCCAGAATCATGAGCCAAATAAACCTCTGTTCTTTATAAATTACCCAGTCTCAGGTATTCTGTTACAGCAACACAAAACAGACTAAAACAGCTAGGAAGTGGCAAAGCTAGAATGTGAACCAAATTTATTTCACCATTATACTAGATGAGTTTCTTCACCGTGCAACACTACATCCACATGAATAAGATAAGAAAGTCTTTCCTTTCCAGCACTCCATACTGATGTGACCCAAATATCTCAAACACATTGCCCAGGTCAATTATTGCATTTCTTTTTTCATTGTTAAATGCTTGTATTGAGCTAGGATAGTGTTAAGTTTGAATGCACGCTGAATTTGCTTTTATTTCCAAAGTTCTTTAATAGGACAAAGTGTTTTTCATAGATGTTTTCCCTGTAATAATTGAATTAGATGATAATTCTGTAAGTCTCTCTGAACACAATTATACGGTTTCTATTTTCTGAAATAACATAATGGCTTTGCCGTTTTTCTTTTTTTCCCACTGTTAACATTCTGGTTTATATTTGCAATCTAATAGGGTTTATTTCTTCACCAAATAATGGCCCCCATCACAGTTCTTTAGGCTGAATTAGTTATAGACTTGTGCTGTGCATCTTTTTGGGTCACCCTTCATAAATGTAAATTATCCTATTGTCTATATTTAGAAACCCATATGCAGAAACTAACAGGTCATTTACATTCAGTTTAAAGAAGAGAATAGGCAGCCAATTATGATTGCTCTGAAGTGTTGAAAAACATTTACAAATCAAATGACCCAGACTCAGGTTTTAAATCCCCAACTCCTGTCACTTCTTGGTAAGGACCAAAAGATCATTCTGCTACCATTTGGAGCATTTGGAGCAAAGTTAAAATTTAGGAGACTGTTTTGTCCTCCTCAAATAAATATAATGTAGCTTTTTATTATAAATATATAATATATATTATATTAATGTATATTTTATTTATATATTTATATATTTTTATTATAAAATATGATTGTATAACATTTTTAAAGTCACTAAATACTGATCTCCTTCTCCATTAATCAAGATATTTTAGTGGTAAATAACCAGAACAAAAAAAGAATTTGAGAATACAGAAGATACAGAACACAAATGCAGAAATGAAACTGAGTCTGAAGAAAAAATGAAACGAAGAATTGGAAATGTCCTTGGGGAAAAGGACATTACTGTTGTTCGATATCTCTTCTCTAGTTCTCTCTCAGCATCACGAACATCTTTCTCTCTCAAGTCTCTCTTTCTCTTGTGTGAGTGCATGTATGTACACACACACACAACTTTCCTTGAGATTTAATACTCATGATGGATTATAGCCAACCCACAGCTCAGGCT
Source organism: Cynocephalus volans (assembly GCF_027409185.1). Taxonomy (NCBI): domain Eukaryota; kingdom Metazoa; phylum Chordata; class Mammalia; order Dermoptera; family Cynocephalidae; genus Cynocephalus; species Cynocephalus volans. Next base: position 33,279,849 of record NC_084468.1, on the reverse strand, counting down.
ACATGGAAAGACTGACCAATTCTTTCTTGAAATCCTCTTTAGGAGTTAGTAGACAGCAAAGTAATTAAATAAACACATTTGAGTTAATTTCAAATTGATGTTTGTCTGTGGATCTTTCCAATTCTTCTAGGAAATTACCATACCTCAATAAAAATACTAATGTCAAATTGTAAAATTGTAATAGTTTATCTTAGGAAATAGTAGAAAACTATCTATATTGCTTTTTTCCCTCTGCTGTCAAAAATAATTGTCATGTACTTCTTATTAATGAGGACATCACAGTATACCTCCAAACTGACCTTTATTGAAAAGGCTTCTGTGATTGTTTCCTTTCATTTAAATAAATGAATTTTTTTCCAAAATGATTTAAGCACTACTTACTAAGTTGGAAAATACTCAGGGGAGTAAAGCTAAATAGAAAGTAGTAAGTCAAAATAGAATTTTGTCACCTCCAAATTATACTGTTAAGAAGAAAATGACAATAAAATTTACTGAAAATAATCTAATATATGGCTAAACTATCCTTTGAAATTAAGTACCTCTTATAAACATGATTAGAGAGAAAAATAAGGAACTACCTATCTGTTCTGCCCAGGATTCTTGGCCAAAAACAACAGAACTGATACTAATTAACTTAAGCATCTGTAGTGGATTGAATTATGTCCCCTCAAAACTCACTGAAGCTTGAATTGTGTCCCCTAAGTTTTATGTATTAGGAACTTAGCCTCCATTGTAACTGTTAAGAGGGTGGGAAATCCTATTACGGTAATTGAAAGGTGAAGCCTTGAAGAGGTGATTGGATTGTAGGACAGTGCCACAGTGAATGGATTAAAAATGGTGGTCAGGGGTGTGGTTCTGAGGGCTTTAAAAGAGAGTGGACGAGAAATTTACTCTCTGCTCTCTCTGATTTACCATTTTCGCAATGTGATACCCTGCTGTCACTGTTGCCACCACCAAGACCCTCACCAGATATGTTCTCTGGACTTTAGACTTCCAGCCTCTGAAACTGTAAGCAATAAATTTTGTTTTCCTTATAAAATGCCCAGTTCCATGTATTTTGTTATAAGCAACAGAAGTGGACTAATACAGCATCTAAGCAATTTACTGGGAAATTATTGGATAGTAGCAGTAATGTTGGGAGCTCTGGAAAATCAGGCTTGGAAAATGGAAAGGGATCAAAAGAGATTAGTTGATTGGATCCATAGTGAAAATAGCATACAGGAACAGACATTAGAACAGACATGATGCTCCTGCTGCTAAATCCCAAGCATTATAATGCACCCCTGCCACCACTGGTACCATTTGCTGGATACCACCACTGGCTGATTGCCACTGGGCACCAGATGTTGCCATCACTATTGCCTCACACAATTCTTCACTCTGGCTTCTGGGTCCAAGGAGCCTGGGAAAGTGAATACGTGTCTTGCACTAAGACTCAGGCTGTACGGAATTCTCTCTCTAAACACTGGAATGGGTTTCAGAAGTTAGACTGTCAAAACCCTCACACACCTCCCCCCAGCAAATGTACAGTACGCTTTTGCTCTTACATGGCCCAGGACATTTTGATGCCGTGAACAAAAGATAAGTTGAATGACTTTTGCATTCCTAGTAATAAAATTAGAATAATAATGCTCCACCTCTCCAAGACTCAGATGCTTGGCAAAGCTTACCTCTCCTGGACTATAACCACGAACAAGAATGTGAGCAAAAAAGAATCCTGTAACCAGCCAGACTGCATGTTACAATGTTGACACAGTGATTCTCATTCCCTCGACTCATAGGAGATCCCCAGAGGCTCTCCTTCAGGCTCCCTTCACACTTACTGTATACCCAATTCAGACAATCTGGGTTTTCCTGGTTGGCAAAACTGCAGCAGATTAGAGACACTGAATTAGAAGAGAAGAGCTGCTATTAACAAATACAGTGCTGGAAATGAGAAATGATTGCTCACTGCAAAGTGAGAGGGAACATAAGACAGCAGAAGTGATATGTATTTACACACACACACACACACGCACGCACGCCACTCAGTGCTCTAGGGACCACTTAGTTTCAGGACAGCTGTATTCTATATATCTCCCATTTTACAGATGAAGAGACTGAGGCAAGGTGATGTCAAGGTACTTTTCTTAGGTCACACAGTTAAGATGTGGTGGGATATAGACTTTAATGCAGGCGGTTTGGCTCCAGATTCTGGGTTCCAACCATTGTGATATACTGCATCAGTAGATGCTAGGTAGCATACTAATATAATTGCCCTGCAAAGGAGAACTAGCTCAAAACAAGGAAACTAGAAGGGAACTCAGGTTGCAATATTTGTCTTAAAGAGAAGGGAAATAATATTCAATGAATGTTCAATTTGTGTCACATTCATTACATTTATTACCTCATATGATCTTTCATATGCTGGAGGCAATTATTACTCATTTTTACAAATGAACAACCTGAGGCTTAAAGGGGTTAAGTAACATGTCCATTCTCACAAAGCTTATAAGCGATGAAGCTAGGATTCAATCTCCACACCTGACTCCATCTTCTTTCCACTACAGCGTGACATTGCCTCTGAGCAGTGCAAATGTCACTTGCAAGAATAATCTTGTCCAATCATATATTCATCTATTTTATTTATTAATCAAACATTTGTTAAATGCTTCTACGTTTTCAGCACAGACTCTTTTCCTAGGAAGTCCAACCTAGTATGGGACTCCCAAAAGATGGTGCCTATGTGAGGTAAGACTCGAACGAAATAACTGTCAATCAGTTTGGAGGATTCTTAAACACAAGTAAAACCAATAAGACAAGTACACATGGAAAGGACATTAGTGGACACTTTAGAAAAAAGGGCTGCTTGGAATCATGAGGTCACAGAGACCAACAATACAAGGGCAGAGGTTTAAAAGGGGTTTGGTGAGCTTTACTCGCAAAGGCAAGAGGCTATCATGGCAGGGTGTGGGTTTTGGAGACAAATTGATAAATGTGGGTTCCAATACTGGCTCCAACACTTACTAATTGTGGCTCTAGGCTAGTAAATCTCTTTCCCTAAGCCTCAGTGTCCACCTCTGTGAAATGGACATAAGATGCTTGCTTTGCAGTGCTGAATGGTAAACATGTTAGTATAAGTCAAGGACCTAGCACAGTGCGTGATACTCAGTGATGGCAATTGTTAGAAGAGAGACTCAGTTAGACTTACAGTTATTGATTCATGGGAGCAAAACTATGTTGGATTTTTAAAACATCATAGTTTTTGTTATCTTGTTTATATTCCCAGGGTCTAACAACATATACTTATTATTGCAAAGAAGAAAAGGACATCACAGATTCCTGAAGGCAATCTCATAATTTAAAAGTGAAAGAAACATGCTCTTCCTGATCCTGAGGTCCAAGGTCAAAATGGAGCCAGGAGCAACATTCCCCATTAGATTCATGCTCAGTAGCTGGTAAGTATTTTCTGGCTTGGATACAGAGGAGGAGGATTAGAAGCCTGGGTAGATGGGGTGTATGTACTGCTGAGGCTCTAAATGTGAACACTGGAAGGATCTGGGAATAGGCAGCAGTGACTACTTCTTAGTTTGACACTTGCTATTTCCTCTCTAAGTTTTGCAAGAGCCTCCAAATTGATCTGTCTCCATTTTCAATTCCCCAAAGACAGCTTTTACAAATATTCTGTCCTTAACTTCTATTTCCCAACTTCTCTTCCCTTCATCAAAGTTATAGAAATCAATATCATATTTTCTCCTACCGAATGGTGTCACTTCCATCCTTTGAGGCTTATCCTCTCTAGGCCACTCTTCCATAAGCCTTCTCTGATCTTGCCAACAAAATGGAATTCATCTCTATTTTCTTCCTTTTAATATTTGCATTATTGATATGTAGGTAAGGTTATGCTACAATACCAATCAACCTCAAAATCTTAGGGATTCTTCTTCTTAGCATTGTATTTTAGGTACTAGCCATGATAGGAAAAAAGTAAAAGGAATAAAAGCCATTAGATTGGAAAGGAAGAAGTAAAACTATCTTTATTTGTAGACAAAATGATCTATGTAGAAAATCCCAAGGAATCAACTAAAAAACTACTAGAATTAATAACTGAGTTTAGCAAAGTTGCAAGATACAAACTCAATATACAAAAATGTATTACATTTCTATATACTAGCAATGAACAATACAAAAAATAAATTAAGAAATTTCATTCACAGTAGCATCCAAAGGATTAAAATATTTGGGAAAAACTTAGCAAAAGAGGTGCAAGACTATACAACATAACTACAAAACTATTGGAAAAAAATTAAAAATCTAAATAAATTAAAAGATATCCTGTATTCATGGGTCATAAAAGTCAATATGTTGTTACAATGGCAATAGTCCCCAAACTGATCTACAGATTTAATACAATCTCCACGGAAATTCCAGCCAGTTTTTTTTTTTTTTTCAGAAATTGACCAGCTGGACCTAAAACTTATATGGAAATGCAAAAACCTAGAATGATTAGATCATTCCTGAAAAGAAAAATGACAATGTTGGAGGACTTACACTACCAGATTTTAAAACCTATTACAAAGATACAGTAATTAATACAGTGTGGTATGGGCATAAGGAAAGACATACATAGGATAGAATTAAGAGTCCAGAAATAATCCCTTATGTTTATGGTCAATTGATTTTTGACAAAGGTACCAAAATAATTTAATGTAGAAAAGAAGAATCTTTTCAAGAAATGGTTCTGGGACAATTGATATCAAAATGCAAAAGAATGAATTTGGACCCTATCCCACACCATACACAAAAATGTACAGGAAATGAATTAGACATTTAAATGTAAGAGCTAATACTATAAAACTCCTGCAAGAAGCCATAGGAGTAAATCTTTGTGACCTTGGGTTAGGCAACAAGTTCTTAGCTGTAACACCAAAAATACAAATGATAAAAGAAAAAAATGAAATGTTGGAGTTCACCAAAATTAAAAGCCTCTTGCCAATACATCATCAGGAAAGTGAAAAGACAGCACAAAGAATGTGAAAAAATATTTACAGATTTTATAACTGCTAAGGTACTTTAGAATATATTATGAACTCTTTTAATCAATAATAAGACAACCCAATTATGAAATGATAAAATAAGTTTAGTAGACATTTCTCCAAAAAGAATTTACAAATGGTGAATAACTACATGAAAGGATACTCATCACCATTACTTACTAGGGAAATGTAAATCAAAACCATAGTAAGATGCCATTGCACACCAACTTGGATGACTATAATCAAAAGGCCACACAACAACAATTGTTAAAGATTGTTGATGAGGATGTGAAGAAACTGGTATTTTCATACGTTGTCACATTCATGCATTGGTAGTGTAAAATGGTGTAGTCACTTTGGAAAACAGTTTGGCAGTTCCTCAAATTGTTAAACACAGCTACCATGCGATCAGGCAGCTCTACTTCTAGAGAGATTTCAAGAAAAATGAAAATATAAATCCATACAAAAGTTGTGCACAAATGTTTCTAACAGCATTATTCATAAATGCCAAAAAGTGAAAACAACCCAAATGTCCATCAGGTGACGAATGGATAAACAAAATATGTATACCACAGTGTCATACCAATGTAATTTTTATTCAGCAGTAAAAGGTAGTACATTACTGAAGGATGCTACAATGTGGATCAACTCAAAAACATTATGTTTAGTGACAGAAGCCAGGCACAAAAGACCATATACTAAATAAGTCAATTTATGTGAAATGTCCAGAATAGGTACATTAATAGAGACAGAAAGTAGATTAGTGATTGCCTAGGGCTGGGAGGATGAGAGAGAGATGGGGAGTGACTGCTGTTGGGTACAATATTTCTTGCTGATGAAATCTACTAAATGATGTTGTTGTGATGAAAAAGTACTAAAATTAGATTATGGTGATGGTTACACAACTTTGTAATGTACTAAAACCATTGTACACTTTAAACAAGAACATTTTATTTATTTATTCTTTATCGAAAATCTATCTCAATAAAGGTGTTAAAATGACAGTAGATTTAATACAGCAAAAATATATTTGCCATGCTACATATTCATTGAAGATTGGGAGAGAGGCTTTATTCATAGTGAACACTTGAAGACCCTGGCTGATGGAAGGTCTATTTTATCATATAATTCTATCATCACTAAGATGGGACAAAAGGAATGTGGCAAATTGTTTATTAGCCCTAAAAACTTCCACATGGAAGAAATATACATCACTTCAACTCATGTTTCATTAGCCAAAAGTCACATGGTCACATCCAACTTCAGAGAGGGGGTATAATTTCAATTCTACTGTATCCCCAGGGAGAAGAGAAGAACTGGAGTTTTCATGGAGAATCCTAATGAACACCACAATATTCTATCTTTCCTCAATTTTAATTCCTGAGAGCAGTAACTCCATATTTCTTCATTGCATCAGAAACCAGGTTTTCTTAAATTCTTTTTTCTTTTCTGTGGAGTATACTAACATTTATAAAGCAAATGTATTTCACAGGGCCTAGTTTCCAAAGTCCTGTAGCTTCAGGTATAATCTAACTTTTAAAAATTACATATAGAAATGTTAAGCTTGCAAACGACAGGAAACTTTCCCCAGGCTAAAGTCTCTGATGTAGATAAAGAATTGTAACACAGCAAAGTTGTTGGCTCAAGGACAGATGCCCTTGGAGCAGGTTAACCTAAAGTTACTTAATTGTTATGTAAACATACTGGGGAAACTGCTGTAGGAAAAGACCGTATTTGCTAAGAACAAGATTTTGTTGGTGGATTGACTTAACCTTTTGCAAATTGTATTATGGAATGTCACTTTGTCATTTCACTGATGTTACCAGCCTCTATTGTTAAACTATACTTAGCCATAACTCCGCCTATGTTCCTTTTCTGTAACTTTCTGGCCTGGAGAATAAATACTGAGCCTGAACCCCAGTTCAGGGTTAATTTCCTGAGGAGGAATGCCTCTCTCTTGAGGGTTCCTGGAAATTAACCCCTTGAGGGTTTCTCAGTGCTCAGAAGAAATGGGCTTTGAGTAATCCTTTGTGTCTCCATCACCCGGGGGGAGAGAGATGACAAAGAGAGTGCAACACTTTTCTTTCTTTCTTTTTTTATAATTTTGAATAAAATGGAGGTATTTAAGTAAGATTTGAAAGAAAAAAAAATACCAGTATAGAATAGTGCTTTTCTCATAGTAAATAACTCAGAATTGTGAGCCAGTTGAACAAATGAACAAGAAATGGTTAAGCAACAGTGCAAGTAGTGAACGGTAGAGAGCCCAGTGTGTGAATGCAGGTGAGCTCAGTAGGAGTGCAGAGAGGAGGCGATCAAGGTGAGCCAGAGCGGCAGTGGCACAGGAGTCAGTGTTCTCAGCCCATATCTCTTGTATCAGTACAGATGGATCACTAAGAACTGCTGCAGTGACCCAGATGGATGGTGTTATCTGTGTCATGGTTTGTTTTCTTCTCAGATATGGCTCGGGCAGAGTCCTGCAAGCTTAATGAGGGCAGAAAAGAATAGGATCTGGAATCACTTAACCTTTCAGAATCTCTGTTGGCAAATCAAGATCTTAAAACGTAGCTGTGCGACACCTTAAAGCCCTGTGAAAAGAGACGCTGTTAGTATTGTGTGCAGAATCTATTAGAGAGCAAAACAGTAGTCCATGGATGTAGAGTTACTGAATATTTCAAGGCTTTAATAGTCTGGAAGAAAATCTCTGTTCTGCTGAATTCAGAGTTTTCAGAGGAATGCTTTAATGAAGACCTCCTTCTTTCCAACAATTCATTAAGCAGTACAGTTATATATACACTTGAGTCATTTTTACATTATGAAGAGGTTGTTTAATTAAAGGGAAGGCTGAGAGTGCTTTCAGGCATAGCTAATTCTTTCACTCTATATAGACTTTCAAGCAAAAGTTTACTGCTGTATTATCTGGCAGAAATCAAAATCTCTATTTCCTTCATATTCCTTTTAGACATATATCTTTGCTAATTTCAACTCCTCAAGAAAGTACATTTTCACTAAGATACCTTTTTATTTGTCCCATTATCAGTATTGGATGTTATAGTGATCAAATCAACCATTTAGTGGTCACAACTCCACTACCTGCTTTGCTGACAACTCTACACATGGAGAGAACAGTTAACCAATTCTCATAAAATATTCCTTACTTTTTTAGTTTTCAGGTTTTTAAATTTTTCAGTGAAAAGTATTTCTTTTCTTCCACTACAAGAAGGGAACAATAAGAACTTCAGTTAAAAAGTCAGGAAAGAAAAAAAAAAGCTGCTTTACCACCAGCACATGTAAATCTTGGTTTAAGCTATTTTAAAATGAGAAAAAAATAACTAAGCGATATGGGAGCAGATTTTATTTTTGAAAATCTCTCATGATTATGGAAAGAATAGGGGAATAGGAATAATTTGGAAACAGGAACAGCAAACAAATCATAAATTAGAATTTATATACCCTATGTTAACAGTTATGGTATTTGGAAAAATGTAGACTGTCTACTAAGAGTGCAAAGCAAAACCATTTTCTTACCATAATCATTTATCTTAGCTTTTTATTTATTGGAATTACACAGTACTTGGCACAGAGGAGGTGCTTAATGAATAGTTCTAGAATGAATTTCCCATACCCTGGCAAATGATCTTGGAGTGTATTCAAAATAGCAGATAGACTATTGCAGCTAGCAAAGACACACATACCTGCAGTAAGACCAAGAAAGCCATATGTGCAGAAATACATTTTTAGTACTCCCCTAAGGGAACTACACCTACTACTAATTCTGAAAAAAGCAAAAAGCTTACAACTTAAAATTGCAAAGACCATAATGAATAATACCCAGAAATACTCATAAAGAACTTCTAATGTGTATTAATGTATGCTTAAACATTTATCTCTTCTCTGTTTGTTTCATCAGAGGAGAAATGGTAAAATAAGTCCTGTGACACTTTACACCTGTTAGATATATACACAGTTTATTTCAGCAACTATTCATTGAGCATCTAATACCTTCTTGGTACTGTGAAGTACTTACATGTCACCATACGATACAGAATATTGAAGTAGGATTCTGAGCAAAGCCAGAGGGAGGGAAAACATGACATTAATATTTTAGTTGTAAAAAAAAAATCAGGAGCAACAATTGATATTTACTTTATGCATTGTTATTTTCTAATTCCCTTACTCCCATCTGGCTCAGTGACATGAGAATTATAGTAAGTGAAGAGAGCTCTCCATCTGTTAAGTATGTATAATAAAGCACTTAATCTTGTGGGCAAGCACACAGTACCAAGAAATTTCTCATAATTGAAATGGTAAGAGCAGGATCCTATATTTAGTTAAGTATATCTGATGTAGATTTCTGAAGTATCTCTATTGTATAGATAAATTTGCAACTATTTCTATTGGTCTAGTGCTATTCTCTGTTTGAAGTTAGATGAAACCCACTAGGCAACTGGTATAATGTTAACAAATTTACTCATAAATTAGGAAGACAATTTGCCATGCATTTGCCATGCCTCCAGGAGGCATCAGTGGTCATATTTCTTCCATGTGGACCAAAGAAGTAGAGGAAGCTGGTCTATGCAGAGGGTCAGTGTGGGGTCAAGAGTTACAGCAAGCTACCAGAAGGAGAGAAAGAGCTGGAAGGCAAGAGAGAAGAGTGACAGTTCCAGACAGAGAAAGAGGTGCAGCAGACATGGACAAGAGATGAGAGGCAGGACAGGGTGCAGACAGAGCTTGAATCCCTCTTGAGGTTTGCCAGTTTCCCTGCCTTTTGATTCCATGGGAAACGCTTTTCCTTTCTAATGTAGTCGCCCTTATTTGCCTAAGTACCTCAAATGGTTTCTGTTATTCACAACCATGTCTATCTTGTATCTTCAAGCAATAATCTGGTTGTTTCTAGGTATTTATCTCCCCCTCTTCTCTCTCATTTGATCCAAGAGGGAATTTCTTCCTCCACCAGCTCACACTAAAGTAGAAACAATGATTCAAAGAAGTCTTCTGCCAAGAGACAGAGAAGAAGCATGCCTGAAGGTCCATTTCTCTTCCCCCCACCTTGGAGTGGTTAGACAATACTGCCCCTGGGCGAAAGGAGAAAGAAGGCAGAAACCTATCTAATAATCAGTGGGAGAGGAAAGATGGTTTGAAGGGACAAGGGTGAAAACCTTCAAACAAAGAGAACCAAGAACAGAGTGGAGAGCTTGAGCTGAGCACCTCCCTGCCCATCCTCTTGTTAGCTGCTTTTCACCAGTCCTGGGCCCTGGTAAGTCCTAACCTATGATTAGAGGGTAGGAGATTTGAGAGAAATAAGAGAAATTTTGCTTCTCCTCAAATTGGAACTAAACAAGACCAGTGGGGTAATTTCCCTAAAGAGTGGGCGGTGAAGGATCCATCATGACTTAACACAACAGCAAAGGGCTGTAACTAATGCAAATAACAATTCATAACGTCATGGGTGTGTCTCCATTAGCAGAGTCAAATGCACGTGCTTATTGGGATATTTCATATAATTAAAAGGAAAGTAGATAGGACTGAAAACTAATACCTAACTTATCACAACATTCAGGTCAAGGTCTATGATTAAGGATTCTCAGTGTTTGCCTATTTTCTGTTTGAAGACATGCTCACTTGAAGGTATACTCACAGTCTGTTTAGCTAAATGTCAAGAGGAAATGCAATTAAAATAGCACTTTACTTGAGAGGAAAAGGATGCCATCCTCTTTCAATGCTGCAGCTGAGAAAGCAAAGATAGCTGAGACATCACTGGGATAACTCAAGCCCAAACGTGCCCCTCTCCCATTTGGATTAGCCTGGCTCTTGGGACTCCGTATTAACAAGAAGCATTAACAAGCATATGGATGTTTTAGCTAATCCTGCTGTCTTTGTGTCTCTGAGGAACAGATCTTTGATGAGACACATCGTTTGTATGCCTGGTCCCATCTGCTTCTCTCTGCTGCCCTCATCCAGGAAGAAATGACAGCTGAGGTTAGGCCCCGGCAAGAAAGCAAGTCAATCGACTTTTGTTATCAGCTCATAGCCACTTTTATCACTTCTTTGCTGGCTTGACATCCAGTGCATCTGACATCCCTAATCTTTCTTACCCCTTCTCCTGCTCTGTTTCTTGCAAACTCCACAGCCCTGTATGCTCTGATCATGTGCTCAACTCTCAGGCTACTGATACCCTGCCTACACTAGCATGGAGGATGCCACCTGCTTCAGGAGGAGTAGGAGGTCCCATCTGCTCGAACACATGACAGGGAACTCAGTTAGGTCACAAGGAAGTGGGGCAAAGGGAAGCCTGGAATTATGCAGAGGGTGGAAGGAATTGAGCCAGAAGCTCAGGAGTTTGGCACACACTGTAAAAGGCTTGTTAATAGTCTGGCACAGTTCTATACACTGGTGACAGAGACAAACACGAACCTCACTTTTTTAGTAGATCAAAGAGAAAATAAACAGCTTGAAAAATAGATCAATAAGATAATTCAGATATCGCTAAGAACTATGATTTTAAAAGAAGGATGGTATAAAGGGTTTTGGGGGTTATTAGGGAAGATCTCTCTGAGGAAGTGACAATTGAGCTGAGACTCGAATGATGAAAAGGATCCAGGCTTGCAGTGATTTAGGGGAAGAACATTCCAGGCAGGAAAAACATCAAGTGCAGGAGCCCTGAGTTGGGACATGCTTGGCTATGTTGAAGGGTCAATGGGACTAAGGAAAAATTAATGAGGGGAAGGACTGTCTTAAATGCCTTGAAGGGAATCTAGGCAGAGACCAGTTCCTATAAATTCCTGCAGGCTGTGATAAGGTGTTTAGGCAGTCTTTGGAAGGATTTAAGTCCAGAAATTATATCATCAGATTTATGATATAAAAATCAGAGTCTGCCTAGTGTGTGGAAACGAGCTGTTGGCAGGCAAGATTGGAATCAGAGACTCCAGGCAGATTGATGGCTTGGACTAGAGATGTTGAGTAATTTGCTCAAAGACATGCAGCTGGTAAATCAAGAACAAGGGGCAAAGGGTCAGTAAAACTAGAGCAGTTGAAGAGAAACACACCCTTTCCTTCTGACCCTCTTATTCTCCCTGACCTAGAATTTCAGCCAATATTCCAACTCAGACAGCATTCCAGCACTCCAGCCCGGCTGGAGAAACCAAGGGAGGGGATAGTTGCCATTCTTTTTGGCAGTCTGGCACCTATGAATATGCCTACTTTGGGGAGTTCTCTACTTTAAATGTCTGCATATCCCAGTGGAAAATATTAGAAACTAATTTTTACAATGTTTTTGCAGTTATGGCACAAGAATGTGGTTGAGGTGCTGGCAACCAGAGGTGCTCACTTGTAAGTCATAGATTAGGATGACAGTGATGGGAGAAGAAGGTGCTGAGGAGAATGCATTGTGGTGAGGGCAGGCCCAGAGATGTGTGGCTTCCAGAATCAGTGGAGGAGGCAGCTTTAAAGGTGCGTGCAGGATCCAGTGTTGCCCATGCCAGGTACAGTGTGGGGCCCCTACTGGGGACGTATTTCTGGGTGAAGTGGGCATTGTATTTGACCACAAAGCCTCCATGCTTGGATCTCCATCTTCCCAGAGATGCCAAAATCTACCTAGTGTCCTTAATACATTCCTTCTCTGCATAAATCAATTGATTAAATCGATTGGGTTTTTTTTTTTTTTTTTTTGCTGACTTCTTAAGAACCACGACTGATACCTTCATTTTCTGATGCAATGCAATTGTGGGGTTGAAGAAGTCAGAAGAGAGAATCCTCATCAAGGTTAAAGGCTATGGTTGTAGAAGACTCTTTCCTGCCCAGGCTTGCCTGCAGGTTCCATAAAAATTTCCCCTTTCCATTATAAATATAACCTGAGAGCTGATTAACATGCCAGATGTAAGAAAAGGCAAAGTGCAATTTATCAGAGGGCTGTAAATGAGGCAGACAAACCCTTGTCTGTTACTAAAAATGATTTTTTTCCATCCCATACCTAGGGCAAAGTGAAGACCAGGAGCCACAGTTTGGAATGCTTTCACAGAAATCATTTTGCAAATGGTTGTATTCTCTTGGTACTTGGCTTCTCACTGATGTTACTGCCGAATGTGCAGTTTCTGACTCATCAGCAATATTTGTAGGCACTTTTCCCACGATGACTGGAAATTACAAAAATATGAGTGAAATAAAACCTACCAACTAACCCCTGTGAGGGATTCTAGCCAATAGTAAGAGCTCCCGCTTCCCAGGGTCTAGCACAGCTGTACACTGTAAATTACAGGAAATAATAAAGAAGAAAATTGAGAAAGATTTTCAACAAGATTTAAGAATATGTCTTTTCGTATTAGTATAAATTATTCATTATTTCTAAATAGATGTCATAAGACAAAATTGAAAATGTGTAATAAATCTGAATCTCATAAACAGGTTAAGTCTTTTTAATAGCTTGCTTTCTACTTGTAGTCTAGGTTCTCCTCTGATGATTAGCTAAGGGCTCAGGACATAATTCTTTTAGGTCACAAAAGGAAAAAGAAATGCACTTCACTGATCACCAATGGCCATAGTATTCCTCTCCAGAGTGATTTCTAAGAAGCAGTATACACTGAAGTAAAAATGCTTTCCGTGTAAAGTCTTTCAGGAATTATGTGTTAATTGTTGACAACAAGTATTTATTTCACATGTGTTGCTTCATGACTAGATTGTGAATAGGACTTATCAGTTTGTCTTCACTTTCCTGATTCCTCTGCCTCAATTGTCAGCAGTGCTGTGGGCACTGGTCTTGGTGACTCAACTGCCACTAGGAACAAACTTGTGTCAAAATCTCCCTGGGATAAAGGGTGTGGAGAAAGAAAGTGCTTTGTGTGTGTTTGAACACCTTAATATTGGATCCTCTGTGTCTCCAAAGTGGACTTTCCCTCCATTTTGACATGCTTCCCAATGACTTGATTGATTGATTGATTGAATTGATTGATTGAATTGGTTGATTATTAATTAATTGATCACAGAGAGATAATCAAAGTACTTTGGAGGCTTGCTTCTTGGATAAGCAAAGACTTTGTGAAGGCAATGCCTTTGAGAAAAGCCTTGAAGGGTGAGAAGGATTTCAAAGGAAGGAGAAGGCCATTTTTGGGTGAGCAAAGGTAAGGAAGCAGAAAGATTACTGAATTGTTCTGGACACTTAGATATATGAGATTTTTATATAGGGCGAGAGGGGAAAAGGTGTAAGGGACCAGTCCCAGACACAGAAGCTGCACATTCCCTAGGGTCTCCCCACTTCCCCACTGCCCAGCCTAGAGTAAGTATGTCATATATCATGATTTGTGTAGCAATTTGACCTTTATCATGAGCACAAGGAGGCATCATTGTAAGTTATAAAAAACATTTTGGGAGCTTTATTTAACAAGAACAATATTCCAGTTTTTTTGTCTCTTCTCAAACTTCACCTTCACCCCCTCTTTTACTCTACCTTTTTCAAATATTGCTATTCCTTCTGAATTTGTAATCTGCATTTCAGCGATGCTTGACTTTGCACCTGTCATTCCTTTAGAACCGTGTGTTGCTGTTAACTTTTGCTGATATGCTGCTCTTCCAAAATATTCCTTATCAAAAGATTGTAAGTTCCTTGCAGAGGAATTCAGGAGAAACTCTTCAGGATACCTCCACACAGTAAATACATTCAAATGTTTTTGACAAGTGTCTGGGCTTGCTTATGGTAATAGCTCAGAAAGAACAGCAGGAAGTAGAACATAATTTCTCTTTCTGTTCTATGGTCAATCAGATAAGACACCCAAAGATAAGCATACCCAGTGTGGCTTGGAGCACTGATGAGACAGTATAGCCCAGAGTCTATAAATTTTAGTTAAAGTTTAAATAGGGTTGATAGCAGATAAACTTTATAAACACAGTTTACACTTGGGCCCATTTCCTCTCTAATCTTTATTCTATGCTGCAAGCAGATCTTCTTTCTATACTAAGGGCATCTGTGTCCAATTGATCAGCAGAGATGTGAATTGAGTTACATGCTGTGGTGATTTATTTTATTTAACATTTGGTTCAGGTGTCAAATACTAGAATCATTTCTCAAGTTACTTTAGCCAGAATTATCTCAAGTTATACTGTTGTAAAAAATTTGAATATACTAATCTTATAGTTACAGAATAGGGGGATGGTCACTGACTTTACTTTGTCATGTGAAACAAGGTTGGAAACTAATTAAAATCGAACAATGTTAAAAGGAATAATATTTATATGGAACTTTAAATTTACTAACAACTTTCACCTATAGTCTTTTTGTATCTTGCAATTATTCTGGTTAATTATATCAGTTTTTCAGGGTGAAGAAATAGGTCCAGAGAGGTTAAGTGACTTACCAAAGGTAATCCATCTTATTCTTATTTTGGGCGGAACCGGGATTCACACCCAGGTCCATATATCCTAAACTGAAAAATGAGGATAACACTCCTTCATCAAACGTAAGTATACTGAAGCGGGATTTGAAAGGATGTTAAGAGAACGCTACGTATCTTCCCTCTGTGACCTGTGAGCCCTCACATTAAGCCAGAATAGAGACACGGATAAACTGCACAAATGGTTAAGAAATTGAAATAAGCCACACTGAGAACATGGGTCAGAAAGGACCTCTGGCCTCTTGGATAATGTTCTGAGCTTCAACCTCAACCTTTATATAATGAAGGCATGGGACTAGATAGCTCTTAACGGTGATTTCAGTTCTAAAAAGTGTTAGACATTATGATGTTATCATTATGTTGGATTGGCATACAATGACAATCTTCTAGAAGCCCTTGAAAGCTGTGATCCAGCATGGTAGGTTATGCACAAACATATATGTGGGGAGATAAAAATTTTTCTTGTGTATACACACACACACACACACACACACACATGAATAGGTTTATTTTCCTATTTGTCTTTTTCATGTATATAAATGACAAAATTTCAAATGTCAGTCTTCACACAAAAATGTGCACCACACCTTTATTGCTTAGATAATTCGGTGATCCATGGCTCTGAAATCATTAGCATAACCGAGAATTTGTGTTTGGGTAGTTATTTTTAAAGCACTTATTTTAATTTAGTACTTATTTACATCTTCAGTATTGTATGTCTATAATGTATAGAAATATCACCAATATTACATGCTTCTTCTCAAGACAATTGCAGAAGGAATTGCCCATGACGAGATAACATGTTCATCCCAGAGATTTTTCCTGTGTATCAGAGAGAAGGCATTCTATTTTTGGTAGTGAGCATGCTTCCCCTCCCCCTTGCCAGAGTACAATGACAAGAAAATGATTAATGAGTGAGCTCCGCATTGCTGTCAGCAGGAATCCAGCCTATGCACGGGGGAAGCCTAAATAATTGAAGGGAAGAGGTAACAGTGGTAACTTTAGTTGCAACGGTCAGAGAAGCTTTATTCCTGGGCATTCTGCCCAGTTTAAAGGATCATTTACACATTTCAGAATGCGGTTTGCTTTGCTAATTAGCGAATGACACTTAAAGCTTGGAATCACAGCACAGGGCTCCCAGTAAGATTAGAGAGGGAGGCTGGAAGGAACAGTGTATTCTCCTCATTACTGAAGCCTTTGTGGTAAGAGTTCCAATAGAGGTTTTACCTAATGGGTGATAAACAACCATTCCAGACAGGCACCCTATCTCATTTACCATCAGCTCCAGAGTGGAGAGGCACTTGAATCAGAATTAAAACTATTGAATAGTTCTATACTTTGGGTTTGCTTGGGATTTCTTCACATCTTCCCCGCTCCCCCCCACCCCCTTTGTGACAGATAAGAAGATATTGTGTGGTTAATGGAATTGGGGCAGTGGTAAACGGACATATAAGAAAAAAACACTTCAGTAATAAAGTACTTTAACAGAGCCTACTCATGTGACTGTATCCAAGACAGATTGAACTGTGGCCTCAGAGGAGTAGGGAGCAGATTAATCTGTGCAAAGGCAGTGTGGGAGGAAGAGGCAGAGTTGTAATGATGGACATAACGATGGACAACTGGGCAGTGGGCACGGACAGCTTGAGAGGAAGAACCTGCCTCACAGCAGCCTGTGTGTATGTGGCCCTGCCTCCAGGTGTCGGGTCTTATTAACTGCATGTGGTTAATGACCCTGTCTTCAACGGTAACTTAACATATGAAAGAGATGACTTATACCTGTTATTACACACACAGATACACGCATGCACACACGCACACACATACACAAGAATATCAAGAATATAAGGAGCTCTTATGGAAATGTAAAAGGGGTTGATGCTGGGTTAAAGTGAGGCCACTGAAAGCAAAACAAATGCAACCCAGGACAAAACAATATGCTACTGGCTGCGCATCAAGGAAATATGATACTATAAAAGTCAGCAAAATCATGCATACTTCTTTTGAGAAAAGCTCTTCAAATAGTAGCCCTCAGTCTAATACCTATTAAGGATGAATTGTTAAGGGAATTTTGTTATTTTTGTAATCTAAAAATTTACATGCAGTCTTTAACAATTTTAGGGAAAAATGCTCATCCTATTTATAATAAGACAACTAAAATAGAAACTTTGGCAAAGCTTAAGAATTGTAGAATATTTCATAAAAATAAAATTCTAATGTAAAGTTGAATTGCACTAAAGATAAAGAAAAGATATTAAATAAATCCAGTGAGATAACAGACTTTAAAAAATTGCTTTAAGGCTAAGGATGATGAAGAGTCTGGTTATTTAGTTACAAAACCCAGAATTCATTTTAATATGCAAGAATCAATCAATGTAGTTGAGAAGAGAATACACTTTAGGTATAGGGGTTTTTTTTTGTTTTTTTTTTTAATGCTTTGCATCCTGTTAGTTACAATGTTAAAAAATCAAACCAACACAAAAAGAGCAACTTATAAAATGTTGCACACACTGAGTGGTATGGAAAAAGTTTGCTTTTACTTTTGTCCAGTGTGTGAAGCAGGTGTACTAATAAAACAAATTCCAAGGGAAGACTCCCACTTCATGGAGGACAGCAAGGTTCATCACTGCTGACTACCAGGACTAGAAGTCCAAACACTTCCACCCATCGCATCCTGGGCTGCGGTTTTACCAGCTGCCTGAGTCTGGTGAGACAATAGTCTCACACCCCACAAGTTACATGAAGGGTTTATTACTTAACGATAGGCATCAAAGGACCAAAGAAGCCTAGGATTCATTGTTAGTCCAAGGTGGATGGAGTCTTTACTGCATGTGCCCCACTTGCACCACAGCTAAGGGACCTTAAAGGTAGCCCATCCTGGGTGATATACCTCAGGGGCCACATGACTCACTGGTTAAAGCTTTGAAGGACATCCTGCTTCCTGGTGAAAGAGGAACAAAGCCTGGGCTGTCCTGGGCAGCTCCTTCCTAACTCAAGATGTCACATTCCCTAGAAGGGACAGGAACAAGGCTGGGGCTGTTTCAGGCAGCACCTCTCTATCTCAGGACATTGCATTCCCAGCACATTCTACAGTTATTCTGAAAACTACAGGCAAGAAGAAGAAGGGGAAGGAAATGGGTCAGCCAAGGTTATCCAACACAATGTAAAAGGAAAATTTAAAGTCCTGATTCAACTTAAGTAAACTGAACTTGATATTTATAAATGTAAGGTATAAATGACAGGAAATTAATTTAAACTAATATTTCTCATTTTTGTGTTATTAATATATTTCAAGTAAAAACATTTTTAGGTGTTCTTACCTCACTTGCTTATTGCAGACTTAGCTTAGAAAACCATGTCTAACGTAAGTATAGAATATGTGGTTCATCACTGGGACCCAACCAACAGTGTATACCAAATGGAGGGCAACTCTCCACTCATCCAGTGGATTAGAGATGTCCTCCTAGAACAGCACTTTGGAAACACCCTTACCTTTCCCTTCTGAGTACTATTTAACTTCAACCTACCCACAAAATTCTGAAGTATGTAAATGTCCTTGTACTCAAAGCAAATAATCATTCTGTTGGAAACTGGTAGTCAATGTACAAAGTGCATAATTTTTTTCTCTGAAGCTGGGTTTGTTCCACTCTAACTGGATATCCAGGTCAATGTTTTCCTCAAGTCCAGAATTCCCATTTTTTTCTGTGATAAGCTTCAGAGATAAATCCTCAATTTTGGTGAAAACTGCTCTGTAGATTGCTACTAGATCTTTACTTGGGTTTCTGTTATATTCTGAATTCTATCCAGCACCTCTTCAGCAAATTTCTCTTCCTTAGGCCCTATGAGCCAAAGATATATTCCTCTGCTGTTAATGTGGTTGTGAGGCTCTGGAGGCTATATGCCTATATTCAAGTCTGTCTCCATCACATATAGTTGTAGGACTTGGGAAACATTTCTCTTCATTGCTAGTGGGAGTATGAACTCATCCAACCACTTTGAAGAGCACTTTGGTATTGTCTTATAAAGCTGAATATTTACATACTATACCCATCAGGGGTAACCCATCAATTGGTTGTCTTACCCTTGTGTACTAAGAGATAAGCACAGAATGTTCACACATTTTGTCCTGAAAACATGTGTTGAGATTTAAGATGGGCAAATATTTAGCATGTTTTTACCATCCTCATCCCCAACCCTAAATATCCATGGCAGACACCACTATTCAACTGCTCATCCTAGCAGTCTTTCCTGCTGAGTCCAGGCTTAGTCGCATAATTTTCTTCAACTTAGCCCTGAAGGCAAACACTACCAATCAATTGGAAACTTTAAAAGACACTTTTGTGTCTTCCTGGCCTCATGATAGTTAGGGACATTGGGACGAAGTATACCTGGCAGTTTATTTTAAATGGTTTTGAATGTAGGTAATGGTAAGCAGATTTTCAAAGGCTTATTTCCTCCCTCTTTTTCTGAAAGGTTCATTTTACTAATATATTCTAGTTGTATTTTCCTTTAGTTTTTTAGAACTAAGTTTTATAATGATTTTAGGATGACAAATTATGTTCCCTTCTCCTAATGTTTTCAACTTCTTGTCAAAATGCTCAGATTTATTTTGCTTTTATAATTCATATTGATCCATTACATAATGCAGCTCATTTTCAACTGTCATTCAATTGTTTTATGACATTTTCTAGATTATTGACAGTACCTTCCTGCGAATTGCCTTTGCCTCTTTTGTGTATAGCAATCAATGGAACACAAAAGCCTAATGGGATAAAGGAATAGGTTATATTAACATTCCATAGATCTACAAGTGATTCCCAAAATGAGTGGGAGAATTGCCAAATTCATAATTTTCTTCTTATCAAATGTTGGTACATTATTCTGAGCCACAGCATATACTGCAGTTCTTTACAGCAAATAAGTTTAAGAAGAAGCACAGAGTCACCGAGCAATAATTTTAAATTACTAGTGCAAGAGAACAAACAAACAAAATATATGGCTGTACGTATAAAATGAGAATTTTCCATGTTTCCTGTGGCCGATGGTGTAAGCTTTTTATTTTTTTACATTTAAGAGAGCCTGGCTAAGAAGGGATTACTATAGAAACAGTGTAGGTGGTGGAGTGTCAATTTAGTCAAAAGTTACTTTCCTGAGGAAGGAAAGAAAATCCTTACACCTTTAAATTAATTTTGTCATGGAGTCAAAGTTCCTCAACAGATTTTCTTTCAATTAAAAGAAGTAATTTTAAGACTTGAGAGACAAAGTGGATTAAATTGATGCTCCTGGAGGCAGAGGCCATCTATAGTTCATCCCCAGAATAATTCATTGTCTGTGTTTGTTTCCAGGGAGAGCCAAGCCGTGGACTGGATGAAGTAAGACACAGGGCAAAGAGGCCAATTAGAAAGACCTTTCATTCTGAGATCTCTGTCCTTGCTTTTAGGAACCTGCACTACACTTGTCAAAGCTGCTTCTTTTTTAAGTTGGACAGAGTATTTGACAATGAGGTTCACAAACTTTGAGAAGTTCTCCAGAACGTCTAGAAGCTGGGGGAAGAGGGAAAGCAGACGTGGCACCCAGGAGACATTCCACACGATCCCTAGAATTGCAGAGCTCAAGGACTTTGGAAATTAAACTTCTTCCACCCACATAAAGATAGAGCAATATTGGAAATGTTCATAAAGATGGTGGGTTTCTTTCAACCTTTTTTTTTTTTTTTTTTTTTTTTTAATTTTTTTTTTTTTTTTTTTTTTTTTAAATTTTATTTTGTCGATATACATTGTAGCTGATTAATGCTCCCCATCACCAAAACCTCCCTCCCTTCTCCCTCCCCCCCTCCCCCCCAACCATGTCCTTTCTATTTGTTTGTTGTATCAACTTCAAATAATTGTGGTTGTTATATCTTCTTCCCCCCCCCCCCCGGTTTGTGTGTGTATGTGTGTATGTGTGTGTGTGAATTTATATATTAATTTTTAGCTCCCACCAATAAGTGAGAACATGTGGTATTTCTCTTTCTGTGCCTGACTTGTTTCACTTAATATAATTCTCTCGAGGTCCATCCATGTTGTTGCAAATGGCAGTATTTCATTCGTTTTTATAGCTGAGTAGTATTCCATTGTGTAGATGTACCACATTTTCCGTATCCACTCATCTGATGATGGGCATTTGGGCTGGTTCCAACTCTTGGCTATTGTAAAGAGTGCTGCGATGAACATTGGGGAACAGGTATACCTTCGACTTGATGATTTCCATTCCTCTGGGTATATTCCCAACAGTGGGATGGCTGGGTCGTATGGTAGATCTATTTGCAATTGTTTAAGGAACCTCCATACCATTTTCCATAGAGGCTGCACCATTTTGCAGTCCCACCAACAATGTATGAGAGTTCCTTTTTCTCCGCAGCCTCGCCAGCATTTATCGTTCATAGTCTTTTGGATTTTAGCCATCCTAACTGGGGTTAGATGGTATCTCAATGTGGTTTTGATTTGCATTTCCCGGATGCTGAGTGATGTTGAGCATTTTTTCATATGTCTGCTGGCCATTTGGATATCTTCCTTAGAGAAATGCCTACTTAGCTCTTTTGCCCATTTTTTAATTGGGTTGCTTGTTTTCTTCTTGTAAAGTTGTTTGAGTTCCTTATATATTCTGGATATTAATCCTTTGTCAGATGTATATTTTGCAAATATTTTCTCCCACTCTGTTGGTTGTCTTTTAACTCTTTTAATTGTTTCTTTTGCTGTGCAGAAGCTTTTTAGTTTGATATAATCCCATTTGTTTATTTTTCCTTTGGTTGCCCGTGCTTTTGGGGTCGTATTCATGAAGTCTGTGCCCAGTCCTATTTCCTGAAGTGTTTCCCCTATGTTTTCTTTAAGAAGTTTTATTGTCTCAGGGTGTATATTTAAATCCTTAATCCATTTTGAGTTGATTTTAGTATATGGTGAGAGGTATGGATCTAGTTTCATTCTCCTGCATAACGATATCCAGTTATCCCAGCACCACTTGCTGAAGAGGCAGTCCCTTCCCCAGTGAATAGGCTTGGTGCCTTTGTCAAAGATCAGATGGGAGTAAGTGTGAGGGTTGATTTCTGGATTCTCTATTCTATTCCATTGGTCAGTGTGTCTGTTTTTATGCCAGTACCATACTGTTTTGGTTATTATAGCTTTGTAGTATAGCTTAAAGTCAGGTAGTGTTATGCCTCCAGCTTTATTATTTTTGCTGAGCATTGCTTTGGCTATTCGTGGTCTTTTATTGTTCCATATAAATGTCTGAATAGTTTTTTCCATTTCTGAGAAAAATGTCTTTGGAATTTTGATGGGGATTGCATTGAATTTGTATATCACTTTGGGTAGTATGGACATTTTCACTATGTTGATTCTTCCAATCCAAGAGCATGGGATATCTTTCCATCTTCTTGTATCCTCTCTAATTTCTCTCAGCAGTGGTTTGTAGTTCTCATTATAGAGATTTTTCACCTCCTTGGTTAACTCAATTCCTAAGTATTTTATTTTTTTGGTGGCTATTGTAAATGGGCAGGCTTTCTTGATTTCTCCTTCTGCATGTTCACTATTGGAGAAAAGAAATGCTACTGATTTTTGTGTGTTGATTTTGTATCCTGCTACTGTGCTGAAATCATTTATCAATTCCAACAGTTTTTTTGTAGAGGTTTTAGGCTGTTCGATATATAGGATCATGTCATCTGCAAACAGGGACAGTTTGACTTCATCTTTTCCAATCTGGATGCCCTTTATTTCCTTCTCTTCTCTGATTGCTCTGGCTAGTACTTCCAACACTATGTTGAATAGGAGTGGTGAGAGTGGGCATCCTTGTCTAGTGCCTGTTCTTAAAGGAAAAGCTTTCAGCTTTTCCCCATTCAGGATGATATTGGCAGTGGGTTTGGCATATATGGCTTTAATTATGTTGAGATACTTTCCCTCTATACCTAACTTATAGAGGGTCTTTGTCATGAATGAGTGCTGAACTTTATCAAATGCTTTTTCAGCATCTATAGAGATGATCATATGGTCCTTGTGTTTGAGTTTATTAATATGGTGTATCACATTTATTGATTTGCGTATGTTGAACCAACCTTGCATCCCTGGGATGAATCCCACTTGATCGTGATGAATAATTTTTCGTATGTGTTGCTGTATTCTGTTTGCTAGTATTTTAGTGAGGATTTTTGCATCTATATTCATCAAGGATATCGGCCTGTAGTTTTCTTTTTTGGTTATATCTTTACCTGGTTTTGGTATCAGGATGATGTTTGCTTCATAGAATGAGTTTGGGAGATTTGCGTCCGTTTCAATCTTTTGGAATAGTTTGTAAAGAATCGGTGTCAATTCCTCTTTGAATGTTTGATAAAATTCTGCTGTGAATCCATCTGGTCCTGGGCTTTTCTTTGTTGGGAGCCTTCTGATAACAGCTTCAATCTCCTTTATTGTTATTGGTCTGTTCAAATTTTCTACGTCTTCACGGTTCAGTTTTGGGAGCTTGTGTGTGTCCAGAAATTTATCCATTTCCTCCAGATTTTCAAATTTGTTGGCGTATAGTTGTTTATAGTAGTCTCGAATGGTTCCTTGTATTTCAGATGAATCAGTTGTAATATCGCCTTTTTCATTTCTAATTTTTGTTATTTGAGTCTTCTCTCTTCTTTTTTTTGTTAGCCATGCTAATGGTTTGTCAATTTTATTTATCTTTTCAAAAAACCAACTTTTTGATTCGTTGATCTTTTGAATTGTTTTTTGGTTTTCAATTTCATTCAGTTCTGCTCTGATCTTAATGATTTCTTTCCGTCTGCTAACTTTAGGATTGGATTGTTCTTGTTTTTCTAGTTCTTTAAGGTGAAGTGTTAGGTTGTTCACTTGCCATCTTTCCATTCTTCTGAAGTGAGCATTTAATGTAATAAATTTTCCCCTCAATACTGCTTTTGCAGTATCCCACAGGTTTTGGTATGATGTATCATTGTTTTCATTAGTTTCAATAAACTTTTTGATTTCCTGCTTGATTTCTTCTTGGACCCATATGTCATTAAGTAGAATGCTGTTTAATTTCCATGTGTTTGTATATTTTCCAGAGTTTTGTTTGTTATTAATTTCTAGTTTTAATCCATTGTGGTCTGAGAAGATACATGGGATAATTCCAATTTTTTTGAATTTATTGAGACTTGATTTGTGACCTAATATGTGATCTATCTTGGAGAATGATCCATGTGCTGATGAGAAGAATGAATATTCTGAGGTTGTTGGGTGGAATGTTCTGTAGATATCTGCCAATTCCAATTGGTCTAGAGTCTTGTTTAGATCTTGTGTTTCTCTACTGATTCTTTGCCTAGATGATCTGTCTAATATTGACAGTGGAGTGTTCAGGTCCCCTGCTATTATGGTATTAGTGTCTATTTCCTTCTTTAGGTCTAATAGAGTTTGTTTTATAAATCTGGCTGCTCCAACATTGGGTGCGTACATATTTATGATTGTTATGTCTTCTTGATGGATCAGTCCTTTTATCATTAAGTAGTGTCCCTCATTGTCTCTTTTTATGGTTTTTAGTTTAAAGTCTATTTTGTCAGATATAAGAATAGCCACTCCAGCTCGTTTTTCTTTTCTGTTTGCATGGTAAATCTTTTTCCATCCTTTTACTCTTAGTCTGTGTGAATCTTTATGGGTGAGGTGGGTCTCTTGTAGGCAGCATATAGTTGGGTCCTGCTTTTTGATCCAGTCCGCCAATCTGTGTCTTTTAATTGGGGAATTTAAGCCTTTAACATTAAGAGTTGTTATTGAAAGGTGTTGATTTATTCTTAGCATTTTATTGGTTGTTTGGTTGTCTTAGGTGTCTTTTGTTCCTTGCTTTCTGATTTACTGTTTGGTTTCTTTGTTTGTTGGTTCCTTAGGTTGTAGATAGTGTTTTTGTTAGCTTGTTTTCTCTTCATGAATGCCATTTTTATTGTACTAGCGGGTTTAGATTTTTCTTAGGTTTTTATGGCAGTGGTAGTTATTTTTCAGGAACCAAACCCAGTACTCCCTTGAGGATTTCTTGTAAGGGTGGTCTTGTGGTAGTGAACTCCCGCAGTTTTTGTTTGTCTGAGAAATATACTATTTGCCCCTCATTTCGGAAGGATAGCCTTGCAGGGTAGAGTATTCTTGGCTGGCAATCTTTGTCTTTTAGTATTTTGAAAATATCATCCCATTCCTTTCTAGCTTTTAGGGTTTGTGATGAAAAGTCTGATGTTAACCTGATTGGGGCTCCCTTATAGGTGATTTGACGCTTCTCTCTTGCAGCTTTTAAGATTCTCTCTTTGTCTCTGAGTTTTGCCAATTTGACTATGACATGTCTTGGAGAAGGCCTTTTTGGGTTGAATACGTTTGGAGATCGTTGAGCTTCCTGGATCTGAAGATCTGTGATTTTTCCTATACCTGGGAAGTTTTCTGCCACTATTTTGTTGAATATGTTTTCAATGGAATCTCCATTTTCCTCCCCTTCTGGAATACCCATGACCCGGATATTTGAGCGCTTGAGGTTGTCTGATATCTCTCTCAGATTTTCTTCCATGTCCTTGATTCTTTTTTCTTTCTTTTTGTCTGCTTGTGTTATTTCAAACAGCCCATCTTCAAGTTCAGAGGTTCTCTCTTCAACTTCTACAAGCCTGCTGGTTAAACTCTCCGTTGTGTTTTTTATTTCGCTGAATAACTTCTTCAGTTCAGCAAGTTCTGCTACATTTTTTTTCAGGACATTGATTTCCTTGTATATTTCCTCTTTCAGATCCTGTATACTTTTCCTCATTTCATCATGATGTTTAGCTGAGTTTTCTTGTATCTCATTCAGTTTCCTTAGAATTATCACTCGAAATTCCTTATCAGTTATTTCAAGGGCTTCTTGTTCTATAGGATCTAGAGTTTGAGATTTATTAACTTTTGGTGGTGTACTTTCTTGATTTTTTGTATTTCTGGTGTCTTTTTTTTGGTGTTTATTCATTGTGGCAGGGGGTTTCACAGTCCACCGGTTTAAGACTAATGACTAACTAGGATGTTGCTGTGGTTGCCAATTTGGTATGGCTCCCGCCGTGACTGCTCAGTTGGCCTCTAGTGTCTTGTGTGTGTGGTTGCCTCGGGTCTTGGGCTTCTCCGGGGATCCACCTTTCTGGTCAGCTTGTACTCTGCTGGGCTGGTGGATCACGTACCACAGGGTGTGTGATCTCTGTTGAGCTTTCACTTTCTGTACAGGACTTCTCCCCGTTCAGTGTGCTCTGGCCCAGGCTGTTAGATCGTGCAGTGGCGACCCCACCGGGTGTGTGGTTTCTGTCGAGTCTCCGCCTCCCTGGCCGCACGTCTCCCCCCTCTGTGCACACTGTGCAGGGTTGGGGCGTGTCTTCTGCACCCCTCGTCTATCAGCTGGGCCTTCAAGACCCTGCTCAGCACCGCCTCGCCCAGGAAGTCTACCAGGTTTCTGCTAGGCGCAGACGACCAGTCTCTCTGGGTGCCTTTGTAGCACTGTGTAGATCTTTCTCGGGTCTTGTTCACCTTTGTATCCCCCCGGTATAAACCGAGTCTAGTGCCCGCCTGCAGCCTGCTCTCCGGCAGGTTCAAGCAGACCTGGGAACTCTCCTACCACACTATTCCCAACCAGAAATTCGTTAGGCTTTTTTCCAAACTGGTGGTCGCAGAGATGGTATCTGCCTCCCAGTAACAGGAAGTTTACCAGGGCCGGAGTCCAGGGTGTGGTGGAGTGACAGTCGGCCCGCCTGTACTTCCTAGCCCTCCCAAAACTGGTCAGGACGCCCCACACCCCCAGCCCTGCCAGAGAACCGCGGAGGGAGTGGGAGAGGAGGTCGGCCCGCAGGGTCCGGAAAGCCCCGCGCCAGGCCAAGCAAATGGGCTCAGTGATGGCCGAGCAGGGCGGAGCTGCCCGCACCTGGGAAAATGGAGGCAGCACCGGGGCAGTGAGTGGCCTGGTGGTGCAGGCGGGGAGCGGCGTGGGCATCCACCCCCCGAACAGAGCTTTGCCAGGGATCACTCACAGTGCTGTGCCAGGTCGGGCGCTCGCTCTGTCTCTGGTTTGTTGCCTTCCGTGTTCTCGGCGCTGCCGCCTCGGGCTGTTCAGTCGCGGCGCCGCTCGGGCGCTCCCAGGAGTCTTCTTTAATGCCGGCCTGAAACCTCGAATCCTGGATAGGGCAGCTGGCCGCCTTCAGTGCGGCCCCAGCCTCCGGGATCCTGGCTGCATCCACAGCAGCCCTGGCGCCGTGTTCCCTGTTTCAAGACTCACTTTTGCAGCTAAGAATCAGTTCTTTTCCTGCTCCACACTTCAAAGCTGTTGCCTGTAAATGAGGCAGCCTCTCCTGCCGGGGGCAAAGTGGCGTTGAGCCCCCACGACCGGCCAGCAGCAGCAGTCCTCCCTTAAGAGATGGCCAGAGAAAGGTCCACAAGTTTCCCGGCTGCCTGAGGCCCAGTGGCCACCTTTTCCACCTCAGCTACTCCGCGCCAGCCGCCGCAGCCGCCGCCATCTTGAAACTCTCTTTCAACCTTTGATACCCATGCTGGTAGATCTGATCACTTTATACTCTAAAGGTATAAAGTAATTTTTTTAAAGGGTAGATAATTTTGTTTTATTTTACTGAAACACAATTGATTGTACATATTTGTGGGGTACAGAGTTGAATATCAATACCTGTGTACAATGTGTGATGATCAAATAAGGACAATTAGCATGTTCATCATTACAAAATGTAATCATTCCTTATGTCCATTAACCAATTTCTTGTTACGCCCACCTCCCCCTACACCTTTCCCACCTCTAGTAACCACAGTTCTGTTCTCTCCTGAAAGTTCAACACGTTATTCTTCCTTCCTTCCTTCCTTCCTTCCTTCCTTCCTTCCTTCCTTCCTTCCTTCCTTCCTTCCTTCCTTCCTTCCTTCCTCTCTCTCTCTTTCTTTCTTCCTTCCTTTTCTCTCTCTGTCCCTCTCTCTCTCTCTCTCTCTCTCTCTCCCCCCACCCTCTTCCTTCCTTCATTCCTTTCTCTCATCTATATTTTAGCTCCCACTAATGAGTGACAACATACGGTATTTCTGTTTCTGTGCCTGCCTTGTTTCACTTAATATAATTTTCTACAAGCTCATCCATGCTGCTGTCAATGGCAGAATTTCACTCTTTTTTATGGCTGAGTAGTATTCCATTATGTATATATTCCACATTTTCCATATACAGTTGTCCATTGGTGGGCACTTAGGTTGCTTCCGTATCTTGGCAGTTGTAAATAGAGCTGTGATAAACATGGGAGTGTACGTATCACTTCAACATGATGATTTCCATTCCTTTTGGTGTATACCCAGTAGTGGGACTGCTGGATCATGTGGTAGTTCTATCTTTAGTTGTTTGTGGAAACTCCATACTGTTTTCCATAATGGCTGTACTAATTTACAGTTCCACCAACAGTGTATAAGTGTTCCACTTTCTGTGCATCCTTGCTAGCATTTGTTATTCTCTGTCTTTTTGATAATAGCCAGTCTAACTGGGGTGAGATGGTATCTTACTGTGGTTTTGAATTGTATTTCCCTGATGCTTAGTGATGTTGAGAATGTTTTCATATACTTGTTGGACATTAGTATGTCTTCTTTCGAGAAATGCCTATTGACCTCCTTTGCTCATTTTTTAATTGGATTTTGTTTTAACTGTTGCTTGAGTTCTTTGTATATTCTGGATATTAATCCCTTGTCAGATGTATAGTTTGCAAATATTTTCTCCCATTCTGCAGGATGTCTTCTCACTCTGTTAATTGTTTCCTTTGCTGTGCAGAAACTTTTTTAGTTTGATATTGTCCCATTTTTTATCTTTTGTTGCCTGTGCTTTTGAGGTCTTATTCATAAAGTCTTTGACCAGTCCTACATCCTGAAATGTTTCCCCTATATTTTCTTCTAAGAATTTTGTAGTTTCAGGTCTTATATTTAAGTCTTTAATCCATTTTGAGTTGATTTTGGTACATGGCAAGAGGTACAAATCTAGTTTCATTCTTCTACACTTGGATATCCAGTTTTCCCAGCACCATTTACTGAAGATACTATCCTTTCCCCAATGTATGTTCTTTGTGCTTTGTTGAATATCAGTTGGCTGTATGCATATGGATTGATTTCTGGGTTCTCTATTCCATTCCATTGGTCTATGTGTCTGTTTTTATGCCAGTGCTCTGTTTTGGTTACTATAGCTTTGTAGTATAATTTGAAGTTAGGTAGTGTTATGCCTCTATATTTATTTATTTATTTTTGCTCAGGATTGCTTTGGCTATTCTGGATCTTTTGTTGTTTCATATGAATGTTAGGACTGTTTTTTCTGTTTCTGTGAAGAATGTCATTGGCATTTTGATGGGGTTTGCTTTGAATCTGTAGATCACTTTCGGTAGTATAGACATTTTGACAGTGTTAATTCTTCCAATCCATGAACATGGAATGTCTTTTCCATCTTTTGGTGTCCTCTTTAATTTCTTTCAGCAGTGTTTTGTAGTTTTTATTGTAGAGATCTTTCACCTCCTTGATTAAATGTATTCCTAGGCGTTTTATTATTTTGGTAGCTATTGTAAATGGGCTTTCTTTCTTGATCTCTTTTTCTGCTAGTTTGTCATTGGTGTATAAAAATGCTATTGACTTTTGTATGATGAGTTTGTATTCTACAGCTTTATTGAATTTGCTTATCAGCTCTAGGAGTTTTTTTGTAGACTCTTTCAGTTTTTCTCTCTATATAAGATCACGTCATCTGCAAACAGGTACAATTTAAATTTGTCTTTCCAATTTGGATGCCCTTTATTTCTTTCACTTGCCTGATTGTTTTGGCTAGTGCTAGTACTTCCAATACTATGTTGAAAAAGAGTGGTGAGAGTGGGCATTCTTGCCTTGGTTCTGTTCTTAGAGGAAAAGCTTTTACCTTTTTCGTGTTCAGTATGATATTGGTAGTTGATTTGTTATATATGGTTTTTACTTTGTTGAAATACTTTCCTTCTATAACTTTTGTTGAGAGTCTTTATCAAGAAGGGATGTTGAATTTTGTCAAATGCTTTTTCTGCATCTATTGAGATAATCACATGGTTTTTGTCTTTGATTTAGTTGATGTAGCATATCACATTTATTGACTTACATATTTTGAACCATCCTTGTGTCCCTGGGATGAATCCCACTTGATCATGGTGTATAATCTTTTTGATGTGCTGTTGTATTCTGTTTGCTAATATTCTATTGAGGATTTTTGCATCTATGTTCATCAAAGGTATTGGTCTGTAGCTTTCATTTTTTGTTGTATCTTTGTCTGGTTTTGATATCAGGGTGATGCTGGTCTCATTGAATGAATTTGGTAGAATGGCCTCTGTTTCAATTTTTCGGAATAGTTTGAAAAAGATTGACATTAATTCCTCTTTAAAGGTTTGGTAGAATTCAACAGGGAAGCCTGTTGGTCCTGGGCTTTTCTTTGTCTGGAGACTGCTGATTACAGATTCAACCTTGTTGTTTGTTATTGGTCTGTTCAGGTTTTCTCTTTCCTCTGGGTTCAGTCTTGGTAGTTTGTATGTATCAGAAATTTCCTCCAGTTTCTCCTGCAGATTTTCAAATTTGTTTGTGCATAGGTCTTCATAATAGTGTCTAATAATTCTTTGTATTTTTGTGGTATCAGTTGTTATGTCTCCTTTTCCATTTCTCATTTTTGTTGGGTCTTCTCTCTTCTTTTTTTAACTTAGTCTAGCTAATGTTTTGTCTATTTTGTTTATCTTCTCAAAAAACCCCAACTTTTTGTTTCATTGGTCTTTTTATCATTCTTTTGGTCTCTATTTCATTTAGTTCTGTTCTGATCTTAATTAGTTTTCTTTTGGGGGGGTCATGTTTCCCTGCTTTTTCATGCTTCTTGTATCTCTGTGTTGATGTCTAGGCATCTGGTGGTATAGTCACTAATTTTAATTTTTGGAGTGGTTTTTGAGAGGAGACTGTTGCTTGTAGAAGTGTTTTATATTGATAGTGGGGTTGGGCTTTGTAAGTTCAGTTCTGGGTGAGTGCAGTAGTAAGTGCCAGCTTGCCCCACTGTAACTTGTCTGCTGGTGCAGGTGGGCCACTGTGTCAGACTGGACACTGGGATCCCAGGGAATAGTGGAGTTTATGTAGGCAGCTTGGACACCCCTGGCTCACTCTTCACTGGTGCTGGTGGGATCTCTGAGTCAGGCAGACCTCTCAGTTCCTGGAGTAGGAGGATGTGGATCCAAGTGTCCAGTGCAAGGAACTGGTGCAGCCCCTGCTGGCTGTCTGCTGGAGTGGGTGTGGGGCATTGAGTCGGGTGGGGGTCTGAGTTCCTGGGGAAGGAGGGCATGGATCCAGACTATCTGTGTACTCCTCCCATTATCTGCTGGCACAGGCAGTTCCCCTATGCCAATCAGGGCTCTGAACTCCCAGGCAGAAGGAGGTCATTTTTCCAGGCACCTGCTGCGTCCCCTCCCTCCCCACCTCTCTGCCATGGTGTGCAGGGCTGCTGGGTTGGAGGGACTCTGAGTTCTCCTGGCTCTTATCCCAAAATGACAGTGTCCAGTGGCAGCCTAGGATTGAGGAGGGGAGGGGGTGACTGTGTATTTCCCCTCTGGAAAAATACAGTTGTGTGGGCTCTTAGCTGCTCCACACACAGGGCTCAGTGTCTGCAAGGGCAATGTTGTTACCCTGCAGCTTGGTTTGCAGTCCTCTGTGGTGGGGTGCCAGCCAACGCCACACCCCCCTTTGTCCCAATAGTGCAGATTTTCTCCACTCTCAGTGCCAGTGTTTTTCTATGTTGCTGCCTTGAATTTCCAGGTCTTGGGGGGTTTTACCTCACTGTTTACCTGGATTCCACTGTTTTCTTCTAGGCACTCAACAGGTGGCTATCTATTTGTTGCTTTGGACCTTTTTTAACATTATGGAGGGCTGGCCGCCACTAGTCAGCAATCTTTCCAGGACTCCCTTTTGTCTATCTAAAGTGATTTTTGACTGGTTAGAAATGAAGAGGAAGTGGCAGTAACTCAATTTTACAAATATCGAAATCAAGGCACATAAATTTTAATCACCATTTGAAAGTTAACACAGTAGTTCAGGGTTATAACCCAGGAATCCTGGCTGTCACACTCATGGCCTTCCTAACTGGGATACCTAGTGTCATATCTCTCACAATCTTCTCTCATTTTCTGTCTCTCCCCTCACTGCCCTACCCCACCCCATAAGAGGCAGGTTTGCATAATGCCTAAGAGCATAGACCTTGGGATGAGAATGCCTTGCTCCTCCACTCTGCAGCAGTCTGACTAAAGGCATAGTCTTTGACATCCTGTGCTGTAAGTTTCTCATCTATAAGGGGCTAATAATAATAACACCTATTTTATGTGTTTGCTGTTGATGACTAAATAGGTGATGACAGGTAAAATGCCTGTCCCAGAGTAAGGGCCGCAGTACATGTTAGATGTTATTATCTACCTCCATAGCTTCCTCTGTGAAAAATTCCTTGCTTTTCCTCCTCCCGGCTTCTTTTTATCCAGAGTTACCATCAACTGTCTCACTTGTATTTGCTCCCTGCTCTTGGTTAAGCATCCCTGTTTCTGGACCTCCTCTTCAGAACTTTATTATAACCTTTGGTCTGTAATTGTTTATTGTTCTGTCAGTGAACAGAAGACTTTGGACAGAGAAGTTACAGGATGGGTTGTGATGCTAATGAGATCACCTGGAGCTGTGAAGAGATGTTGGAAGGGACAGGGTTGGAAGCAAGGAGACTGGTAAGGAGGCAATCGCAGCTGTCTGACAAGGGTCAGTGCTAGAAGAATGGCAGCAGGGATGGAAAGGGGGGCAGAGGGAGAGGAGTTAGATTAGGAGGTGGAATCTACAGAATCTGATTGTCAAGGGTAAGAGTGAGGAAGGAGTCAAGATGATGTCTGGGTTCTGGCTGAGACAGGTGGGACTGGATATACACATCTGAAGGTCAAAGCTGCACTGGAGTCATTGCAGGTAGGGGCATAGGTAAGCCTGCCAGGGAGTAGTAGGATGTAGAGGAAAAAGAGGAGAGGGCCAATGCAGTACCAAAATTTGAGAGTTGAGAAGTTCAAGAAAAGTATTTATAAAGTCAGGGGGGAAGCCTAAGGTAGAGAAATTGAGCAGAAACAGAGTGGTAAGAAGTGAGAGAGACCCGGACGATAGAACTATGAGTTGTACTTTATCAAGGAGTTAGATTTTAAAATTAAACCTATGAAAACTTTAAGAAAATGAGAAACAAATATTTATTAAATCTCTGCAGAGGCACCAAATTTCTAAGCTTAGAAATGCTTCCCTGCTCAAAACCAACAGACAAATAAAAACACATTGGAACAGAGGGCTTTACACAAACATAAAACTAAACCTTTTAAATCTTAAATAAAGCAATCAAAACAAAAAATAAACAGTAAATTGAGTAAAATGCTTGCAAATGTTTGTGGTCAGGAAAATGTTGTCTTTAGAAAAAGAGCTTGTGCAAATTGTTAAGAAAAAAACCCTAAGAATGGGATAGATAGTGGATAAAGAACTTGAAAGAATTAACAAAAAAAAAAAAAAAAAAAAAAAAAAAAAAAAAAAAAAAGCAAGTACTATGGGAAAATGCTTACTTTTACTAATAGGAAAGAAATGTATTTTAGAATAAAGGCACTATTTTCCTCTAATTAGTTATCAAAACAAATGTTTAAATAATGATATAACAATACTAACAAGTATCTGGGAAAAATATTCATTGGAAAAAATCAGGATCCACAATTTGTTCTTGTGCAAAGTTTTGATAATGTTTCCTAAAAATCCAAAAGATAGCATATATTTACAAAGTATTTTTGTTAAATCACAGAATTATAAGTAATTATGAAAAATTAGAATTTACCAATGACTGTTGTTTAATAATATACAGTGTGGTCTATTATGAGGCTGTTATAAGTAAAGGTTATAAAGATCGTGTAACAACTTCCTAAAATGATGATATAGTATTTGTAAGTTAAAAACAGGATTTGTGACTTAGAACAAGCACACTGAATATAGCTATGTAGAATATGAATACTGAAAAAACTAGAAAGAGTTACACTAAAATGTTGACAGTGGTGGTATTAGTGTGGTTGGGTGAAGCATGATATTTCTTCCTCTGTTTTCCATCATTCCTGCTCTCTTGTTGGATTACTTACATAACTAATCATAAAATGATTATATAATGAATATAATTACTGAATAGTTACTGGGTCTTCATTTATTTTTCTCTTGTGTAGGCCAAATAGAACCATATTCTTCTGTTTTTGATGAGATATGCTTTTCTATCATTAAAACTGTCTGGATGAAAGTTATCTACAAGTCAAATAAAATCATTTTGATCATAATATTTGTTTACAAATGACAGATTTCTCTAATGGCTCTTTTAAAAGGTGACTCACTGATGATGATGATGACAATGATGGTTGATAATTATGATTATGGTGATGATGATACAGTAAACTTAGAAGTGTGTATGTGTGTTATCTCATTTTATCTTTAATATAATACTGTGAGGTAAGCAGAACTGCTATCTTCACCTATAGTGAGGTGTTACTATTTACTGACTGTGTGGCTTTGGGCAAGTTATCCTCTACAGATATAATTTTCTTTATCTAAAAATCAAGATAATAGCATGCCCTTCAGCATCTTGTAGAGTTAAGGTAAAGCCCCTGATATTGAGCCTATGAATAGTGGGTGCTCAGTATACACTGCTCCAATTCTCTAACTGGAAGTGTGACCCTAAAGGGGTATTGGTCAACTATGATGGGCATAAAATGTGTTCTTACATCCTCACAAATGAATGGGCATCATAATCTGGAGGTTTATGGATCAGAATTCCTAGCCCACCACCTTGCATGTCCTCAGAGCTCCTCTTGGGAATTCCACGAAGTGGATCAAGATGTTTCACTATTGAGAAAGAAGCTTTTCACAGTTTGCAGAGATGTCAGCCAAAAGCCTTGGATGACTCATTCTCAAAGTTGTTTTTCCCACTACATTTTCCTTAAACTTTTGGCACTGGCTATCACTTGTCTATACTCACGTAATATGATATCCAATTTAGCACACCATTTTATTTTTGATATTTTGGGTTTGTGGAACATATGGATTTATATTTAATAGCTTTCCTCAAAGAGATCTATGGCTCCTGGCTGCTCTGCCTCCTGTCCATGTGCAGGAACTATGGTTCAGGTTAGTGTTTTAGGAAAAACAATATGTTTTAGTAAAAACTAAATATTTTTGCAGGATGTTATGACTTATTTATAAAGTTACAGTTGTCCAGACAGTTTAGTGTTGGTATTAGGAAATAAAATCAGACTAAAGGAACAGAATAGTCCAAAAACATACCCACATATAATCAATGACTCGATTATGACAGTTTCAGTACAGTAGGGGAAAGTACAGCAGGGGAAAGTACAGGTATCTGATTGGATGGTATTTTTAAATATATGTACTGATTCTATTGGATATCTGCATAAAAGGAGTAGGTCTCCGTTTGCTTAGAACTTTTTTGTTTTCTCTTAGTTATATTTCATAATTCTTTCCCCCAGATTAATAAAGTTCTATTCCTAATTTGCTAGGAGGTTTGATTGCAAATAAATTTTGAATCTTACAAAATACTTTTTCTTCATCTATTTGACATGATTATGTGATTTTTCTATTGCATTCTGTTAATGTGTCTAATTTACACTGGTTAGTTTCCAAATTTTAAGACTCTTGTATTCCTGGAATAAATGACACTTAGTCATGACGTAGTAGCCATTTGTACATTACTGGATTTAATTTACTGTTTTTACAAAAATTCTTGTATATATTTCATGAGAAAACGTGGCATGTAATTTCCTTTCTTGTAAAGTCATTGTCAGGTTTCGATATCAAAGTTTTGCTGGCATCTTAAAATATGTTGAAAAGTGTCTCTTTTTTCTTTTATCTTGAACAATACTAGGAAGAATTTACTGGTGAACTCATTTGGGCTGGGGAAATATTTCTGTGGAAAGGTTTTTATTACAGGTTTAATTACTTCACTATTCAGGTTTTCTATTTTTATCTGTCAATTTTGGAAAGCTTTGTTTCCGTAAGAGCTTTCAGATTATCCTTACATTTCCAAATTTATTGACATAAAGTAGTTCCTCTATCCTCATTATTTTTAATATCTTCAGTGTCTGTAGTGATATACCTCTTTTCAGTTCTGATAGTGAAAATTTTTGACTTGCCTTTTTTTTCTTGATTTGTCTTTCTAGATGTTCGTTAATTTTGCTAATCTCTTCAAATGACAAACTTGTAGCATTTAAAAAATTTTCTCTATTAAATGTTTATTTTATAATTTATTAATTTCTTCTCTTTTTAAATTTTACTTTATTTTTTCCCACTTTATTATGGTAAAACAAATATAACATAAAGATGGCCATTTTAAGTATTTTCTAAACATACAATTGTATATTACATTCCCAGTGTTGTATGGCTATCACCTCTATTTCCAAAGCTTTTTTGTCATCCTGAACATAGACTCTGTACCCATTAAGCTGTAACTTCTCATTTCCCCGCCCCCGCTCTGTTTTCAGTAACCTCTAATCTACTTCTGTCTCTCAAATTTTTTTCTTCTTAATTTAGATTTTTAGTTCCATGTTAATTGTATATATTTATGGAGTACAATATGATGTTTGGGTACATTTATTCAGTGTGCAGGGTATTCAGCACATCCATCACCTCAACATTTGTCACCTCTTTGTGTTGTGAACCTTCAGCATCCTCTCAACTAGCTACTTGCAGTTATATGGTATTCTGTCGTCTGTAGTCTCCCTATATTGCTATAGCACACTACATCGATCTGCCTACAATTTTGTCCTTTCTTCCTATTCTATTGTTTGTCTTCAAAGTTTGTTGTTTTTTCGGGAGGTGGTAAGATTTAGTTTTCTTTCTCTTTCTCATTTGCATTTGTGTTTTATTGCTGGGTTTTGTTCTTTCTTGTGTATTCGTGGTAGTGATTATTGTTTTTCAGATTCCAGATATGGGTCTCCCTTGAGAATTCCTTGCAGGGCTGATCATGTGAACTTCCACACGTTTTGTTTGTCTGGAAAATACACTATTTCTCCCTCATTTCTGAAGGATATCCTTGCTAGGTAGAGCATTCTTGGCTTGCAGTTTTTTTTCATTTAGAATTTTGTGTATGTACATCATCCCATTTTCTTCTTGCCTGTAGTGGTTCAGTTGAGAAGTCTGCTGTCAGTCTGATGGGGGCACCCTTGTAAGTGACTGGATGCTTTTCTCTTTGCTGCTTGTAAGAGTCTCTCTTTGTCATTGAGCTTTGCCATTTTGACTATAATGTGTCTTGGAGAGGATCTTTTTTGATTGAAACTGTTTGGAGATCTTTGAGCTTCATGGATCTGAAGGTCTGAGTCTCTGTCTATACCTGGGAAGTTTTCCATTACTATTTCATTGAATAGATTTTCCATGCCTTTTTCTTTCTCCTCCCCTTCTGGAACACACATGATTCAGATGTTTGTGCACTTAATGTTGTCTACTAGCTCTCTTAGACTTTATTCATTTTTTAAAATTCTTTTTTCTTTTTTTCTTTTTGTCTGCCTGGGTTATTTCATAAAGATCATTTTTGAGTTTGGAAATTTTGCATCCATCGACCAACCTTTCTCCACCCCCACTTGCTCCTCCCCTTTCTAGTCTCTAGTTAACACTATTCTATTCTCTACATCTCTGAGATCAATTTTTTGACTTTTACATATGAGTGAGAACATGTAGTATTTCTCTTTCTGTGCTTGGCTTATTTCACTTAACTAGTTTTCTCCAAGCTCATCCATGTGGCTGTAAATGGCATAATTTCATTATTTTTAAAGGCTGAGTAGTATTCCATTGTACAGACACACACACACACACACACATACACACACACACACACACACACACACACACACACACACACACATATATATATACACACACACATACATATATATACTGCATTTTCATTATCCAATCATCCATAGATGGACATTTAGGTTGTTTCCAAATCTTGGCTGCTGTGAATAGAGCCTCAATAAACATGATAGTGCAGGTATCCCTTGTACTTGCTGATTTCCTTTCCTTTGGCTACATACCAGTAGTGGGATTGCTGGGTCATATAGTAATTCTATCTGTAGTTTTTTGAGAAAACTCCATACTACATTGTGTAATGGCTGTACTAATTTACCTTCTCACCAACATTGTAAAAGAGTTTCCCATTCTCCACATCCTTGCCAGCACTTGATATTTTCTGTCTTTTTGATAATGGCCATTCTAATTGAGGTGAGATGATAACTCATTGTGGTTTTGATTTGCATTTCTCTGATGTGGAGTGATGTTGAGCATTTTTTCATATACCTGTTGGCAATTTGCATGTCTTCTTTTGAGAAATGTCTAGTCTCTTCAGCTCCTCTGCCCATATTTTAATCAAATTATTTCAAATTATTATTATTATTTTTTTACTGTTGAGCTGTTTGAGTTCTTTTATATTCTGGATATTAATCCCTTGGTGGATGCATAGTTTGCAAATATTTTCTCACCTTCAGTTTGTCTTTTCACTGTGTTTATTGTTTCCTTTGCTGCGCAGATGCTTTTTAGTTTGAAATGATTCCATTTATTTATTTTTTCTTTTGCTGCCTGTGCTTTTTTATTTATTTATTTAAATTTTATTTTCTCGATATACATTGTGGCTGATTATTGCTCCCCATCACCAAAACCTCCCTCCCTTCTCCCTCCCCTCCTCCCCCCCCAACAATGTCCTTTCTGTTTGCTTGTCGTATCAACTTCAAGTAATTGTGGTTGTTATATCTTCTTCCCCCCCCCCCGGTTGTGTGTGTGTGTGTGTGTGTGTGTGTGTGTGAATTTATATATTAATTTTTAGCTCCCACCAATAAGTGAGAACATGTGGTATTTCTCTTTCTGTGCCTGACTTGTTTCACTTAATATAATTCTCTCGAGGTCCATCCATGTTGTTGCAAATGCTGCCTGTGCTTTTGAGGTCTTATTCATAAAGTCTTTGCCCAGTCCTATCCCCTGAAGTGTTTCCCCTCTGTTTTCTTCTAGAAGTTTTATAGTTTTAGGTCTTGCATTTAAGTCTTTAATCCATTTTGAGTTAATTTTGGTATACGGTGAGAGATAGGAGTCTAGTTTCATTCTTCTGCATATGTATCACTCATTTTCCCAGCATCTTTTATTGAAAAGACTGTCCTTTCCCCAATGTATGTTTTTGGCTTCTTTGTTGAAAATCAGTTGGCTGTTGATAATGTGAATTTATTTCTGAATTGGCTGTTCCATTGGTCCTAGTGTCTATTTTTGAGCCAGTACCGTGCTATTTTGATAACTATAGCTTTATACTTTGAAACCAGGTAGTGTCGTTCTTCACTTTGTTCTTTTTGCTCAGCATTACTTTGGTTATTTGGGGTCTTTTGCTGTTCCATATAAATTTTTGATTTTTTTTTCTATTTCTGTGAAATATGTCATTGGTAATTTGATGCAGATTGTGTTGAATCTGTAGATTGCTTTGGGCAGTATGATCATTTTGACAATATTGATTCTTCCTATCCATGAGCATGGGATAGTATCAGGATAATGCTGGCCTCAGAGTATGAGTTGTAAAGAATTCCATCACTCCAATCTTTTGAAATAGTTTAAGACGTACTCTTATTAGTTCTTCTTTAAATGTGTGGTAGAATTCAGTAGTAAAGCCATCTGGTTGTGGGCTTTACTTTATTGGGAGGCTTTTTATTACTGATTAAATCTTGCTACTTGTTATTGGGCTATTCAGGTTTTCTATTTCCTAGTTCAGTCTTGGTAGGTTATATGTGTCCAGAGTTTGTCCATTTCCTCCAGGTTTTCAAATTTACTGGTATTTAACTGTTCATAATAGTCTCTAATTTGTATTTTGGAAGCATCAGTTGTAATGTCTCCTTTTGCATTTCTGATTTTATTTATTTGGGTCTTTTCTCTTTTTTCCTTGGTTAGTCTAACTAATGGTTTGTCAATTTTGTTTATCTTTTAAAAAATTAAGTTTTCATTTGATTAATCTTTTGTATTGTATTTTTAGTCTCAATTTTATTTATTTTGGCTCTGATTTTTTTAAACTTCTTTTCTTCTACTTATTTTGTGTTTGGTTTGCTCTTGCTTTTCTAGACTCTTGAGATGCATTGTTAGGTTGTTTATTTGAAATCTTTCTATTTTTTTTTTTTGATGTAGACATTTATTGTTATAAACTTTCCTCCTTTCCTCTAATACGGTTTCGGCTGTATCCCATAGGTTTTGGTATGTTGTGTGTGGGAATGGGAACATAACTGATTCCATTTAGGTCCTTAATACTTGTTATGTCTTTGTGAGAGCTTTGCACATAAAGCTGTACAGTAACTAGGGGAAAGGTAATTAGAACAATAAATCGGAATAACCTGCTGACTGTAAAGAAGAAATGATTAAGTACAAGCATTGTGATAAGTTGTCCTGCCACCTGCATCAACATTTGGAGACAGTAAAACTTGTTTATGAACTGCCTATATAAATCTGAGCTCAGCCTTGAGATAGCATGGAGCGAAGTTTGGCATATGCCTCTGGGACATGGTCTGCCTGACCTGTTACCCTCTAAGTAAGTTATCCTGTAATAAAGTTCTTTCTTTTATCTAATGGAGTGATCTGTTTCCTTGTTCAGCCTTGAGATACCTCGAGATCCAGTTAGGTGAACAATCTACCCGTGGTCCACCTTCAGATAGCTGTGTTTCTGTCTTTATTGGTTTGAAGAAATTTTGTTTATTGAAACATAATTGATTATACATATTTGTGGGGGACAGAGTTGACTATCAATACTTGTGTACAATATGATGATCAAATCAGGACAATGAGCATATTCATCATTACACAACATAATCATTCTTTGTGTCCATTAGCCAATGTCTTGCTAACCCCACTCCTGCTACTTCTTTCCCACCCTTAGTAAACACAGTTCTGTTCTCTCCTTCTGAAAGTTCAACTTATTTTTGTGGAATATACTAAAAAGCATATGTACTTCAAAGGGCCTGGTTTTCCAAAGCCTTGCAGTTTCAAATATTAACTTTGCGGAGGACTGGAAATTTCCCTCAGGCTATAAGCCTCTGTTGCAAGATTAAGATTGTGGCACAGCAGGTTGCTGGCTCAAAGACAGAGTAGTTACTGATTGCTATGTAAAGATACTGAGAAATCGCTATAGGAAGGAATGTTTGCTAAGATCAAGCATTTGTTAATTGCCTTACTGGAATGTCATCTGGCTTGTTTCACTGAAAGTTACCAGCCTATACTGTTAAACTATAACCCCACCTTTGTTCTCTTCCTGTAACTTCCTGGTCTGGAAAATAAATGCAGGAAGAGAACCCCAATTCGGTGTTAATTTCCCAAGGAAGGGTTTCC
Source organism: Cynocephalus volans (assembly GCF_027409185.1). NCBI lineage: Eukaryota > Metazoa > Chordata > Mammalia > Dermoptera > Cynocephalidae > Cynocephalus > Cynocephalus volans. Next base: position 33,238,050 of record NC_084468.1, on the reverse strand, counting down.
TCTTGCTTGAGGGTTCCTGCGGGAGATTAACCACTTCAGGGCCTCTCACTGCTCAGTAGAGATGGGCTTTGAGTAATCCTTTGCATCTCTGTCACCCAGGGGAAGTGGGGTGACAAATCCGTGGGGGGCAAAGCAACACAAAGCAACATTTTTATGATTATTGTTTGTTTGTTTCTTTCTTCCTCTTTCTTCCCCTTCCTTCCTTCCTTCCTTCCTTCCTTCCTTCCTTCCTTCCTTCCTTCCTTCCTTCCTTCCTTCCTTTCTTCCTCCCTCCCTCCCTCCTTCCCTTGCTCCCTCCCTCCCTCCTTCCTTCCAGCTCCCACTTATGATTGAGGACATGCAGTATTTCTCTTTCTGCACCTGGCTTATTTTATATAACATAATTCTCTTTAAGCTTATCCATGTTGCTGCGAGTGGCAGAATTTTATTCTTTTTTTTTTTTTTATGGCTGAGCAGTATTCCATTGTTTATATATACCACATTTTCCTTATCCAGTCATCTGCTGGTGGACATTTAGGTTGGTTCCAACTCTTGGCTATTGTAAACAGAGCTGCACTAAATATAGGAGTGTAGGTATCCCTCCAATGTGATGATTTCCATTCCTCTGGGTATATGCCCAATAGTGGAATTGCTAGATTGTATGGCAATCTTATCTGTAATTGTTTGAGAAAGCTCCATACTGTTTTGCATAATGGCCCTACTAATTTACAGTTACTCTAACAGTGTAGAAGGATTCCCCTTTCTCCTTATCCTTGCTAGCATTTGTTATTCTCTGTCTTTTTGGTATTAGCCAGTCTAACCAGGGCGAGATGATATCTTATTGTGGTTTTCATTTGCATTTCTGTGAGGAATAGTGATGTTTGGCATTTTTTCATGTACCTGTTGACTATTTGTGTGTCTTGCTGTGAGAAATGTCTATTTAGCTCCTTTGCCCATTTTAAAAATTGGATTATTTGTTTTCTTTACTGTGAAGTTGTTTGAGTTCCTTGTATTTTCTGGATATTAATCCCTTGTCAGATGTATAGTTTGCAAATATTTTCCCTCATGCTTCAGGTTGACTTTTACATCTACTGATTGTTTCCTTTGCTATGCAGAAACTTTTTAGTTTGATATGATCCCATTTGTTTATTTCTACTTGTGTTGCTTGTGCTTTTTGGGTCTTATTCATAAAGTCTCTTCCCAGTCCTACATTGTGAAGTGTTTCCTGTATGTTTTCATTGAGGAGTTTTATACTTTCAGTTCTTACATTTAAGGGTTTTTTTTGTTCTTTTTTTATTCTACTTTTTTATTATTGAAACACAAGAGTATAAATATTTCTAGGGTACAGAGAAGGCTATCAATACTTGTACACCATATGTGATGATCAATTAATTCAGTATAACTAGCATATTCATCATTACAAAACATATATCCATTATAAAACATCCATCCATCCAATCTTTAATCCATTTTGAGTTTATTTTGATATATGGAGAGAGGTACAGGTCTAGTTTCATTCTTATACACACGGACATCCAGTTTTTCAAGCACCATTTATGGAAGAGGCTCTCTTTTCCCCAATGCATGTTCTTGGCAACTTTGTGGAAGAACAATCAGCTTTAAGTAATGGATTGATTTCTGGGTTCTCTATTTGGTTCCATTGGTCTGTGTGTCTCTTTTCATGCCAATATAATGCTGTTTTCATTATGATAGGTTTGTAGTATAATTTGAAGTTAGGTAGTGCTAGTCCTCCTGATATTTTTTTCCCCTCAGGATTGCTTTGGCTATTCAGGATCTTTTGTTGTCCCATATGAATGTTAGAATTGTTTTTTGTATTTCTGTGAAGAATGTCCTTGATATTTTGATGGGGATTACATTGAATCTGTAAATTGCTTTGGGTGTTACGGACATTTATGCAACATTAATTCTTCTGATCTGTGACCATGGAATATCTTTACATCTTTTTGTGTCCTCTTTAATTTCTTTTGGGAGTATTTTGTAGTTTTATTGTAAGGATCTTTACTTCCTTATTTAGATTTATTCCTTGGTATTTTATTCTTTTGGTAGCTACTGTAAATGGGCTTTCTTTCTTGATTTCTTTTCCTGCTAGTTTGTTGTTGGTGTATTACAAAGCTACTACTGTTTTTTAGCTTTGTATCCTTCAACTTAATGAATTTGTAGAAAGCTGAAAGCTTTTCCCCATTCAGCATGATCTTGGTGGTGGGTTTGTCATAGATGGCTTTCAGTGTGTGGAGAAACTTTCCTTCTATAGCTATTTTATTGAGAGTCTTTATCATGAAGGGATGTTGAATTTTTTCAATGCTTTTTCTGCTTCTATTGATATAATCATGTTTTGTTGTTGATTTTGTTAATATGATGTATTGTATTTGTTGATTTGAGTATGTTGAACCATCCTTGCATACCTGGAATGAATCACATAGGATCATGGTGCACAATCTTTTTGATGTGCTGTTGTTTTCTGTTTGCTCATATTTTGTTGAAGAATTTTGTGTCTATGTGTTCATTAAGGATATTAGCCTGTAGTTTCCTTTTTTTGTTGTAACTTTCCCTGGTTTTGGTATCAGGATGATGCTGGCCTCATAGAATGATTTTGGGAGAATGGCCTCTGTTTCAATTTTTTGTAATACCTTGAACAGGATTGTTATTAAATCTTCTATAAATGTTTGGTAGAATTCATCAATAAAGCCATCCACACCTGGGCTTTTCTTTGTTGGGAGTCTGCTGATTACTGATTCAATCTCATTGCTAGTTATTGGTCTGTTCAGATTTCCTATTTCTTCTGGGCCCAGTTTTGGTAGTTTGTATGTGTCTAGAACCTTATCCATTTCCTCTAGATTTTTAAATCTGTTGGCATTTAGTTGTTCTTGATAGTCTTTTTGATTCTCTGTATTTCTTTAGTATCAATTGTAATGTCTCCTTTTTCATTTTTAACTTTTGTTGTTTGGATTTTCCCTTTTCCTTTTTTAGTTAGTCTAAGTAACGGCTTGTCTATTTCACTTACATTCTTAAAAAAACAACTTTTTGTTTCATTGGTCTTCTGTATCATTTTTTGGATCTCTATTTTATTTAGTTCTGCCCTGATGTTAATTATTCCTTTCCATCTACTAATTTTGGCATTGGATTGTTCTTGCTCTTCTAGTTCTTTGAGGTGTAACATTAGGTTGTTTATGTGAAGTCTTTCTTTTCTTTTGATGTAAGCATTTATTGAAATAAACTTCCTTCATAGTACTGATTTTTCAGTATCCTAAAGGTTTTGGTATTATGTGAATTTATTTTCATTAGTTTCAAGAAAATTTTTGATTTCCTGTTTAATTTCTTCTTGACTCATAGGTCATTCAGGAGCTTGTTGCTTAATTTCCATGTATTTATATAGTTTCCAAAGTTTCACTTCCTATTGATTTCTAGTTTTAATACATTGTGGTCTGAAAAGATACTTTAAATTATTTCAGTTTTTGAAAATTTGTTGAGATTTGATTTGTTACCTACATGTGGTCTTTCCTGGAGCATGTTCCATATGCTGATGAGAAGAATGTATACTCTGTAGTTGTTGTATAATGTTCTCTAGATGTCTACCAAGTCCAGTTGGTCTGAAGTATGGTTTCAATCCTGTGTTTCTCAGTTGATTTGTTGCTTAGATGATCCATTCAATGTTGAGAGAGATTGTATTGGGATCTATCTTTCTCTTTTGGTCTAACAGTGTTTGTTTTATAGATCTGGGTTTTCCAATGTTGGGTGTGTATATGTTCATGGCTGTTTTATCCTTTTGCTGGATAGATCCCTTTATCATTATGTAATTATCTTCTTTGTCTCTTTTTATAGGTTTTGGTTTGAATCTATTTTGTCTGATTTAAGAATAGCTACTCCTGCTTTTGATTTCCACTTGTGTGGTGTATCTTTTTCTATCTCTTCACTATTAGTGTGTGTGATTCTTCACAAATAAGGTGAATTTCTTGTAGGCAACATATAGTTAGGTCTAGTTTTTTAATTCATTCTTCCAGTCTATATATTTTGAGTTGGGAATTCAATCCATTTACATTTAGGGTTGTTATTGAAAAGAATTTTCTTATTCCTGGCATTTTGTTAATTTTCATTTCATTGTTTTAAATATCTTTTGCTTCTTTCTTTCCTTTTTATTGTTTGTTTTCAGTGTTTGTTGTTTTTTTGAGGATGTAAGATATAGTTTTTTTTTTGTCTTTCTTATTTGCATATCTGCTCTAGCTGTGTGTTTTCTTCTTTCTCATGTATTCACTGTGGTAATTATATTTTATGGATTCCAGATGCAAGACTCCCTGGAAGATTTCTTGTAGGGCTGATTGTGTGGTGGTGAACTCCCATAGTTTTTGTTCGACTGGGAAATATACTATTTCTCCTTCATTTCTGAAGGATAGCCTTGCTAGTTATAGTATTTTTGGCTGGCAGTTTTTTGTTTTGCTTTTTCTGTCAGTACTTTGAATATATTATCCCATTCTCTTCAGGCTTGTAAGGTTTCTGCTGAGATATCTGCTGTTAGTCTGATGGGGACTCCCTTATAGGTGACTCGATGTTTTTCTCTTGCTGATTTTAGGATTCTTTGTCTTTGACCTTTGGCAGTTTGACTACAGTGTGTCTTAGAGAGGAACTTTTTGGGTGAATCAATTTGGGGACCTTTGAGCTTCCTGGATTTGGATGTTTGCATGTTTCTGAAGACTAGGAAAGCACTATTTCATTAAAAATGCTTTCAATATCTTTTTTGTTTTCTTCTCTTTCTGAAATGTCCATAATTCAAATATTTGTTTGCTTGATAGTATCCCAGCTTGTAGGCTTTGTTCATTTTTAAAAATTCTTTTTTATTTTTTTCTTCCTGTGTTATTTCAAAACAACTATGTTCAAAATGAGAAATTCTTTTTTCTGCATTATCTAGTCTATTGCTGAGACTCTGAGAAGCTTTTAAAATTTCATTCAATGAATTCTTAAATTCCAAGATTTCTGTTTTTTAATGATATCCATTTCTCTGTTAAATTTCTCATTCACATCATGAATTGTTTTTCTGATTTCACTGAGTAATTTATCTGTATTTTCCCTGTATATCAGTATTAATTTGTATTTTTCTTCCAGCAAGCTGGCAATTTCTGATTATTTGGGATTGGTTATTGGAGCATTATTGTATTTATTTGGTGGTATCATGTTTCATTATTTCTTCAAGTTTCTTGTTTCCCTGCATTGTTATCTGAGGAAGAGTCACCTCTTTTAATTTTGTAGAGTTTCTTATGTGGGGAAGAACTTTGCTATAGGTCAAATATGTCCCCCCAAATTTATGTTTTAGGAACTTAGTCTTCACTGTAACAGTGTTTAGAGGATGGGAAATCCAATTATGTTATTTGAAGGACCTTTCAAATAAGTGGTTAGATTGTGAGTACTGTGCCTTTGTGAATGGATACATAGTGAGTACTGTGCCTTTGTGAATGGTTACATAGTGAGTACTGTCCCCTTGTGAATGGATTGATCCATTCATGGAGTTATGAGCATGGTTCTGATGGCTTTAAAAGGACAGCAAGTGAGACAGTTAGCTCTCTTACTCATACAACCTTTCACCATGTGATACCCTGGTTGCCACAGGACCTTGTAGAGAGTGCCCACCCAGAAGAATGCCCTCAGCAGATGTATTCCCTGACTTTGTACTTCCCAGCCTCCAAAACTATAAGAAATAAATTTTATTTCTTTATAAATTACCCATTTTCAGGTATTCTTTTATAAGCAACAGAAAACATACTATACAGACTTTTATCTGCACATGTGTCTTTAGGTGTTGATTGGGTAGTGTACAATGGCTTTATTCTGGATGGGTGCAGTAGTGTAGACTCTGTGTAGTTCCCTTAGCTGTAATCCAGTTTTGCTATACATGCCCCAGAGGTCATGGGAGGTTTGTGGCAGTAGTGGCATGGTTTTCCTGGGGTGGGGGGCTCACTGTGGATGGGGTTGCTGGATTGGTTTTCAGGCTGTGGGTGTGGGCGTGTGACATGTCAGGGATTCTGGGGATGGTTTGCTGTTCACAGGGTCATTGTGCTGATTCTCTGCCTGGGTGTGAGCCCACCAGGGGTGCATCAGCCAGGCTTTTTCTCAATAAGATACATGTGCATACAATGGCTCAAAGAGTCAATGGTTGGTCCACCAGGAGCAGGACAGCTGGGTTGTTGCTGTGAGTCGGGGGCATGAGCACACTTTGGCTTGGATAGCTGGGTGCAGGTCTTCTGGGAGCTGGTCCACTGCACTGCTTCTTGGGTCAGGTGTGAGGTCATGCTTCCCTCAGCCATTCAGGAGTGGGTCTGCCAAGGGCTGGGCTGTTGAATTGCTTTTGGGCAGTGGGTGAGGCTACTAGGTGGACCTACAGAGAGAGAGCCAAACCAGCTACTTCTTGGGAAGTTGGCAGGACTGCTACATGGAGCTGCAGACAGGAGGCTCTGCCAGCTACTTCTCAGGAAGTGGGCAAGGCTGCTAGGCAGGACTGTGGAGGGCAGTCTGTCTGCCTCCCTGGAAGGGCACAGGTACTCTTTTTTTTTTTTTTTTTTGTGACCGGTAAGGGGATCGCAACCCTTGGCTTGGTGTCGTCCCCGCTGCGCTCAGCCAGTGAGCGCACCGGCCATCCCTATATAGGATCCGAACCTGTGGCAGGAGCGCTGCTGCTCTCCCAGCGCCGCACTCTCCTGAGTGAGCCACGGGGTCGGCCAGGCACAGGTACTCTTTAGTTCCACTAGCTCAGGGGTGTGTTTGTTAGGTTAGGGACCTGTGAGCTGTTTTTCCAGGTTTGGTGCTCAGGTACACAGAACTCAGCTCACTGGTGGCGATGGGTTGGTGATAGGGTCTGTCTATTCTTGGACTGGGGATGTAGGGGTCCATCAGTTCAGTAGACCTGCGATTGGCTTTCCAGATGTGCAGGACTGGGGTCATATTTGCTCCTGGGTCCAGGCTTCAAGCCACTGGGATCACAGCATTGTAACCTCTCCTGTGAGGTTATAGGTTACAATGGTTTCTGGCCCCAGGGTAGGGTGTGCTCTCACAGTGTCTCTGGTTTCATGATGGCACAGTATTGCATTGGCTTGGGTCATGAGGATGAGGGATGGGAAGTTCACAATATGTATTTCTATTCTGAAGCAGTTCAGTGCATATATTCTAGGCAGCTCCCCATACTTGACTGTGGGTTTTCAAGGGCTGCAGAATCCTCCTGCAGAAGGAACTGCAGGCCTCTGTGGTGAGGATGGGGATTGTTGTGGGTCCTCTTTCTACCTTTTCCTGATCAGAGGAACGTCTTTCCTGTGCTGATGCTGGTGGTGGAGACTTGGTGGCTGAGGCCATGTGCCTCTCTCCTCTCTCTGTGCTGTCATCCTGGGCTTTCATGCTTCACAGGGATCTCACCAGTCTCGTGATGCACTCTTGCCCTCTCCCCCAGATGCTCCCATCAGTATTTAGCTGTCTATTAGTTGTTCTGGACCTTTTCGGTGAGAGGGAATGGACACCTCTAGTTCACCATCTTGTTCCTTCTCTCCAAGACTACATTTTTTTAAGTGTGAAGATTACTCTCAATTTCTCAAATACCAAGTATTAAAGAAAGACATGGAAATAGTTTTTGCTTGAAATATATGTGAGGAGTTTTTGATGAATAAGAAAATCAACATAAATGGATACATCTTGAAAACTATAAAGTAATTTATACACATTGGCATTATTATACTTTTTTGCTGATGTGTTCTATTATACATATATTTTTAGCTTCTGTGTTTATGTGTTTCATCTCCTTAACTGAACTATAAATCCATCAAAGGTGGGGATTATAGCTGCCACCCACTGGGGGACCCCTAATAGTGCTAAGCAGTTTTATGCACAAGTATAAGCACCTGGAGAACTACGATTTGGTTTCACATCTTGGCTTCACTGCCTTTTTTGACTGTGCGACCAGGGGCAATTTCTCAAGTTGCTTTACCTCTCTCAATCTCAGTTTCCTTATCTATAAAATGGATATAATAATGCCAAACACAGGGTTTCTGTAAAGATGAAATATGGTGTTACCTGAAAGATGAGACTCATTCAGTAAATATTAAATTTATTCTCTTTCTTAACTGTACAGAAATTTGTTGGAAAATAACACCTAATGATTTCTATTTATCTAGATTTATTACATCTCAATAAGCTGCCCTGTATATCCACTCTTTTCAAATGTCAATAACTTCTCTGAAAATGTTGCACTATTGAATTGCTGCTGTTATACTGATTTCACAGGAATTAAAGAGCGTTTTATCTCCTGTGTCTAAGATCAGGGAAATGTGTCTTTTGTGATTAATAATAACATGTGGTCATTAGCAAAACCATACCCCGACTTGAGGTCTTGTTTGTAGGTGTTACAGGTGAAAACATCTGAGCTCATTATTAATGGCATGAGTCATTTGGTTAATTTCTTCATTGATAATGCTAAATTACCTTGCATAATGAGGCATCTGTTCAGAATAAGAATCCCATTCTGACAGGGTCTGGACAATTGACCAGCTCTCCATGTCTGGACAGGGGCTATTAGGAAGTGCTAACAGACAGTGAACCAAATCTTCTCTGACATCTAATTCACCAAATGTTATTTTTACATGCTATAATTCGGTATTGAGTTTTCCTTTATTGGGTGATGTCTTCCACTGGGGTCTCTAACTTCATTTTTTTCTCCTTTAAACACTTCAAGTCTGACTTGTTGACTTTGGATGATTTTACACCTAATTCTTAGGTTGGCATAGTGTCAACTGGAAAGCCCACTGCTCCCAAGTTTTTCCTTTATTTAAGTTTGAAATTACTGACATTAAAGGCATGCCTTTAGATCAGCATTTGTGAAGGTGCTGGTATTCTTTGTTTCCATTCTCTTAAAATATCATGGTACTAGTGGTGTTTGGTGTGGGGTAGGAGGGAGAGAGCCCTGTTCATAACATTTTGAAACTGTAGACTCACCTACAACAATTTGAGTTTGACTTTTTAAAAGCTCTAATAAAGCTTTCCAATATTTTCTTTGCCTCAGCCAGCTTTCCTGTAATACTTATAGAATATAAAGTCCACTAGAATGTAGGTCTCACAGGGCAGAGATTTTTGTGTGTATTTTGTTCACATGTGCAGAATGGTGCCTGCCACATGTTAAGCACTTGGTGAATAATTGTTGAAGGAACAAGGTCTGAAAATCAAAAAGAGGGGTGAGGGTTCTTTAACAGGCTGTTTATCGCATGCTCATTTATTTTTGTCCTATTGTACTTCTCTTTACCCAGAGAATAGAATTTTAAAAGGTGTATAAAGAAGAGAGAGAAAGGCATGGAACCATTTCTTCTCATTCATGACTTGCAGATAGATGGATCTATCTTCCTCTGCAGATGGTGTGGCAAGTTGGAATAGATCACAGGGGTTCACAGGCAGGGCTGCTTTTCACGGAATGCTGAGAGGAAGTCTGTGAAGCTGCTTTGTTTTGAGGTAGCCTTCAGAAGGTTCTTATCCTCTCAGCTGGATGTAGTCTAATGTATGAACTGATGATGAATTCCCAGTTGCAGTGGTCTTTTCCTCTCTTCTTTCTGGGGCCTCTCCACAATTTTCTGGTCTCTGAACTTCCTTGCCCTGACAGATAGTTTTTGCTCAGGACTACAGATAATTTTCTCTCCAGAGATTTTTTCTCAGCCCTCAAAGCTTAACATGTATTTGGCTAAAACTAAAAATTTTCCTTTATGTATAATTCATTGATCTACAAAGACAAAGAGCACATGGTTTATGTTTTCAAGGGATTTATAGACACTAGCCTTATTTTCACCTGCCTATACTTACCTAAATTTTTACAAAATCAATCTCATGTTTGTAAACATTATCTCCCACACGCTTTTGAGCTGAAAGTGGAGTCACTTCAAACTATTGCATGAAAAAAGGTGAGGTTTTGGGCCGAGCCCGTGGCGCACTTGCTAGAGTGCTGCGCTGGGAGCGTGGCAACGCTCCCGCCGCGGGTTCGGATCCTATATAGGACTGACCAGTGCACTCACTGGCTGAGTGCCGGTCACGAAAAAACGACAAAAAAAAAAAAAAAAAAAAAAAAAAAAAAAAAAAAAGGTGAGGTTTTCAGTACCCTGAAGAATTTCTCCTAAAAGCCTCTCTGCCGCGCAGGGTAACCTTAGTAAGAAATGTCTGTGAGACATAGTTTCAACATCTATGTAAAAAAAAAAAAAACCCAAAAAGCAACAGTAATCCTGCTCAATAAAATGAGTTGAATGAATGAAATATTTATTGTATGACTGAAAATAAACATTCATGTATTAGTGACTCATCATATATGCTTTTATTCTGGGAAGAGTGTTGCAGGGCATAGTGAGGGCTCATGAGTCAGAGACAGAATATGTGGGTTCAATCCTGGTGATGTTATTCATTCTGCAAGTGTGGTGGGCACTTTTTTGGTTCTCACCCAAGCATCTATTACTCAGAAATCTAATTTCCTTTTGGAAATTCAAAGTTCCCTTATTCTCAGACAAGTGAGAACAAGGGTGGATTAATCCTTGCCCAACATTATGGATACTCCCATGGGGTTGTTGGGAAGGGTGAATGAGTATATGCAAGGCACTTAGTATTTGGCCTGTCACTTAATGTGGTGTTGCTGTTATTACATAAACCCATATCTTCTATGTTTATGAATAATTTTTGTAAGATATCACAACAGTGCAAAATCATAGGAATAAATGACATTCTGGTATTTTATCATAAACCCCACAGCATCTCTTCTCATTTATGAACTCATTCAACCAACTAGACAATCAGTTTTTATGATACAGCTGATAGGTGCACTATTTTAGTTACAGTAGCATGCAAAGGCAAAGAGAACATGGTTTCTGTTTTCTTGAAGCTTAGAAGACACTTGTCTTATTCAGGATTTTCATTTACCTAAAGGGTCTGAAGTCAGCACTACCATACCTGGTGCAAATGAACTAAATGTGTATAATTGTACTAGGGAAATTGCCTATTTTTACCCATTCATGATTTAATTGGATGTGTCTAGATGATTTGATAAGTCCTATATTCTGTAGGGTCCCCCACCCATATTGTAGTGGGCAGCATAGAGGGAGGTCAGAGGAAGGAGAAGGAGAAGGGAGGTCTCATATGTAAGGTCAGTTGCTTGAGGGGTCCTTTTGAATTGAGGCATGTAAGGAACACCAAAGCTCATTGTTTTCAATTACATCACATGCTCGTGCAAAAACATTCCTTAGCTCCAGTGGAAAAATCTGTGTTTTTTCATTTTATTTTAGGGGATCACATGTAAAAGCTATAGCACATTTGGCTTTCTTAATCATAGCTGTATGTTTGTGAGGGGCAGACTTTTGAACATATCTTGTAAGTGAAGGCTGTATCTATTCTTATACCCTAGTTATCTCTCTTTACCCCCATTGCTCTGTGTAACTTATTGGGGGAAAAATCTAGTGATAATAGGCAGATATAATTGCCCCTTGATGTTGCTGAAATGTTTTTTGAAATATATAAAATGCGGGTCACAAAACACATAAGTCTTGGAGAATCTTCACGTTTTGAGGTTCTGGGAATAAATACTATGGAAATTTGTTTCCTCTGTTTGGAAGGATCTTCCCCAAATCTTTTCTAACAACTCGGTCCTTCAACATGCAGCTCAAACATCATGTTCCCCAATCTTCTCCCACCTTCTCTGCACTCCCTTCTTTGAATGTTTCCTTCTCAGAACCATAACTGTACTTTAAGTATCACAGTTACTGCTCTTATCCCATTGCACTGCAGATACTCGTTAATTAGTCTGAATTTGTTTACAGGTTCTGGTTCCTGCAAGACAGAGTTGGTACCTCAATTATCATCATTGTAGATATTGTGCATAGTAAATTGCCTATTCAGAGTGGGGTCTTGGTAACTATTTGTGGAACAAATGAATAAATATCCACCCTCCATGACCTGATAGGGCTTTGGGCTTGCATGGAAATTGACAGTGTGTGTCTGGAGGTTCAGGGGTATTCAAGAGACACCGTATGAGGACTCCAAGTAGTGGTTTAGTGGATGTGCTCAATCTTTCAGCTAATCTTTTTGGGAAAATCTGTGATTTTGTGCTACTGTCCCTGAGTCCAGAGCAGTGGATTGATAGCGAGCCATACAAGAGTAGAAGATATGTATGTCTTTTCTATAGCATACTATTTTTATAATATAAAGATCTTCCTTAATGCTGTATTTGAAATTTGGTTTTGTGAGCCATTTGCTCTTTTAAAAACAATCTGCATTTAGGCACTACTTGAAAAGTCCCAATTTTCTTCGTAATCACATAGTGACAGAGACTGTGGATTGGTGACCCCCCAAACCTACTTTCCCATTTCTTCCTCTACTTGAGAGAGTAGAAAGCTGAAACTTCTTCCCAGGTTTCCTTGCAGCTTGTGTTGGTCATAACACATGTTCTTAACCAATGAGACAAAGGCGCATTTCTCCAAGGAGGGCCTCTGTTATGGACTGGATGTTTTTGTCCCCCCTCACTCCCCCAATTTGTATATTAAAATCCTAACCTCCAATATGATGGTATTAGGAGGTGGGGTCTTTGTAAAGTAATGAGTCATGAGAGTGCAGCCCTCATAAATGGGTTTAGTGCCCTTATAAGAAGAAACACAAGAGGGTTGATTTCTGTCTCAGCTATGTGCAGATACAATGAGAAGATATTTATCTGCAAACCAGGAAGAATGCCTTCACCAGAAACTAGACCTGCTGGCGCCTTGATCTTGGGGTTCACAGCCTCCAAAACTCTGAGAAATAAATGTCTGTTGTTTAAGCCACCCAATCTCTGGTATTCTGTTATAGCAGCCTGAATTGACAGCTTACCTTCCCAAAGTAAAGGACAAAGACTTGCCTCTTCTTCCTGCTTGGAACATGGACCCAATGCCTGTAGGAGCAAGAGCCATTTGATACTGTGAGGACTAATGCCACAACCAGAGATGGCAGAGTAGGAAGACAGAAGGAAACTGGACCATAAGATCTTAGCAGCCCAGAATACTGAGCTAAGACTATGGATATCAGCTTCCTAGAGAATGACCTAAAACCTTATCAGACCTACCAAGATCAAGAAATAAATTCCTTTTATGTGTAACCACTGAAATTTCCAAGTTGTTCATTTACTGCAGCATAAGCTAGCCTATCTTGTTGCAACATATTATATCAGTTGCATTTGTATTTGTCTGGGAGGAAAGACATCACTGAGCATCCTATCAGCACTGGATTGCCTTCCTTGGGCTTTATGATGCAAGCAAACTAGGCCCCTTACTTGCTTAAGCTATTGCAGTGGAGGTTTTTTCTTTTCCTTCCAGCCAAACACAAATGCAACTAATATGTTGCAACAGGATAGGCTAGTTTATGCTGCAGTAAATGAACAACCTGGAATTTCAGTGGTTACACATAAAAGGAATTTATTTCTTGCTCATGGTAGTCCTGATAAGGTTTTAGGTCACTCTAGGGAGCTGATATACATGTGGTAGTGTGGTAGCTCAGCATTCCAGGCTGCTGAGCTCTTATGGCAATTCCACGTCCACACCTGCTCCCATGATTACTGTGGGAGGGGAAGGAAGCAGAGCTGAATATTGGAGCATGTTAAATACTCTGGCCAGAAATGACACGCTTCATGTCTACACACATTTTGTTGGCCAAACCAAATCACCTAGTTAGGACTCACCTCAAGATCATAGAGAAGACAATATCTCTATACAACTGGAAAGAGGAACTTAAAAATATCGGTGAGCAGTGCTGACCTCTGTCGAATACATCAGTAATGTTCATTGTCAGTTGAAAACTAAAGGAATGATGTCATTGGGAAAATGATCAGGCAAAGGTGTTTGGATAGTTTTGATAAAATAAGTATGCAAAAAGCAAACTCTTCCTGTTCTAGTATAGTAAATAATACAACTCCCTATACAAGGGACTGTATATACAAGGTACTGTTTCAGAGCAGAGCTTTGCTAGTAATTGGCATGGAAGCTGGTGTGATGAACACAAGCGGGACATGACACAGTGGAACTTGGAGACATTGTCACTCACCCACTGGTTATTTTCCATGAGCACTCTGGTTTTTCTCCTCCAAACTTTGAATCTGCTGCGATTCTAAAGATGAAATAGGAAGAAATGCTGCTGATCTGTAATTGCTCAGGACACTTTGCAGCTGCCCTCTCAGCAGGTCCTTCTGTGTAACTTTTTTCTCATGATTTTAACTCTAGTAAAGTGATTTTTAAAAGTCTCTGGGAGTTTGGTAAATAGAATTGAGTTGAACCATGACTCAGTGTACCAGGCTTTCACGTGGACTCAATGCAGAAATTGTTGCACACTGCAGGATAAATGGCTCCAACTCTGGATGTATTGACCAATAAAATATGCTTTGCTATATATATTGCTCTATTAGGTGGAGGAAAAATGTCACAGTGTTAGGTCTACTGCTTGCTGATTATGATGTTTTGTACTGTAATGATTTTCAAAGTCATTACACTTGGGGCTTCTGATTTAGCCTCGATACTTTCTAGTAACCTCCTCTCCTTAAACCTCAGTTTTCTCATCTGCAAAATGGGTGTGTATGTGATACCGTCAATCTCACAAGATTTCTGGGAGGATAGACAATTGAAAGGGATCTAGGATTTATCCATGCTTGCTCCTATTCCTTGTGAGTTTCTTCTTTCTCAGCAGGGAGAGTAATTGTGGGTAAGGCTTTCTAGATTTTTCAGGATTTGAATAATTCATTTGAAGGTCTTCTCTAAAAGCTCTTTCTTAACTTTTCTACTTCATTAAAGTGTATTTTAGACTTGAAAGGAAAAAACTGATTCATTTCTTCTTAGAAGGACTTAGAAAGTATGTGGTAAATGTTAACATTTAAATTTACTTATTTTTGGTGGTGGTGGGGAGGTTCCAAATCCTGGGAATCCATGCAGAAAGATGCTTTGATTAAACTTCAATTTACTCTGTCTGTTGGAGGCAAGGCTCAGTGGTATCAAAAAAAGCCATGAGTTCAGGCCCGACAGAGACACCAGGGAGATGCAGAAACTATTGGCTCCCCGGATGAGTATCAACAGGGAGATTCCTTGAAGTCTTGAGGGGTGGTTATGATGGGTTCTGACCACATCTAAACGCTGTAGCCCGTATTGGGCCGAGCAGATTAGATTCAAGATATGGACTCCAAAAAGGCAGAGGTGCATTGAGAAAGAAGAGTTGGGGGTGATATAGGATGACAATAAAAATAATAATTACAGTTAAGAAATTCTGAGCTCCAATAATGTAATCATGATAATAAAAATGACTAATATTTATTTAGGACTTACTGTGGATTGGGTATCATGGTAAGTGCTTTATCATTACTGTCTTGTTTAATATTCAAAAGAACTCTATGTGGCATTTCCTATCATTACCCCCTCTTTACAAACAAGAAAACTGTAGCTTCTTCAGTTTTCATCCCACCACACTAGCATTTGCTGACTACTAACACTTGAAGTGGGTTTGGGAGGGAGTGGTGAGGGTGGGTAGAGCAGCTGCTTTTGCATATAGCGTGGAAATCACTGTGGTGGCACCAGTAGACCAGTTTGCCATCTTTGACATGCAGACCCTCGGTTTCTGATTATCTAGAGTTATGGAAGGCTATTAGTTTAAATTTAATTCTGCACTGGAGAATGCTCTTAATGTAGGCAGGCTCACCAAGTCAGCTCTCAATCATGCTCGAATGCTTGCTGAGGGATGTGCTTGGCCTTTAGAAGTAATTCATACTCAGTAGTCCAGAAAGGAGAACCCCCCAGTAGGATAAATGAAAGTATCTTTCTTCCAATACAAAAAGTAAAATGTGTCTTTGCTTTAAGCCAAACCCTTACAGTTCATAATTGTATCTCATTATAATTTCTTTAACCCTAGCACCACTGCAGTCTTTTCCAATGCAGAAGGCAAACATTTATTAATTTGAGGCCAGATGGAAAGCTTGATAGATTTTACTATTATGCCCAGGAGAACATTGTTTGGGAAATATAATTGATGTTTAGCAAATTGAATGCTTGCTTTGATTGCAACATTCCTGCTTAGTTTTAGCCCATTGTCTCTTGAGATGTAGCCAAGTTGCAAAAGTTCTGAGTCACCTAAACATTTTAAGACAAGAGCTTGTAGATAATTCTAGAACTATTCACACAATTTTTAAAAAGGGATATTGATAACTGTAATTTTGAAAGAGGGGCTTGTTTGTAGGAAGCAAGCTTTATACTGTAGGAGTGGAAAATAAGGAAAATAAAGTTGACTTAATTTACTCTTCCATCTGTATAAAAAAGGGATACACACAAGGTGACCCAGAGTTTAGTGGTCCCGTAAAATAGCAAGATTTATATGTTGGCTGAGATATTGGGATCATTTATATGGCTGACTTTATAGAATAAGCTGCAGCAATAATAATGGTAATAAAGGAGATGATAAAGCATAAATAACTAAAATACCAGAGTAACCAGAAACCCCACAGTGACCGACAATCCAACAGTTTCCACATAAAACCTTTTATCTTTGTGCCTAACGTGTAGGTAAAAAGGAGAAATTTGTGTTTCTTGTTGGAGGTACCAACTAATAATTTACATCCATAGTCCATTTATTCCCATTTCCTTTAGTAATAGTATCTCTCAGGCTTTGACTTGGCACATTGCTGACCAGTAAAGACTAAATTCCTGAAGCTCTCTTGTGATTAGATAGGGCCATGTGACTAAGTTCTGGGCAATGAGGTGTGAGCAGATGTGATATATGCAACTTCCACAGAATGCCCTGTAGGCGAGGACGCACGGTTACACTGCTTGCCTATCTTCCTGCTTGCTGGATGCAGATGTGATGATGAGAGTGAATTGCCCACCACAGAAGCAAAGAGGAAGAATATGTGTTGAGGATGATGGAGACCCCCTTCTGGACCTTGATCTCCCATTCCTAGACTGTTGCATGCTCTCTTGCTGAGCCTATGAGTTTTGTATTCTCTGTTATAATAGCTTGTTTTTGCCACAATTAATGTAGAATTCTAACACTTCTCGCTGATACTTTGAGAGAAGGCTGTCAATGAGCAATAAAATCCCCTCAACAAAGGTAGCTGGGAGGAGAAGGATCTTCAGGTTAGTATATTATTCTTTCTAAATGGTGGTATGAAAAAAGTGTGACAGAAGAAAAGGTAAGGAGCCATTAATTCTGTGTAAAACATTGGGGAAAGCTTCACAGAAAAAGTGACATTTGCACTGAGGTTTGAGTGATAATTTCAGCTGTAGAAAATCTGAACAAAGATACGGAAGGGTGTGGCTAAAGTATAGTTTCTGGTGAGATTGTAAAAGTAATTTTAAGAGGCCATATTTGTAAGATCACTGTACACTTTGTTAAGGTATTTTGGGGATTTACTTTATAAGCAATGAAGAAGTGCCAAACAATTTAAATTATGGAATTGAGAAGATCAATCTCTGTTTAGAAAAGACACTGTCAGCATCGAAGGAGAAAAATTGGAATGGAAGTAAAGTGGAGGCAGTGGACCATGGTTTCCAAACTCCTGTCATTCCTCTAATTTTTGTCAAGGGTTCTATCATGCATCTACTTTATGCTAAGTATATTTCAAAATTTGGACCCAGTGTGTTATATATTTTTTAACACAATAAAAGTGCATATCTTATTTTTAATTTTCATTATTACTTAAAATTTATTTTTAATTGTACATATTTGTGGGGTATAGTGTGTTGTCTCAATATATGCATATATTGTACAATGATTCATTTAGTATAGATAGCATATTCATCATCTAAACATTTATATATATTTTTGTGGTGATTACATTCATAAGCTTCTTTTCTAGCTATTTAGCCATATACGATACAAATATTATTAGCTATAGTCAGCCTAGAGCACCAGAACGTATTCTTCCTATCTACCTGTAACATTGTACCCACTAATCCACCTCTTCCCCCGACTGCCCGCTTTCCCTCCCAGCCTCTGGTAACCATTATTCTACTCTCTTCTTCTTATATGTCTTACTTTTAAAAAGTTTATATATGTACCTCTTTAAACGATCCTGTGTACCTCTGTGGTACATACCATACTCAGGACAAATAATTAGCTGGTTCACACTGGGATGACTTTCCAGTTGCTGAGATATTGAAATACTGCCCTACCAGTTAAACAACTGCTGCCCTGAGCTCCTGAGTGTACCCCACCCCCACAGCTCTGGTCACCTGGTGCACCTTTAGGAACCCAGGATCTCCTCTTGATTTAGCAACCAAGTGTCTCCAGTGCCTGACCAGTTGTACAGCTGGCTTCTGTTCTGGTTGGTTGGGCTTAGTCAAAATTAATTTTTGAATATTTTGAATATCAGCTCTGGAAGTATATACAGATCACAGATTATTTTGGCTATAGAAGCAGCAGAAAGAAAGGAGAAGAGGAAACAAATTTGAGACATATTTTGAACATAAAATGTAAATGACTTTGTAACTGATTTAAATGTTAGGGTGAAGAAGGGAAAGAGTTAAAAATTCTGGGATTTTAGTTTGTGTAAATAGATGGTGATACGATAAACTAGAAAGGACATACAGGGTGTACGTACTTGGAGAGGGGAGGTAAGTTTGATTTTAGACATTCTGAGATCGAGATGCCATTACAACTTCTACGTAGAGATTATTCAGAACTGGCTGGATATAGTGTTGTGCTGGTAAATGTTTAACCATTGACTCTCAAACAATATGAAGAAAGCTCTCTTTTTTTCTTTTTTGTAGGATTTGCTGATTTCCATGATGAAAATACTCCCACTGTGTCCAAGTGTAAGTTACCAATGTGATTGATGTAGCTTATTTACATCATTAATGCAGAGTTAGGAAGACATGGGCCCAGTCTAGTCTCACAAGCTCACTCTAGCACATCACTGGGTGGACACAGAGGTTTGGATCTTAGCATGAAGTCTGAAGATGGTATAGGTATAGATTTGGCAGTCAACAAACTCTGTATATTTTAAAATCTTTAAACTGTGTTGAGTTTTGCTTTTTGCCCAAGCATTTGGTAAATTTAAAAAAATATTCTGGTTTGCTCTTAAAAAGAATGCATATTCTGCACATGTTGTATACAGTGTTTTATATGTATACATTAGATCAGGTTTGTCAATTCTATTATTCAAGTTTACTATATTCCTACTGAATTATTTGCTTGTTTTATTAGTCACCGAGAGAGGTTTATTAAAACTTCCTACTATTATTATGGGTTTGTTTTAGTTTTATATATATTGGAAGCCATGTTATTAAGTAAATTGAAAATGGAATTTCTTTCTGTTGAACTGAAATTTTGATTATTGCGAAATGCCCCTTTTTATCTCTAGAAAAGCTTTTTGTCTAAAAGTCCTATATCTGATATGAACCTTGTTACATCATATTTCTCTTATTTGGTATATTTTTGCCCTTTCCATATCCTTAAGTTTTAGATATTTCTTTTATAAACAGAATATGTTCTTTTTAAAAAAATTAAACCTGATAATTTTTGTCTTTTAATTAGAGCATTTATTTCATTTGCATTTACATAAGCTGGGATCCAATCAAGAAACAGAAACTACACAGTAAATTGAACAGTGAAGACTTAATATCAAACATTATAAACTATTTATATGGGATTAGCTACTCAGTGGGAATAAAAGAGAATACCGTAGGTTGAAGGAGAGAATCCAAGGGAGGACACATCTGGTAGACTCTCATTTCCTCTATCCTTTGCCCCACCCAAGACTAGAATTTAGACCTTGTTGAAGAGCGTGTAGCTGCAGACCACTGGCTAGCAGTAAAAGTCTCTTGGTTGCCCTGGGCCAAAGTTGGTCCACAGTTGGTTAGTGGGCAGGGAACCATAGGCTGGGACTTGTAAGAAGAAAAATAGTTAGCAAATACAAATAAACTCATTCATCTCACAAGCAAAGGGAAATTTGCAAAACTACTATAGCCTTCATTTCTATAATTGCTCATGAGGTTGTAGTTGGCATCTCTGGCCTTCTCTTTCCACTACCTATTACATATTTCCTTTCGTCTCAGCCAGAACCCCAGCTGGTTAGGGTTCTTTCCCTGGCAGAATGAACAAAACCTTCATTTCCAAAGATTCTGAATTCTCAATTGTTCTTCCTGTTTTGGTTGCTGTAGTTTTCCATTAACTTTTACTATTGGGCATAGAAGTATCTGAGGTTCCCCGAAAACCCCTGGTTTAAGGCAAATTCCTCCTCCTTGTCTTTGTTGCATAGAAAAAACAACCTGATTTCTCCTTGGAAATTGGAATCAGTCACTCTAGGAGTATATTTATCTTCCTGCCTGTTGGGCCAGTGGCACAAAGAGCCCCAATGGCAAGGTGGCAGTCTCACCTTACAATTCATTTTGTGACTCCAATAGATGATAGTTGTGGTAGAAACATTACTGCCAGGGAAGGCAGTGGTATGAATCTCTTCTCCCTTTATGCTGGAACCAGTCTAATATAATCAATCTGCTATCAGGTTGTTGGCTGATTTCCCCAGGCAATGCTGTCATACTGGGGACTTAGTGTTGGTCTCTGCTTTTGGCAGATTAGGCACTTAACAGTAGCATTAGCCAGGTCAGCTTTTGTAAAGGTGAGTCCATTTTATTGAGCTCAGACATAACTTCTATCCCTGCCACCATGGCCACTTTGGTCATGGGCCCATTGAGAAAATGCTGTGTCTTGGGAAAGAAGCTGACTGACATCCACAGAACACACCATTTTGTCCACCTGATTAAGAGCCTGCTTGGCAGTGGAAACTCATAGATGGGCATTCACATGGGGCACAGATATCTTCACAGTCTGTGTCTATTCTAAGGATTCCATCCACACAGCTCTTTCCCAGAATTCTTTGGCACCAATTTTTCCAATTCCATTCCTTTTTAGTCTCTGGCCAGAAAAACTATCATTAATTTCCCATGAATTAATGAGTACATATCTGTATTCCTGGCCATCTTTCACTCCAGAAAAAGTGGAAAATAAAGTTCTGCCCAACGAAAGGATTTCCTTTGCCACTGCCCTTCAGTGTCACCACTGAGTGGAACGATACCATTGCAGCTGTCCACGTTTTGGTGGTACATGAATATTATAAAGACACGTTTGTAAATCAGGCTCAGGCATTTTCTTCTTTGTTCACTTGGTCATGAGGAACTCTCTATGGAGGCCATAGGAATAAATTGAGGGAAAAGAGGCAAGAAAGGGACAAACCTGGAAGAGGGGCCCTCCCTAAAAATGAGGTTCAGTTTTGTCTAATATACTTTTTGTCCCACTCTTAATTGTAATTATTATATTTTTAAGTTTTATAATTTCTGTATGATTGTTTTTCAAAGTAGTTTCAATTTTTAGAGTTTCCTTTTCTCTACTGAGTTCTTGTTTTTATCTTCTCTTTATCTTCGTGATCATTATAAGTATGGTTATGTTTAAAGCCTATGCCTGATAATTTCCAATAGCTGGAGCATTTGTGGATCTTCTTCTACTGGCTAATATTTCTGTTGGGTCTTATTGATGTTGGGTTTCCTCATATGTATGATTATCTTGGACTATGTGCTTGGCATTATATTTAAAGAACAGTTTACAGAAATGATTTGAGGCCTACTACAATGTGATCTTACTTCATTGAGAATTTACCTTTTCTTCTTTCAGTGCCTAACTTTGAGCCTGGAACTTAACCCAGTTTCAGAGATTTAGATATTTTAGACCACTCAACTGATTCATAGATGGCATGCAGACCATGCAAGAAGTGGCTTATTTATGTTTCATCTTTATTTCTAGAATGCAACCATTCAGTCCAAACCAAAAGCACATGGGAGTTATCAGATTCTCCCCAGCAAATCCTGGGCTCTAACTTTAGTCCCTCTGTCACTTGAGGCAATCCAAAGCTTTGCTCATGCTCTAAGTTTCAATCACAGTCACCTCTTCCAGATCTACTGTGCTGGGTATTCTGTGTTTGCCCTTCCAGACCCACTTCCTGCCCCTTTCCCCCTATTTTGTGTTTTGAAAAACTGGTCCCCTACAGGCAAGTATCAGTGGGCTTACTTTTCCTCTGGATGCTGGTTGGGTTTGGCCAATGGGAGGAGCCATCAGGAGACAGGAGAACAGACGGAGTATGAGGTCAGGGTATTTATTCTGTCATCCCCCTTCCTGCTGACCCCTAAATTAGCAGTGGCTACTTGCTACTAACGCCCCACACTCCTGCCAGGCAGCTCTTCCTACAACTCTCTCTAGGTTCTGTATCTACTTCCTTTACTTACCTCTTTCCTCTGCTTTCCCTGGGGCTGAAAACTGCAACCCAACAATCTGCTGTTGCTAGTCCTGAGGTATTTCCTCATGTCTCACCGGTTTCCCCTAATTCTACCCACACCATTATAAATTGTACCTTTGTTAGTTGCTCCTCAGTCATGCCACCTGAACTTGCCACATGTTTCTCGCTGGGTCTCTCACTGTCATAAGCCCCAAGTGCTCAGCTCCTCTGCCTGGATTCCCATTTTCTCACGGTAATACATACTTAATTTGTTAATGTGCCAATACTTTCAAGCTGAACTTTTATAGATTTATTTTCCAGTTTTTCTAAGTACCTTATCAGGGGGATAACTAATATGCATTAATTACTATATCATTATTAGAAGAAAAATTTCCCTCATTCTTGCCTTTCTTTAAATTTCATCATATACGATTTTGTCTATAAACAATCAATGCTTAATTTTGTATATTTTGCATATATGAATAGAACTGTATTGCATATAGACTTCTGCGATGTGCTTTTCTTATTCAATGTTGTTTTGAGGTTTTTTCTTTTTTATTTGCATAACTGTAGTTCATTAATTGCACTGCTTGACTGTTCTAAAATATACCTATATATCCTGTTGTTGATCATTCTTCATCTTCATTTTTCCTGATTTCTTAGTTTCAATGCTCATGTTGGCTCTATATTTTATCTTCTATCCTCTGCTTAGCTTTCTTGTTTGACATATTTGATACCTGGTATGGAATAGTCTTCAGGGCTGTGCCTTTGATGCCTCTTCAGGACTTGATATAGTTGTCTCATGCATTACTTGGGTAAGATGTTCCTTCCAATCCATTCTTCATCTCCCTGCACCTTTCCCAAATACCCTTTATTCCAATTCTTTTTCTTTCATGTATTTAAGTCAATACCCACTTTATCCCTATCTTGATAGCCAAAAACTTATTTCACCAAGAGAAGACTTAAAGATACAATGTAATTGTTTCTTCCTTTTGTTTAGAGGAACTACTATGTTTTTAATTTATAAAATGTATTATATTATAAAATAAAAAGAACATGATGATTTAGAACTAAGTGACCTTGATATTTGAAACTTCACATATATAAAACAGGTGAAAAGAGATTGATGATACTTTTATAAAAGGATTTATAAGTTTAAATTAACAAGCTTTTTTTAGTGCATTTAATATATAACTTGATTTATAAAAATCCAACTTACACTGCCGGTCAGAAGTAAATTTATTAAGTAAAGCAAAGTGCATCTAAAATTATCTTTGGAAATACAGTCACTTTTTTCATAGCTTGCCTTTTATTTATGTTACCTCCCCCCAGGAGAACAATGACATAAATTGTTATGACTTTCAGATTGCTAACATCTTTTACTGAGAAGCAAAGACATACCAAGCTAAGAGGACTCAGAAGAAGCACAATGAAAACATAACTTTAAATAATTTCTAAAAATGGCAGGTGTTAAATCTTAGGAAAGGATTATGGTGTGTGGGTGTTCAGAGCTTCAAACTCTTGAATGGAAAGATCTACAACAGCCTGACTGTTCCTGTGTTGGTCCTGAGGTTTTCCTCTTCATATCTCACATTCAGATGGCACAAGGACTATATCATAAACCATAAATAGCACAGCATCCCCTTTAAGCTTGATTGTCAGCTATGAATTGTTTGTGAATCAATGACATAAAACTGATAAAATATTAGATTTAAAAATGAATATGTATTCAATCTGAACTTTTTAAAGTAAAATATAAAATAATATCTAATAATTATAAAAATTTCAATTCATTTAATTTCTTGTCATAATTCAGTGAATTCTCATATTATAGATAAATTTGTAAAACTGAATGCAAGCATATCCTTGAAACAGAAGTTATATAATAATAATAAAAAAATTTAATTCCAAGTTGTTTTAAGGTATACTGGAAATCGAGATGGGGTGGAGAGGGAAGTTAAAGTAGGCTAAAATTCCTAGTTTAAAATTCCTAGTTTTTATAGTGGGTAGCAAAAGATGCTATTTCATTCTTGGTGGTGTTAATCTTGGAGCATTGACTAAAGAAAGTTTGGGATTAGCTTAATGGTAAAAGTCTGTAAGCAAAAAAATAAACAAAATTTGTAACTTTCAAATGATTGGAGTAAAAAATTCTGTAGAAACAAAAAAATAGCAAGGAAGCATAGAAAATGAAAGCATAAATGAAGATATCATAAGATGAAATATTTCAATTACAACAATAATAATAATGCATTAAAATCTTATTGAATGGCAAAGATACTCAGGCTCACTAGACCAAAGAGCTATGTATTAAAAAAAAAAAACCCTATTTTTTCTTATTTTTTAGCCTGATTTCAAGACAGAGAAAGATTTTCTATTCATAAAATATTGGAAAAATTAATTTAAAAAGATCAACATATTTGGTTATTTATATGAAATTATTTTATATTTCACATTTTATAACAACCAAAATACAAGGCAAATTGAAAACTGAAATATCTGTTAACAAATATGACTGTTACAATTCCTAATATTTAAAGTTCTTACAAATCAAGGTTAAAAAACAAAGATCCTAAAAAATAGGCAAAAAGACATGACTGGAATACTAGTGGCAGATAATAATAATTGAAAAATATTCAATTCACTAATAATTGTGGCACTGCATATGTAAATAAGTTATAAATTTTCATTTATCAAATTGGCAAAGATTAAAAGATGGTGCTATTAATGCTGACAAGGGTGCAGAGACTGATACTGTTGTATGCTGACTCGAGCACTAATTGGCACTTGATTTTTGAAACGCAGTTTGTTCACATATATCAAGAAGAGTAAAATTTTTTTATTATTTACTCAGTAATTTCACTTTTAGGAGTCTTTTACAAAGAAATAAGCAGAGATGCAGACAAAGGTCTATATATAAGGACTTCATTTTAGCACAAATTATTGTGGTAAAAATTGGAAACAGCCTTAATTTAAAAATTAGGAGAATATTGTATATGGATTCTAGAATATCATTGACGGCCTATAATTAAGTCATTAAAACTATGTTCCCCAATAATATTTCCCTGAAGTGAAAAAACAGGAGACTGACCCACCTTTCTTCAGAATTTCCTCCAGTGTCTTTGGATATTTGTTTTTCCTTTTTTCTTTTATACCTTTTCCAAAGTTTCTTCAATGATTATATATTACTTTCACAATTACCAAAATTTTTATAGCATTAAAGTGAAGTGGCTTCTGAGAGTACCCTTGTTTCTGTGTATTCAAGTGATAAGCCCAGAAAGTTAGTAGAAATGTGGACATTATCATCATGCACAATCTTCCCATTCAACATTGTCCCATTGAGAATGTTGACTAGGTAATTGTATGGCCAGTTCTTCTGCTGTTGTGCTCACTGAGGTCTGGAGGAGTAACTGAGGCAGTGACATAAGCAGGAACTGGTCCGATTCTTTTCAATCTCATTTTATAACATTTCCTCTTCCCACTCTTGTAGATATCAAAGTATTGAGATGCTATGCTAAGCTGGTTAGTTAAGGCTGATTCTGTCTGCCGTTGTTCCAGAATCAGAACTGTGGGTTATGAGTCTTTAGGGTATTTTTGAGGCTATAAATAAATAACAAACTTGAATTATTTTGATGATATAGGTCAGAGGAGTCATCAGGGTTAAAAAGGCAGAGCCTCTAGGGTAGGGAGAGCAGCTCCAGCATGTTGTCCTGTTTCATTCAGACCATTCGTCTTTCGAGAGAGTTGAGATACCTTGCAAGATTATTCAGAAAGGGAAGCATTATGAAAAATATATCAAACATCAGGTAGATTGCATTTGGTTGAAATAAAGATAAGGCTTTCTTTAAACATATTTTTTTTCTACAACATCATTTTCTGTTTATTTGAGGCTAAATGATCAGTTTGAAAGATTATTTCCCAAATTTTAATTATTTGATTTTATTTTGGCAAAATCAACCTTCAATGAGTAGGCAATATGGATGAAATCAAAACACTTTTTTTCTTTTTCTTCCCTTCCTTCATTCCTCCGTCCCTGTATTTACTCCTTCTTCTTTTCTGTTTTGATTTTGGCTTTGAGAAGTGCTATCCCGCTGCTTGGCAAAATTATACTCATTCTCCAAGGCAAGAAGCTTTGCTGCTTTCTTGCCTCCCACACCCCTGGGAAAAATAAGAGCTGTTTCTTCTGTGCTCCTTCAGGATTTTGGAAATGGTGCGGTACCTGCCTTGCATTGTGTCAAAGCCGAGTTGGGTCCTTTCTACTAGACCATGAGCAGGGACTCTATTTGACTCAGTGTTATATTCCCAGAGCTTAATCCAATGACTGGCACAAAGCTGGTCCTTTATAAATGGTGAAGGAGTTCTATTTTTCTGGTGATGTAGTGTTTTTCAAAAAATTAGTCCCTCTCTATTATTTCACTTGGGGAAAAACTTTTGAGAAATTGATGAAGAAAAATATCCAAGAGCTTTGCATTTCTATTCCCTCTGGATATTTAAATATGAGCTAGAAATAGCTGATGTTCCTCATAGAAAGAAACCAACAATAATTAAGTTGAATTAAACACATATTAAGGTTTAAAACTATATGGGTGGGTGTTTCTTTGTTAGATTACTCCCACTTTTACCAATATGGTTTCAAAAATAATATGAGCTCTTTAGTGAACCTTAAAATATGGTTGAGCTTCTGATAATAGAATTTCTCTTCTTGCAGAAAATATTTTTTCCTTACTGGGGCATCACATTTCCTGTAGGGAGAGTAAAGGGCATCAGTACTGTTATATCTTCCCTCCATGAATACAAACATATTCTGACAGGTACTCATTACCAGCCCTTAGACGACATGCATTGTTGGGAAATTATATACATATCATTGCCTATGATTTTAAAAAGCTTTGTATTTGCATATTTCCATAAAGTACTATAACATGAAATTAACTAAATAGAAAAGGCATTTGGAAAAATCTACATATATTATTTATATATATCTTTGTGGTAGGGCCAGATTATGAAGGAAAGAGGTAGAAATTAGTGACTCAGCCTACAAAATTCATCTCAGGCAGCCCACTGACAGCCTGCCAATTGGTTAGCAAGACATTGAAAGAATCTGCTGTAGGTAAAAGAGAGCTAAAGAAACTGCAGTAAGCCTAAGAATACAGTAAAAGGCACTGTGGCCCATTCTCTCCCAACAAGCTGCTGAATGGAGAATGCTGTTTTGACAGAGAAGATAAGCACTGCCTAAGAGGTAATTCCTTGAAGAGTGAGGTTATTTCATCCTTCTGTCTCTGGTGTTGAAAAACAGACCCCTTATTTGATTAGGTATGTTTTAGTGCTGCATAACAATCATATTCTATTACCATAGGATTCGAAGAACAGAAACAGGGCCTAGAGGGAGACAATGTTAGTAGTCTTCAGACGTCAGGGTAGAGGTCAGATCCCTTCTATAGTAACAATGAAGAAAAGATCAATTGTAGAAGTTGCAGGGTCAATGAAGTGGCTTGAAGTCAGTTATTACTTACATAGGAGAGGGTGATACAGAAAGGAAGGGACCCTGAGTGAGAGCAAATCTTCTATATGCAGAGGAATGATAATCTAATCAGATAATTCTAAAGATAGTGAAAGACTTTTATCTACAAAATCACTGAGGCAAATGATTTTTCATTCCTTCTGAATTTCCAGATAATTCATTTGCCACCTTGTAGTATATGTGCATGTAATGTTTCCTTCTTTGTATAATGTTTATCATAACTAGAACAAGATAATAATTTCTGTGGTTAGATGCTTACTGTGTCCTTAGAAAACTGAACTAAATTGGTTAAGGAACTAGCAGACTATTTATTCCAAGTTTCCTGGTTGCCATAATTTTGTATGCTTCAAGAGCATATTACTCACCTTAAAAAGTCTAGAAACTTGGTGGCCAATTTTTCCTGAGCTGATTTGATCCAAGGGATTTTTATAATGTTACTCTCAATTAAATGACCATTTATTCAAATTATTAAACAAACATTTGTAAAGTTTACTGGTTTAGGTGCTGGGATATATAGCAATGGATACAGCAGACAAAATCTCTGTCTTTGTATATCTCATCTTAATTCACTCATTGGTATGCTATCTATGGAAACAATAAAACATAATAGAAATTACTCAAAATCTTGAGTTAGAGTACTTGTGAACTGTTCTATAAAATGGATTTTTTTGTTTTGTTTTGTGGTTTTGGATAGTAGGTCAGTATAGAACATTGGTCAATAGCAAGAGCTCAGGATTCAGATGGCCAGCATTCAAATCCCAGTTCGCTTTTTCCTAGCTGTGTAATTTTGTGCAAGTTACTTGACTTTTCTCTTCCTAAGTTCCTAATGGTAAATAGAGATGATAGGTTTGGCTGTGTGGTAGGGGTATGTGAGGGCTTAAAACAGGGCTCAATAAATGTTAGTTATTATGATGACTAATCTGCCCACATATGGAGTTGTAAGGATCAAATGAGATTGAATGTAAATCTCCACAGAAACAGCAAAGCACTTGACATATGTTATCATGTTACTCATTCATTTATTAATTTAATAAGTGCCAGGCACTGTGCTAAGCATTAGGGAAAAAAAATGAATGCAAGGTGGTGCTTGCACCCAACTAGCACTCATTCTAATGGAGGATAAAAGGCACATCATCAACATTTCTTTTTATACAGCGCTGTGGATTGAATGTCCCCCTAAAACTCATTGAACCTTGATCCCCATTGTAATACTGTAAAAGGGTGGGAAATCCGGCTATGGAATCTGAAAGGTGGGGCTTTTAAGAAGTCATTGGATTGTGAGGCCCATGTTCTCATGAATATGTTAATCAATTCATGGAATAATGGGTTAATGGTTTAGTGGCCTGTCATAGGAGGAGCACTGGTGGCTTTATAAGGAGTGCAAATGAGCATGTTAGGGAGCTCTTGCTCATGCCATTCTTACCATGTGACATTACGTGTAGCTGTGGGACCCTGTAGAGAGTTCCCATACAGAACAAGGCTCTCATTTATGCACCACCTGGACTGTGGACTTCCCAGTCTCCAAAACTATAAGAAATAAATTTTATTTCTTTATAAATTACTCAGCTTAAAGTATTCTGTTATCAGTGACAGAAAATGATACATAAAATATTATGGTTCAAGAAATGTTTTTTAATGTTACTGTTCAAAGAACAGGGTGAGAAATTTTTGAATTACATGAGTTAAATAGATATTTAGAACTTTACAGCTTAGTAAAGGAGCTGTAGGACATCTGTAGAAATGATGTGAGAAAAACCATATGCAGACAAAGTGCTAGTGGCATTCAGGTAGATGCTTTTTGCAGCTAAGGGGACCAATTATTACAAAAGGAACGTTTAAATTCAGTACTGAAAGCTATATAGTATTTTAAAATTTATTTTTTATTTAATTTTTCTTGCAATTATATTTGAGAGAGAGAGAGACTTAAAAAGCTGTTTGGACACTTTTTTTTTTTTAAGTTTTATTTTGTCGATATACATTGTGGCTGATTATTGCTCCCCATCACCAAAACCTCCCTCCCTTCTCCCTCCCCCCCTCCCCCCCAACAATGTCCTTTCTGTTTGCTTGTCGTATCAACTTCAAGTAGTTGTGGTTGTTATATCTTCTTCCCGCCCCCCAGTTTGTGTGTGTGTGTGTGTGTGTGTGTGTGTGTGTGTGTGTGTGAATTTATATATTAATTTTTAGCTCCCACCAATAAGTGAGAACATGTGGTATTTCTCTTTCTGTGCCTGACTTGTTTCACTTAATATAATTCTCTCAAGGTCCATCCATGTTGTTGCAAATGGCAGTATTTCATTCGTTTTTATAGCTGAGTAGTATTCCATTGTGTAGATGTACCACATTTTCCGTATCCACTCATCTGATGATGGACATTTGGACTGGTTCCAACTCTTGGCTATTGTAAAGAGTGCTGTGATGAACATTGGGGAACAGGTATACCTTCGACTTGATGATTTCTATGGAGGTTCCTCAAACAATTGCAGATAGATCTACCATACGACCCAGCTATCCCACTGTTGGGAATATACCCAGAGGAATGTTTGGACACTTTGGATGCATGACTACAGTTTGTTGCCCGATGAGTTTCACTATGGGACGATTGAGTGGGGAACGGCTAGTTTACCAGTGAAAAGCTTCAGGGCCTTTCTATTGTGCCAGTTAGTTTTGTCAGGAAGAAGTCCTCCAGTCTCTTGCCTGGGGTGTGAAAGCCTGGCTTCTAGTGTTCTGGAGGCTTAGTGGGCAGAAGTGGCTGGGACCACTCATGAGAAAATCTTCTCTACCCCCCTGTTTCCAGTCCCCTGCCTTCTCTCTGCTCTCTCCCATGTTTGGTTTCAGGCTTTTGCATCTCTCTGGCTCAATATTTCTGGAGAGTAACAATGGGAGGCAGAATTCTACAGATGTTCCCTCCAGATTCCCATCCTTTGGTTATTCTACTAACAGTAATCTTAGGTAACACTGTGAGGGGGCTTTGCAGATGGAATTAGGATACTGATCAGCTGACTTTGAGTAGGGAGATTATTCTGGATTTTCTGGGTGGGCATAATGTAATCAGGTGAGCCCGTGAGAACAGAAGAGGAATGCATGATAGGAAGGCAGAATAGGACACAGAAGAGATGTGGCAGGAGGGAAGTGAGAGAGATTTGAAGTGTGAGAAGTACTTGATGCTGTTGCTGGTAGGAAGATAAAGGGGGTCATGTTAAGGGTGGCTTCCAGGTGACAGCCAGTAAGGAAATGGAGACCTCAGTCCTACAACTGCAAGGAACTGAATTCTGCCAACAACCTTGGCAGTGTGAGCTTAGAAGTGAAGTTTTCCCAGAGCCTCTGGATAAGAGTCTATCTGGTCAGCACTTTGATTTCAACCTTGTGAAACCCAGAGCAGAGACAGCAGTTGAGCAAAACTGGAGTTAATAACCAATAGAACTCTGAAGCCATAAATAGGTGTTTTATTTTATTTTTATTTTTTTGATAATTTGGAAGGGCCTTATCTGTTTATTAAATGCTCCACAGGTCTTTTGCTTGCAAACAATGCTTTGGTTCTGAACATGCATGTGATCTGGAGCCTTTGTTCATGTTGTTTTCTTGTCTCCTTCCTTATTCCCAGCACACATCCCACGGTTGATGAAGTCTGCCAAATTCACCTCATAAATATGATCTTTGCTCTTTCAGTCTCTCTTCTTGCTGCCTGTTTCAGTCTCTCTCCATGTCCACATTGGACCATAAGCGTCTGGAATGCCCTTCCTGCCTGTGCCTTTCCCAGTTCCCATACTCTATCCTTCACCCCCTGCCAGCTAACTTCTTAAATAGCAGAACTGACTGTACCCCTTCCTGACTTAAAAACTTCTGCTGGCTTGTTGTTGCCTATAGGATGAAATCCAAATCCTGAACTTGGCATGGAGGGTCCAATCTGCCATGTTCAGTCCTACCTGCCATCAGTGTAGCTTCTGCCACTGTGAACTTGCCCTTAGTACTGTGTAATGTGAACAAAATACCGTGATAGCAATTAATTCTTCCAGATTAGAGTTAAGAAAGGTTTTAGAGAAGCAACATTATAACCTAAGACTTGAAAATTGAGGATTGCATGAGATTAAAAATGGGAAGAGCATTCATTCATTCATTCATTCATTTATTCATTTGTCCATTTACAAACTTGCATTGAGCTTCTACACTGTGCTAGTCACAGCATTAGATGCTGAGATATGTAAATGAATGAGTGAGATATTGTGGCCACCCACAAAAGACACAGTCTACTGAGAGACAGTTAAATAACCGACTTATGACAGAGCCTGGTGTCACACTCTACCAGAGTTGTGAACAAAGCACTAGGCACTAGGCACATAAATAGGTGTGTTAGCCTGCTACATTTGTGATAGTTTATTATGGCAGCAAGAGAGAACACAGTAACAAACTGCTCGTGTCCTATTGGCCTGGGAAGGGGTGTAGTTGCCTGCTAAGTGGATGGTGGAGGGGTTGTGGTTGGGGGGTAGAAATCTAAAATTTATAGATTTAGAAGTAAAGGGGTGGTGGGGAAGAAGACAGAATAACCACAAAAATTCCTTGAACTATTTAAGTCAAGTGAACAGATATGATGTTGGGGTGGTGGTGGAGAGGAACGGGTAAAGGGGCATGAAAATCAACTACAATGTATTTTGAGAAGTAAAATTAAAAAAATAAAATTTATAGATTTAGTCTGTATAGATTTTATCTCATTATACAGACTTTCAACTCATCCCCTAGGCTTCAGTCCCACCTCTCACCCAGTCTTCAGAGGTATCCAGTGTCTCCAATTCCCGAACCTTTCTGGGGTTCTGCAGAGCAAATTGGCTTATTTGTAGTTGACCTGCCCTCTGCAGGTACTTACATTTCAGCATTTCTTTCTTTTGAATATTAATTGCCACTCACGTCTCATTCTCACCTGCTGTAGACTGAATGCTTGTGCCCTGCCTTCCCCCAATTCATGTGTTGAAATCTAATCCTCAGTGTGATAATATTTGGAGGTGAGGTTTTTTTGGGGGGGGGTGATTAGGTCATGGAAGCCCCCATGAACAAAATTAGTGTCCTTATAAAAGTCACCGCAGGGAGCTCCCTTCTCCTCCTGCCATGTAAGGATACAGAATGAAGACAGCCTTCTATGAATCAGCAAGACGCCAAATCTGCTGCCACCTTGATCTTGTACTCTTTCCCCTCTCCAGAACTGTGAGAAATAAATTTCTCTTGTTTATGAGTCACCCAGCCTATTACATTTTTGTTATAGCAGCCCAAACAGACTAACATACCACCTTTCGAATTTTGTTGACTTATCTGTTACCACTTTCTTTCCAGTTCTCCCTGTTCTCGAGAGTATATTCCTTTAAAACATTTATATATTGTCATCTCAGTGAGATTTTGGAAGATGGGATGATGGTGGAAGTAATTTTAATATAGAATTATAATAGTCTTTAAATAGAATTATGATCAGAATGCTAATCATTAACACATTTGAAGATGTGACTGCCAGGGGAGAAGAATGTTCTCATTGGCTCGTCAATGTATTCTCTAATAATCAACAGGAAACACAGATATAAATTTGGAAAGTAAAATTAGAAACATATGATGAGAGAAAACAGAATAGGATGGTTTTAAGGATTGTTTTCACTGAGGTATGGGAGCCTGGTGAATTATAGTGTCCCATTAACTAAGAAAACTTTTAAAGTATTGGCATATGTTCTTTATTAGCCAGATAGAGAAACTTCTTCCCAAGTTGTGTTTTTGGGAGAATTAACAGTGTCTTTATTCAACACTACTCTTTGTAGATTCCAGGAGTGTTGCTCCTTTTTATGTGTAATGGCTGCACCATCATCTACCATTTCAACAGACCTCATGACATGTTATAATTCATTTTACGTTGTTTATCTCTTTAGTTGGTATAAAAGAAGTACTTAATTCCATTGTATGGAATGTGCTAATCACATTATATGATGGTTACAGTAGAGAAGGTTTCCTGTAGCATCTCATTTTGTTCTCGTTGGGGGTAGGGTTGAGCTTTGTCAACATTATCACAGAGGTATGTTGATTTGGCCAGGAAAGGCTAGGTTATGCAGGTAACAGACACACAAATCTTTCTGGCTTATAACAACAATATCCATCATGAACAATGTCCATCATGATTCTGCTACATATGACTTTTGCTCTGGGACCCAGGCTGATGGATCATTCTGTACCGGGAGCACTGCCTACTGTTTTGGCAGAAAGAGCAGAGTACATAGGGAAACTCATACTGTCTCATTGACTCCAGTGGAAGAGTCACAGTTCTAATGGCCTCATCTAAATTCGCTAGAGTAAGAATCTTCATGTAGGGAAAGGCAGCCAGTATTGGTGAGTCTGTCACGGATGCCCATTTAAAGTAGCCTCACGCACTTATGTCTGCTGAATCAGTTTGATATTGTCCAAGATCTTAGGACTCAAGTGCTATGTTTTGATTACACTTTTTAGTCAATAAAAAGATTATTCAGTACATTATAGTGGACCAGTGCTATGTCTTTTCCAGGACTGAGATGATGGAGTTCCCTTCAGACAAATTTTGACAGAGAGGGAGGAACACAGTTTCAGCAAAAGAATGAATGTGAATTTCTATGGACCTAACTAATGAGAACGTTGTTTGATCTTTCTTCCTAATGATATTGAAAATAATGCATTCACCAGATCAGTTGGCACATACCAGGGCCAAAGGCCATGTCGGTCTTTTCTAGTGAAGATGTCACATCTGGCACAACTGCTGCAATTAGGGCTCTCACTTGGTTAAATTTTTGGTAGTCCCTGGCCTTCTGCTGTGATTTCTTGGGTTTATGCAGGGGTTACCATATGTATCCTTTAAAACTTTGAAGGTGGTGCTAGTCTCTGATATTCCACCTGGCATTTGGTATTGCTTCTGATTTGCTAGCTTGGCTAAGGAAAGGTTTGGCCATTCCTATCTTGATGAACCTTATTGCACAGATCGAGGAACTATTGGGAGAATTGTACAGAGGCTATGTGTATTCATTGAGTTATGCACTCAAGGACTGGAGAAATGATAATAGGGTGGATCTTTAAAAGGATTGGACCTATTGTAATGTGGACATGACCATTTATATCCTGCCTTTGTTATGTCCCTTTAATAGATGGGTCATCATGATATTTTAGTTCTGTTGGTGTCAATCATCACTCAGATCCTGTATCCAGCAGTCTTCAAATGAACTGGGTATTTTCCTTTCCTCCAGCTTTGTTCATCTAGTTAGTGGATGTAGATTGTTTGGGGAAGTATTTTGGGAATCCTACTCA
Source organism: Cynocephalus volans (assembly GCF_027409185.1). Taxonomy (NCBI): domain Eukaryota; kingdom Metazoa; phylum Chordata; class Mammalia; order Dermoptera; family Cynocephalidae; genus Cynocephalus; species Cynocephalus volans. The sequence continues at coordinate 33,202,996 of NC_084468.1, read as the reverse complement.
TCTATACTTTTTGTGGTGTTGCAGGGTCCTCCTTTACTGGGTTCCAACTTCCTCTTCAGTTGATGGACTCTGGAACTGAAAACTGGCTCAGGTCTGGGAAGTGAAAGAAAGATCATGATTTTTCCATTGCAGCAGATGCTCATCAGCTCTTGACCATTTTTATTTATGTAAGTCAAGCTCTGCCCTTGGCTGCCCAATTTATTGTGCCCTTAGGAACACAATGGTCTGTTAGCCCTTTGTTGCCATCCTTGCTTTTGCCTGTTATAGTGATTATGTCTATCTTGCCTCTGCTGGTTAAGGGTGATATCTAGTCTCATATTTCAGAATACAATTATCCCCATTCTCTCATTGACAGTAAACAGCGAGTTCCATAGAAACATCTCCTACCATTGATCTTGGTTGCAGAGGACAAGCATTACTGAGATTCTCAACAATGCCAGCTGAAATTTTGCATTTTTATCAAGTGCCCAGGTGATGCTGCTGCTGGGGGTCCAGGCACAATGCTTTGAGGACCATTTGGCTAGAACATATAGTAAAGTTGTCACTCAGCCTTTTATTCTCTCTGTTGCCCAAGTCTAAATCTACTTACTGTGAATTTTGTCTTTTTCACATGCTTTGCAATGTTGGTAATGCAGATGGTAGTATTTTATAAAGTTCAGATGAATGAGAACACAAGAGAAACATGTTTTAGCATACATTTTTGTTTGTTTATTTACAACAGCACTACTCTGATGCATAATACTTGCTTTGGGGTGAATTATGACTTTTTTTTTGCCTCCCCCAAAATTCCTCATTTTTTTTTCTCAGAGTAGACGAATGACTGTAGTAAAAGGTGTCCATTTCAGTAATGCCCAAGGTCTGCTCTGATTGGACTTCAACTGGCTTTCACATTTAAGGGAGAGTAGGCCCTCAATAGATATTCTAGCAATTCATATTTTAAAAAGTATAAACCGTATAATATCTTACCATTTTGTAAATTAAAATTTTGTTATATGTTGAATTTTAAATATAATATTTCAGTTACTGAATGAGCTCCAAGATAATAAAATGAGCCAGAATAGAGTCTTCGAAGAAGACTGTCAGTAAGAAATTTTTTGTCCAATAAATATTTAGATTTGGCTCCTCACCCCAGCTTGCCACTCTTTCCTCATAAGTCAGCTTGTCTAGATACAGGCTACCAAAGATCAATTCTAAGTTTTAGATGTTCAGCAAGCTGTCAGATGGTGCTTAGACGTTTCCAAGGAAACAGCTTTGCTTGTCAGCAGTTGTCTCCACAGAAGGACCCACTTTAAATACACCACTTCCTGGATATAGAAGCAATCAGTTAGGGTACTTGTACCACTGAAAAGCCCACAAACCTTATTTAAACTGTACCACAGATAAAAATAAAAGCATCTCATGATCTTTTTCATTTGAAGTATAGGTACAATAAAATATTATGTAATTTAGAGTCCTGCACATTTTTTTTTTATTTGGTGGCTGGCTGGTATAGAGATCTGTGAAAGATTTCTGCAATTTTATACAAAAAAGGACTCGTGCATAAAACTCTTAAAATATCAAATAATGTGGTTTAGACACAATAGTTAAATTTTATTGATTCCTTTTCCATCATGGCATTACTTTAAGCAAGATTATTTTAAAATTTTGTGTTTGGAACTTTATGACATAATATTTTAATCTGTATAGCTGATAACACACGTTAATTAATTGCAACTCTATATCCAACTTGGCAGCACAGTGTAAATTTGGATCATGATTCCTAGAACCTCAAATTTCAGTAAAATTTGAGAACGTATGTTCCCAAACAATGTTTAAAACTGCCCGTATGAAATTAGTGCTGCCATTATGGAAAAACAGTATGGGGCTTTCTCAAAAAACTAGAACTGTGATATGATTCAGCAATCCCTCTGCTAGGTATATACCCAAAGGAAGGGAAATCATCATGCTGAAGGCACAGCTGCACTCCCATGTTTATCACAGCTCTTTACGATAGCCAAGAAATGGAACCAATATAAATGTCCATTGATGGATTACTGGATAAAGAAAATGTGGTATTTATGTACACAATAGAATACTACTTGTCCATAGAAAGGAATGAAATTCTACCATTTATAGCAACATGGATGAGCTTGGAGAAAATTGTGTTAAGTGAAATAAGCCAGGAACAGAAGAAAAAATACTGCATGTCCTCACTTGTAAGTGGGAGCTAAAAAAATTAACAAATAAATTAAAAAAGAAAGATACAACAATCACAATAATTCATTGAACTTTCAAAAGGAAAGATCAGAACTGAGGCCAGCAGAGGTGGGAAAGGGGGAGGGGGAGGAGGGTTAGTGAGAAATTGGTAAAGGGCCACAAAAATAATTACATTGTGTAATGTTGAATATACTAATCATCCCGATTTGATCATCACATATTGCACACAGTAATTGATATTCAACTCTGTGTATCACAAATATGTACAATCAATTATGTTTTTTAAAAAATTGTCCATATGGAGGAAAATTATGTTTATTCGGAGGAGTGCAAATTGAATTAAATGCACACCACTGACAGTGTAGAAATGCTGTCATCACAGTCCCACAAGTCTGCAATGAGCACATTCACATGGCAACAAATCTGACCACCAATTACACGTGCTGTCCTACATGGTTTCATGGGTTCTCTCTAAATCCACTGTGGGCATGTGTACAGACCTCTCCCACAGAGTTGAGAATAAGCTTGTAGAAAATGTACTTCAGCCTACTACTGATTGGTTAACCTTTAAAATAACCCCTTGTCTTAAGGTTTTAAAACTTCTTTACCTTTTCTTTGCCAGGGGATGTACTAATAAGCAAGATAAAAGGGCAGAGAAGAAAATAGTGCCAGTTTAGAAAGATGGTTTCAGACTTAATTTGTTTGCTTTCCCATTAGACCACAGGCTGATCTAATATTTTTAATGTGCTTGGGCTGTGTCAAAAACATGTTTATATTTATAATTTTTAGGAGTTTATAAAATAGTTGGAAAATTAAACCTCTTAATCTTTGAGAAACACAACAATAAATTTAACCAAAAGCTGCGCTGCTTAGTTTAGGGAAGGAGAATTGTGAACCTCATAGTCAGAGAAGGATTCATGAAGAGAGAGAAACCTAAGTTGAGGCTTGAAGAAATATAGAATATTTTTAGTATATATGTGTAGTAATGGGAGGTATCAAAAATGCAAGACTTATAAGACTGGTCTTAATTCCTCTGTAGTATTAGATGTTTCTTCTAGAAATTTATTCAGAAAGATGAGCAAACACGTGTGTACATGTTGGCTCATCACACCTTAATTTATGTCCATTTAAATGAGGCTCAATAGATGGTATGGAGGTTCCTCAAACAATTGCAGATAGATCTACCATACGACCCAGCTATCCCACTGTTGGGAATATACCCAGAGGAATGGAAATCATCAAGTCGAAGGTATACCTGTTCCCCAATGTTCATCGCAGCACTCTTTACAATAGCCAAGAGTTGGAACCAGCCCAAATGCCCAACATCAGATGAGTGGATACGGAAAATGTGGTACATCTACACAATGGAATACTACTCAGCTATAAAAACGAATGAAATACTGCCATTTGCAACAACATGGATGGACCTCGAGAGAATTATATTAAGTGAAACAAGTCAGGCACAGAAAGAGAAATACCACATGTTCTCACTTATTGGTGGGAGCTAAAAATTAATATATAAATTCACACACACACACACACACACACAAAAGAAAACCGGGGGGGGGGGAAGAAGATATAACAACCACAATTACTTGAAGTTGATACGACAAGCAAACAGAAAGGACATTGTTGGGGGGGAGGGGGGAAGGAGAAGGGAGGGAGGTTTTGGTGATGGGGAGCAATAATCAGCCACAATGTATATCAACAAAATAAAATTAAAAAATAATAATAATAATAATTAAATTATGATATTGTCATTAAGTTGAATTATTAGGCAATAGTTAAAAGGATAATACAGACTTTTATCTTAATGTATTGAGTGAAAATAGTAGGTTAGGATATAATAAGATGCCTTTGCTAGTGTTATTATGATTTTTGAAAGCTTTATCCTAATATGATGAATACTTTTTCTTTGCAGTAATAATAACTGCTCATAGTGGGGTGGCTAAGTCTGTGTCATTCTGGGGTTCCTTATAAGAATGTACGTTGCTGCTTTAAACTTAAGTCACGTCTGCAATACATTATCAGAAATAAAGGTGCTGCTGATTTCCAATTGTGTTAGTTTTTGGTCTAATTACTTGGTTGAATCAGACTAGGTAAAGGTAAATAAGGGTGCAGGGATTGGGCCCCTTTAATGCCAACAATCATGAGGATTCAGAGTGAACTTGATAATTTGGCAGAAGAGCAAAAGCAAGGCTAGGAAATTCAACAGTTGTAATCATAAACTTGCTCTTAGAGGTTAAATCTATAATTAGATAAGTACAGAAGGTTGAAACCTGGTTTGGCAATAATTGGTGTGGAAAAGAATTAGTGTTTTAATTTGATCATACATGCCATGATTGGAGACTACAATAGGATTGTGAGGGTGTGTAAACCAGGATGGTGAGTGGTTTGTAAGCAATATTACTCATCCAGCCAATCAAAAAATACTTCTCAAGTGCCTTTTATATGTCATAATTAGCTTAGTGTTTATGAATTTGGGCTTTGGAGCAACACTGCCTGTGTCCAAATTCTCACTCTGTCACTTAACTCACTACGAGTTAACTAGGGTCAACTCACCTAATCTTTTTGCCCCTCATATTTCTCATGTACAAAATGGGGATAAGACTCATACTTAGTGTGTAAGTTTTAGTGAGGACTTAATGAGTTAATACCTGCTAAACCATTAAGAAAGTGACTGGCATGTAGTAAAACCTTGATAAATGTTAGCCGTTATTATTAATTTTATTATTTTTAATATTCTAGGGTGATTGCATCTATGAATTTTATTACCAACCATATACTGACTCATAATTTAATGACTTTAATTTTGACATTATTACTTTTGCCCTCCAGGTTTGCTCACTTAATATCATCTCCGAGCTTAATGCATTGGAAAGTGCTTGAATGACTGCCCCCTGAAACTTGCTCCTCTTTCAGTGTTCTTTATGTCAATGAATGGCATAATCATCTATCAAGGTTTACAAGCTAGAAACATAGGTGTTACTGTTAATATCCCTTTCCTTTAACTGCCGTATAATTCCTTCATCAAGTCATGTTAGTTTACCTTCTAAACAACTTTTGTATTTGTCTGCTTTCTAACTGCAACACCACTATCATCACTATTTTGAGATAAGCCCACCATCAGACCTTGCCTGAACTACGGACATTCCTCCTGATAACCCCATTGTAAGTTGAACATATTGTCTCAAATGCATTTAATACACCTAACCCACCAAACATCATTGCTCAGAACACTTACAATGGGGTTATCAAGAGGAGTGCCCTATAGTTGGGCAAAATCATCTAACAGAAAACCTGTTTTATAATAAAGTGTTGAATATGTCATGTAATTTATGGAAACTGCATTGAAAGTGAAAAACAGAATGGTTATGTGGGTATGCAAAGTACAGTTTCTACTGAATGCATAGTGCTTTCATACCATGGTAAATTTGAAAAATTGTTAAGTCGAACCATTGTAAATTGGGGACCATCTGTATTGTACCAGTTTCACAAAAGCTCTCTTTACATCTCTTCTTTCTACTCAGCCCATCCATTCTGTGAAGACAAGTCGGAGAGATAAAAAGCTATATCAAATCATGTCACTTGCCGCCTTAAAATCTTTTGGGGGCTACTTGTTGTTCTTTGGATAAGACTTAAATCATTAACAAGATTTTAAAATCTCGGTATAACCTGGCTCAGATTATACTTCCTATGTCTCTGGGCTCAACTTGTGTTACCCTATGTCATGCGCTCTGGACTATAACCACAGTAGCCCTTGTTCAGTTCCTCCAATATAACACGAATGTTTTTGCTTCAAGACCTCTGCACACTGCACGTGCTGTTTCCTTCACCTGGAATATCTCCCCTCCTTCACCTAGCAACATCCATAAATCTTCCAGATCTCAGCCTAAATATGATTTTTCACAGGAAAATCTTCCTTTGAATCCCAATCTAGATCAGGATTATACTCATATTTTCAATATACCTCATATTTACTCCTAAAACCACTTTTTGTAGTTTCAATAAAACAATTAATTATGCAGTTATTGGTTTAATATTATTGCTATGAATGCTTTTGCAGCTAGAAAGTAAGTTCCGGGAAGGCAGGGATCATGTCTGTCTTATCCATAAAATGTGTTAAGCATCTGCATAATGTTTAGTAAAGAGATTGTACCCAATAAACATTTGTTAACTGAACAAATAAAGGAAAGACGTGACATCTGAGCTAAGTTTTGAAGAATATGTAGGAGTGAGCCATGTGACTGGGGATGAGGAGGGAAGTCGGGAATACTGGGAGTAGGGGCAACAGATGAGGGCATGCGAAAAGAAAAATTGTGAGAGTGACAAGAGATGAGATGGCACTCAGGCAGAAGCAACGAAGAGCATTGCACACTGTCCTAAGAGGTATGGATTTTACCCTGAAAATTATTGGAAATATAAAAGGAACAGTTAAGTGTCTGGTCACATTTGAGCTTTGGCATAAAATACTTAGCAGACCTTTAGAGAATGGACTAGACAGGAGTGATTTGGGGGACAGAGAGAGCAGTTAGACTATTTGGCTTGAGAAATGATGGCTCCTGAAGCAAGGTGGCTGTGTGTGGATGAAGAAGAGATGAATTCTGAAGACGTTAAAGGGGTCTAATTGAGAGAATTTCACCACCAACCAGATTTGGAGAGTAAGGGGGCAACTGGATGGATAGCGGTGGAATTTATAAAGACAACAGATACTGTATGGGAGACAAATTTAGTGGTGCTGGTAAAATACTGATTTTCTTTTGTAATGCTATATTTGAGGCACTTGAGAAGCATTAGTGGAGCTGTTTTGTGATGATGTACAGGAGGGAGCTGATATCATAGGAGTGGATGGGCCTATCTAGAGAGCAATGCAGAGCTTCATTACATAGTCCAAGAAGCTGTTGGGTACTCAGTAAATACTCTTAGTCCTAGGAATATGCACACGCACATATCCATACAAAATTTTGAATTGAATTTTAAGTGGTTCACAGACATCCTGAAGGCTCAAGAAATGAACAAGCAAGGTACGTCCAAGAAGGATACCACAATGAGTAACCAGAGACATGGGTGAGAATCAGTAAAGAATTGTGTTAGAAAAAACAAGAGAGAAGGGAATTTTTAAAAAGAAAGATTAATCAGGAGTGTTGAGATGTTTTAGAAAGGTAGTATGATAAGACTGAGCATAGCAGTTTCAGTGGTGGTGTTGGGATAGAAACCCAATTTCTTCCAGAGTTAATGGAAAGTGAGGAAGTAGAAACAAGTGAACAACACGCTGTTCCAGAAACCTGATGATATGGAAGAAGAGAGCTAAGGCAATAGCTGGAGAAAGCATAGGTTCAAGGGAAAATTTTTGGGTGTTCTTTTTTATTTTAATTTTTTATTGCTGCATATTAAATATGTCTTTATTGAAGATAAAGAGACATTAAAAAGTTATTCGAGGAACATCCATACCATTTTCCATAAAGGCTGCACCATTTTGCAGTTCCACCCACAGTGTATGAGAGTTCCTTCTTCTCTGCAACCTCTCCAGCACTTATCATTCTCAGTCTTTTGGATATTAGCCATCCTAACTGGAGTGAGATAGTATCTCAAAGCGGTCTTGATCTGCATTTCTCGGGTGCTGAGTGAAGTTGAGCATTTTTCCATGTGTCCATTGACCATATGACCCAGCTATTCCACTGCTGGGAATATACCCAGAGGAATGGAAATCATCATGCTGCAGGGATACCTGTTCTCCAATGTTTATTGCAGCACTATCTACAATAGCCAAGAGTTGGAACCAGCCCAAATGTCCATCATCAGATGAGTGGATAAGGAAACTGTGGTATATCTACACAACGGACTACTACTTTGCTATAAAAAAGAATGAAATACTACCATTCACAACAACATGGATGGACTTAGAAAAAATTATATTAAGTGAAACAAGTCAGGCACAGAAAGAGAAATACCACATGTTCTCACTTATTTGTGGGAGCTAAAAATAAATAAGTAAATAAATAAACACACAAACAAATAAAGGGTGGAGGGGAAAAAGACCCCAAAATCACAAAAATTCCTTGAACTTTTTAAGTCAAGTGAACAGATATGATATGGGGGGAGGAGAGGGGCTGGAGGGGAACGGGTAAAGGGGCATGAAAATCAACTGCAATGTATATTGAGAAATACAATAAAATTTTAAAAAGTTATTTGAGGAATAGTTAGGTCTTTTTTTTTTAATTCAGAAGAGAAGACATATAAGGTTTTGAAAGAGCAGTTCAAGTATCTGATTTAGAATTTGTGGGAGCGTCAGTAACTTAATGCTGCCTTGGGGTGCAGAATAGGACCAATGGGATCCTGCCAAGGCAGCAAATGCATTGCCGTAGAAAGTGTGCGAGCAAGGACTGGTGACAGCTTGTTAGGGACAGTGTAGAGGGAATTCCCATCTAAGTGGAAAATTGAACTACATGAACACCAGCATCCTTTTTACCTCTGGGATGATGTGGTTCTTTTTCAGGAATTCCTAGGGAGAACCAGAAAACCTTTTATCTTTTTTGTTTGAAAAAAGATTGCTGCCCTAAATTCAGAAAGGCAGGTTGCACTGCACAGAGTATTTGAATAGTTTTGGGTTGATGTGCCATGGGAACTATCTGTCACATCTAGTTACAAAAAACATGTGATGCATTAGATTTAATCAAAGGCGATATGTCAGAACTTCTGCCTGGGAGCTGGCTAATGATGATATGTTGTTTTTCTCTTTGAAACCATCTGATATATCTAGGGATCATAGAGTGATATTTGCTACTTATACTTTAAGTTTTAAAAATAAATGATTATTTTCACACTTGCCCTTCTTTATGCACAAAATATGAAAATATACTTTTATCCTGACAATTTCAGAATGGGAGATTGCTAAAACACCACACGTAAGTTTAAAGAATTGGTGTTTTTCAGGGTAAAACACCCCAATGGCCATATTGGACACATTTCAGCAAATTGAATAAAGTAAAATTGTTAAATAATCCAAAATTAGAGTTTAATAATTGGATGACTCAACGTAACAGAATTCATTACATCAAAAAAGTGAGACTGCATTATCTTCCCACATTTATTTTATGTATATGTGTGTCTGGGTATACGAAGCTACTTCAAAAAGTTCATGGAAAAACAGAATTGAAAGAGAATGTGAATCTTTGCATTAACTTTTTGAAGACTCGTCATATATGGGTCATGTAAAATAGTGCATAATGCCTGACACTGCAGGAAAAAGGACACGAGACAGAAAGAAGCCTGCTTTAGCCACGATTTTGTGACGGGCTGGCTAATCTGGACTGCTGAATTGTGGCACCAAGACGATTATATCAAAGATCAATTAGATCTGCCCAGGCAGGTATCTTCCAGCAGTGTATTTACTGTAGACTTCATAGGAATAGCAAACAGATTAGTTAATAAAACCTAAAATAACATAATGGTGAGAGGTTTTCATATAACTACTGAGTGCTGTTGATAACTAACATTTCCTGTCCACTAACTCAGTAGATGAATCCCATATCCAGCAGTAATTAGGTGAATGTGTGGGTCCTTGCCTTTCAACAAATTGATTCTGTTTCTCCTTTCTGTAGTAATATTTGTTACATAAATTAACTACAGATTAATTTATGTAACAAATATTTATTACATGCCATTAAGGGCTGAATTGTGTCCCTCCAAAATTTATATAGTCCTAACCTCCAGTACCTCAGAATGTGACTGTATTTGGAAATAGGGTTTTTAAAGAGGTAACTAATGTTAAATGAAATCATTTGTATGGGCCCCAGATCAATACGACGTTGTCCTTAGAAGAAGAGGAGATTAGGACACTGACATACACAGAGAAAAGACCATGTACAGACAAAAGGAGAAGACAGCCATGTACAAGACAAGAAGAGAGACTTCAGAATGAAACCAACCCTGTCCATACCTTGATCTTGGACTTCTAACCTCTAGAACTGTGAGGAAATTAACTTCTGTTGTTTACACTCTCCAGTTTGGGGCAGTTTGTTATGGCAGCCCTAGCAACTAATACAGATACCAACTATATGTGAGATATTGCGCTATACTTCAGTACAGACCTTCTCAAACATTAGTGTGCATAAGATTAACCTGGACACTTGTTAAAATAGAGATTTCTGAGCTTCACTGCCAGAAATTCTTATTCAGTGAGGTTAGATTGGGGCCCCAGGAAGATATATTTCCAGCCAGTTTCCAGGTAATGTGATGCTCCCAGTGGGACCATACTTTGAGTAGCACTTTCTTCTTAAACACAAATGCCTTTCAGAAGGGTAATAAATTAAGCTTCACCAGTGATTTAGTCACTGATTGTTACTTTTCCAGGAATTTTGTAATACCATTGTTAAAGACAGCCATCCTTAAAATTGGCAATGGTGGGAATATTTACATCACAGAAATTGACAAATGTTACAGAATAGGGCTTTTACTACTAGAGAGCCAGTATTAGAACATTTACTAGTGTGACACCATCTGAAAGTAAGTGAGTTTATTAGATTGCTTCTCAAAAGATATGAAAGGTGGAGAAAAATTAAGGGCACAGGTTTGTAGGGAATACCCTGAGGTGAAAAAGATACAGAGAGTGGAGGCCCAAAATAGCTAAATATTTACGTCAATGATTTCAAAGAACTCGAGGTTAGCAATTTTATCACTATAGTAATAATTGTAACAGACCCCTTTCAACCAGACAGGTTGGGAAAAAGCAGGCAGTTGGAATTCGAATCACTGCCCTGGTATTCACTAGCTATTAGTGTGTGTTATTTAACCTTTAGAGCAAAATATTTCCTTTTTTTTAAATGTAAAATGTAGGTGGACAGGATTATTTGAGCTCCTTCCATCTTTGAAACTATTTATCTCCAAGTGCAGTAGCCTAATGAAGTGCCCAATGCCATGCCTCAAATTTTCACTCACTTCAAGATGAAATTTTTTTTTAGCTCAGAACTCTCTGGAGCTATGATTGTGTAAGTGTCTGGGCTGCTGGGATCAAGGACCTGTCCTAATTACCTCTTTGGTGGTTGTGAAGGTTAAATGAGATTGTGTACTAAGAGTGGCTTACAAACTCTACTGAGTTATAGAAATGCAAATTAAAATTAATACCAGTTTGTGACTTGGGAGTTTTGGCTGGAGGACTGGTAGGAAAATTTAGCAGTGATTCTTATAGTACTATATTGGTTAATGTGACTGTTCTTGATATATCTTCCTGTGGCAGCAAGAAATGGAGAAGTGAGCTTCAGTGACTTAATTTAGCACAATTCTACAGAAACTTCTTCTCTCCAGACTTAAAATATGCTCAATGTTTATATGTCTCATTATTTGCGTTAATTTCTTCATTATTCCTTCTTTCAACAAATATTTATTGAGCTTCTTCTATGTGACAGCCTTGAGTTAGGTGCTGGGGATGGAGAATGAATAAGGCAGACATATTTTTTATTTACAGGGTGCTTACAAGTCTAGAGAAAGTGAAGATAAAATGGCATTTGAAAAAAATTATAGCATTTTATTGTATCGGTCTTAAGATTTTCTATGCTCATTTCCCCTCTCCCCCTCTGAAATATGGTTTTTTAGAAAAGATGCTGTTATTAGGAGCAAGAAGATAAGATGGGTGTTTAGTATGATACAGGATAATTATACATATTAGACTAATTATTGCAACTGTGTAGGCACTACAATTAATCTTGTTTAAGTGTAAACTGGAAAATATCTCTTTATTTGAAGACTTAACTGACTAAGCCTCTTTCTTCGTGTGGTGGGAAGAATGGAAAATCACAGAAATTACCTGGAAAATAAAAACTCCTAAAGAGTCTAGCCAAAACAATCTGAACACTTGAATAACATATGTTTTTGACAGCGTGTAGCTTATTCATTTGTAGGATAATTAGAACTTCACATTCATATGGCACAGAAGAAAATGAAAAATAGACACAATTGAAATACCATAAATCTACGGACATAACTGGGGCCCACATCTGTATTAATCAGGTTTTATATTTTTTATATTATTATTTTATATTATTATTACCCTGACATCTTGGGTCCTCACTGGCCAGGGAAAGATAGCCCTTTCCTGGGCTAATTCCTAGAGTCAGTAAATGACTTACCTGTGAACATGCCTTTCATATGCAAACCAACCAATCCAGAACCCATACTCTAGACCACCTCCTCTATCTGGCTTTTACACTGCAGGAGGCAATATTTCTTTGCCCTAATCATCCCAGGGCCAGGTACAGCCAACTAGGGACTACCTGTATAGACCAGAGCTGACCAAAATTATTCCAACTAGTAAACCTAAACTTCCTTGCCCGTTTCTTCTCACAAAAACCACAATAAAGGCTTTCACCCATGCTTTTCTCTTGCTCCTTCTGCTTCTTAACTAAGCCTGGTGCTTCCCTGTGGCCCTGCACGGTGTGTTGTGTGAATTAGTGTTCTCCAGAGAAAACAGAACCAATAGGATGGCCATTTATATAGTATTGGCTTATGCAATTATGGAGGCTGAGAATCCCATAGCCTGCTGTCTGCAAGCTGGAAACCCAGGTAGGCTGATGGTGTGGCTTAAAGGTCTGAGAGCCAGAGGGTCAGTGGTGTAGATTCCAGTCTGAGTCTGAAGGCCTGAGACCAGGAAGCTATGAAGGCAGGAGACAATAGATGTCCCAGCTCAAGTAGTCAGGCAGAGGCAGTGTAAATCCTACCTCCTCCTCCTTTTTGTTCTATTCATGTGCTCAACAGATTGGATGATGCCCACCCACACTGGGGAGGGCCATCTGCTTAACTTAATGCACCAATTCAAATGCTAATCTCTCCCAGAAACACCCTCACAGACACACCAGAAATAATGTTGAATCAGCTGTCTGGGCATACCTTAGCCCAGTCAAGTTGACACATGAAATTAACCATTGAGCATGGCGTGCTCTCTCCTCTTGGAAACTGTGAATAATAAACTATCTTTTCAATGCGGCTGTCTCCTGATCTGTTGTGACCTCATCAAACCTGAATTAAAACAAAATCCCAGGTATATTTAAAAATAAAGTCACATGAATGGGGTGGTCTTAAGAGGAAGTCAGAAGCCTGAGTAGGTTAGGAACACCATTGGTCAAGTAGAGGAAATGGCTGAATAGATAATGTTCAATCTAACAGGATCTGTCTGATAATGGAATGGAGATGACAGAGAGGAAAGGTACATGCAATGGTAAATAATCATCAAAGTGAAACCAGGTCTATTCAGGCTTCAGGCATCCATCTGTGGCCCATATCTAACAGCTGCAAAAATCTTCAACCTGCATATTGCTTATCCTGAGGCAAAGATTTTTTTTTTAAATCAGCTCTTCTTAATCTTGAGTGAATTAATAGAAAATACAGATCCATCTAAAAAATTTGAGAACAGGTAGCCAGTATGCACGATATACAACTACCTTTGGGAATGTAGCTTAGGACAGCAGCGTAGTCTCCCATACTTCCACGTGCAATAATGTGCCCAGTATTATTTCAGTAGCGTTACTAGTGATAACTCCTCTATGTTTAAAACTATGCTATGAAGTAGATACAATAATTGCCTCTTTTTTTCCAGAGGAAACTGAGGTATAGAGAGTTTAAACTTGCTCTCATATATACAAGTGTAGGTACATTGTAGAAACTCATTATGGATGCAGGAATATTGGTTCTAGTTCCCCTTAACCTCTAGACTTGCCTCCTCCTTCCTTGCACCCAGAGGATGCTCAAATTTCAAATGCCAGTCTCTTGTAAAAACTCCCCTTTGCTAATTTATCTACTGCATACACCCTGTGGGCACAGGATTCTGGGAAACCAAGCATTTTTAGCCAGTTGCATTGCCACTGTAATTAAAATTGAGAGTCTGTTAGTAAGAAAGAAAAAGGATATTAAAAATAGGTAGGCACCTGGCAGTGTCTACACAGAATGCTTAACATTGTGTATTCTAATCATTTATACCAGTTTATCTCTCCTGGTAGACTGGATCTGTGCCATATCTATCCATCCCTCTTCTTTTTACTCTGGGATCAGAGCTATGTCTAGCATATTGCAGAAACAGTAAAAGCTTATTGAATGAGTGGCAGTGGTTCATAACTCCGGCTTTAATACCACAGGCATTTATTGTTATTGTTTTATCTAAAGCTGGGTTCTGAAATTCTCAACTCAAATTTCATGGTGAATCACTTTATACCGTACTGACGGTCCTTTCAGAGATTGAAAAAATAATATGCAGTGCCTGAAAAAAAAAATATGATCACTGAATTAGAACTGCCAGAAGCACATCTCAGACATTGCTCCAAAATGAATATGCTGTGCATCACTCTTTTAGAAAAGACCACAAATGAAACAAATAGTTGCGGGACTGTGAGCATAACTGACTCCATCTCAGGCCTTTCCCATAAATTTATAAAGATTAAGTACCAGTGTGATGATAAGTCAGCCTGGCCACCTGTATCAAGCTTGGTGCTAGTAACGTTAAGCTTGTTTACAAACTGCCTATATAAACCTGAGCTCAGCCTTGAAATAGCACAGAGAGAAGCTTGGTGCATGCCTTTGGGTTGTCATCTGCTTGACCCATTACTCTGTAAGTAAGTTGCCCTGTATAAAGTTCTTTGCTTTATTGCAAGTAATGGCCTATTTCATTGTTTGGTGTCCAGATACCTTTCCAGTTAGGTAATCTGCCCTTGGTCTACCTTCAGACAATGTGGTACAAGTTGAAACAGTTGGAAGATTGTGGACAGAGGTATAGCAAACTATCAAGCAACTACTTCAGTTGATGCTTTTGTGATTCATGAATACATCATGATTGCTAGGGTAGAGTGGGGGAATGGTTCATGGTTCCCTGAGACTTAGGTTTGTGTAGAAAAATTCTAGTTCTTTGCTTAAAAAGAATTAGAATAATTAGATCTCCCATTATTCTTAAACTGTTAGGGGAAATTTTGTTTTCTTTTGTTTTTTTTCCTAAAAGGTGAACCACTTGGAAAAAAATTTTAAAGGTTGACAAAATATTGGCAGAAATCTAGTTTTTAGCTAAACTCTTCTGGAGGGGTGAAATGACACCGTGGAATCCAAGACTTAGTAGTCATATTTCTAAGTGGACTTGATATTCTCTGGGAAGAAAACTGAGCTGGGTCCAAGTGACATCAAATTTGGAAGAAAACTCCAGGAATTTTATAAATATCCCAAACTGCTACCCTCCTCACCATCTTCTTCTCTAGGGTACCAAAGTTAATGTTTTACTCGGAAACCCTGTCTGTACACACATGTGAGTATATATGTGTAATAGGGAAGTGTTCCCTGTACCACTTTTGTGTAGCCTCATTTGCATTGAAATAATGAGTCTATCTATATGGCCATCTCATAAATTCTATTATGATCATGTAAATTGTGTAAGAAAATAACATCTAATGTTAGATGATATTAAAAATTAATCAGAAACATGTGTTCACATTTAATTTAAATAATTTATAAAACCCCTCTGTGAATAAAGTTTTTCTTGTAATTAATCTGATTACTCTTCCTATTGGAATCCAAAGACCTGATATACACTTTGGGTCAAAATCTTTTCCCTTGCTGATGGAGCACTGAAGACAGGTAGTGCAATGTTATTTAGTTTTTGTAGCGTCAGTTTCCTTTTGTGAGTTGATGTGTTCATGTGTGTTGGGGCTGTGTTGGATGTAATTTCTACCACTTCCCACCCTGCCCTGTGCCCTGGGACTTCTCTGGACTGCACCAACCGTGTTCTCCTTGGTGGTGATGGTGGTGGTGGTGGTGGGCAGCACGGGCAGGGGATCCAAGGGTGGGTAGAGAAAGAGAGGTGGTGGTATTTGTTCTCCTGGTTCCCTTCCTTCCTGGCCATGGTCTGGCAGCTGCTTTGTTCTCTTCTACAGTCACAGTTTTTGCCATGTTCTGGCAATCACTTTTCCCCCTTCATCCTCTGCATCGAGGCCTGAGATAGGGATGTCAACCATACAACTTGCTCTTGTGAGCTTTGGGCTGCATCACTATCCTTTGTCACTCTCCTTTAACACTGTCCCTGGCATTGTGAGCAGCCCTTCCCTTCAGCCTCTTGTTTCAAACGTGTCATTGGTTTCTTGCTATGACTCCAGATGATAAAGGGACACCCTGTGTCACCAACCTTAAGGTTCCATAAGGGGTCTTCAATTTCAATCTTTGGAAGAGAAATGGTGGACAAATTTCTCTGGGCTTCTTTTATCTCCCCACAGGAGGAGGAGTGGGAAAAGCATCAGTGTGTGAGCATTGCCCGGTGTCTTGCTTGCTCTTGCTCTGCAATCAGGCTGCTGACCAGTGGTCTGTGTTCGATTTTTCTTGCTTCTATAGGGAAGCTCCTTGGAGCAGGTGTTCTGTGCCCTATTGATGCCTGACACTGAGTAGGGTAAATTCTAGGAGACATATGCTATGGTTTGAACGTCCCTGCCAAAACTCATGTTGAAACGTAACTGTCATTGTTAACAGTAATAAAAGGTACAGCGTTTGGCAGGTGATTAGGTCATAACAGTTCCTCCCTCATGAATGGACTAAGGCCATTATTGCAGAAATGGGTTCATTTCCACAGGAATGGTTTAGTTATAAAAAAAGGAAGGTAGGTCCCCGTTTTCCCTCTGACCTGTGCCCTCACTTCCTCCCTCTGTCTGCTGCCATGGGATGACCCTCACCAGACACCAGCACCATGCTCTTGGACTTTCCAGCCTCCAAAACTGTGAGCCACATAAATTCCTTTTCTTTATAAATTACGCAGTCTGTGGTATTCTGTTATAGAAGGAGAAAACAAATGAAGATAGCATAGTTGGGGTTTTACATCCAAGCTGCTGTCTCTGGTCCAACTTTATGAACCAAGTTGATATTTTGATTCCCATCTGTTTCCTGTGTAATTTTCAATTTGTTCAGAATCTAGAGGGAAAGGAAAGGTGATTGATTTGACTTTTTCAAAACCTCAATAAGAATAGAATTTTATATGGGAAAGTAAATAAGGAGACATTGCTAGTTTATTTCCTGCCACAAAACCTTAATGATTTCTATAAATCTATTTTGTTGGCAATTAAATAGCTGTACTTATCCATGATCACAAACCAAATTTACCACTTCAGACATTTTCATTTCACTTTCACATTTCTAATACTGAGATTATTAATAACAACATTAAGACAATGAAGGAGAAGACTTTAAGGAACACTGATATCCTGCAAAGTTATTTAATATTTTTAATCCATCAGGGAAGTTGATTTGACTAATTAACTCTGTGATCCTGGGCAAGCCAAGTGAACTCCTTGGCCCTGGTTTTGCTTGTCTGTTAAGGAAGAGGTCTAAATTAGTTTAAAACATTTTATTCAAATAGAATCCAATACGAAGCATGAGTATGTGAAAGAGAGTCAACCAGGAGTATATTAGTATAAGTATATCTCTTATGTTGAAGTTTAAGGCATTTATTTATGAAATTAGAAAATAAACATTGTAAACCCTTGTTAGGAATGACAACTATAGTCGTATACCAGCCTTACCCTTCAATTCAATATTTTTGTTTTGTTTGAACAGTATTTAGAAAGGTCTGATTTCCTTGAGACAAACAGTTGCAAATGGAAGCAGTTTTTAAAGTCTTCTTTACAATCTCATATTTTTCAGTTAAATGAATTAATAAGCTTGAGAATGGATTAGCAAAATGCTTTTCCAGCCTTACTTATTTCACTTTGTGTAGTGTCTGCCAAGTTCATCCAGGTTGTTGTAAATGGCAGGATTGCCTTCTTTTTTAAGGCTGAATAATATTCTGTGAGGTATATATACATACAACCCCCCCCCATGATTTCTTTATCCATTTGCCCATTGATGGACACTTAGCTAGTTTCCATATTTTAGCTATTGTGAGTAACACTGGCATGATCTCACCTACATGTGTAATTTAAATCCACAGACTACATAGAAGCAGAGAGTAGAATGGTGGTTACCAGGGAGTGGTGTGGGGTGGAGGGGGTGGGGGGTGGAGGAAATGGGGAGATGTTGGTCAAAAGGTCCAAACATGCAGTTATAAGATGAATAAGTTCTGAAGATCTAATGTACAGCATGGTGACTATAGAATACTCGAAATTTGCTAAAAGAGTAGATCTTAAGTATTCCTATCACAAAAAAATAACTATGGGAGGTGATGAATATATTAATTAGCTTGATTGTGGCAATCATGCCATAATATATATCAAAGCATTTCATTATACACTTTGAACATATAAAATTTTTAGTTTTCAATTATACCTCAATAAAGCTGAAAAAAAATAAATTTTCAGCCTGTCTTCTGACATTGTTTATTTGGTTTTCATGAAGAACTACTGTAATTCAGTGAGACAACATCACATAAACAACAGAAAAGTGAGCAATTAACATAAAAGGAATTCTGCATGACCAATAAGCACATGAAAACATGCTCAGTCTCACTAGTGATCAGGGAGATATTTAATAAAGTTGAAAATGCAAAGCACAAAAGATTTAGAATTATGTTTCTACATACATATTTTTGAGAAATTATTGCGCATGGGCACCAGGAGACATGTTCAAGAACAATTCATTTCAGAGTCAATTGTAAGAGTTAGAAATTTTAATAACCTAAACTCCATCAAAGGGGAAGGTTGCACTATTTGTGTGATGGAGTACTATAGAGAGGTTAAAAGAAATAACTTATATCTCTACATAACAATATGGATACTTCTTTGAAATGTAATGTTGGAAGAGAAAAAATGCATGTTTCAGAATGGCAAAGCATGAGAATGTTTATGTAAATTGCAAAACAGAGAAAATAATACTGTGCAATATTCATGGCTTTTGGATTTCAATTTTATCTGCAACGCTATATTTTATATTAACAATTGCTTATTTTGGATAATGGGGGTGTCTGTTACATCATTCTTTGCACTCATTTACTCATTTTAAACCTTTGAAAAGAAAAAGCAAAGCCAATCAGTAAATTACAGACTATATATATCATCAGGTGGGAAGAACCTGGAACTTCTGATGAAGTTTATGAAGTACTATAATTGTGATGAAAGTTTATGCTGACTTTTGTTGCCATGTAAACGAGCATGGGGATATGTGCTGTAAGGGTATACTTGCCTGTATAATATTTGCAGTAGTAGAGCAAACTGCTTTATAGCAGTATATATTCCAGATCTGAATTAAGAAAAAAAAAATAAAAGCATTGTAGAACATAGCCATCCCAATCAATGAACTATGTACAAGAAGTTCCAATATATGCATAGACATGTTAGGAGCAGTCATTCTAATGTCTACTAAATATTTGTTAACTTGGCAGGACAAGTTAACTCATTAACAATACTTTTTGAAGATTTGCATTTCTTTGGGTCTAAAATGCAGTTTTTCAGACTTCAATGTTTCTAAAATCAGGACATATCATAACATTATATACAACGTTTTCTTTTTCTCATAAATCTCTTTATGCTTCGGGTTAACTAGGTACCTCAACCATCACATGTCCAACATAGAGTTGTAGATCTCCTCTTCTGGAACCTGCTTCTCCCACAATCTTCTCCATTTGGGGAAATGGCAGTATCATTCACCTGGGTGCTCAATTAAAAAAACTTGGGGTCATTCTTGATTTTTCTCTTGTCCTCTTCCTCTGTCTCTAATCCAGCTCTTGGCTCATTCGTTCAAAATAAACCCTCACTCTTGCCACTTCTCTCCCTCTCTTTTGCAATCACTCTTGTCCAAGTTGCTGCCATCTCAGGCTCAGACCTGAAATAACCTCTCGAAAGGCTTCTACATTTTCATTCTAAATCCTCTCCAGAATCCATTCTTTAAGTTGTTAGATGTAAAGTAGTATTTGCATATGTGAAATATATGATTTATAATATTCAAAACTAATGTAACATAAATAAATAATATATAATAAAGAATAAAGCAAACATTCATATTCTCAGCACAACAGAATGAACATTACCAATAGTAGTTTAACTTCGCCACGCATCTTCCAGATGGCACCATAAATCCAAATTTGGGGTTTATCTTGTCCCCATTTTTCAGCAGTTTAACTTTTTTAAAAATTGAAGCATAATTATACATATTTATGGGGTATAGAGTTGACTCTCAGTATTTGTGTATAATACATGATGATCAAATCAATATTATTAGAATGTTCATTATGAAAGGGCCAGCCCCGTGACTCACTCGGGAGAGTGTGGTGCTGGGAGTGCCGAGGCCACGGGTTTGGATCCTGTATAGGGGATGGCCGGTGGGCTCACTGGCTGAGCGTGGTGCGGACGACACCGTGCCGAGGGTTGCGATCCCCTTACCGGTCAGGAAAAAAAAAAGTAAAAAAAAAAAAAAAAAAGAATGTTCATTATTAAAAATTGTAATTATTCTTTGTGTCTCTTACCCAATTTCTCTCTAACATTCCCTACCCCTCCCTCTTTCCCATCTCTAGTAACCATAGGTCTATTCTCTCCTTCTGAAAGGTCAATGTGTATTTGTTTTTTCCTTCCTTCCTTCCTTCCTTCGTTCCTTCCTTCCTTCCTTCCTTCCTCTCTCTCTTTTTATTTCTCTCTCTCTCTCTCCGTTTTTCTCCACCCCCCCCTTCTTTCTTCCTACTTATGAGTGAGGACATGTGGTTTTTCTCTTTCTGTGCCTGGCTTATTTTGCTTAACATAATTTTCGCCAAGCTCATTTGTGTTGCTGTAGATGGGAGAATTTCACCTTTTTAAATGCTGAATAGTATTCTATTGTGTATATATACCATATTTTTCTTATCCAGTCATACATCAATGGACATTTAGTTTGTTTCCATATCTTGACTACTGTAAATAGAGCTGCGATGAACATTTGATGTGATGATTTCCATTCCTTTGGGTATATATCCAGAAATGGGATTGCTGGATCATATAGCAATTCTATCTGTAGCTGTTTGAGAAACCTCCATAATGTTCTCCATAATGGCTGTGCTAGTTTACAGTCCCACCAGCACTGTAGGAGGGTTCTCTTTTTCTCCACATCCTCACCAGCATTTGTTTTTCTCAGTCTTTTTGATTATAGCCAGACTAACTTGGGAGAGATGATACATCAGCGTGGTTTTGATTTGCATTTCCCTGATGAGTAGTGATGTTGAGCATTTTTTCATGTACCTGTTGGCTCATAATGTTGATGGGAAAATAGTTGTAGAAAGATCAAAAGATCTCTATTCAGCTCCTTTGCCCATTTTTTGAAAGCAGTTCTACTTTATATATATAAATCTCCAAACAACATTTTTGGTTAGTTTTGTGTGGTTGGGGACTTCACGTAAATATAACCATACCTTATGTATTCTTCTACAGCTATTCTTCCCTTCAACACTATGATGTGAGGTCATCTAGGTGGATAGATATAACATCAATTTATTCATATTCCCCATTGTTTAATATTCTGTTCTATGAATAATTTACAATTTATCTGTTTTCCTGTTGATGGATATATGCCCTTTCAGAGTTTTTCAATTAGAAAGTTATTGTGCAGTTATTTAGCGAATCCTCTGGTATATGTGTGCAAGAGATTTTCTAGGACATATATTTAACTGTAGTCAAAGGGGGTGCACTTCTTCAACTTTACTAATAGTACCAAATGATTTTCCAAAAAATTGTATATGCTTCCACTTGCAATGTATGAGAATTCCTATGGCTTTATACCCTCATCAATGTAGTAAATGAGTCAATGTAGTAAATAATTAAGGTGGATTTAATTTCTATTTTCAGGATTATTTGAAAAGTTGAGCTTTTTGTGTGTGTTTATTATCCATGAATGCTCTTTTTTTGTGTGAAATGCATATTTGGGGCTTTTTATTTTTCTTTGGATTGTTTGTTTTCTCCCTAGTAATTTGTAGGAGCCTTTGATATATCCTAATGCTATGTGTTACAAATTTCTATTTCCATTTTGTGGCTACTTCTTTTCATTTTTACGATGTCTTTGGATGAAAGAAAATTTTAATTTTATTATAATAATGTGTCAATGTTATCTTTATAATTTGTGCTTTCTAAATCTTTTTTTAAAGAAATCCTTTACACTACGGTCTTATAGGTCATAAGGTTTTTGTTTTAAAGTTCTAAAATTCTGAGTTTTAATATTTGTCTTCAATTTTCTCTAATTTGGCCTACAATTTTAGTATAATACAGATACCATTGTCCTGGCATCAATTCTGAGTAGTCCCTTCTTTCCCACTGATCTGAAACTCACATCTTCATATATGAAGAATATATGTAGGCTGGTATGCTTCTAGGCTTTCTGTTCTGTTCCATTAATCCCTTTATCTTTTTCGGTGCCAGTACCACCCTGAGTTAATTGCTATAGTTTTAGAATTTGTCTTGATGTCTACTAGGGCAGTGATTCTCAAACTTTGTTGGGTTTCCAAATCACCAGGAAACTTGGTAAAAACACAAAGGTTTGAGTCAACCTGCTTTAACAAACTTAGGCCTCTGTGTTCTTTGTTAGCTCTTCAGGTAACTCCGATACACACCGATATTTGAGAACCACTGTGGTAGGGCAAGTGTATCCTGACACCCAACACATATACTTTTTCTTCTTTAGGAGTGACTTGGCTATTCTTACCTGTTGCTCTTTTAGTTATTTTTTAAGATCTGTTTGTCAGTTTTACATGATTTCTGTTGGGCTTACATGGGGATAACATTAAATCTATAGATCATTTGATTAAAACTTAGTCTAAAATTGCTTTTTCTTTTTTTTTTACACAATTCCATGTAAATCGATTTCTGCCCAACTACTTCACTGGAAAGACATAAATTCGTGGCTCCCGTTAACCACATGGTATGTATTTTTGTTGTGAAACACATAATTGAGGAATAGCAGAAAAGAAGAATAATTGTGTGGAGAGAAAGATGCTCTGTGGACAGGTTTATATCAATGTATTGGTTATAAGAATTGTGTTGCTAAAGAAATTGGGAGCTGATTAAGGGAAATTTGGGCCCCAAATGAAATCTTTCCCACAAATGCCAACAAACACTAAAACTTATGCATACTCAGAGCTTATTTCACAATACAGTTGAATTTAAGACTCCAGAGTGAATAAAATGCTTAAGTTATTTCAGGGCAAATGTTCTCACTTGATTGATTTCCAGAAGAGTCAATAGGAGTATTGATCGACTTGACAGTCCTATACTTCTCAAGAAGCAAAAGACATAGTGTTTAAAACTAGAATAGTGAAAAACAGCTCTGTTCTTACCTCTATGTCCTGCTGCTCAGAGATTAGAAAACACATTAACTAGATAAGAAGACAGGTTTTTTTGAGCTGTATACTGAATTCCACAAATTCTCCTGAGGTACAAGGGGGACACAACTTGCCTTCAGTTATCAGCCTCTCCATTGAGTTTGGGGCAATTTTCTAGCCCCAATCCCTTTCCTAGAAGTGACAGTGAAGCTGGTTTAAGAGACAAAAGAAAATGAATGGAAGCAATACCTATATTTCTTTATCCCCCCCCCCGTTTCTCTTCATCTTTTTAAGCATTTTTGCATACTGACTATGAGGTTGAAACATATATAAAATAATTTGGTTTAATGGGTTTAATTTCCAACCCTGTCATTTATGATGACAGGATAGTTGTTAAAGCATGTACCTTCTTAGGAAAAAAAATGGGATGATAATAATAAGTTCCTTGGAAGTTTATTACAAGTGCTAAATTAGCAAATGTGCATATGAAGAGTCTTGGCATTGGGCAGTGACTTTCAAACTATTCTCCATGACTGTTTAGTATAAAATTGATGTAGTGGGTAGCATCCAGCTTAAAAACATGCAAATGGGATAGAAAATATCAGAGTGCATCATATGTAGTGAGAGTATGTATTGGGTAGTGACATTTTTGCTTCAGTTCCTCATATGAGGGGTCTTCAAAAAGTTCACGGAAAGATTTGTATCATCTTTTAATTCCATTTTTCCACAAACTTTTTGGGGAACCCTCATTTATACACGTACACACATATATATATACACCAGGTAACTGTAAAAAACATATTTTTTATGGGTTGAGGTAAAAGAAGTTCAGAAAATGCAGATACAGGGCAAAGTAGGTAAGAAATATTAACAACTTTCTTTTCCCTTTCTATTTTACTTTTCACCAGTCTTGTATACTGGAATTTGGTTGCAAGTACAGACACTTGGTATTTATGAAGCAACAACCTAAATCCTTAAGAAATACATGTTGTCCTGTCCTACATGAGGGCTTGGTTCTAATGACCGTTAAATCCCTTACATTTTTCTTAAAATATTCTCCTTGCACTATGACATGAAAATTGGTATCAAGATAAAAGTGGTAGCAGCAGATTTATATCTCCCATCTGACACTTAATTCTTTCTCATGGTGTAGAAGGGGGGACAGAATGTTCTTTGCTTTGTCCTCTCTAATAAAAATTATGTCATTTTTTTCTTTTCTTTAGCTGAAAGTGAATATTTATATTTGAGTAGTTAAATGTATTATATGCTGAGGTTCTACTGTACCACTACAGCTTAAAAAAAAGAGTAGAGACCAATAAAGCCCCATTAAGATGCGGCCACTGGATAGTTACCCGGGTGCTAGCACTAGTGGTCTCACAAGATGTTGATATAAATGGAACCTGAGCAATTACAATTTGTTACATTTCATGGACCATCAGATACACTTGCAGGTAATGAAAACCTCTGTGGAATTCCAAAGTTCCATAAGAGCCAACCTGAAGTATATATTTGTCCTAAATCTAATTTTCATATTGTCATACTAGGCTACATGTAAATTATTTAGTCTCTCTAAACCCGAAGGCTCTCATTTGTCATGTGGAGATGATAATTTAATAACATGTGTAAAGTATATAGCACATAATAAACATCCCACACATGTCAGCTATTGCCTCAGGTCAGTGGCCAAGGCGAACAGGCTCTGAGATGAAGACTTGCAGGCAGGAGGTGTTTTGGGGAGTGACCTCAGGAACGTCACCTAGAAGCAAATAAGGAAAGGACAACTGGGCAGAAGAAGAAGTCAAATGTGTGGTTGCAACAGAGGCCCGTGGGGAGCTCTGGTAATGAGATGGCCATTCAGATTGTGCTCAATTGAGGCAAGGAGCTCTTTTACCCCTGCACCAAACACGGGTAATCTTGAGTGAGGTAACTCGCTTTGTGGAGAGAAAGCTTCAGAAAGAGACACAGCTGTGGGAATAAACATGCTTCTGTCCTGGTGGGGGGATCTGGCTAGCACACCACAGCACCCACCACAGTCCATCCACGTAGTGCTTGGATCCACTTGCTTCACATAGAAAGTTCATCTCATCTGGGGCCATTGCTTCCAGGATTCTGGGTAATCTCTTTTCCTTGGGAAACATATAAGAGGAAGGTTAGTGAGATGACTTTTGGTCCTCACCACTGCAGCTGGTCTCAAGACAAAACTGACATTCTCATCTCCCTCCTCCACCACGCATTCTAGATTCTCCACACCTTCAGCTTGCGCTGCTCTTGGTCTCGGTGGCATACCTAGTGGGGTGACCTAGACCTTGATCCCAAGTCTCCATGCCTATCTCAGGCCAGGTCTGTTGTCCTTTTACACTTATTATCAAAACTGGGCAGGGGAGTGCTAGGAAACACCCCACGGCCACCTGGGCACTAAACATCTTCTTCTCTGCCTCCATTGTGTGATATCTCCTCTATCTCCTTCTGATGATTGTGACCCAGCCATGCCAAAGTGGTGACTTCTTTCCTTGTCTGCTTGTCCTTTGGCATGAACAGCTTGAAGTGATTGGGCAGAAGCTGTAGCTTAAAGTTTAAAGGAACCCTCTCTCTATCCTCCTGGAAGGGTTCACTTCTGAAACCTGGACACTTAGACCCATAGAGCTTAAGGTTGTGAAAGTGGGAAGCACAAATACTGTCTGGGAACCAGATCCCTCAGACACACGGAAACTAATGTTATAGGACAGGAAGCATAAATTCCCCAAATGGATCCTTGGGTGTGATGGTGAGTGAGGTCATTTCTATTTCCTCTCCTTTGTTTCCAGACGCATGCATTCTACTACAGGGGCCACAGCACCAGCTCCCATAATGGAAATCAATGTGGTATATATTGATCACCCAGTCTCAAGTATTTTGTTATAAGCAACATAAACGGACTAATACAGCAAGGGAGCAAGCTAGTGGAAAGGTGCGTGAAGCCTTTTTTACAAGGGCCTTAATCCCCTCAACGAGGAAGAAGCCCTCACAGCCTAATCACCTCTTAAATGCCCCACATCTTAATATTATTACATTGGCAACATGTGAATTTTGTAGGGGACACATTCAAACCATAGTAATGCTTCAGTACATTCTTCTTATTATTTTTATTATTTGAGTTGGGCTTCCAAAACTTATATCCAAGAGTTCTGATGAAACCAGCAACTTGCCTTCCATTGTTGTTTATGCATTCTTAATTTTTCAAAGTTAATATTATAAATCAGGACTTTTTCTGTCTTGAGAATCATTTTATATTTTTAGGTTGACTTTTAATATCTTAGATTTGATCTATGTTGTGATGATTTTATAGTTGAAATCTCAGAAACAGATATTTCCAAGTTCTTGTGTGTCTTACAGTATTTCCCAATGGTCATGTGAAGTACCATGGTCTATGAGAGATAGGAGATAGGGGTGTGGAGAGCCCAAGAACTGTTACCACTTACTGTACACTTATTGTGTGCCAAGCATTGTTGTAAGTGCTTTTGTAATTATTGAAGTTCATTCTCATTACCACCTTGTGAGATTGGTATTCATTTTCTCCTTTTGACACAGAGGCTGCAGGATGAGAGAAGTTAGATAACATGCTTTAGGTCAATCAGTTAATAAGTAGAAGAATCACAAATTTTAAACATGTAGCACTGACTGTACTGGCAGTAGGAATCCAGAGCTGTTGAGACATCAATTCAGGCAGCAGGAACTAGGAAAGCCTCCTGGGAAAATGTGAGCAAACCCTCATATCTCCATTTCACCATTTCATAGCCTATAGTGAAACAATGATTTGGCATCCTGAAGGTAGTCTTCAAATTACTTGAACTACTGTAGACATGTGGGTAAATTTATTTTTGATCTGTTTCTCAAAGTTTTCACTCTGAAATGATATTCAGCAAGTGGAAGAAAAATATTTACTCTAAAACTATTCTATAAATATCTGTTTTAGCCCATTTGGGCTGCTATAACAAAATACTATAAATTGGGTGGCTTATAAACAACAGAAATTTATTTTCCACAGTTCTGGAGGCTGGGAAGTCCAAGTACAAGGAGTAGACAGATAAGATGTCTGGTGAGTGCCCATTTCCTGGTTCTTCGATGATCATCTTTTTGCAGTGTCCTAAGGTCGAAGGGGCAAATGGGCTCTCTGGGGTCTTTTATGAGGGCATTAATTCCATTAATGAGGGTTCACTCATGCCTTAATCACCTCCCAAAGATCTTACCTTCTAATACCATCAACTTGAGAGTTAGGATTTCAATATACGATGAATTGTGTGGGGACACAGACATGCAGATCAGAGCAATATCCTAATTTTGCAGATCAAGAAACTGTGAAGTGACTTGCTCCAGCTGACACAGTCAGTGAGTATAGAGGGAGGCTTTGAACCCAGCCTCGACTCCAAAGCCTCTACTGTTAGCCCCTGTACTTCCTCCCAATTTTACAGTAAAGAAACTGAGATCCAGAAAGGTTGAGTGATTTACCCAAGGTCTCCCAGTTGATAGGCAGGTAACTATAGCTCTTATATCAGTGCATTGAAATAATTTACCTAGTATTATTTTCCCCCATTATATGGTAAGAAAAGACTTTTCATTTATCTTGCTATTCTTTTAACTCTGCCGGTATCTAGAACAAAAGGTACTCAATAAACTGCTGAATGAATGAAAGGAAGTTATAATCTATTGAGGAGCTTTGAGATCAATGCAAAAAATGTGAAAATGAAGATCATCCCTTTTGAGCTAAGAGTAAAAGAAGGTTGAAATTATAAATTTAACTTACTTTTACTTGGAGTTCCAATTAAGTGTGACTTCTGTAGAATGAATTCCATACTCTCTTTAGAGTTTTTCTGAATGTCACCAATAAATTTATACACCTAATTTACAAAAGTGGTTTAATAATAATGAAAGTCAGGATTGTTACAGAGACTTTAAGCAAAAACCAAATTGATTGCAAAATTATGAAAAATTTGATATATCTTGGAAGACATTTTTAGGAGCCAAAATAACTGGGAAATTTTCAATATTTATAGTGAGTATGAGCTGACAATGGACAAGGGTCATTGCATAATGTGTCTCAGATCTGTTTCTGAGACGTCAAGCCCTAAGAATCAAAGATGAGCACTTCTTGGTGTTTTCAGGGCATTGGTCCTCTCTAATTTACCTTTTTCACGAGGCTACTATAAATCACTTTCTTCGAAGAGGCTTTACACACAATGAAGTGCTTCACAGATGAGAATACTTTATGGGCATTATTCTCCAAGCAGCAGAAGGTAAAAAGATGACAGTGAGTGAAAATGACAACCTGGCTGTGTCCAGGCTGACCACAATTGTAAGTCTGACGACTGGTGTTTTGGCCTACGAGGATTTTGTCTTTGAAAAATTCTTGGACTTCAAAGGGAGTCAATAGGAGGATAGAAGTAAGTTTCCCAAAAACGCAGTTTGCAGTCTGACTGACAGTGTCCATGGGGATATGGCAAACTCTGGATCTTCCATAGCCAAGGAAATCTATTTAGGATGGATGTAAGGAGGAATCATCCCTGGTTAGCAGTGATTCTTGCAGTCAGTTGTGGTCACCCTTCTTTGTTGGAGCCATACCAATACGTGGGGTAGAAAGATCTATCAAAAATAAAATCAGATCAAATTAGAAAATTTAAAATTTTAATTGTTGTGCATAGAAAAGAAAAGTTTGTAAACTGGGAGACTTCAAACAGAAAGTGGTAAGAATCTTGCTTTCTAGCAATTATAGCACAATTTATAAAACATAAAGGAGGAGTATTTCGACCTTTTTTGTGATTGGCTGTTATACATTAACATTCTTTTTAAGGCAAGCAGAGTTGTTTCAGCTGATTTGTCTATAGCTGATTGGTTTAATTTCACTGAATCATGCTGACAAGGACATAAAGCTCAAGTTTTATGTTTTGTTTATGATTAGAGTTAGTGTTCAGGGAAATCAACATGACTTAAATTTTGACTACGTTGTTATGGGTAGTTGGCCTTGTGGTATATCTAAACTGTGACTTCTATTTTTATTTTTCTTTAACAGATTGCATTCAGTGTACTAGAGAGCATCTAGCAGGAACAAACCAGTGGAAAGATTCCATTCTGAGATGTGAGTAGGGTATAAATCAGGAATTGTGGTTGACATCTATCATGTAGATTGGAAAACCCCTGCTGGTGGTTGGAAAGAACACTGTCAATCCATGGACAGCAGAGAATGAGCTCTCATAATTAAAGTCAGGACCCTTTCTTGAACCCCTGGTTAGAAATTAAATTTCACTTTGAGAAAATAAACTTGACTCATGCCTCAAATTCATTGGCTTTTTGGAATGACATTCACATCTTCCTTTGCTTGTTATCTGGAGCATGCGGTTGAGATTACAAAGCTTTCTGCAGAGACTGAAGCAACACATCCCCCCTGACTGGTTACTTGTTTCATAAAATCCACAGCTTCTTCAGATGGAATAGTGCAAAGAACTATCTTGTCAGAAGTAATTTCTGAGATATCTTATCACTTGGTTTGCTGTTTGGCCAACAATGTGCTGCCAAGGAACAAGATTATCTAATCCAGTGCTGTGAGTCTAGGGTTTCTCTGCCAGCACAATGAAGCGGAAGAAGCACAGCTTTGGACTTATTTGGCCAAGGGTTCAAAATCTGGCTGTCCTGCTTACTGGATGTGTGCCACATTCCTTCCTCTTACTGAGCACATCCCGACACAGGCATTAGCACTTTCCATCTTATCGTGAGTTTAATATTTAATATTATTTGATGTTTTCAAATTGTAAATTCAATACAAGACTATTGTAGAAAGGGAAAGGATTCACTAGAAAACTGTATAAAAGCCAAACTAACCATCTTCTGCCATCCTCACTCCTATACCTCTCAGTTTACCAATGATAAAGACTTGGTGGATATCCTCCCATACCTACTTCCTTGCTCATATACCCTGCCTTCCCACATACCCCTACACATAGAGGGTTTCTTGTGCATATTTTTAACTAAATATGATCATGCTTTGCAATATGATTTTTCTTCTTTCCTCTTAAGGCAGAATAGTATCAGAACCCAATGAATATAGATCTAGGTCTTTTCTTTAATTCTAATTCTGTTATTCATGTATATTTACACAGATACATGATTTTCATGTGAGAAGGATTATTCCATATTTGCTTTTAAAATATTTTCTTGTTTCCATAATAGTCATAATCTTCATTACAAAGCCATACCTGCCTGAGCCCCTTCCAGCCTGGACTCTTTCTATCTCTGACATGCTAAAAGCAGAGGGTCTCTTGGCTCAGTCTCTGCCGTTAAACTTATGTGTGTTCTGCCATCAACAAATCATGTCAGACCCCTTTGTTGTGTTTTGAGGGTCTGAGGTATTTTTTTTTTAATGCACCTCCCTTCAAGTAGTCCCTGATAATCACAGACAATTTTATCTCTTGTATTTAATTCCCCACATGCCAGTTTCTAACTGTATGTGCAAAGTTATTTTTAAAAAAATTTCTAAGCCCTTGATTGAAAATATTTAAAGAACTTTCTAGGGACCATGTAAGCTCAGGGAAAAGTAACCCCATGGGTCTTTTCATTCCAGGTGCTGCGTTCATATCTAGTCTAGGTCAAAAATGAGTGACAGTAGCAACTTTAGCATCCCTGGGGAGAGGAACTAATTCCATTTCTGGACTTAGTCAATTTGATCTCATCTTTCGAGACTTTCAAAAAGAAGTCTCAGACAGACCTAAAACTTTTCTTGGGATGTGCCATGGCCTTGTGGAATGAGATCATGCTTTGGAGTCAGAGCCATCTAGGATTTTGTCCGGGCACTGCCTTATACTGTATAAACTGAGAAAGGATTCTTCACTTCTATTTGACTTAGTGTCCTCGTCTATAAAATTGGGGTAACAGTACAGTTTATCCAATATATCTTATTTGAAAATAGACTTTTTGCATATGTAATTAAGATGCAAATTAAGATGAGGTCCTACTGGATTAGGGTGGGCCCTAGCTCCTATTGCTGGTGTCCTTACAAGAAGAGACACAGAGGCAGACAGATACAGAGAAGGAAAACGGCCATGCAGATACAGAGACAGATACTGGAGTTATGCTGCCACAACTGAAGAATGGCAAGGATTGCCGACAACCACCGAAAACTAAAAGAGGCAAGGACGCCTTCTTCCCTGAGCCTTCAGAGGGAGCATGGCCCTCCTGTCACCTTGATTTTGGACTTCTGGCCTCCTGAAGTGTGAGATAATAAATTACTATTGTTTTAAGTCACTCAGTTTGTGGAAATTTGCTATGGCAGCTAGGGAACTAATACATGTTCCAAATTAATTTCCCTGATGCCTGTTCTGGAGGTCTGATCTCCTGCATTTCCTAAAATTCATTGCAGGACAAAGCTTAAGGGGACCCTGGTGCCCATCCAGGAAGCCTCAGTAATTGTATTCCTTTTGAGAAGTACTTTGAGTTCAAACTACAATGGACGGTTTTAAATGATTTCATACTATTCTCATCCACAAGTGTCCATGTCCCTCATACAAGATCTCTGGATTGAGCCGAGCCCGTGGCGCACTCGGGAGAGTGCGGCTCCCAGCGCCGCTCCCGCCGCGGGTTCGGATCCTATATAGGAATGGCCGGTGCACTCACTGGCTGAGTGCCGGTCACGAAAAACGACCAAGATCTCTGGATTGCAAAGTCCAGGATGCTCAAGGTGGGCAGAAGGCAGGGCAGCGTCCCCAGTACCCTGCCCATTTATCTCCAAACTGATGCTCTTTGGGCAGGAGGCTGACTATTAGTGATAAAGTTAGATAGGAAGAATAAGTTCTTGTGCCCTAGGGTGACAATAGCTATTAACATTGTATTGTATATTTCAAGATAGCCAGAAAAGAGGATCTTGAATACTATAACCACAAAGAAATGATAAATGCTTAGGTGATATATGTACTAACTATTCTAATTGGATCATTATACAACATATGCACGAACTGAAACAAACTATATTCCTTAAACATGTACAATAAAATCAAAAAGAACTAAGTCAATCTTAGGTACCTTCAAAAAAAGGTCCTTCATCACCTTCCCATACTAAGCCTCAATTCTACTAGCTTTGAGGCTTTTATATTCTTCCTCCTTCCTCTTTTTTTTAAAAAATTGAATTATAATTGATTATACTTATTTTGGGGGTTCGATGTTGACATATGTTGACCAAATCAATATTACTAGTATGAATATTGTTACAAATTGTACTTATTCTTTATGCCCCAATCTCTTCCTATCCCCCTCTCCCTCCCCTCTCCCACCTCTGATAACCCTAGATTTCTTCTCTCCTTCTGAAAGAGTAATGGTTACTGTGTTGATTTGTTGCCTAGATGATCTGTCCAATGCTGAGAGGTTTGTTCAGGTCCCCCAATATTATCATAGAGCAGCTGCTGCTTCTGTCACTCTGGAATGGGCTTTGTGGAGAGAGACGTCCTCTTCTTTTCTTTGGTCTCTGATGGTGACTCTCCTTGTGTCAATGCATTCTAGTGGCAGGTGGACCATCTGCATGGTGGTTGTGACGTCTAGCCACTTTCATGGCAGCCATGGTTACTCTGGTGGCTGTGGTGGGCTACCCACATGGAGATGATGTTTTTGGCATGCTCCTTGGCGCTGGTGGTATGCCTGGTCATGGGCAGGGGTGTCTGGTCCCCAGCTCCATATCCTGGGCCCAGAGCCAGGGCCCTGAGGTAGGGCCCCCGAGGTGTTGGCAGTGTGCCTGGATGAGGGAGTGGGGTCTGGTCCCAGCTCCAAGCTTCGGGTCCATGGGTGAGCCCCAAGGCACTGCCCCATGGTGGGGTTTTGGTCCCTGGCTCCATGCCTCATGTCCCCTGGCAGGCTCCAAGGCACTGAGGTGTGCCTGGGCGGGAACTAATTTTTTGTCCTTTGCTTACTTCTAAAATGGGGGAACTTCCTGTGGGAACCAGTACTTGAGCTGAGCTATGTGATTGAGCTGAATAGCTGCTTTGCTGCTGTTTCCCTAGGGAAGGCTTTTTGTGCAGCTCAGGGTTAATGGTTGACCTTATAGGTACTTCTGGCTCTCCAGAGACTGGGTGCACCTGGGTTATGTAGAAACTCTGATCTGGGCCTGAGTTTTTCACCAAACTGCACCCCATGCAATTCTGCATTCCTGACCAGTCTCCTCTGAGAGGTCTTGCACTGATTGGGGGGGGGGGGGCAGATCGGCTGTCCTTGCTGTGTCCCAGTGTTCTCCTGGTGGGATCTGTCTCCTCCACCATCTGTGCTCCAAGTACTCCCCATGGGACGGGCCCTGCACGGTTTCCTTGTGATGACTCACTGGCCTCTGACTGGCTCCCCCTTTTTCAGCTGTTCTGGCTCCTCCATGGGTCCATGGGAACCTGTTAGTGGTCTTGCTGTCCTGGGGGCCACCAAGGCCCTCTTCTCCCCTGGTGCCTTCAAGCAATTCCATCTGAAGGGCACAGCTACGGCTTCTGTGGGCTCCTCCTCCATGTGCTCATCAGCTCCAGCCTTAAAGCAGCCACAGCCCGAAACACTCCAGGCAGTTTTTTTTTTTCTGTCATTGTGGTTTCTTCGGCCTTCATGTACTCTGTAGGTATCTCCTCCTCTTCCCCTGAGCTCCAGCAACCCCAACTTGGCTGATGTTACATTTTTATAGTTGTAAATTGGTTGATTTGTGGGAGAGAGTGACACTGGGAACCATCTATTCTGCCATCTTGACTGGAACATTGCCTCTTCTGTTGATCTCCTTCCTCTTCATTCTTAAGGAGTCTCTTTTTCCCCCTTTCTTTCTCAGTGCTGTGGACTAAATTGTGCTCCATGAAAATTCAGATGTTGAATCCCTAACCCCCAATTTGACTGTTACAGAAAGGGCCAATAACAGTAATAAGGTTAAATGAGGTCATAGGGTAGGGCACTAAACTAACAGGGCTGGCACCCTTATAAGAGAGGAAGAGGCACCAGAGCTCTCTCCGCATTTGACAATACAGCAGGAAGGTAGCTGGCTGTTTGCAAGCCAGGAAGAGAGCCCTCACCAGTATCAGCCGGCACCTTGATCTTGGACTTCTTAGCTTTCAGAGCTGTGAGAAATAAATTTCTGTTGTTTAAGCCACCCATGCTGTTTGTTATAGCAGCCCGAGCTGACTAATACACTTGGCCAGGATCACTTGTCTAATATGTTCTATTATAAAAACTCACTCTGTAGGTTTGTGTCTGAATCTCAAGTAGATTTTACTTTTGTTTCAGTTTCTATAGTGAGTAACAAGCTGAAGGTAGAGGTAGGGGCAGGTGGATTATTGAGCAAGGAGTGGGAAGAGACCTTCAGGAGAGAAACACAGTTAAAAATTAGAAATCATATCCCATTACATGATACTCCCTTTCCTTCTTTCCTTCCTTCCTTCTCTGCTTCCTTCCATTTCCTTTATTCCTCCTTCCTTTCCTCCCTTCTTTCCTTTTGTTTCGTAGTGATCACTCATATATATATCACATAATATGAACTAGATCCTTTATTTACCACTAGGCCACAAAGATGTTTTAGACTCCTGTTTCCTTGGAGCTCAAAATCTATTGGGAATACTGAGAACTAACAATGTTGTCTTTACTTCATAGGAGAATCCAGTCTACTTCCTGGTGCTCAGTGATGGTGGGAAGCAGAACATTCCAAACAGAAGAAATAGCATGGGCAAAACCCCCTAAGGTACAAGTGTCTCTTCAAAGTATATTTAGGGAACTTATCTTCCCTAAATATACCTTGTATATAAGTAGTTGGGCATGTTAAGGGAATGGTGAGAGATGAGACTAGAAAGGAAGGTAAAATCTTTGAAGAAACTTGAATGACATACTAAAGAATTTGGAATTTATTGTCTTTACTACAAAGAGTGCTGTGGAAAGTTCCAAAGTTTCTGAATAAGGAAATGATCATAACTCTAGGCCTACTTTCTAAGGACCCTGTACATAACATGTTGAACTATAATGTTGCAAAGGTAGGGACCATGTCCTTTTGGTTTCTGTGTCCCCGGAGCCTGGCATAGTGCTTGGCACAGAGATAGTGCTCCCCAATTGGTGTTGAATGAATGAATGAAGCATAGAGAAGTAGACACATGTGGCTAATGCCTGACATTTGAAACATGATTCTGGGAGATTTATAAAGGATAATAGAAAATAAATCAGAGACAACTGTCAGCTCTGTTCTTGCCATCATCTTTCTTATATTTACTCTAAATCCCTCATGCTGTGATTAGGTCTGTAGACATTTGTCCTTTGTGGACATGGAGGATAACTGAGTCACAGCTTTCCTTATAGAATAAACATGGCTGTGGTTAAGGATCATCACTGAATTGTCCTCAGATATCTCCAGAAGAAACAATTCCTATTTTTAAAAATTGCTTTGTTCACAAATCTCATTTTCCAACTATTTAATCATCTTTGCAGCTGACCTGGATATTCTGTCACTTCACCTCTCTGGGCTGCCAATATCTTGCCTGGAAAAGAAGCAGCTTGAGCTAGGAGGTCTCTAAGGGAACAAGTTCTGGCCAAATAACCTTTGGGCTGATAAGGGCTGCAGATCAGTGTATAAAAAATGCTCCATATCTAACCTTTGGGGATTGTTGGGGTTCTAGTCAATGAATTCTCTAGTCAATGAGAAATTGCTAAATTGCTATATAACTGATTGTAGAGGAATTAGAATTAATTGAATTACTTCAAAAAGGTCATGAAAAGATTCATATTATCTTTTAATTCTATTTTCCCATGAACTTTTTGAAGTACTCTCATACTCTTAATGCTAAGATTGTAATGAACTGCTTTTTGAGGTTGTTGATAAACCCAGGTGCTTTGGCTTTAAAATGAGAGGCAAAACAACAGATGCTGAGTGCTTACTATGGATCGTGAAATTTGCTTGCTTCATTTGTTCTAATTCTTAAAACAGCTCCAAGAAGTTGGCATTTGTTCCTGTCTTATAAATGAGAAGATAGAAGTCAGACGTCTTGAGTAACTCACCCAAGGTCACACAGCTAGTGATTGGCAGAGTCAGGACTTGAACCCAAGTCTATCTACCTAGAAAGCCAAGGCTCCTTGCCTGATATCCTTAAATTTGGCAGAAAATAGAACGAATAGCTCAGGGTGCTGTGAGCTATTTATAAATATCACTGTCACTATTTATTGATCACCTCTCAGGCATCAGGCATTAAGTTAGATACTTTCACATAAAGGATCACATAAAATTCAATCTGCTCTTTGTAATAAAGCTATTTCCAGAGAATTATTATTCCCATTTCATAAATAAGCAAACTGAGGCTCAGAGAATTTAAATTACTTTTCCATCTTTGCATAGTTAGTAAAGGACAGAGCTGGGAGTCCCGGCTCCATGGATATTATTCCTCGCACTTCATCACATGCTATCAGTTGTGTCAGCTGGGAAAGGCTGCTCTAGGTATAAGGGGGAGCACAGGCAGGGGGACTAGCTGTGGGGAGCAGCCTGGACTTAATGAGAGCTATAGCTCCAAGGCAAGCAGTAACTAGATTTCACTTCTACCAGTGTGACAGTTTTGAGGCTCTGAGAAATGTAACTCAAAGGTACAAAAGCTAATATTCTTTCTTTAGATCATTTTTCTTTCTGTAGGACTGAAACAGTTACTTTAACCTATTAATGTCTACTGGAAGCGGAGTGGTTTGCAAACTTCAGTGTTCATAAGAGTTACCCCAGGTAGCTGATTAAAGTGTGATTCCTGGACTCCACTTCCATAAACTCTGACTCTATAAGCCTGGGTGAATCTGAACATTCTGCATCTTTAACAAGTACTCCCAACATTCCTGATGTGTGCCTCTTGATAGTCATAGTAGTTGTCTGGATTCTGAATCTGGATCCCTGGCTCCATCATTATTAGCTGTATGATGTTAGAAGAGTTACTCAGTTTCTGGTAGCCTCAGTTTTTCTATCTATAAAATGGGAATAATGATGATGCCTACTTCTCAGGCATATGAGGACTAAAGAAGACGTTTAGCACTTCTGACACATAGGAAATACACAATTAATTTTAGCCATTATTGTACTAAGGAGAAGTTAGTTATTTAGATAAGAAAAGACTGAGTTATTTTCACTACCAGACATTTTTTGTATCTTTTGTGGTTGTAGAATACCATTTCTACATAGTGACTGATGGAGGTGTGGGTAGGGAATTAACCTTGATGTTGTTATTGTTGTTGCTGGGGCCTTACTTTCTCCCCACTTTAGACATTTTCACGCAATTTCTTTGTCTAAACTTGTTCCTCTGGTCTTTTTACCTTCAAATCTTCTTCACATCTCACTTGGATGTACTTGTCTGTGGGTAGTCTTCATTACATATTAGTTGCCTTCCTATATGTTTCTATAACCTAGAGATTATTGCTATCATAACATTTAGCAAAATATGGCATTATTATTTGCCTTTGTATTTGTCTCTCCTATGAGACCAGCAGCAGCTCGACTCAGGGACCTTGTCTGTCTTGTTCACTTTATACGCCCAATACCCTATCACAGGCACAAAGTTGGGACTCGTTAAATATTTGCTCGGTGAATAAACAAGTTGTCTTTCAGCATCTGCCTGAGCACCCCCAGTGATAAGAAGCATATTACCTCCTGAGGCTGCTGGATCCAGTTATGGAAGGTTCTGCCTATTTGAAAGCTCTTCCTGATTAATGAACTGAAATCAGTGATCTGGTAACTTTTCAGGAGAGCAAAATGCCACAGTCCTGGAGGCTGAGAATATCTCTGGTCCTGCCATTATACCACAGTCTTAGAAAGATTCTATAGCTACCGACTCAAATGCAAAGTGAGGACTGCTTTCTTAAGGAAGGGCTAGTAGAGAGAGAATAACAAACATTCAAAGAGACAAGTTGATAACTCATCTGGGAGAGAAAACATTGCCATTTTCTTATTATATAAACAAGAGAGGCATAAGGAATGCCTCTCAGGAATAGGGTCTTCTTGAGAAAAATGCCTATGGTTTGAACAGTAGACTTGGGAATTTACCAGGAAGGCTTTGAATGACTGAAGATAGCTTTACTTGCAGAATGGAGTAAAACACAGAGATAGTTATCATCTATTCTGTTTCAGATGTTGGTAGGTGACTTTATATTTCATCATTTTTTTCTCTTACCCCACTGTCAGGAGGGAGATTTAATTATCCCCATTTTACAGAAGGGAAACTGAAAGGTTTTTTTTTTTTAGTACATTTATACATATTTATTTATTTATATTTATTGAAACATAAATGATTATATATATGTATGTGGGGTACAGTGTTGAATATTAATACCTGTGTGCAATATGTGATGCTCAAATCAGGATAATTATTATATTCAACATTATAAATGTAATCATTTTTTGTGGTCATTCACCAATTTTTCATTAATCCTCTCTTCCCCTTTCCCATTACTGGTGGCCTCAGTTCTGTTCTCCCCTTTTGAAAGTTCAGTGAATTATTGTGGTTGTTGTAACTGCCTTTCTTTTTTTATTTATTTGTTTATTTTTTCCAGCTCCCACTTATGAGTGAGAATATATGGTATTTCTCTTTTTGTGTCTGGCTTATTTCATTTAGCATAATTTTTCTAAGTTCATCCATGTTGCTGCAGATAGCAGAATTTCATTCTTTTTATGGCAGAGTAGTATCCCACTGTGTAGATATACCACATTTTCCTTATCCAGGCATCCATCAATGGACATTTAGGTTGGTTCCAACTCTTGCCTACTGTAAATAGAGCCGCAATAAACATGAGAGTGCAAGTTTCCTTTTTGACATGATGATTGCCATTCCTTTGGGTATATACTCAGAAGTGGGATTGCTGGATCATATGACAGATTCCAGATGCAGGTCTTTCTTGAGGATTTCTTGTAGCATTAGTCATGTGGTGGTGTACTCCTGCAGTTTTTTTGTCTGGGAAATACACTATTTCTTCTTCATTTCGGAAGGATAGCCTTGCTGTGTATAACATTCTTGACTGGAAGGTTTTTTCTTTTAGTACTTTGAGTATATCATCCCATTCTCTCTTGGACATTAGGGTTTCTGTTGAGAAGTCTGCTGTTATTCTGATGGGGGCTCCCTTATAGGTGACTTGATGGTTTTCCCTTGCTATTTTTAAGATTCTCCCTGTCTTTGAGCTTTGCAAATTTGACTATAATGTGTCTCAGAGAGGAAATTTTTGGATTGAATCTATGTGGGGATCTTTGAGCCTGCTGGATCTGAAGATCTGTGTCATTCCCTATACCAGGGAAGTTATTTGCTATTATTTCATTGAATATGTTTTCAACGCCTTTTCCTTTCCCCTCCCCTTCTGGAACACCAGTGATTTGGATATTTGTGTGCTTCAGGTTGTCTGCTAGCTCTCTTAGATTTTCTTCATTTTTAAAATTCTTTTTTTTTTTTTTTTG
Organism: Cynocephalus volans; assembly: GCF_027409185.1. Classification (NCBI taxonomy): domain Eukaryota; kingdom Metazoa; phylum Chordata; class Mammalia; order Dermoptera; family Cynocephalidae; genus Cynocephalus; species Cynocephalus volans. The sequence goes on along the minus strand of NC_084468.1, from coordinate 33,163,178 downwards.
GTTACCTGGGTTATTTTGAAAAGACCATCTTCAAGATCAGAAATTCTTTCTTCTGCTTGCTCTAGCCTGCTGTTTAAGCTCTCAGTTGTGTTTTTTAATTTTGTCAGATGAATCCTTCAGCTCCAGGAGCTCTGCTACATTCTTTTTTGAGGCATTAATTTCTTTGTACGTTTCCTCCTTCAGATCCTGGATACTTTTTCTCATTTCATTGTATCATCTGAGTTTTCTTGTATCTCATTGAGTTCCCTTAAGATTGTCACTTGGAATTCCTTTTTAGTGATTTTAAGGGTTTCCTGCTCTATGAGGTCTTGTACCTGAGAATTATTATATTCCTTTGGTGATGTCATGTTTCCTTATTTTTTCATATTTCTAGTACCTCTAAATTGATGTCTGATAATCTGGTAGAAGATGCTTCTGTTACTCTGGTGCGGGCTTTGAGGAGAGAAACTTCCTCTTGTAGATGTGTTTAATATTGTCGAGTGGGGTGTTTTAGTATTGGTTCTGGGTAGATGTAGTAGTGTAGTCTCTGTGTGAGCACTTTGGCTATATTCAGTGTTGAAGCTGCATGTGAGTGCCTCTGTAGCCTAGGCACTGGGGTACTTAGTGTTTCCTTGCTGAAGTTAGTGAAATTGTGTTGGTTTGTTGAGGAGGTGGGCAAGTTCTTAAGTTCTTGGGAGAAGCACCTGGGTGCTCTGATACTGTTTGGCTGGGATAGGTGACCCTGAGTGGACTTGTTGGTACCCCCAGTTAGCATCCTCTGACCCTGATGGGTTCATTGAGTATACTGGAGCTCCTCAGTTTGAATGGGTGACCCTGGGTGGGATTTGTCTTTCCTCTCTCATACAGGCAGAGGCTCCTTTTGGGTCCTTGCTTCCCTCAGTTGGGGGATGGATTGGTGGTGATTGGGAAGTTTCTTCTTTACTCTTTTTGGGTGTCCTGGGTTTCTTCACTTTTGGGGGGTTCCAAGTGATCTCTCTTTGGATCAAGGTAGTCATATGGGCTGCACATGTACCTCCTACCCCAGGTGTGCTACCACACGTGGCAGCATTAAGTCCCCCATGAGTTGGGCCACTGGTTTGTGGGTCTGCACTCACTCACCTCTTTCCAGTTCTGCTGGTGACTCTCCTTCTGTCAATACAGTTGAGCGGTTGGTACCTGCATGGTGGCAGTGGCTGCTGTGGTTTTGATGGCTGTGTGGCTGTGGCAGACCACAGCAGCAGTGACTGTGGCAGCAGCGGGGGTTGCCCTTGGCTCCTGAGGTCTCTGCACACTTCTGGGAAACTGAAAGTGTATGCAGGAATTGACCCAAGGTGCCACAGTTAATAATCATGGGGCTGAGACAATTTTCCCAGTATTTCCCTATCACTTAATGGAGTTATTTCATTTTTACAACATATAGAACATATTGTTATTTATGTGAACACAATATTTCAAAATATAAGATTCCAGCTCATCTTTTAAAAATCACATTTTGTGCTGTAAATCTCTCTTGCTTGAGAAACCACATATAGTGATATCTAAATGCTAAATTACATAAAAAGAAAAAGACTTAAAATAGTGCCATCTTCTTTATCACCTGCTACATGTTTAGACATTTTTAAAATAGCAGTTAAAGCACAGTTTCTCTACTTCAGTCACAAGAGCACTCAAATTGCCTCAGATAAGTATATGGTTGTAATCTTTCCAATGTAATTTTTCTTCCAAGGAAAATGTTTCCATGTCAGGAATAAATTTATAGGTATATCAAAAACAACTAATTGAAAACTGACAGACAGGGAGGCCCCCATATCAGGGTTAGTGATCATTTTCTTCAAAATAACTGATGTAAGGGTATACTGCCTGCTGTTATCCTTCCATTTCTAAACACTTAGATATTGAAGCCAACAGCTTCTCTGAGCCTTGGTAATTATGTGCCAAGGGTGTGACCCCAGTAGCTGTTCCTCAAGCCAAATACCCATGATATCAATGGCATTTGATGAGTCTCAGGGGTGCCCAAAAGCCCTGGTCAGACTGTCACGCTAAAGCCTTATTCAGAGTTGTGGAATCAGAGACTATCTTTGGCATTAAGATCATAAATTTTATAGATCAAAATTTGGTCCTTAAAAAACAGGTCATGAAAATGGATGTATAAGGCCCATTCTGGGTACACTGTCAGATTGGCAATTATTTTATTTTGCAGTTTCTTTCCAACCTTTCTGAGGACTCATACTGCACAATTTCAAGACTTAGTTTAATATAATATGCTAACCAGTGTCCCTCCTGTCCTACAGCACCAAACTCAATACCCATCTATTTCCTTCACATTCTCTAACTAAAGTTCATTCCACCTGAATCAATATTTTTTTCCTGCTTCAGCCCCATTCATTTAGGGCCTTTCCTGATGAGTGAGATAATTTCTGATAAATTCATTCAAAAGATATAGTGTTTTAACACGTCAGGTATTTAAGAGGACTTGCATTTTAAGGAATAAATTCTAATTTATCCTTAAAATGGGGGTAGGGGAATGGGAATATTGGAAATTTCAGGCATTGTATGTAGAAGGACAAAAAAAGTTTATATTGTATACCAAAACTCTACAATGGATATATAATGTGAGCCATAAGTATAATCTACATGTGTAATTAAAAATTTTAGTAGTGACTTGAAAAAGTAAAGGGAAACAGGTAAAATTAGCTTTAATAATATTTTAACCCAACATACTAAAAATGTTATCCTTTAAACAAGTAATCAATATAAAAATTATTAACAAGATACTGTAGTGGATTGAATTATGTTACCCCCAAACTCACTGAAGCTCTAATTGTGCCCCCTAAGTTTTATGTATTAGAAACTTGGCTCCCACTGTGACTGTTGAAAGGGTGGGAAATCCTATTATGGTAATTGAAAGGTGGGGCCTTGAAGAGGTGATTGGATTGTAGGACCATGCCCTAGTGAATGGATTAATAATGGTGGTAAGGGGCATGGTTCTGAGGGCTTTAAAAGAAGAGAGGAGAGTCTGTCTTTCTCTCTCTCTGCTCTTTTTGCTTCCACCATCTTGCAATGTGAGACCCCTGGGTCACTGTTGCCACCACCAGAGGGGCTTTGGACTTCCCAGCCTCAAAAACTGTTTTCTTTATATATCATCCAGTGCCAAGTATTTTGTTATAAGCAACAGAAAAGGACTAATACAGGTACTTTATATTATTTTTTTCTTAAAAGTTTTTGAGATCTAATGTGTCTTTCACACTCACAGCACATCTCAATTTGGATTAGCCACATTTCAGGTGGTTACATGTGCACATGTGGCTTCTGGCTACCCTACAGAACAGCACAATTGTATTCAGAAAAATGAAAAGCACATTCTCTCTCTCTCTCTCTCTCTCTCTCTGTGTGTGTGTGTGTGTGTGTGTGTGTGTGTGTGTGTGTGTGTGTAATTTCTCATCGAACTTAGGAAGCAATGTGGTGTATTAGACAGAGTATATATTTTAGGTTATAACTGAAACTCTGGTATGAGCTAATTAGACAAGTCACATAAGCTTTCTCAGCTTCAGCTTACCTATTTGTAAAAGGAAAATAGCAATAATCACATTAGAGTGTTGCTGTTGGAAGATTTGATGATAAAATACATAGAAAAGCCCTGGGTAGACATCTCTCAATGAATGCAAGTCTGCCAGTCCATTTTTTCCCTTTCTCTTTCAGAAAACTTTGCATTTTTCCTTTTCTTCTCTCCACCACTTATTCCAACCCTCCTCACTTTAAATGCTAGTTCAATTCTCAACTTCTTCTCTGTGAAAAATTTTTTTTTTAATAATTCTATGGTTCTTACTGAAGGCCTTCTAAAAATATTCTCAAGATGATGAAGTTTGATATCAAGACATAGTTTGGTCACATAAAAGTTGAGTGATCTTGGTCAAGATCAAGATAGCTCACTGTTTTCAAATTATGCTTATAAGGAGGAAGATAATAATATGGACCTTAGGTCTTTTGTGGGGTTTACAAAACACTAAGCTGTTAGAGCATTTGGCACAGAGGCTGACACGTAATAAGCACTTACTAAATGTAATTAAATGCAAAGCGAGCTAATAAAAGAATATTAGGAAAACATTTACAAGATTTCAATACACAATTTAACCCTCAATCATGTACTACTGCATACTCGTCTCCATCATCTCAAGTGTGTTAATTCTCTATTCCTGCCCAGATTGCAAATTCCTAGAGGCAAGGGACTATATTTCTTTCATGCAACTATTTTATCCTCCAAATCTCAAAGCACAGAACTGAACCCCTGTTTCATCCTTGATGAGCATTTGCAGATTTATAAAATAGTTCCTCTCTTTCATGTCTTCTTAATCAGATGGGAACTTGAGTTTTATATTTGAATATAAAAAACTGATGTGACACTATGAAGTCAGCTAAACAGCAGTAATTATCCATATTTCACCAAGTCCTTTTCCTCTGCTGAAGCACTCTACTTTTAATGGCAAAATATAATACAATTAGCAAAGACAAGTAGAACCAATATATTCCAGCACCAGTCATTAAAAAGAGAATGTGGATTGCCTTTGCACCTTTGTCAAAGATTAGTTGGCTATACGTGTATGGGTCTGTTTCTGAGATCTCTGTTTTGTTCCGTTGATCTGTGTGTCTATACTTTCACTAATACCTTGATTATTATATCTTTATATTCAGTCTTAGAATTGTGTAGTATGAAGTCTCCAAATTTGTTCTTGTTTTTCAAAGTTGTTTTAGCTATTCCAGATCCTGTGCCTTTTCATATGAATTTAGAATTAGCCTGTCAATTAAAAAAGGAATGCCTGTTGAGATTTTGGTTGTAATTGTGTTAAACCTACAGAGCAATGTGAGGAGAATTGACATCTTAATATCATGTCTGCTCATCTATGAACATGGTATATATCTCCATATTGTTAGGAATTTTTTAATTTCTCCCACATATAATTTGTAGTTTTAGTGTATAGGTCTTGTACCTGTTTTGTCAGGTTTGTCTCTGAGCATTTCATATTTTTGATTCTATTATGAATGGTACTATTTTGATAGTTTCAATTTCTGATTTTTCATTAGTGGTATTAAAAATAAGGTTTGTATATCTCATATTTTACAACCTTGCTAAAAATTACTTGATGTGATTATTGATAAGGTTGTATTTATACCTACCATTTGGCTATTTGTTTTCTATTTGTCCCATCTGTTTTTTGTTCCCTTTTCCCTCTGCTTCTGATATCTTTTGGAAAAATGTTCGACAATATTTTAAGATTCCATTTTATCTCCTTTATTGGCTTTCTAGCTGTTAACAAGTTGTGTTATTTTCACGGCTCCTTTCATAGTTTATATTATTTATCTTTCTATATCACAGTCTCTCTTTAAGTGATATTATGCCACTTCAAGTATAGTATAAGAACCTTAGAAGACTATATTTCTATTTATCTTTCCATCCCTAGGCCTTGTGCTGTTGCTATTATATATTTTACTTCTACATATGTTACCTTAAAATACACTACTACAATTTTTGTGTTAAACACTCAGCTGTCTTGTAAATAAATTTGAATAATAAAAAGAAAAGCTTCATATATTTTTCCATGTGGTTACCATTTCTTGTGCCCTTAGTCCTTTGCACAGATTTATATTTCCTTGCGGAATCATTTTCTTTCTGCTTGAAGGATCTTTTTAAATACTTTCTCTAGTACAGCTGTGCTGGTGATGAATTCTTCGGCTTTTTTATGTTTAAAAAAAATCTTTATTTTTTTCTTTGTTTCTAAAAGAGTTTCTATGAGTATAAAATTCTAGACTGATAATTTTTTTTCTTTCAGTATTAAAGGAGATCATTCCACTGTAATCTGGCTTGCAAAGCTTCCCATGAGCAGTTCACAGTCGTCTTTACCATTGTTTTTCTGCACATGATGGGGCTTTTCCCCATAGCTGCTTTTAGATATTTCTCTTTATTACTATTTTAAGCAGTTAGACTATGACATGCTTTGATTCAGTTTTACTATTGTTTCCTAAGCTTAGAGTTTGTTGATTGCCTTTTATATTTGGGTTTATAGTTTTCCTCAAATTGCAAAAAAGTTTGGCCATTATTCCTTCAAAATTTTTGCTCTTCTGTTTTCTCTGTTTTGGGGACTACAATTATGATTTTTTCTGATGTTTAATCTGCTCTTAGTATCGTTTGTTTTAGTTTTGATCTCAGATATTGTGGCTTTAATATCCAGAAGATTGATTTCAGCCTTTAAAAAAAAAATCTTTCATACTTGATCTTTCCTCTAGCTTCTTGAACATATAAAATACATAACAATCACTATTTCAATGTTCTTTTCTACTAATATTATATGTGTTATTTGTAGGTCAGTTTTGATGGATTGAGTTTTGTCCTCACTATAGGTCATATTTTCGTATTTATTTGCATGCCTGGTGACTTTTGCTTAGCTGCCAGAAGTTGTGAACTTTTATATAATTGGGTGCTTGATATTTTTACATAACAAGCCCCTACCTGAACTACTCCCTGTCATGAACTGCTCTCTTGGTCACCACTGCATCCCCAGAACCTAGCAAGGTACCCGCCACATCATTACTCAATCGATATTGGTTGGAAAATTGAATGAGGCCTTCAGATCTCTTTTTCAATATCACCATCTCAGAATACTCAGAATATTGTTGTAAAGATCAAGTTAAATAATTTAAAAAAAACTTCTTTTCAAGCCTTAAATCCTAATGTACATTATGATATTATTATTAGGAGAGGTCAGGCATAAACAAATGAAAGTACATTTGAGATGATGAGAAAGCACATATTAAACTGCCATAATGCATACTATGTATTATGCATCCTGAAATGAATTCCTTGAAATACTGGTTTATGACATAGTCCAAAGAAAAATAGAAACCTTTTACTTAGATAAATAAATTTGGAAAATACTTTAAAGAATTGTTTCCCTCCCCTTTGTAGATGCACAATGTACATTACCATGTGGGGCACTTAAAATCTTCAGGAGATGGATGTTGCTGATTGTTGCACACCAAAACGTATTTAATGTTACAAAACTGCACACATTTTAAAATGACTAAAATGGTAAATTTTATGTTATGCGTATTTAACCACAATAAAAAAATAATTAAGCAAAGAGAAAACAGATGAAGGAAGTATGGTAAATACTTCATAGTTGATATTAACAAGTATTAATACTTAATACTAGCAAGTATTAAGGCTAGCTGATGAATATACGGAACTTTATATAGTATTCTCTCTAGTTTGAAGTATTTTAAATTTTTTTATAATACAGTTAAAATAAATGCAAAAAAATGTAATCTTCAACCTAAAAACAATAGACAGCTATTGAAAGATTTGAAGAAGGTGAGCTATATGACAAAGTTTTAAGATTATTGCTGGATGCTGTGTAGAGAAAACAATTGTCAGGAATAAAAAGGAGATTTGAGATGGCTAGGCTGAGTCATATTACTTGGTCCAGGGTGGCATCAGTAGATATGAGAAAAAGTGGATGTATTTAAACAAATTTATGATGGAAATTATTAGACTTGGTAATTGGATAGGTGACATTCTAGCAGAAGCTATGGAGTACATGGTGGAGGAGGTAAAATGATAAGAAAACCAGGAAGTGAAATGTTATGGAAGCCAGAAAAGTGAAAGAAAGGTCAATGTTAAATGCTGAGAAGAACTTTAACTAAAATGATGACCGATGTTAGGAATATAAAAATTATTTGTAATCTTAGCAAGAAGATTTTTGGCAATGTGGGTGGGAACCAGTTAGTAGTAGGTTGAATAGAGAATAGAATGTGAAGAAATTTCTTCAAGAGGGATAGTTCTGAAGGTTAGAGATGTGAAAGATATTGGGTTGAGTTGTAATGGAATACAGATTTTCAATTATTATTATTATTATTTTTAAATTGGAAAAATTTGGACATCTTTTAATGCTTATAGGAAAGATCCAGTAGATAGGAAGTAGTTGAACTTTGGTGGGAAGAAATGGGCCATGGGGCAGGGATCAGCCTACATTTTCCTTAAAGGGCCAGATAAGTAAATATTTTAAGCTCTGCAGTCTTTAAGGTCTCTGTCCCAACTACTCAACTCTGCCATTGTAATGCAAGAGCAGCAACAGACAACATGTAAAAGCATGATTGTTACTCTGTTCAGATAAAATTTCATTTATGGATACTGAAATTTCAATTCATATAATTTTCATGTGTCACAAAATATTATTATTCTTTTGTATTTTTTTCAATTATTTAGAGATACCAAAGTCATTCTTAGCTCTTGGGCCAAACAAAAACAGGTGGGATTTGGCCCTTGCATCATATTTTGCCACCTTCTACTCTACAGCACAAATAGTGAGGTGTACTTTTCCCAAGAGAAATATAGTATAAAGAAAGAAAAGGAAATACAGGTGCAGATGGATTTGATGATATGAGTTTGGGGAGTTAAGGGAATTTCTATCAGCATTTTCTATTTTTTCTGTGAAAATATAATTAGAATAGTAGTCAACTTTTATTGATGGTTTATTGATGACAGGTATTATTTTAGAAGATTTACATGTACTGATTCATTTACTATTTACAATAACCTTAGGAGTCAGGTTCTGACTCCTAAAAAAAAAATCATTTTATCTATTTTACTAATGTGATTGTTTTAATTTTACGTGACAACTTGCCTGGAGTAAGGAATACCTAGAGAATGGGTATGTCTGTGAGGATGTTTTCTAGGGGAGACTGGCATGTGAATTGGTAGACTGAGTGGGGAAGATTCACCCACAGTGTGAGTAGGCACCATCCAATTGTCTGGGGGCCCAGCTAGAACAAAAAAGGCAGAGGAAAGGTGATTTCCACTCTGTATTGGAGCTGGGACACTCTTCTTTTCCTGCCCTTGGACATCAGAACTTCAGACTCTTGCGCCTTTGGACTCCAAGACTTACACCAGCGCTTCCCACTTGCCCCTACCCATTGGTTTCTCAAGGCTTCAGCCTCTGACTGAGAATGACTCTATCAACTTCAGAGGTTCTCAGGCTTTTGGACTTGGACTGAGCCATGCTACTAGGATCCCAGGGTCTCCAGCTTGAGACTGCCTGTCATGGGACTTCTTAGCCTCCATAATCATGTGAATCAATTCCCCTAATAAATTCCTTTTTATCTATCTATCTATCTATCTATCTATCTATCTATCTATCTATCTATCTATCTATCTATCCATGTATCTATCTATCTCCTGTTGGTTCTGTCTCCCTGGAGACAGACTAATATAACCAGTAAGGAACTGAAGCCCAGAACTGCTAAGAAATATAAACCTGAAGTTGCATTTATACAAGTTGTTGGAACCTGAATACAAGTCCAGATTATTGGACTCTAGAATCCACAGTCTTATCTATAAGTCCTGTTTAACTAAGGCTATCCACTGATGGGAAAGGGGATACAGGGGGAGTTGGCCATCTAAGGAATGTGTACACTTAATGATTGGAAAAATGAGATGGCATCATAAGGGATGTCAGAAACTCAGTTGAGACTGGTAATTACAAGTTGAAAGTGTTTTCAATCAACCTGGTGATGTGATTTGCTCCCAAGGATCTTGGCAACTTGAAGTGCAGGCACTGAGAAGACAGACTATTGGGTTTATCTAAGGTTAGGATTTATCCAGTGTGGCAGGAGGACAAAGAGACAAGGGAGAGTGAAGATGGCTGAAATATTCTACAGAGAAAAGAGGCTTTTGGGAATATATCCCACTTAGTAAAAAGTTCTTTTTTGCTATGGCAGTGTTTTTTCTCTCAGTGGACTCCTCTGGGAAAGAATTTTGGTGAATAGAGCAGAGTCTTGCAGTTCAGCTAAGTTCAACACACTGAGAATCAGTATGTGCTAATATATGTTGGTCTCTGTGCTAGGTAATAGGTATATTTTGAACTAGAACTTTGCTGTGTATCTGATATTAATGAATTAGTTCCAGAAATTTTTTCTAAAGGTATTGCATTGCATACTTAAGTGCCTTTCACTTTGGCCTGTTTATTTCATCTTGGTTACAAGGTCATATTAAAGATTACTTTCAGGTCTCTTTTATGCCATTTGTGTAACTACATAATAAAAAATGTTACTGTTGTAGTAATATGAACAGAACCTAAATTTACACCTCAAATTTTATTTTTCAATTTAGAAGGTCAAAATTTGCAGCTAAGAAAAATCAAAAGCAGAGTCAAATATAAAATTCTGTATACATCATATTGACCCATCCCAGAAAACTTTTAATAATTAAGACTTGAGTAATTAAATAGCTCTGAATAATCTTCATGGTCGATTGAACATTAACTGATTATCAATATACTGTGAAAAACTTATTCTTATGATGATTCTGATGGATTAAAATTGTGGACTAGATTCTGAGTCACAAAATTTTGATGTAGGCAATAATGAAATGAATCATTAGAAGTGATTTTATTTTGAACCTATTAATGCAATGTATGGACCTTGAATCCAAGTCAATAAGATTAACTGTTAGAAATCAGAATCTTGGGGCCCTATTCCAAATCTACTGAATCAGAATCTTCATTTTAATAGGATCGCCAGGATTTGTATGCATGTTACAGCTTGAGAAGTACTTGTCTATGTCATCACCATAGTAATTGAATATTGTGATAAGTTGAAATTCGAGCTCACATAAAGTACCCATTGGTTTTTTTATTTTTGTCTAGTGATGATATAAGCCTGGATATTTTTTAGGCAAAAAACCAGTTTGAAAGGAAAATGAGGAGAAAGGCCTGGGGTCTCATTTTATTTTAGACTTCAGTCTGGTTGGCAAAAGCATCCATTCGTGATTCTGAAATCCATTTTCTGCAGTCTCCTTTATAATCATACTCTGGCTTCCCTCTTTCCTTCTGCAATTTCCCATGTTTCTCAACTTAAAATTCCTGATTTGTAAAAGAAATAGTTTCTAGACTCTCAGCAGCTAGGTATTTGTTGCATAGAAACAACCCAAAGGGCACCTACAAAGTTGGCAGAATTCTGATGGTTCAGAAATTTTGAAAATCATTGCATGTAGTTCTAACTATTGGAATATTTGATAGGTTTTTTTTTTTCACAACATGGCAGAATGTTGACCCGTAGGACTTAATCTGATTAACCTTCAGCCAAGTCATGTTCAAGGTAAAGAGGTAAATCTGACTCATTAATTTTTGGTTCTGGAGCAATGAAGCATCATGACATTTGTGCTGTCCATGCCCTTCCAAATGTAGATCAGCACAATTATATCATTATTACTTCCGAGTTTTTCTTCTGCATGTTGTTTTATTGAAAGCATAAAATGCCAAGGTGAGTGACAAGAAGATAGCAGTTATTCAACATATGGCAAAGACAACCAAGCTAAGGATTTCTTCTTGTCAAATATTTCCATTGAGAGCAGTTTTATTTCTTCTTCTTCGTGCTTTCTTCTTGGAAGAAAGTTAATAAATGAGAGGTCAGAACACCAGGAGAGACGGTAGAAAGTTTCCAAATAAATAAGCAAAGATAGTTTCTACCTCTTCTTGCATGATTTTCCTTTCATCTTTAGGATTTAGGTAGATGCTTTTAGAAAGACATGCCCTATATGGAGCAAAAGGGAGAATGCTTCATTGCTCAATTATTCTAGGTATTAAAGCCAATTATCATCATTTTGAATTGATATTAAATATTCAATAGAATGAAGTATAGGAGCATTTGTGATACAAAAATAAATAGAATGCTCATCTCATTGACCTGGCAAGGACAGATAGTCCACTCTAATAATAATAACATTTCTTGAGACTACTACATGCACAATCTCATTTAATCCTCAGGGTACTGTTACAATTCCTCTTATTTATACCAGGGAACTGAGATGTAGAGACATTAGACAACTTGCTCAAGGTCACATAGTTTGTCATTGGCATAGCTGGGATCCACTCCCAGTATTCCATCTTCTTCCCCCAAAGCTAATCTGCAAAGTACAACAGAATGTGAACTTCCTTATCCATGATTTCTCCATTCTCCTCACTTATACCTCTCATAGATCTCATAAAACCCTTTAATACATTAAGAAAAGTTTCAAAGTCATATTCCTTTAAACCACCAGATAAATTTGTTAATGTATTAGTAATTATGAGCAGGAGTCATTATTTGTCTCACAGACAAGATATTGATTTAGAACACATTATTATGCCCTATGCTCATGAAGTAAGAGAATTAAAGCAAAAAAATTGGCTGTCAAGACAGTCCTAAAAGGAGATTTCTAGTACCCCTTAATACTCAAATAGTATTAAACTGAGAAAAGCAAATAAGCAAGGACTCCCTTTAGCAGTGTTCTTATTTCTAATTCCCTAGAGGCTTTACTTATCTGGTCTGTATCAACGGTGTCCAACTACAGAAAGCAAATGATGGAATAAATCAGTGAGCTGCTTATGTGAGTCATGTGAGTCATCTTATTTGTCAAGTTCTCCTTCTTCCTTCTTGGAGACCTTGCACCAACAATTATTTTCTTTTTATTCTGTATCATCAGTGTTCCTCTACTGACATTTAACCATGGAATTAACATATAAACATGCCAAATCTCTCCTACCTTAAACAGTATTGATAATAATAACAAACCACTCACATACTGCTCTAGCTGTAGCTCTACTCTCTTCCCCCTTTGAAGCCAGGCCTTTCAAAAGAGATGTTGAAGGATTTGGGGAAGGTGGCAGACTAGAGGAACCCTGGATGCATCTTCCTGCAGAAGACCAGAACAGGCCCACTGCTGCCACTGCTGCACTTGCTGGGGACATTGTCAGGACCCACGTCCATCACCCGCCTTCCCACAGTGAGTTTTGCCCCACCTCATATTTCTGCCATTGCAGTGTGACTCCAACTGCTGCCGCTGTCAGCAGCCATCCACACTAGTATTGTAGAGCTGACCAGACCACTTGTGAACAGGATCCCTGCCCATGCTGCCACACCAGCCAGCCTAGCCATACTCAGGACCCCTACCTAAGCTGCCTCACCAGCCTGCCTAGCTGTGTGCAGAACTCCATGCCATAGTCACATGCAATGCAGCTGCCACCATAGCCATCACACCAGCCAAATCAGCTGGGTGCAGGACCCCTTTCTGATGCTGAAGAAGTAGCCGGTCTGGCTGGGTGCAGAACTCCCTGCTACCACTGCCTGTAGCATACTGCCATAGCTGTCCATGACACTGCTGAACCAGTTAGACCGTCTGAGTGTAGGATCCCTCCCCATACCACTGCACCAGCTACCCCTGGTTGCACGCAGGATGCCCTGCCAGAGCCACCACACAAGCCAGGTGGCTGTGTATGGGATCCCTACCATAGCTGCTTGCAGCACAGCTGCCACTGCCATCACACCAGCCAGACTGGCCACATATGGAATCCCTGCCCATGCCACCACATCAGCCAGCCCAGCTATGTGCAGGACGCTGGCTGCTACCACCTGCAGTGTGGCTACTACCACTGCTGCTGGCAGTCATACACACCTCCACCACTGCCACTGGCCATGGGCAGGACCCACCACTGCCACCATGCATTGACACAAGAAGGGTCACAAATGAGCCACCAGAAAGAGGTAAGCCAGTGCAGACCACCCCACATGGAGAATTACACCTCATGTGCACATGTGCAGCGTACATGACTGCCTTGATCAGGGAGAGACAGATACAGAGAATCTGGAGAGTACAGAAACCCAGGATAGCCAAATAGTGCAAAGAAGAAAATTCCTAGCCACCCCCAACTCATCCCCTAACCAAGAGAAGCAAGGACCCAGGAGAAGCCTTGGCCTATAGAAGGAGGAAAGACAAACTTCACTCAGGGTCACCCATTCATACTGAGGAGATCCAGTATACCCCAGTCTACCCATCAGGGTCACAGGACACTAGCCAATGAACCAACAAGTCTGCCTAGCATCACACACCCCAGCCAAAGAGTGATAAGTCACCCAGGCACTTCACCCAAGGCCTTGAGAGCTCACCCATGTCCTCAATATCCCAACACAGTGTCACTATCCTCAGCAAGAAATCACTAAGTGCCCAGCATCTACACCATGGAGGCACTCGCACACAACTCCAACAATGAACACAGCAGAAGTACCCACATGGAGACTACACTACTGCATCTACCAGGAGCCCAAACTAAAACACCCTACTCAGCAGTCAATGCAAAATACATCTACAGGAGGAAGTCTTTCTCCTTAAAGCCTACTCCAGAGTAACAGAAGAAGCAACTGTTCTACCAGATGATCAGACATCAACATAGAGGAACTGGAAATAGGAAAAAATAAGGAAATATGACACCACCAGTGAAATATAATAATTCTCAAGTACAAGACCCATCAAACAGGAAAACACTTGAAGTGTCTGAAAAGGAATTTTGAGTAACAATCTTGAAGAAATTCAGTGGCATACAAGAAGACTCAGTTAGACAATGCAATGAAGTGAGAAAAACAATAAAGGACTTAAAGGAGGAAATTTACAAAGAGATAAATACAATAAAAAAGAATGTAGCAGAACTCCTGGAACTGAAAGACTCATCAAGGAAATAAAAACTACAATTGAAAGCATAAGCAACAGGTTAGGGCAAGTGGAAGAAAGAATTTCTGATCTTGAAGACAGTCTTTTTGAAATAACCCAGGCAGACAAAACAAACCAAGAAACAAAAATTACAAAAATGAAGAAAATCTAAAAGGGATAATAGACCACCTTAAGCATACAAACATTTGAATCATGGGTGCTCCAGAGGGGGCAGAGAAAGGAAAAGGCATTGAAAACATATTCAATGAAATAAAAGCAGAAAACTTCCCAGGTATTGGTAGAGATACAGACTTCCCCGTCTAAGAAGCTCAAAGGTCTCCAAACAAATAAAATCCACAGAAGTCCTCTCTGAGACACATTATAGTCAAACTGGCAAAACTCAAAGACAAAGAGAGAATCCTAAAAACAGCAAAAGAAAAGTGTCAAGTCACCTATAAGAGAGTCCCCATCAAACTAACAGCAGACTTCTCAGCAGAAAATCTACATGACAGAAGAGATTGGAATGATATATTCAAAATACTAAAAGAAAAAAACCTGCCAGCCAAGAATACTATACCCAGCAAGGCTATCCTTCAGAGATGAAGGGGAAATAGGGAATTTCCCAGACAAACACAAGCTGTGGGAATTTACCACCACACAAACCAACTCTATAAGAAATCCTTAAAGGAGTCCTACACCTGGAGCCCTCAAAATGATAGTCACCACCATGAATACATGAGATAAAAACAAACACCAGTAGTAGAGCAGATGTGCAAATGAAAAAAGAAAGAAATTATACCACACCTCCTCCCAAAATGAATGAACAACAAAAACAAACAATAAAAGAGAAAGAAAGGAACAAAAGATATTTAAATCGACCATATGAAAAAACTCTTTGAGCTGATAAATGATTTCAGTGAGGTTGCAGGATACAAAATCAACACACAAAAATCATTAGTGTTTTTATTCTCCAATAATCAAGAAAGCAAGCCCATTTACAATAGCATCCAAAAAGATAAAATATCTAGGAACTGATGTAACCAAGGTGGTGAAAGATCTCTAGGATGAGAACTACAGATCACTGCTGAAAGAAATTAAAGAGGACACAAAAAGATGGAAAGACATTCCATGCTCTTGTATTGGAAGAACTAACATTGTGAAAATGTCCATACTACCCAAAGCAATCTACAGGTTCAATGTAATACCCATCAAAATACCAATGACATTCTTCACAGAAATAGAAAAAACAATCCTAACATTCGTATGGAACAATAAAAGACCCCAAATAGCCAAAGCAATTCCAAGCCAAAAAAAATAAAGCTAGAGACATTATATTATTTGACTTCAAACTATACTACAAAGCTATAGTAACCAAAACAGCATGGTATTAGCATAAAATACTGGACACTCAGACCAATGCAACAGAATAGAGAACCCAGAAACCACATACTTATGCCAACTGATCTTTGACAAAGGCAACAAGAACATACATTGGGGAAAAGACTGCCTCTTCAAAAAATGTTGCTGGGGAAACAACATCCATATGCAGAAGAATGAAACTAGACTCATACCTCTCACCATATACCAAAATCAACTCAAAGTGGATTAAAGACTTAAATATAAGACCTGAAAGTGTAAAACTATAAAACTCCTAGAGGAAAATGTAGGGGTAACATTTCAGGATGTGGGACTGTGCAAAGGAGACTTTAGAATAAGGCCCCAAAAGCATAGACAACATAAGAAAAAATAAACAAATGAGATTATATCGAACTAAAATGCTTCTGCACAGCAAAAGAAACAATTAACAAAGCAAAAAGACAACCTACAGAATGGGAGAAAATATTTGAAAACTGTGCATCTGAGAAGGGATTAATATCCAGAATACACAAAGAACTCAAATGACTTAAAAACAAGAAAACGAGTAAACCAATTAAAAAATGGGGAAAGGAGATGAATTTCTCAAAGGAAGATATACAAATAGCCAACAGACATAAAAAAAAGTGCTCAACATTACTAAGCATCAGGGAAATGTAAATCAAAACCACATTGAGATATCATCTCATCCCAGTTAGATTGGCTATTATAAAAAAGACAGAGAATGGCAAATGCCAGCCAGGGTACAACCCTCCTACACTCTTGCTGGGACTATAAATTGGTGCAGCCATTCTGGAAAATGGTATAAATGTTGCTCAAACAACTACAGATAGAACTACCTATGATCCACAATGCCACTGCTGAGTATATACCCAAAGGAATGGAAATCATCATGTCAAAGCGATACCTGTGCTCCCATGTTTATCGCAGCTCCATTTTCTGTAGCCAAGAGTTGAAACTAACCTAAGTGCCCATCAACGGATGAATGGTTAAGGAAAATGTGGTATATATACTCAATGGAATACTACTCAGCCATGAAAAGAACAAAATTCTGCCATTTGGAGCAATGTGGATGAACTTAGAGAAAATTATGATAAGTGAAATAAGCCAGGCACAGAAAAAGAAATACCACATGTACTCATAAGTGGGAGCAAAAAATATAAAATGAAATGAAATGAAATGAAAGAAAGAAACAAACAACAATCACAATAATATGTTGAACTTGAAAAAAGAGAACTGTGAGTATTAGAGGTGGGTAAGGTGGAGGGGGTGGGGTTAGTGAGAAATTGGTTAAGGGTCACAAAGACAGATTACATTTTGTTAACATGAGTATACTAATTATCCTGACTTGATCACCACATATTGTATACAGGTATTGTTATTCAAATCTTTACTTTACAAATATGTATAATCAATTATGATTCAAAATTTAAAAATAAATAAATAAAAAGAGATGTTGAAAAGTTACAATTTCTTCTGTTCATTTCACAACCTGCTCCAATCTCTCCCCTCTGCTTTATCAAACCAGCATTTCCCAAGATCACCAATGACTTTCTCCTCTCCAAGTTTATTTGGAAAAAAAATGAATTCTCAATCTACTTGAACTCAGAGCAGCATTTCATATGGTCACCCACTCACTCTTCTTGAAACCCTTTCCTCCCTTTGTTTTGTGACATACACATGCTCCCGGTTTTCCTCCCATGTCCCTAACTGCACAGTCACCAAAGTTTCCAGCTCCTCTTTTGCCTGCTGTTGCTTTTTTGGTATTGCTCAGGGCTCCATTCTTTTCTCTTTTACTTTTCATCTTCTTCTGGGGCAATCTTACTTACTCTCCTGGTTTTGATTATAATTCACATGCTAATACCAGCAATAATAATACCAGGCAGAACACTAAGCTCTTCCTATGAAGTATCTAATTTATTTCTCATAACAACTCTTACATGTTTAACTCCACTCTGCTTTCTGCTGACAGCTGCTTGTGTACATGTATGCTAGAAAATCCCTTGACTTTCTTAAAGGTACCTGAAAGGCAAATATTCAAAATGGCATTCTTCACCTTCTTCACTTCAGTCCACTTAATTCCTACATTGTTCTTCCAACATTATTCCCTAAATTAATTCATGGTATTACCAACTACCAAGTGCTCAAGCTAGAAACTTGAGAGTTAAACTTTTTTGTTCCTTATGCCTGACCACTCTGTCTAATCACTGAATCCTACTAATTTTACTTCCTAAATATCTTCCTAATATGCCACTTCCATTACCTTCAGTCTACTCCATGATTTCTCAACCTCAGCACCATTTTGGACATTTTGGACCAGATAGTTCTTTGTTGTGGTAGATCGTCCTGTGCATTGTAGGACGTTTAGCAGTATCCCTGTACTCTACCTGCTAGATGCCAATAGCAACCCTCCTGCCCTCCCTCCAGAGTTGTGACAATCAGAAATATCTCCAGACATTACCAAATATTCACTGGGACACAGCAGTGCTGCCAGTTGAGAGCCACTGTTGTAGTCCCAGTCGATATCATTTCTCTCACTAGTTAATGCATCAGACTCAATTCATCCTAAATGATGCAAGATGTAAATCTAATTACATCACCACCATTTAAAAAACTTTACTTAGCTTCTCCATGCCTTTAGAATAAGATCCAAATTTCTTAAAAGCATTCTTAAGTTTTGACGTTGGCTTGCTTCTTCAGTTTCTTTTGGGCTGTATTGGATTTCCTCATATCAGCATGTCCTCAAAATACCAATTTTCTGTCCTGGGTCTTCACACAGCTCTTGTCTTTGCCTGCGTTGTTTTCACTTGTCCCACCCACTTGCTTCACCTCGTCAATTGTCCATCATCATTCAGATCTCAGCTGACATGTCACTTCCTCAAAGAGATCCTCCTGAACCAGCAACTATCTCCCACTGTAACAGACTAGGAAGGATAGTGACCTGTGTTACCTAAACTACATGCTTTTTTAGTATATTGTGTTTCCTTTTCCACAATGTGTGTGTGGGTTTTTTTGGTGTAATTACCTATTTAATGATCCTTTCTCCAGTCAAACTGAAAGATCTATGAGGTTAGTTACCATGTCCATTTCATACTCTGCTATATACGTAGTACCTGCCACAATGCTGGATGTATAGCACAGAATCAGTAAACATCTGTTGAATGAATGCTTTGGAGAAACTATTAGAAAGAGGCAGTGGTATCTCGCAGACTATCAGGACAGGAAACACAGAGATGTCTCATTAGCTAAATTAGATGTCTCATTAGAAGTAGGAACTAGAAAGTCAGGGACCAGGGTTGTATCCTCTGTTTGCTGGTGCCACACGGTCTCTTGCCCCTGTCCTTCTTGCACATTTGCTTTATCTGCTTCTCTCCACACTTCACTTTCCTTTCTTACCTGTGTCAAATAAGCCCTGACTCCACATGACCTTCACATTGGCTTGTCTAATACCAAGTAACAATGCTACTAAGCTGTAAGTTTTCCGTGGTGAGAAAGTAACATTAGTGGACAATTCAATGGCCCCTTATCCTAAAATTAGTGGGAAAGAACAGAGAAATTCATGCCTTTATTTCTATAGCTACTTCTTTGGTTTTCCAGAAGACAATAGAAGGGAGCTGTGAAATGCAAAAAAAAAAAAAAAAAAAAAAAAAAGTAGGATTATTTCTATTTTTAAACTTCTTTTACAAATGACTTGCATCAGAAACATACCTGGCAGGGATATCCTTGGAATAGCCTGGAATATCACAGCAATGAGATGGAAGCAATTCAGATAAAAAGTAGGAGAGCAAGGCCTTAAAGAATTTTCCTTCTCTCACATGCTTCCTGGGCCTTCTTTCTGAAGAGCACCTGCGTTTGGTTCCAGGGAAGCATACCCAAGAACCGTTATAGTTTCCAAATGCTGACAGGGCCGTCATGGAACATGGAAGCCAGCCAACATGGACTGACCCTCTTTTTTGGTAAATGGGCATCACAGCAAATGATCATCGGTGAAAAAACTGACTTGCTTTGTTTGATTGTCCTACATAGACAAAGTATTATTTATTTTTAAAAACAGAACTAGAAATAGTTCTTTAACATTTTTTATTTCACTGTTAAAGATTGCTAACAGCCATGGAAATTGTTGCCATTGAAGAGCACGCGTGGGGGAACAGATGCCTATATGCCGAGACACACTCAGAGAAGCAAAAGTGGGCAAATTATGCGGGGGCATGTGGGCCTTGGCAGCACACTTAGCCAATTGTCCCCACATCTCAAGAGCGAGACACATCTTACATTTTGGAACAACTGAAATCAGACTTCTTTTTTGTGGACATAGACAAATGCTCAAAAATGTGACACATCAGGCGGCAGAGGCTGCCACTTGGAGCACTGCTGGTTTATTTTCAGAAAGCTAAGCCAAGGGAAACCCATAATTTTCTAAGGAAGAGATTTTGCAATCATCTTTAAACTTTCAGATGGTAATTCTTATCTTATTTCTATAACCACCCGCTCTAGAGCATGTTTAATGAAAATAAGAGATGATGGCTGTCATATCTTAAGTGAGCTAAATTTTATCTGTGCTGAAATCACTGTGAAATACTATCTAATTATAAAGCTGGGAAACAGAACATTTCAGCACATGTGCGTTGAAGGATTGAGCCCCCAGTTCTTACCACTAGAGCTGTCTTGAAAACTACTCACATCTGCTAAAAAGGGGAAAAGATTGAGCTTCTTCATCAGCGTTTTTAAAAAATCTAAATATTTAGCAGCTATGCGGAAGTTTGGCCTGAAGACCTATTTTTCTAAGTTGGTGATTAAAGACATTTTATTGTACATGAAAAATGTCTCTGATTTTGTACTATTGAGTATAGAAATTATTTAGCATATCACAAATAATTTTGTAAATGCTTAATGAATGCTGTGTGCCAGGTGTCATGTTAAATATGTCACATGTCATCTGCTTTATGTTTACTTCTCAGCCAAGATAATAATAAAGTGGCAAAAATCCACACAGGATTATCTCATCTAAAAATTTTCCAAATGCTTTAGAAAACTACTACAAATCTTTAGACAACAATACACAACAGCAAAAGGATAGAAAAAAGAACATAAAAATGCTTTTATTTGTTATAGAGCTGCTTTTACTATTTTAAAAAGTTGGGTTTTTATGGATTGGAAATTATGCTAATATTCATGATTTATCATTGCACTTAATAACAATAGTTGTATTTATTCTAAATCAAATAATTAGTCCATTAGTATACAGTGCCATGTGCTGAGATAATAAGGGAGGTTTCCACATAGATCTAAACTCATAAGTTCATTTTTTATCTTCTCTTTCAACTCAATAGTTCACTTTCAAAATTGTGATTATGAAAGAGGCAATATATGGCATAAATAAGAGGGTTCTTGAGAATGTCACAAGTAATTGTGCTATGTAACAGTTAGTCTTTTTTGGATTGCTATTCACATTTTGAAAACTTCATATTTTTCCTCAGTCTCAAAGCCACCAGTGAAAAAAATGATTTCTGTGGGCATTAAAGGCCCCCTCATAGCTGAATGAGCAAATTCTCACCTATGCCATGTGGGTAATTCTTTCTGGACTGGCTATATTTATCCTTCAAAGTTCACATACCTTGTGCTAGAATTTATGTTAAACTTAGGATGGTGTACTGGTTTTAAATCAACTGTCAATTTTTTTCTTTTGTTTAGAGATAAACTTCACTGAAACATTGCCATTAGCTTAAAATTCTCACTCAGGTTCATAAAAAACCAGCCCCTAAACGTCAAAAATCCTAAACCACCTCGGGTTTCACTAAGTGAACCTACATTTGATCATATTTTCCTATGTGGGTGGAATTAACTAAGTTGAGTCTTATGAGGCTCTAATATATCTTTTTGAATTATTGTAACAGATATTAGTAGAACATTGATCAGTAACTAAAAGCCAAAATGGGCTTAGTTGATCACAGAACAACAACAAAAAAACATGGAAAATGTTGATCTCATTATTTCGTTTTTTCAGGCATATCCTTTAGGCTGGGACAAACTGATTTATCAACAATTCAATTGAACACTTGATATTCTACCTTCAGACAAGGAAACCCATATATTGATCACTTCAACATTTTCTTAGACACACGAAATTACTCTCAATGTAAAAGTCTCTTAAACAGGTAATGTCAAAATCTCTTAAGCTAAGAAGGAATACAAATTTATGACAGCAATTTGATGAATTTTTTGCATTTCTTGGTGAAATAATGTTGTTTCTCAGTACAATTCAATGTCTTCTAGCTCAAAAGGTCATCTACATTCTAGAACTTCTGAACTGGGATGTCTATTTTATAATAAAATGATATGTTTAGTATTCTGCAGGGGCCCTGCAAGGGATAGAAAGGAAATCCACACACCATTGTAATGCAGGCTGCATTTAAGAAGGCTGCTTTGACTGACAGTCACATTGCACTGTGTATTTTCATGAAGCCACTTGGTCAGAAATGTATCTCATCATTCACCTGTCACTTCAACTTGTCTTTTCAGTATGAACTTCAGGCCACTCAACTGTGAACAACGTTTAATTATAGGTGTACTTTACTGAAAACGACAGGAGCTTATTTACAAATATATTCGTCAAATTGCATATTAGATGAAAATGAATATTGAGTATAAATCTGAAAGCTCTATCACAGCTACCTAATATTAAGTGTCCCTCTTTTCACTTAGAATAGTAGTAGGCTTTTAAAAAAAAAATGCCTAGGACATGGATTCTATAGTATTTTCCAATGTTAGTCAGCCAATAATTTATTAAGTACCCACTGTGTACATATGTTTATTGTGTATTTCATTTCAGTATTTTCATCTTAGACAAGGAAACAAAAGCCCAGAGAGCCATTTTTCATAATCATGTAGTTTTTTCTTAATGAGAAGACTAAGACTAGAACTTAAGTCCTTCAACTCCCAACTCATCTGTCTTGAGTCTGTATTGTTCCGGGTGTTTGGCTCTAGGCCCTTGATGCTCAAAGCTGATCTGTAGCCCAGATGTATCATGTCACCTGGAGCTTGTCAGGAATTCTGTATTTCAGGCCCTACCCCAGACCTACTGAATCAGAATCTTTATTTTAACATGATTCTTAGGCTTTTGATAAGTTTCAGAGGCACCAATACATATTGTACCAGGAAACTGGATATTTTAAATATAATTTCAACATTGGAGGAAAGCGCTATTAACTATTATAACTACTAAGTTATAAAACTATGAAGTAAACCAAGAAAGAATTATTCACTGCTGTTAGTTATTGGACTATAAATAGATTGAAGTTTTAGCTTTGTCTGGCGACGAGCAATATGTATATAACAACAAAATAACTAGTTAAGGATTGAGAAGTAGAACAATTAAGGTTATTTTTACATAATAATGAATAATCAGTTTGGGTTAGTATTATCATCTGAATTAAATATTTATCCTGGAGGGATGCATAAGAAGTTTATCATTTGGATAATCTATTATTAGATATTACATCCTTTGCATTTAAAATATTAGGTCTCATCACAATTTCTCTGGTGCATAGGCACCAGATAGAGGCCATTATTCAAATTTTACAGGTGAAGAGAATGAGCCAAAGAGTTTAGGCAATTACCCAACATACTGTGATGTATTTATTGGGCTTTTTCATTTGCCAAAAATAGAAACCCAACTCAAACCATCATATGCATAACAAAAATTCTGGAATGTTTGAATCCAGGGGCTAGATCTCTTAGACAATCTGAATAGAGCAGGTGTGGGAGCTGCTCAGCTCAAGATGTTTACCTGCTTAACATCTTCTGTGAAAAAAAGGTAACTTGTCCTCTCCTCAGGGCTCTGGCAGAAAATCTCGGTGAAAGTTTCTGGCTTTAGAGGGTGGAAAAAAATGCTTGAATTAAGTGTATTAGTCCTTTTCTGTTGCATATAACATAAACACCTAAAACTGGGTAATTTGTAAAGAAACAATATTTATTGTTTACAGTTTCAGAGGCTGGGAAGTCCAAAGTCCAGGGAACACATCTGGTGAAGGCCTTCTTTGGTGGTGACTTCAGTGACACAGGGTATCACACTGTGAGAAAGGCAGAAGCAAGAGAGAGAGAGCTTCTCATGTGAGTTCCTTTTAAAGGCATCAAATCATGCCCACAACCACCATTAAACCATCAATGGATTAATCCATTCACTAGGTCACAGTACTCACAATCTAATCATCTCTTTGAAGCCCCACCTTTCAATTACCATAATAGGATTTCCCACCCTTTTAACACTGTCACAGTGGGTATTAAATTTCTGATACATTAAACTTTGTGGGGGACACAAATCAATCCATAGCATCAAGATCATAAACTGAGATGTTTTGATTTCTCTTTTTGATTACATTTTACTGAAGCGTTGAAACAGTAGCTTTCATTTGGTTGTGTTGATGGGATGTATAAATCTCTAACTGAAAGAGTAAGAATCTTAGGTAGGAGTGGGTAGGACAATGTTAGTGTAGAATCCAGGGTCTCAAGAGATACCTATCTGCACTTAGGTGTTTTATTTTATTCAAAATTAAATAAATTGGATGTCAATTGGATGGTAATATATGATTAGTAATTGTAAAGCTTCTTGGTTTTAATGATATTAGCTTTTCATTTTAAAGAAAATAAATGTGTATCATTTTTATTATTTTTTTTTTTTTGGTAACCAAACCTGTGGAAAGCCCATCTGTTCAGATTAAAAATGCTTGTTAGTACACTAGGCAGCAGGTGGGGCCTTACCTGGGAAGAAATAATTAGCCATAAGCATTTGCCTTGCAAAAATTTGCAAACAACAAAATCATTAAAAAAACAAACCATTAAAACTCAAATGAATTGTTTACAACATTTCTTTAATGCTCCTGGAATGTATGATGTTCAACATTACAGATTAAAATAAGAATTATCAATCTTGAGAGTATCAATTACTAAGGTCTTCCTAGTTATGTTTATGAAAATGATTGAGAGAAAAATATCAATACTGTCTTGCTTACATAATCTTTTTACTGCTTGTCTCTGAGGGTTAGGCCATTATATATGTCTTCAAGCCCTTAGGAAAAAATACCAATTTCCTCAATAGTTCATTAAACATGGATTAATGCATTCTTTCTCTCTTTTTAAATGGTCCCTAAATGCTAAAGTATTTTTTACTTTTGTATTTCTTTTTTGTAAAATGTTTTATTTAAATCTCTCTTTTCTAATCTCTACAGGTAATAGGTAATAATCATTTCCAAATCAACTGTTAATGTCTTTCAATGTAATTAATAAAAACTCCAGTTCTTTGGTAACTACTGTGTCTATGATGATAGAAGTGCTTATTCTTGTCTTTAAATCCCAGAGCCATTCTATTATCTGCCTGTCTGTAACCTTTCCTTTTTTCAGCAAAATGCTTGACAAGATATCAATCTATAATCATTTAGTTCGTAAAACAACCCCTAAGGTCTTTTCAACCTGAGTTTCTTTTTTTAACCTGAGCACTGAAATCCTCTTCTGTGTAGTACAAATCTTTCTTCATCTTCTGAAAGTCACTTCAAAGGTGTTTCATTTCTTTTTTAGAAAACTAGTAAACCTTATTATACTCAGATTTCATCTTGTTCAAAGCTTTTTAATGCTTTGTTTAAGGCATGTTACTAAAGTGCTAGGGTAAGACTTACCACATGTAAAGATATTTACAGCATATGAGTGGGTTGTGAAATCCAATTACCTTGGGCAGCATAGCCAGAATGTGAAAAGAAGAATACTAAAATTAAGATGCCTTTTTTCTGTTCCTTGACTGTAGCTACTTCCAACTTCACACCTTTTGAAAATCAAAGCCTACTATTAAAATAAAGTCATAAAGAAATGTCCTCTTTTTCAAGTGCCTAATAAAAACTGAAATAGAATTTAATTTATGCTCTTCAAATTAAGCTCTCTGTCGTTTCATTTTTAACATTAGCAATAAAAACACTATAAAAAAGAAATCGAAATCCAAAATTCTGTCCTTAATCTTCCACTGCTAAATTTAAGAAGCTTTGTGTGGCACCGACATGAAATACGTCTATGTATTCATAACATATTTTAAGCACAAAGGCAAGCCATCTGCCCATCTTTGTCTCTCTCCACTCTTTATGTTATTCTTCTTCCTCCCTCAGTAGCTCTTCCTTTTAGTTTTAAAGCAATAAGCAGGTTTAAGACAAATTACATATACATAAGCTCATTTGTTACCCAAAACTATGTACATATTATTTATGTTTGTAAAGACTATTTCTGTATACATACCAATATATTAATATGGATACATAGAAAAACTAGAAGAATACTCACCAAATTATCAACAGTAGTTACAGCTGAGAAGAAGTGGGATGGGTCGGGGTAGACAGCAATGTTAGAAGACAGAATTTCATGGACACCTGTTTTACTTTTCACATTATAATAAAAACAAACCTATGATTAATGTGTGTGAACATTTTACAGAATTATAGGTACTTTTAAACTATTGATTGCTACTTATACGGAATTTTGGGTAAGAATGAAGTTCTAACTCCATGGTCATTGATATCCTTACCCTTTCAGGGATCTAAAGGAAAATAGATGAGTTTCAATACGATAGATGAGCAAGCGACTTGAAACGCAGAGAAGTTGAGGAAATTGAAGAATGGCATGAGATGTTGGTTTGGTTATAAGAGTTCACTGGTGACTTTCAAGTAATCATTCTAGCAAGTGTAGAAATCAGAAGTTGGAGTAAGCAGGGGGTAAATAAAGTTAAATTTATTCAGCTGAGTGTGAACTATTTTTTCATGCTCAGAACGACAGAAACAGATTCGTAGCTCAAAAGAATAATAGGGAAGGAAAGATTTTTATAGTGGGAGGAAAGAATTTACCATGCTGGGGCCTGAGGGGAGTAAGGGTATAGTGGAAACCTCATAAAAATGCAAGAAGTTGGGTACGTGATGTAACCAACTCTAGAAGGCCTTGAAGTGACAAGGAAAAAAATTTAAAACATGTCTATTCAAAAAGATGCAATGATCGCTAATTTTATTGAAGGCTGAGATATTTACTTGGGAAAAATAAATTTGGTCAAGTAAATACTGATCTTTCTACAAAGAAAAGAATTACAGCATAATTTTTCTCTCTAACATAACTCCACTAATAAAGGATAGCCACAATGATGGTATCCTTTTTACTTAAGAGCTTCATTTGTGTCTACCTCAGCAGTATCGCAGCAATGATTAGGCACTCCAACAAATCCTTGTAACCTAGTTAACTTTTTAGTTCCTAACATGTGATGTTGAAATCTCACAGGGAGAACTGTGCTACTTTTTAATAAAAACTATCTGGATGGCAGTTAAGTGGAACATTAACCTGTTTTGGAGAAAAATAAATCTGCTGACACTTGCATGGCTCCAGAAATTAGATGACCAGAAGAAAAATACAAGTGACACTTCTAAATTTAGAGAGTAAAGAAAGATAAAGACCAAAGTAGATACACTTGCGTAAAATATGTAAAAATTTACTGAGTACCTACAACATGGAAGGTGCTACATTGGGTATTGTGTTAAAAAAAAAAGTTAGGCATTTGAAGAACATTAAGATACTTTAAGCATATTTGGGATTATATATTTAAACTTCTAAAAATCTCCCATACAACTATAAAAGTCATATAATCCTGCTGTAAAAATTTTACATGAGAACTAAATAAATTTTGGAAAATACAGCAAAGTATAAAATGGAAATTAGAATCATGTTTAACCCCTCTACTTTGAAATGGCCACTATGAATATTTTTGTGTATTTACACATTGCTTTTTCACATGTCCAATAGCCTATTATCCCCACTGGATGGAGTCCCAGGAATTGAATTACTGGAGGAGAGGGTATAGTCATTTTTAAGAGTCTTGAAACATGACTAAGTTGATGTAAAGGAAGGTTTTATAGGTTCATGTGCACTTGCTTGCGTTAAGTGTGTACCTTAAAAAAAAGTTTCACTAATCTACTAGATGAAAAATGCAACCTCATTGTTTTAATTTTTTTTCTTTATTAGTTTCAACAACCAATAATCATTAAAAACCTACTATGTTTAAGGCACTATTCCAGGCCCCATTTAGACATAAATGTGAATATGACAGTCTCTGCTCTCAAGGAGCTCCAAATAGAGGAAGGAAACAATTACACAGCAGGCAGATGGATAAAATGCTCTGATGATGCATAGTTAGACCCTAAGTGATGGGATCAGAAAGGAAGGAGTGTCTACCTTTTCTTGGAGGAATGTAATAAATAGATGTTTTTCTTTTGGGAGATGAAGAGTGAACTGAAAGTTGTAAATACTCTTTATTTTGAATACAACTGTATGAAAGAAGGTTACCATTTTCATTTTATAGATGAGGAAACAAATTTAAAGAAATAATGGTTTACTTTGGGTGACAGACCTAGCAGACAATAGCAAATTAGGACGTATGTCTTACTTCAAAGCCCCTACATCTTACCATCTTCCTATACAGCTTCTCTGCAACTCCGAAGAAGGTTATTTGACTTCTTTTTTTGTTTATTAGAATTCTGGCTTAATTTAGACATCAATTTGATTTTCCGGTCCTGTTTCTACTCAGATGTTTGAGGCATTGAGTGAGTTCAAAATTCTATCTGAGTGGTACGTGGAGGCCATCAAGTTCCCCCTGATTTTGTTTCAGATGAGGAAGCTGAAGCTTGGAGAAGAAAACATCATAGTTACTTGTGGTGGAGCTAACAATACTATGCACATTTCATGATTTCTACTCCAGTAGCCTTCCTCCATACCACACTGTCTTTGGTGTTTAAATTTTGGTTCGACCACATTTGAGGTTTGCACCCCAAATAAAGTGCATTTGTTGAAAATTTGGGGGTCCATATTCACTTTTATTCAAGTTCTTGTTCTTCATTTTGAACCATGCAGAGGTATTTAGACAGTCTGCTCTACTCCTTCCAGTAAGGGAAAGGAAGGGAAGAAATGGAACATTTGAGTCTGTGCACTATGTGCCAGACACATGGATACTTTACGTCATGCAGTCCTCATGACAACTCTTCGATGCAGCTGCTATCATCTCCAAGGCACAGATGGGAGCAAGGGGGAAAATGTACAGGAGTCTAAAGAACTTACTTAAGCTAAAGTGCTTAGCTTCTGGAAGAAGTAGGAAGATCGGAACTGAAGTTTGAATGGCACCAAAGTCTATGTCCTTCCCACTGTATCCCCAGATTCCAAATCTTCATTAAGGACTAATGAAATCTTGAGTACTGGACAGATACGATTATGATCTGGTTATAAATACTCGCTTCTGCTTCATTTCCCGCCATTGCTGAATCCAGTTCACTGTCCCCACCATTCTCAGTTCCAAGCATCTGGAACTCATTTCAGTTCCCGGGATGAGCCATTGGATCTCTTGCCTGTGACTCCACAAGATGCAGTGCCAAGCAGTGGTTAAGCACGGGAATTCTAGAGCCAGACTGCTGGGGTTCAACTCTATGTTCAAGTACGGACAAGCTGTGTCACCTTGGGCAAGATACATAAACTCACTGTTCCTCAGTTTTCCTATCTGGAAGATGGAATCAGTAATATGCATACCTCATTGGGTTGTCATGAGCACAAAATGAGACCATGTATGTAAATCACTTAGCACAGAACCTAGCATATTGTAAACATTCAATTAATATTGGAGACTATTACTGTTGGTCCTGCACTTCCATGTTCCATCGGACTGGAACATTCTTTGCCATTACCCCTTTTGTCTACCTAATTTCTGTGCATTCTTCAAGTCTGAGTTTCAATGCCATTTCCTCGGGGAAGGCTTCCTTGACCATCTTAAACTGGGATTGGTGCTTCTCCAAACTGGTCATATAGAAGCCTGTCTTTCCTTATCAAAGAACATGCGCACTGTATCAAAATTAAATCTTATCTCCATCGATCACTAATCTGTAAGTTCTTTGGAGGTAAGGATTGTTTCTTCCCTGTTCACCATTTTATTTCTTGCATAGCACAGGGTAGGGAGGTGTGTTTCCGGGCAGGTGACAGATTTTTTGTGCTTTAGAATTGTAGCAGTGAACTTTGGGAAGTGCTCCATTTAAGGGAAAGCCAATGGCATGAAGAACAATGGGAGAGACATTTTGGCTCTCCCTCCTTCCAGAAGCTACAGCTGTTAAGCTGGACCAGGCTGCCTGATTGTGAGTCATACAGACTTTGCTGCTAGCAAATTAATTGATAATAGCTGTGCAATTGTGTGGCTTAGTAATAAGCAGTTTAGGGAATGAAAAAATAAAGGAAATAAATGGCTCCAGAGGCACACACTGGGATGAAGTAGTGCAAAAAAAAAAAGAAGATTACTTGGAAGGTGGCCAACAGGCAGTTGAAGCTACTGTGCTGACTTCCATGACTAGCAGGGAGATCCCAGACCCACCTGCTGTCTGAAGCTCTTAGGTGCCTCTCTTTTCTCCCAGTGTATGGAGCCAAGTTCACTACTTTGCAGGTAGTGTATTAGTTTACTACGACTGCTGCAACAAATTACCACAAATATATTGACTTAAATAATATACATTCATTATCTTTTAGTTCTATAGGTCAGAAGTACAACATGAGCCTCACTGGGCTAATATCCAGGGCTGCATTCCTTTCTGGAGACTTCAAAGGAGAATCCAGTTCTTTGCCTTTTTCAGCTTCTGGAGGCTGCCTGCATTCCTTGGCTCATGGCCCCCTCCCTCCATCTTCAAAGTCAGCAGCAGCTGGTCAAGACCTTCTCACACTGCTATTTTTCATGTTCTTTGAAGCCTGGAAAAATTCTCAGCTTTTAATTATTCATGTAATTCCACTGGACCTACCTCTATAATCCAGGATAATAACTTAAAAACATCTGCAAAGATCTTTTGCCATATAAGTTAACATGTTCATTGGGTCTGGGCACTAGGCATGGATATCTTTGGGGGTCATTAATCTGCCACCATGGGTGATTCTATCCCTTTGTTATACGTCATTGAGAATGTCCCCATATAAGTTGCTAGAGATGCCCTCTTCTGCTTGGCTCAGTTGGTTCTGGGGGGCAGTGCCCACATTCCCTCTCCATGACTCAGCCACTCACTCCCCCAGCTGCTAAGAGCACTGACGGCAACAGCATACAGCTGGGTCCATCTTTGGGAATTGCCATCTGCTGAAGAGACCCACCACATCCAAAGCCACAGCTCCTTGAGGACCACCTGCATCTAATGACTTGCCATGGTTAGGGTCAGGGTGTGGGTATAAAAACCCAGCTCCTCTGCTTCAGTGTGGGACCAGAGGCTCGTGGGAACCTAACCCTTATTTCCCCTAGAAGCAATAGTTTGGTATTTATAATTCAGTGTTCTTGGTGATGATAGAACATAACTACCGTGAGTAACAATAATTGACTGTATTTATATAAATGCATTTTCATACTAGGAAGAGTCTCAAATGTGCTTGTTTTGTTGTCTTGCACTTTCTGGAGCCCCTGGGTGTCCTGAATAAGTATTGTAAGCTTACATGCTTGGAAACAAAAAGAGAAAAAAAAGAAAATCCTCTTTTCAGTCTATACTATATTCACTCAGACATTCTGCCTAAACTGGTTTGTGACCTAAAGGAATGGGATATTGTTGAACTTTTGCTGGCACCTTTTTTGCCCTTGGAAAGAGAACCCAGGTTGATAGGTGAAGCCCTGAGCAGCTTCTAGGGGTAAAACGGAAAGAGGAGCACAATGAGGCTAACTGGTGGAGTTGAAGAAAAGTCATGTCTATCACTGGGCTCCCTCCAGACCGTATTTGTCTTCTGCAATGTGCAGAGTGATCAAGCTGAAGAGAATTCTGACTTCTGTGTTCAAGCTGCAAGTTGGAGAAACAGAGGCTTGTAAATGATGACTTGAGAGGAACCGACTACTCACCAGTCTACAGAGATTCCTAATAAGCCCTCATCCACCTCTCACAGAATTTCCTTGCTTCTCTTTTTGTCCTATTCTTAAAGTTTTGTGATTTTCTTCCTACATATGTGGCTCTCATGTCTTCATCAAAAAACTAAACACTTCCCATCTTCAGCTGGACTTCTTTTCAGACGCCACTGAGAGCTCGCGCCTTGCCATCACATCTTAGCAGGTTGTTCTGTCTTTCCTATACACATGGGCCTGTCCCTTTGTTCGTTCATGTTAACATCAGCTGTTTCTTATTGGACACTGACTGGAAGAAACACCTGTTCCCTTGGCTCTACAGGAAAGTGCACATTTGAGTTTTGAAATATTCCAAAAGAATGGCAGGTCTCAGATGGCCTTGTTTTAGACTTTGGTGATTTCCTTAGAAGTTTTCATAAACTAAATTTCTGTAATTCCAATTATATGTTATATGCATTAAAAGTGCTGAATTTTAAAAAGCATTCTCCAGTACATTATTTTATAAAGAATTCTTTCATAAAATGAATATTCACCCCATAATGAATCTCTGATGTTGATCTGGATTTTGTAGGTACTCCAAAATGTTGTTAACTTCTCAAGCACAAACTCCAGAGTGGAAAAACATTGAACTTTATTTTTTGCAAAGGAAGATTTTAATTTTTATCTCACATCCCCCTATTCCTCCTGATGAAGTTAGTCCAAGGTATTGATGGTCAGTTCTTGATTTTGCAGTTAATCACAATGTCAATATTTTCCCTCAATTCTTGAGGGTCTGGCCTAGTGCCAAGGTATGAAGATGAGGATATGGCGGGGGGAAGTAAAGAACATCTGGTCCCCCTGCATCTATGCCAGTGCCCCCGGGATCTCCTCAGTAGCCACCACTCTCCATCTGTTGCGCACATAGATTACTTCAGGGCCCTTGCCGTCACAACCATCAGGCCTTTCCAGGTCTCAGCGCTCAAGGACAGGCCCTCACCACTCTTGGCTACATGAAAACTCCACGAGGGTGCATTCGGTGTGTTTGCTCAGCTACACATCATAGCCGTCTTCCCTTGGCTGCTCCCCAGCCATGGGAGCAAAGGGGTCTTTTCTTTACCTGCAAGGCAGGGCACAGATTCGGAGAATCTGCTTTCAACTCTCCCAGCCTGTAAGAAAGCTTTGAAAAATCAAACACTCCTATGCATATAATATGTAATTGGAATTACAGACAAACAATTGACACAGACTTTTGAGAAATTCCTCAGTTGCTTCTGGATGTTAGCATGAGGCTAAGATGCAGAGTCCTCATTAGGGACATGTAAAGTATGTTCTCTCTTCTTTCCCTTGGCAACTCCTGCTCATCTAATAATTTATAGAATCTTTATTTTGAGGACAAGGTTATCCTGGCCTTCATCTCTTCTCCCAAATGTATTTTTTAATGGCATAAACTTTATGTGTGGAATCTTTTAGGGCCTTTGATTTGGTTCTCTAAATATCTTTTCTTTCAAACTAGTGCCTCTACTATAAATTTCAAGAGATTTTAGATATTTCAATATCACAGAGATGACTCCCTTGTGACCTCTGTTCAGCTGTTTTAACTTACTTTGTGAGAATGGATACACAAATCGAGTTTGAATAGGGAAGAACCTGTTGGACCAAGAAAGTGCCTTAGGAAGTGATATTGAGGGTGTATGGAATACACTCATAGGCATTTAAAACTATTATTCGGATACACATGTACCTTATGCTTAGAAGTACTTATCATGAAAAATTTTAGAACATGTTATGTTTCCTTCTACATTTATTTCTCCCCTCTCATATCATATGACACAACTCAGAAGCCACATTACCTTGTAAGAAATAAATATTTGATGTGTTATTTCTTTAAGTCAGGTAATAGACCAAAGATTTTTATATATGCAATTGCCCATGGAAATCAACCTGCCTTCTGCTGTTTGGAGCACAGTAAGTAAATTGAGCCCTCCATCATTACTTGACTCCATTTGGGGAAGATTAAAAGAGAAAACATTCATTTCTTTCGTTTTCTTTTCAGCTGCTCTCTTTCATGCCCTCATATCTTGATGAAGCATTGAATTCTAGCAGCACATTCTTGTCTCCAAAAATGCAGAGGCACGTTTCTTTTTATTATTGTGAAAAGACTTAATGAGAAGTGACACCAGCCTCCTCATCATGATTCAATTTTTAGGCTATCTAAAGTCTGCTAATTAATTTATTTCCAATGAGAATTTCATCCTTCTTAGCATTTGATTGATTCATGGATTAATCAACTGCAACATTTCTACTGAAAGCAAATGTAGCATCAATTCAAATAATTTTTCTTGTGGGAGCTTACCTTCCAATGCTCTCATGCATATCCTAATTTCCAAGATACAGAAAAAAAGTTTTAATACTTTTTAGAAGTACCATTGAACCTACTCCTTCCCAGAGTCTGTGTTCCCCAAGTCGTTCCTGTTCATCAGCTTTCTATCTTTACTTCCCCTTTTGCCAATGAAGACTTAAAATAAGTCACTCTAAAAGATGCTTTTGTAATACTGCCTTGCTCCTCTGTCCTTTTGTCAGCTTGATAGCTAAACCACAATATAGATAAACTCAACCACCTTCTTTCTCTTTGTCCGCACCCAAACATCTCCTGAGAGAGTGCAATCACCATTAGGAAAAGAAATAAACAGCCAGTGAGCACATGAGCAATAACCTGATAGAGGAAGCAGAGGATTTGGATTTTTAAAGCCCCATTCAACTCAAGCAATTGCTGACAGAGATATTGAGAATTCTCCTTCAATTTGCATATTGATCCTAAAACAAGGAACCAACTGGGCCAGCATAAACTTAATTAGGAGTAGATTCAGATGGCTTAGGTCAGAAATATGAAATCAAAGTAACGAAATAGGAGTAGATTTGAAACTAGGTAGACTATTTACTAACCAGTCTTATCAATGGGATCCCATATTCGAATAAGAGTAAATTGAAAACTAATGTTAGGACCATATTGTATTTATCTCTGGGGTTTGGAGTTTATCATATATATTTAGTACATGTAACATTTAGTACAGGATGCTTAAGGTGCTTATACCTTGTTTAGTCTATTTCATTTTATTGAAGGTTCTGGTTATCCTTTGAGTTATTAAAGATATATTTCTAAATCATGTGTATCTGTGGGTAGGTTTGATGAGCATCCCTCAGAAAACTGTTTTCTCCCTTGATGATAGAACTTAGAGCTAGAGGGGAAAGCATCTTACCTAGGGGTTCCCAACTCAAATATTGCTGGTGCCAGAAGGGTAATGATGTGAAAAGGTGATAGAAGATAAAACAGAAGAGGTGGGAGGGTCTTGGCAGACTGGGTAGAGTTTGTCCTCCCTAAAGACATTCTAATAAAAATATTAAAAATACAACGTGTACAAACAAAACTCATTTTTAGACCTTACTTAGCCCACTTGACCTCATCTGTGGCCTTTGCTCTAGATCATCTTTTTCATTTTACAAATGAGGGAAAGCAGGTCTAGAATAGTTAAGCTATTTGTCAGTATTGCATATTGTTTAAAAACACAGGATCTGAAGTCAGATGCCCTATGTTCCAATTCCGCCTGTACCACTTACTAGTCATGTGACTTGGGCAACTCACTTTACCTCTCTGTGCCTGAGTTGCCTCTTCTGTACTGTGATGACAACAGTAGTTTTCATTTGTAGGGCTGGCTGAAGATTAAACGAAGTACTGCACATAAAGCATGAGGAGCATTCCTCAGGACAGCTTGCACATTTCTTTTGTTTCATTATCCCTTCCTCAATCCTGCCACCTGGAGTGCAGATTCCACCATATTGGATCATGAGAGTGAGCCAGCAGCCAGCTCAGGAGGGTGGAGCTCGGAAAAGGAAGGAGCCTGGGCCGCTGAGATTCCATGGATTAAAGCTGCTGTGCCAGCTGTGGATGGCCTCTAGACTCCATTTATAGGAGAGAGAAATAAACTTCCATCTTGGGAAGTACTGTCATTTTGGCTTTTCTGTCACTCACAGGAGAACAAAATCCTATCTAATAAACAGGGTATGTCTTTTCTAGTCTGGTTTCTTTTCTTTTTTTTTTTTTTTTTTACCTTCTCTGTGGTTGTTTTAGGTATGTCTTCTTTCTACTGCATGTAACTAAATTTTGTTTTATTTACTCAATCTGATAATTTCTGTCTTTTAATTAATACTTTTAATTGTTATAATTTAACTTAATTATACCCCATAGAACATCTCTCATTAATATTTTTCTAGAATAATATGATTTAAGTTTCTTAGAACACTCCTATCTTTCAATATCATGCCTTCTGGCTGATGTTTACATATGAAAAATTTATATTTACATGTAATACAATACAAACATTTTCAACAAATTTATGTATGAGAAAAGTCATGTGTTATTTTTCAAATGCAATGAGTAGAACTTCAGAATCACTTGTGGACGTTTTGATGAGTGCACAAGTGTTAATGAAGGGGAAGTGTGACTCAGATGTCACTGGCTCCAAGGGAGACGATGTCACTAGATATAAAGCAATTGTTTGCTAACAACCATATTAATGGATGATCCAAAAGCAATAATGTAAGCATTTCATATCTTACCATTATAATTTGTTACTTATGCATACAGGCATTTTACTGTGTCTTAGTCTCATTTTAGAAAAATTGTAAATTGGTTAAGAATTTTAATTGAACTGTACTACTTCACATTTTTTTCTCTTAAAATAAAGATAGGCTCCTGGTTAGCATTTTATGTAGCATATCTAATTTTAAGGACTGGATATTGACTTTAAGAGAAAGATGATTCTATTGGAGTTTTGTTCTATCATCTTATTTAAAATTTTGGTTTTTTCCTCCTTTGTAGTTCTTTTCTTTATTTTCCTTTATTGTTTATTGTTGGATAATAAATAATTCTATATTTCTTTCACTTACCTCCTATGGTTTATAAAGTGTTGATTGTATTTTTCTTCCTTTAGTGATTACCCTTATTCTTTTAAAATGCATACTAAATCATAGCTTTTCATTTTCGTACACCTACCAAAAAGTTGGTGACCTAGCACACTTTAACTGATCATTCAACACCTGCTTCGTGTTATTACTGTTTTCTAGAATTTCAGTTTTTCCCTCGTGAACACAAAAAGTAAGAGTTTTAAAATTAAATTTACTGGCTTATTTGACTGACTTCAGGTGTTCCCTCATTTGATTTTGTTCCTCACTCTGGGTCATTTTTCTTCTTGGTAGACTTTATCCTTCATTCATTCCTTTAATAAAGGTTCTTGATGGGTAAATTCTTTCTGTATATCTGAATATGTCATCATTTTGCTCTTGGTGTTGAATAACATTAGGCTGCATGTATAATTCAAGGTTGAGAGTTATTTTTCCTCAGCACATTGAAGATATTTCTCCTTCGCCTTCTAGCACCTACTGTTGCTCATGAAAAGCCTGTTGTCAATCTGATCGTCATTTCTTTGTAGTTAATCTCTCTTTCCTCTTTGGTACTTTTAAGATTGTCTCCAACCCCCATTTCCTTGATGTTCTATAGTTTTAGTTAGATATATCAGTAAGATTGATCTAGGTGTAGATGTATTTAAGTTTTCCTTTATTTTAATTTTTCCCGTTCTATACTTACATTATACTTTTGACTTGAGGACTCATGTCTTTCTTTAACTGTGAATATTTCTTAGTGTTTATCATTTAAAATATTTCCTTTCTTCCTACTCCCTTCATTCTCTTCTAGATCTGCCATTAGGTTTATGTTAGAATTTCTTGTCTATCCTTCATGATTCCTTACTCCTCTCATTTTTAATTTATTCATCTCTTTTTGATGCATTTTGGGTAAAATTCTAACCAACACCTTCCAATTCATGTATTGACTTTTTGTGTCCAGTTTAGAATTTATCATATCGAATAAATATTTAAATATTTTTTATTGATGACTTTTTATTTCCAAATTTTCTCATTTTTTTAATACTTACTTCTTTCTATTTGATCTCCTTTTCTAGTAAATACCTTTCTGTTCAGTTTTAGTGAATATTTTTCCTTCATTTGTGTCTTTGAGAACCCTAAACATAAATAAAGATAATTCAATTCACAAAATAAATTTGTTTTGAAATGAGTACAATTCCACTTTAATAAATATATGTTCACACATCAACACGTGTATCAAAGAACACAAATATTTATGAGGTTCACCTAAGTTGATCATGTTTTGCCTTTAGCTTTAGGCAGGGCTGATACATGCCTATATGGACAGTGTTTGTTGACTGTTCCATGTCTGTGCTATCCTGATTGCTATATGTTTTGAATATCCTTCTGGCTTTACGTATATTAACAGGTTCATAGCAGGAGTTCTAGATGCATTTTTTTTTTTAAAAGGAACTACAACAGCAAGGAAGAAAAAGAAGCAGGAGAGAGAACAGAGAAGCATAGTATAAATGCCAACTAACCCGCTAAGGCAAAGTTGACCCAAACTCTGGAATTCAAAGCTACTTTATTTCTAATGCTTATAGAACAAAAGCCTGCACTAAACCTTGGCATTTTTTTCCTGGAGAGAAAATATTGCACAGACTCTTACAATGTTTAAATAGAGAGGGATCATATATTCCATTAAATAAAACCCTCTCGTTTTATAAAAGTAGAAAAAGAGAAACAGAAGAGTTAACTTGCCACGATCTTTTGACTAGAGAGTGTTCACAGCCAGGATCACAGTCCCTTTCCCCGGATCCCTAATCTAGTACTCTTTCCCCGTTTTATGGTTTCCTATAATTCCCAGAAGACTCCAGCCTCTCTAGCATTTTTAAAAAAGATTCCAACATATGCCAGCAAAAATGTTCAAGTATGTCAACTTCTGCTCATCCTCACTTAGCCAGGTATTTCACTAACTTTGTCTCACTTGAAGGGAACATGAGATGTACTTCTTTTTAGCATGTAAACCAGCAAAATCAATTTCTTAAGACAGTTGTTTGGTTTCATATGCTTTAATTAGCAAAGTGAATCCTTGGTAGTGTTTTTCACCACAGTGTTGTTCTCAAAATAGTTTTAAAAATAACACCCTTGTTTTTTAAAAATATTGTGTGCTTGTGGAAAGCATCCTTTAAATCTCTAAATACATTCTTATTTCTCTACAAAAGGTCAATTTCTAACCAATTAACACCTTAAAAATATAGTCAATACCTCTTTGCATAAGTTGACTATGCTGTTATATTAAGAAAAAAGCATCCAAGAATAAATTAATAATAAAATAATTAAAATGTGAAGAGTCTTTCAGTATATATTCCATATACCTCAGTCATTTTAAAAAATATTTATTTGAACATATAGTTTTATGTTTCAAAACTTAAGGCACCCTCAGAATTTATGCAGTGTCTATTATTGTGATTATTACAAATAATTATCATACACCAAGAACCTATCAAGTGTCACATTCAGTGTTTTACATATTTTACATTACTCATTTCTCACAGCAAACCAGGAAGGTAGATGCTATTATTCCCATGTTATTCCCATGTTATCATTTCTTATTTTCCCATGTAGGAGATGGATGACAGAGAAACACAGAGTTAGGAAATTGTCTCAAGGAAATTACTAGCTTATGCAGAAGTGAAATATAACCCATATGTGTCTGATTCTAGTGCTTAAGCTTGTCACTACTGTATCAGTCCTTCTCATCTCTTTTCCTCTCCTTTACAGCTCTTTTTAGTTTATTCTAGTTCTCATATTTTTTCAAATTTCCACTTTCTTTTTTTTATGATTCAATAATTAAATTAACTTTTCACAAGTATTTACTTTCCTCATTATCTCCATAAAATATTATTACATTAAAGTGTGCTGTGACAGTAACAAAAACTTAAAAATCAGAACAAGAATATTTACATTGAACTAGGGAGTAAATTCTGATGTTTATATTGCTTGGTATTAATTTCTCCTAGATATCTGGTAGATTGCTCCCTTTCTTTCTTCAAATTTCTGTCCAAATGCTACTTTCTATAAAAGGGTATCTTTCTATAGAGTGAACATGCAGAAGGAGACATCAAGAAAGCCTGCCCATTTACAATAGCCACCAAAAAAATAAAATACTTGGGAATTGAGTTAACCAAGGAGGTGAAAAATCTCTATAATGAGAACTACAAACCACTGCTGAGAGAAATTAGAGAGGATACAAGAAGATGGAAAGATATTCCATGCTCTTGGATTGGAAGAATCAACATAGTGAAAATGTCCATACTACCCAAAGTGATATACAAATTCAATGCAATCCCCATCAAAATTCCAAAGACATTTTTCTCAGAAATGGAAAAAACTATTCAGACATTTATATGGAACAATAAAAGACCACGAATAGCCAAAGCAATGCTCAGCAAAAAAAATAAAGCTGGAGGCATAACACTACCTAACTTTAAGCTATACTACAAAGCTATAATAACCAAAACAGTATGGTACTGGCATAAAAACAGACACACTGACCAATGGAATAGAATAGAGAATCCAGAAATCAACCCACACACTTACTGCCATCTGATCTTTGACAAAGGCACCAAGCCTATTCACTGGGGAAGGGACTGCCTCTTCAGCAAGTGGTGCTGGGATAACTGGATATCGATATGCAGGAGAATGAAACTAGATCCATACCTCTCACCGTATACTAAAATCAACTCAAAATGGATTAAGGATTTAAATATACACCCTGAGTCAATAAAACTTCTTAAAGAAAACATAGGAGAAACACTTCAGGAAATAGGACTGGGCACAGACTTCATGAATACGACCCCAAAAGTACGGGCAACCAAAGGAAAAATAAACAAATGGGATTATATCAAACTAAAAAGCTTCTGCACAGCAAAAGAAACAATTAAAAGAGTTAAAAGACAACCAACAGAGTGGGAGAAAATATTTGCAAAATATACATCTGACAAAGGATTAATATCCAGAAAATATAAGGAACTCAAACAACTTTACAAGAAGAAAACAAGCAACCCAATTAAAAAATGGGCAAAAGAGCTAAGTAGGCATTTCTCTAAGGAAGATATCCAAATGGCCAACAGACATATGAAAAAATGCTCAACATCACTCAGCATCCGGGAAATGCAAATCAAAACCACATTGAGATACCATCTAACCCCAGTTAGGATGGCTAAAATCCAAAAGACTATGAATGATAAATGCTGGCGAGGCTGCAGAGAAAAAGGAACTCTCATACATTGTTGGTGGGACTGCAAAATGGTGCAGCCTCTATGGAAAATGGTATGGAGGTTCCTTAAACAATTGCAAATAGATCTACCATACGACCCAGCCATCCCACTGTTGGGAATATACCCAGAGGAATGGAAATCATCAAGTCGAAGGTATACCTGTTCCCCAATGTTCATCGCAGCACT
The DNA here is from genome assembly GCF_027409185.1 of Cynocephalus volans. NCBI lineage: Eukaryota > Metazoa > Chordata > Mammalia > Dermoptera > Cynocephalidae > Cynocephalus > Cynocephalus volans. Next base: position 33,122,053 of record NC_084468.1, on the reverse strand, counting down.
CTTTACAATAGCCAAGAGTTGGAACCAGCCCAAATGCCCATCATCAGATGAGTGGATAAGGAAAATGTGGTACATCTACACAATGGAATACTACTCAGCTATAAAAACGAATGAAATACTGCCATTTGCAACAACATGGATGGACCTTGAGAGAATTATATTAAGTGAAACAAGTCAGGCACAGAAAGAGAAATACCACATGTTCTCACTTATTGGAGGGAGCTAAAAATTAATATATAAATTCACACACACACATACACACACACACACACAAACCCGGGGGGGGGGGCAAGAAGATATAACAACCACAATTATCTGAGGTTGATACAACAAGCAAACAGAAAGGACATTGTTGGGGGGGAGGGGGGGAGGGAGAAGGGAGGGAGGTTTTGGTGATGGGGAGCAATAATAAGCTACAATGTATATCGACAAAATAAAATTAAAAAAAAAAAACGGGTATCTTTCTATTCTCTTCTTTTATTTTGTTGAGACATAATTCACATATAATAAACTTCAGCATTTTAAAGTGTACACAAAGTGTATATTTATTTATTTATTTTTCTTTATTTTTTATTGTTATGAATATTCATGAGATACAAATTACCAGAAATTGCTTTTATACCCTGTGTTACCACCCAATTGTCCCCCAACCACCCTTCCTCTCTCCCTTGCCTCCCCCACTCCACTTTGCAGCCCTAGGAATGTTCTTTCCCTCTGTAAGGCCAATGCACTACTGTGGTCTTCTTTCCTTCCTTCCTTTCTCTCTTAGCTCCCACTGTGTTTTGCTTATTTCACTCAACATAAGTTTCTCAATGTTCATCCATGTTGTTGCAAATGGGAGTATTTCATTCTTTTTTATGGCAGATTAGTATTCCATAGTATATATATACCACAGTTACCTTAGCCAATCATCTATTGATAGACATTTAGGTTGGTTCCATATCTTGGCTATTGTAAATAGAGCTGTGATGAACATTGGAGTGCAGGTATCTCTTTGACGTGATGATTTCCATTCCTCTGGGTATATACCCAGAAGAGGAATTGCTGGATCATTTGGAAGATCTATCTGCAGTTGTTTGAGAAAACTCCATGCTGTTTTCCATAGTGGTTGTACTAATTTACAGTCCCACCCACAGTGCAGTAGTGTTCCCTTCTCTCCCCATCCTTGCCAGCATTTGTTATTCACCATCTTTTTGATTATAGCCAGTCTAATGGGGGTGAGGTGGTATCTCAATGTAGTTTTAATTTGCATTTCCCTGATGACTAGTGATGCTGAGCATTTTTTCATGTATCTGTTGGCCATTTGTATGTCTTCCTTTGAAAAATGTCTATTTAGCTCCTTTGCCCATTTTTTAATTGGGTCATTTGTTTCTTTACTGTATAATTGCTTAAGTTCTATGTATATTCTGGATGTTAATTCCAGTTGGATGCATAGTTAGCAAAAATTTTCTCCCACTCTGTAGGTTGTCGTTTTGCTCTTTTGATTGTTTCCTTTGCTGTGCAGAAGCTTTTTAGTTTGATATAGACCCATTTGTTTATTTTTTATTTTACTGCTTGTGCCTTCAGGCTCATGTTCATAAAGCCTGTGTCCAGACCTAATTGCTGAAGTGTTTCACCTATATTTTCCCTTAGTAATTTTACAGTTTGAGGTCTTATACCTAGGTCTTTAATCCATTTTGAGTTGATTTTAGTGTATGGTGAGAGATGCATATCTAGTTTCATTCTTCTGCATGTGGGTCTCCAGTTTTCCCAGCACCACTTGCTGAAGAGGCAGCCTTTTCTCCAATGTAGATTTTTGTTGTTGCCTTTGTGCAGTAGCAGATGTCTATAAGCCTGAAGGACACAGACTTTTTTGTTGTTGAAAGATTGCTAATTACTGTTTCAATCTCTTTGCTTGTTATTGTCCTGTTCAGGTTTTCTCTCTCTTCTTGGTTCAGTCTTGGTAGTTTGGATGTGTCTAGAAACTTATTCACATCTTCCAGATTTTCGTATTTGTTGTCATACGGTTGTTTATAATAGTCTCTAATGATACTTTGTATTTCTGTGGTATCAGTTGTAATGTTTCCTTTTTCATTGATGATTTTTGTTATTTGGGTCTTCTTTCTTCTTTGTCAACCTAGCTAATGGTTTGTCTATTTTGTTAGTCTTCTCAAAAAACTGACTTTTTGTTTTGTTGATCTTTTCTATTGTTTTGGGGGTCTCTATTTCATTTAGTTCTGCTCTGATTTTAATTATTTCTTTCCATCTACTACTTTTAGGTTTGGATTGTTGTTGACTTTCAAGTTCTTTGAGACATAGTGTTAGGTTGTTCATTTGAAGTCTTCCAATTCTTTTGATATAAGCATTTATTGCAATAAATTTGCTTCTTAGTACTGCTTTTGCCATACATATCCCACAGGTTTTGATATGATGTACCTATATTTTCATTAATTTCTAGAAATTTTTAAATTTTCTGTTTAATTTCTTCTTGGACCCATAGGTCATTCAGGAGCCTATTATTTAGTTTCCATGTATTTGTATAGCTCCCAGCATTTTGCCTATTGTTTCCAAATTTAGTCCATTATGGTCTGAAAAGATAGTTGGAATGATTTTGAGTTTTTAAAATTTGCTGAGAGTAGGTTTGTGACCTAATATGTGGTCTATCCTGGAGAATGTACCATGAGCTGATGAGAAGAAAGTGTATTCTTTAGTTGTTGGGTGAAATGTTCCATATATATCTGCCAAGTCCAGTTGGTCTAGGGTGTAGATTAAATCCTGTGTCTCTTTGTTGACCTGTTGCCTGGAAGATCTGTCCCATACTGAGAGATGGATATTCAGATCATCCACTGTTAGTGTATTAGGTCCTATTTCTTTCTTTAGGCCTAAGAGTGTTTGCTTAATATATCTGGGTGCTCTGGTATTGGGTGCATACATATTTATGATTGTTGTATCTTCTAGCTGGATAGATCCCTTTATCATTATATAATGGCCTTCTTTGTCTTTTTTAATGTTTTTTGGTTTAAAGTCTATTTTGTCCAATATAAGAATAGCTACTTCTTCTCATTTTCAGTTTCCATTTGCATGGTATATCTTTTTCCATCCCTTCACTTTTAGTCTATGTGTGTCTCTACAGGTGAGGTGGGTCTCTTGAAGACAGTACATACTTGGGTCTAGCTTTTTAATCCAATCAGTCAGTCTGTGTCTTTTGAATAGGGAGTTTAGTCCATTCACATTTGGAGTAGTTATTGACAAGTGTTGCTTAATTCCTGTCATTGAATTGCTTCTTGTTTAGATGGTTTAAATATCTTTTGATAATTATTTCCCCTTTTATTTCTCTTCTTTGATGTTAGTTGGGAATTTAAGGTGGGATGATTTAACTTCTTTCTCTTTCTTGCTGGCATTTTTGTTTTAACAGTGGGTTTTGCTCTTTCTTGTGTATTTGTTAGAGTGGTCACCATTATTCAGATTCCAGATGAATGATTCCCTTAAGAATTTCTTGCAGGGCTGGTCATGTGATGGTGAACTCCTACAACTTTTGTTTGTCTGGGAAATACACTATTTCTCCCTCATTTCTGAAGGAGAGCCTTGCTGGGTAAAGAATTCTTGGCTGGCAATTTTTTTCTTTTAGTATTTTGAATACATCATTCTACTTTCTTCTGGCCTGTAGGGTTTTGGTTGAGAAGTCTGCTGTTAGTTTGATGGGGGTTCCCCTATAACTGACCTGGTGCTTTTCTCTTGCTGCTTATAGAATTCTCTCTTTGTCTTTGAGCTTTGCAAATTTAACTATAATGTGTCTTGGGGAGGATCTTTTTGGGTTGAATCTGTTTGGGTACCTTTGAGCTTCCTGGATCTGAAGGTCTGTATCTTGCCCTACACCTAGGAAGTTTTCTGTTACTGTTTCCTAGAGTTGGTTTTCAATACCTTTTCTTTTCCTCTCCCCTTAAGGAATATCCATGGTTTGGATGTTAGAATGCTCGAGGCTGTCTGCTCTCTTCTTTGATTTTCCTCATTACTTTTTATTCTTTTTCCTTTTTTTGTTTGCCTGAAATATTTCAAAAAGACCATCTTCAAGCTGCGAAATTATTTCTTCAGCTTGCTCTACCCTGCTGCTAAAGCTCTCAGTTGTGTTTTTTATTCCATTGAGTTAATCTTCCATTTCTAGAAGTTCTGCTATACTCTGTTTTAAGATATTAATCTCTTTGTAGATTTCCTCCCTCATATTCTGGATATTTTTTCTTGTTTCATTGTGTTCTCTAATGGAGTCTTCCTTTATTTCTTCAAGTCTTCTTAAGATCATTGCTTGAAATTCTTTTTCAGACATTTCAAGGATTACCTGTTCCATGGAGTCTGGTTGTGGAGCATTACTGTATTCTTTTGGTGGTGTCATTTCTTCTTGATTGTTTGTACTTCTAGTATTTTTTCGTTGATGTTTGGTCATTTGGTAGAGGGTTTGCTTCTTCTATTACACTGAAGTTGGGTATGGAGTGGCCCTGGTTGCTACTGTGGAGGTGAATTGTCTTTGCTTGACAGTAGGTGTGGTGGTGGTTGTGTTTAACCACCTTTGTTCCTGTTCCAGAATCTGTGGTTGTAGAATGAGCTCCTAGTGCCACACAGTTCTTCTGGGCACACCTCAGTGGGACAGACCCCGCAGGCTGGTGCTCCCCCCCAGGACCAAGGAGGGGGGAGGCAGGGAGGGGGAGGGGCCCCTGTCCAGGGAGGGGAGAAGGGCCACCTCTCAACACATGGTACCGCCACTGCTGCCTCTGCTGGGCTCACATTGGTGCGGGTTCCAAAGTGTATATTTAAAAGCTTGTGCAATTGTCACTATCTAATTCCAGACTATTTTTGTCACCTCCAAAAGAAGCCTGGTGCCCACAGGTCAGTCACTTCTCATCCTCTTCTCTTTCTGTCCCCTGGTAACCACTGATCTACTTTCTGTCTCTGTGAATTGCCTTCTGGAGCTTTAATAAAAGTGGAATCATGCAATAGGGTGGGAAGATGGGAAAGGAGGGGAAGTGTGATCAAGGCACATGGCTCCCCCTCATTCTGGCAGAGAAGACCAGGGAGCTTCCAGTGGTGGCTGGGTCATCACTGGGCTGGATGCAGATGTCAGGGCATTGTGGCTGAGGCCATCAGCTCTCCACTGCCCTAGTTCAGGAGACTGGGACACTTCCTGGCCACTCTATGGGCATTGCTGGTCTGGTTGCAGATGTCAGGGGGGTGTGGCTGAAGCCATTGTCCCCTGCTACCCCAGCTCAGGGGCCTGCAGTGGCTTGGTGGTCATAACTGGCCTGGTTGCAAATGTCAGAGGTTGTGGTTGAAAATGTCAGCCCCCATTGCCCCAGCTCGGCAGCCAGGGTGCTTCCAGTGGCAGTTCGGTGGTCATTGCTGGGCTGGTTGTGAATGTCAGGGGGGCATGGCTGAGGCCCTCGGCCCCCCCACCACCCTGGCTTGGGAGCCCAGGGCACTACTAGTGGCAGTTTGGTGGTCATCGCTGGGCTGGTTGTGTTATGTCTGGGGGGTGTAGCTGAGTCCCTCCTCCCTCCCCATTCCCTGGCTTGGGAGCCCAGGGGGCTTCTGGCCCTTCTAGGTTTTATAGGTGTTCTTTGGTGGTGTTAGACCTTTAATTGTTAATATCAAACTTTGTCTATGATCTGTGGGTATTTTGTTTTTTCTTTCAGTTCTGTGTTGGATTATTCACTGTTCCCACCACTTAAACTCTGCACTGGAACTAATTTGTTGTCCTTTGCTTGCTTCTAAAATGGAGGAAATTCCTGTGGGGACCAGCACTTGAGCCCTGTGGTTGAGCTAAATTGCTTCATTGCTCCTGATTCCCTGGGGAAGGCTTCATGTGCAGCTCGGGTTTTAATGGTTTGTCTTGTATCTACTTCTGGGTCTCGTGAGGTACGGTACACCTTGGTTGTACAGACTCTGGCCTGAGTCCTTTCAGCCAACTGCATCCCCTGCAGTTCTGTATTCCTGTCCAGTCTCCACTGATTGGGCCTGTGCTGACTGGAGGGCAGATCAGCTGTCCATGCTGTGACCCTATGCTCTCCCAGTGGGCCCGTCTCCTCCACTGCCCACACTTTATACACTTCCCATAGGACAGGCCATGGTCCGGTCCCTTGTGATGACTCACTGGCCTCTGAGTGGCTCCCTTTTTCAGTTGTCTGTGGCCCCTTGCTCTTATGTGGGTCCATGGGAACCCTCTTAATGGTCTTGCTGGCCTGAGGGCTACCAAGGCCCTCTTCTCCCCTGCCACCTCCAAGCAACTTCATATGGAGGGCACAGCTGTGGCTTTTGCCAGCTTTTGCTTCATTTGCTCACCAGCTCCAGCCTTAAAGTGGCCAGGGCTCAAAATGGTGGGAGTGATCCTTTCTTTCTCTCATCGTGGCTTCTCCTGCCTTCATGAACTCTATAGGTTTCTCTCCTCTTCCCCTGAGCCCTAGTGGCTCTAGCTTGGTTGTCATTGCATTTTAATGGTTCTAAATTGGTTGATTTGTGGGAGACAGTGATGCTGGGGACTGTCTATTCTGCCATCTTGACTGGAAGCCCTGGTATGTCTTTTTCCATCCTTTTAGTTTCAACCTATTTGCATCTTTTAATATAAAGTGTATCTTCTATAGATGAAATATAGTCAGATCATGGCATTTTATCTATCTTACTAGTCTCTTCCTTTTGATTGCAGTTTTTAATCCCTTTACATCTAAGATAATTACTGATATGCTAGGATTCATGTCTGCCACTTTTCTCTTTGTTTTCCATGTCTTATGTCTCTTTTATTCTTCTATTACTCCATTACTGCATTCTTTTGGTTCATTAGAAAATTTCTAGTGTACCATTTAATTCTTTTGCCATTTCTTTTACTATGTTTCTCATTATTTTCTTAGTGGTTCCTTGGTGATTATAAATAAAATTTTTGCTTATCTAGTTCAGATTTATACCGACTTAATTTCAATAGCATACAAAAGCTTTTTTTATCTTGGATAGCTCCACTTCCTCCCCCATCCTTTGTGCTATTATTCTCATACATATTACATCTCTATACATTGCATACCTATAAACACACACACATGTATATATATATATATATATAATTATTGCTTTATGCAGTTATCATTTGGATCAGATAAGAGGGAAAAAGAAGCAAATAACAAAAACATACATTTAAACTCTCTTTTACATCTACCTATATAGTTACCTTTACCAATACTCTTTATTTCTTCACATGTATTCATGTTAATATCTAGTGCCTTTTCAACTCAGCCTGAATGACTCGATTTAATATTCCTATACTGCTGGTCTATAAGTGAAAAATTATCTCAGTTTTTGTTTATCTAGGTATGTATTAATTCCTTTTTCATTATCTAAGGATAGATTTTCTGGATATAGAATCATTTATTGACTTTTTTTTCTTTTAGCACTTTGAATGTGTCATCCCACTGCCTTCTGGCCACAATTTTTTTTTAATTGATTATACATATTCATGGGGCAAGAGCTGAATGTCAGCACCTGTGCCCAAGATGTGGTGAGCAAATCAATGCTAAGAGCATGCTCACAACATCAAGTTGAAATTATTCCATGTCCCCCACCCAATCTCTCCCCAATTCCCTTCTTCCACCCATCCCCCAACCTGGGCCCCAGCAACCCTAGGTCTATTCTCTCCCTCTGCAAGTTCAACACACCACTGTGGTCTTTCTTTCCTTCCTTCTTTCTCTCCTAGCTCCCATTTTGTGTGAGGATATGTGGTATTTTTCCCTTTGTGCCAGGCTTATTTCACTTAACATAATTTTCTCCAAACTCATCCATATTGCTGAGAATGGCAGAATTTCATTCCTTCTTATGGCAGAGTAGTATTCCATTATGCACATATTTTCCTCATCCAGTCTTCCATTAACAGACATTTAGGTTGGTTCCGTATCTTGGCTATTGTAAATAGAGCTGAGATGAACATGGGCGTACAGGTATCCTTTTGACATGATGATTTCCATTCCTTTGGGTATATGCCCAGAAGTGAGATTGCTGGATCATGTGGTAGATCTATCTGTAGTTGTTTGAGAAACTTCCATACTGTTTTCCACAGTGGCTGTACTAATTTATAGTCCCACCAACAGTGTAGAAGAGTTCACTTTTCTCTGCATCCTTGCCAGCATTTATTATTCTCAGTCTTTTTGATTATAGCCATTCTAACTGGGGTGAGATGACATCTCAATGTGGTTTTGATTTGCATTTCCACAATGATTAGTGATATTGAGCATTTTTTCAAGTACCTGTTGGCCATTTCTTTACCTTCCTTCAAAATATGTCTATTTAGCTCCTTTGCCCATTTTTAACTGGGTTATTTGTTTTTTTATTGTGTAGTTGTTTGAGCCAATTGATCTTTGAGAAATACAACAAGAACATACATTGGAGAAAAGACTGCCACTTCAATAAATGGTGCTGGTAAAATTTGACATCCATATGCAGAAGAATGAAACTAGACCTCTACCTCTCACAATATAGCAAAATCAACTCAAAATGGATTAAAGACTTATATATAAGACTGGAGAAGTGTTTGAGGGCGGTTCAAGATGGCGGCGGCTGCGGAGGCTGGCGTGGAGTAGCTGAGGTGGAAAAGGAGGCCACTGGGCCTCAGGCAGCCAGGAAACTTGTGGACATTCCTCTCGCCATCTCTTAAGGGAGGACTGCTGCTGCTGGACGGTCGTGGGGGGTGACCGCCACTTTGCCCCCAGCAGGAGAGGCTGCCTCATTTACAGGCAACAGCTTTGAAGTGTGGAGCAGGAAAAGAACTGTTTCTTAGCTGCAAAAGCGAGTCTCGAAACAGGGAACACGGCGCCAGGGCTGCTGTGGATGCAGCCAGGATCCTGGAGACCGGGGCCGCGCTGAAGGCGGCCAGCTGCCCTATTCAGGATTCGAGGTTTCAGGCCGGCATTGAAGAAGATTCCTGGGAGCGCCCGAGCCGCGCCGCGACTGAACAGCCCGAGGCGGCAGCGGCTGAGATTGGGGAAGGCGGCAAACCAGAGACAGAGTGAGCGCCCGACCTGGCACAGCACTGTGAGTGATCCCTGGCACAGCTTTGTTCGGGGGGGTGGATGCCCACGCGGCTCCCACCTGCACCACCAGCCCACTCACCACAGGGTGCTGCCTCCATTTTCCCAGGTGTGGGCAGCCCCGCCCCCTCGGCCATCACTGAGCCCTCAAACTTGCTTGGCCTGGCGCGGGGCTTTCTGGAGCCTGCGGACCGGTCTCCCCTCCCACTCCCTCCGCGGTTCTCTGGCGGGGCTGGTGGCGGGGGGCGTCCCAGACCAGTGTCGGGAGGGCAAGAAAGTACGGGCGGGCCGACTGTCACTCCACCACACCCTGGACGCCGGCCCCAGGTAAACTCCCTGTTACTGGGAGGCAGATACCATCTCTGCAGCCTCCAGTTTGGAAAAAAGCCTAACGAATTTCTGGTTGGGAATAGTGTGGTAGGAGAGTTCCCAGGTCCACTTGAACCTGCTGGAGAGCAGGCTGCAGGTGGGCGCTAGACTCGGTTTATACCGGGGGTGATACAAAGGTGAACAAGACTCGAGAAAGAGCTACATAGTGCTACAAAGGCACCCAGAGAGACCGGTCGTCTGTGCCTAGCAGAAACCTGGTAGACTTCCTGGGCGAGGCGGTGCCGAGCAAGGTCTTGAAGACCCAGCTGATAGACGAGGGGTGCAGAAGACACGCCCCAGCCCAGCACAGTGCGCACAGAGTGGGGAGACGTGTGGCCAGGGAGGCGGAGACTCGACAGAAACGACACACCTGGTGGGGTCGCCACTGCACGATCCAACAGCCTGGTCCAGAGCACACGGAACAGGGAGAAGTCCTGCACGGGAAGTGAAAGCTCAACAGAGATCACACACCCTGTGGTGCGTGATCCACCAGCCCAGCAGAGCCCAAGCTGACCAGAAAGGCGGCTCCCCGGAGAAGCCCAAGACCCGAGGCAACCACACACACAAGACACTAGAGGCCAACTGAGCAGTCACGGAGGCAGTCATACGAAATTGGCAACCACAGCAACATCCTAGTTAGTCATTAGTCTCAAACCGGTGGACTGTGAAACTCCCTGCCACAATGAATAAACACCAAAAAAAAGATACCAGAAATACAAAAAATCAAGAAAGTACACCACCAAAAGTTAATAAATCTCAAACGCTAGATCCTATAGAACAAGAAGCCCTTGAAATGACTGACAAGGAATTTCGACTGATAATTCTAAGGAAACTGAATGAGATACAAGAAAACTCAGCTAGACATCATGATGAAATGAGGAAAAGTATACAGGATCTGAAAGAGGAAATGTACAAGGAAATCAATGTCCTGAAAAAAAATGTAGCAGAACTTGCTGAACTGAAGAAGTTATTCAGCGAAATAAAAAACACAACGGAGAGTTTAACCAGCAGGCTTGTCGAAGTTGAAGAGAGAACCTCTGAACTTGAAGATGGGCTGTTTGAAATAACACAAGCAGACAAAAAGAAAGAAAAAAGAATCAAGGACATGGAAGAAAATCTGAGAGAGATATCAGACAACCTTAAGCGATCAAATATCCGAGTCATGGGTATTCCAGAAGGGGAGGAAAATGGAGATTCCATTGAAAACATATTCAACAAAATAGTGGCAGAAAACTTCCCAGGTATAGGAAAAATCACAGATCTTCAGATCCAGGAAGCTCAACGATCTCCAAATGCATTCAACCCAAAAAGACCTTCTCCAAGACATGTCATAGTCAAATTGGCAAAACTCAGACACAAAGAGAGAATCTTAAAAGCTGCAAGAGAGAAGCGTCAAATCACCTATAAGGGAGCCCCAATCAGGTTAACATCAGACTTTTCATCACAAACCCTAAAAGCTAGAAAGGAATGGGATGATATTTTCAAAATACTAAAAGACAAAGATTGCCAGCCAAGAATACTCTACCCTGCAAGGCTATCCTTCCGAAATGAGGGGCAAATAGTATATTTCTCGGACAAACAAAAACTGCGAGAGTTCACTACCACACGACCACCCTTACAAGAAATCCTCAAGGGAGTACTGGGTTTGGTTCCTGAAAAATAACTACTACTGCCATAAAAACCCAAGAAAAATCAATACCCACTAGTAGAATAAAAATGGCATTCATGAAGAGAAAACAAGCTAACAAAAACACTATCTACAAAGCAAGGAACCAACAAACACAGAAACCAAACAGTAAATCAGAAAGCAAGGAACAAAAGACACCTAACACAACCAAACAACCAATAAAATGCTAGGAATAAATCAACACCTTTCAATAACAACTCTTAATGTTAAAGGCTTAAATTCCCCAATTAAAAGACACAGACTGGCTGACTGGATCAAAAAGCAGGACCCAACTATTTGCTGCCTACAAGAGACCCACCTCACCCATAAAGATTCACACAGACTAAGAGTGAAAGGATGGAAAAAGATTTACCATGCAAACAGAAAAGAAAAACGTGCTGGAGTAGCTATTCTTATATCTGACAAAATAGACTTTAAACTAAAAACCATAAAAAGAGACAATGAGGGACACTACTTAATGATAAAAGGACTGATCCATCAAGAAGACATAACAATCATAAATATGTACGCACCCAATGTTGGAGCAGCCAGATTTATAAAACAAACTGTATTAGACCTAAAGAAGGAAATAGACACTAATACCATAATAGCAGGGGACCTGAACACCCCACTGTCAATATTAGACAGATCATCTAGGCAAAGAATCAGTAGAGAAACACAAGATCTAAACAAGACTCTAGACCAATTGGAATTGGCAGATATCTACAGAACATTCCACCCAACAACCTCAGAATATTCATTCTTCTCATCAGCACATGGATCATTCTCCAGGATAGATCACATATTAGGTCACAAATCAAGTCTCAATAAATTCAAAAAAATTGGAATTATCCCATGTATCTTCTCAGACCACAATGGATTAAAACTAGAAATTAATAACAAGCGAAACTCTGGAAACTATACAAACACATGGAAATTAAACAGCATTCTACTTAATGACATATGGGTCCAAGAAGAAATCAAGCAGGAAATCAAAAAATTTATGGAAACTAATGAAAACAATGATACATCATACCAAAACCTGTGGGATACTGCAAAAGCAGTATTGAGGGGAAAATTTATTGCATTAAACGCTCACTTCAGAAGACTGGAAAGATGGCAAATGAACAACCTAACACTTCACCTTAAAGAACTAGAAAAACAAGAACAATCCAAACCTAAAATTAGCAGACGGAAAGAAATCATTAAGATCAGAGCAGAAATGAATGAAATTGAAAACCAAAAAACAATTCAAAAGATCAACGAATCAAAAAGTTGGTTTTTTGAAAAGATAAATAAAATTGACAAACCATTAGCATGGCTAACAAAAAAAAGAAGAGAGAAGACTCAAATAACAAAAATTAGAAATGAAAAAGGCGATATTACAACTGATTCATCTGAAATACAAGGAATCATTCGAGACTACTATAAACAACTATACGCCAACAAATTTGAAAATCTGGAGGAAATGGATAAATTTCTGGACACACACAAGCTCCCAAAACTGAACCATGAAGACGTAGAAAATTTGAACAGACCAATAACAATAAAGGAGATTGACGCTGTTATCAGAAGGCTCCCAACAAAGAAAAGCCCAGGACCAGATGGATTCACAGCAGAATTTTACCAAACATTCAAAGAGGAATTGACACCAATTCTTTACAAACTATTCCAAAAGATTGAAATGGACACATATCTCCCAAACTCATTCTATGAAGCAAACATTATCCTGATACCAAAACCAGGTAAAGATATAACCAAAAAAGAAAACTACAGGCCAATATCCTTGATGAATATAGATGCAAAAATCCTCACTAAAATACTAGCAAACAGATTACAGCAACACATACGTAAAATTATTCATCACGATCAAGTGGGATTCATCCCAGGGATGCAAGGTTGGTTCAACATACGCAAATCAATAAATGTGATACACCATATTAATAAACTCAAACACAAGGACCATATGATCATATCTATAGATGCTGAAAAAGCATTCGATAAAGTTCAGCACTCATTCATGACAAAGACCCTCTATAAGTTAGGTATAGAGGGAAAGTATCTCAACATAATTAAAGCCATATATGCCAAGCCCACTGCCAATATCATCCTGAATGGGGAAAAGCTGAAAGCTTTTCCTTTAAGAACAGGAACTAGACAAGGATGCCCACTCTCACCACTCCTATTCAACATAGTGTTGGAAGTACTAGCCAGAGCAATCAGAGAAGAGAAGGAAATAAAGGGCATCCAGATTGGAAAAGATGAAGTCAAACTGTCCCTGTTTGCAGATGACATGATCCTATATATCGAACAGCCTAAAACCTCTACAAAAAAACTGTTGGAATTGATAAAAGATTTCAGCACAGTAGCAGGATACAAAATCAACACACAAAAATCAGTAGCATTTCTTTTCTCCAATAGTGAACATGCAGAAAGAGAAATCAAGAAAGCCTGCCCATTTACAATAGCCACCAAAAAATTAAAATACTTAGGAATTGAGTTAACCAAGGAGGTGAAAAATCTCTATAACGAGAACTACAAACCACTGCTGAGAGAAATTAGAGAGGATACAAGAAGATGGAAAGATATCCCATGCTCTTGGATTGGAAGAATCAACATAGTGAAAATGTCCATACTACCCAAAGTGATATATAAATTCAATGCAATCCCCATCAAAATTCCAAAGACATTTTTCTCAGAAATGGAAAAAACTATTCAGACATTTATATGGAACAATAAAAGACCATGCATAGCCAAAACAATGCTGAGCAAAAAAAATAAAGCTGGAGGCATAACACTACCTGACTTTAAGCTATACTACAAAGCTATAATAACCAAAACAGTATGGTACTGGCATAAAAACAGACACACTGACCAATGGAATAGAATAGAGAATCCAGAAATCAACCCACACACTTACTGCCATCTGATCTTTGACAAAGGCACCAAGCCTATTCACTGGGGAAGGGACTGCCTCTTCAGCAAATGGTGCTGGGATAACTGGATATCCATATGCAGGAGAATGAAACTAGATCCATACCTCTCACCATATACTAAAATCAACTCAAAATGGATTAAGGATTTAAATATACACCCTGAGACAATAAAACTTCTTAAAGAAAACATAGGAGAAACACTGCAGGAAATAGGACTGGGCACAGACTTCATGAATACGACCCCAAAAGCACGGGCAACCAAAGGAAAAATAAACAAATGGGATTATATCAAACTAAAAAGCTTCTGCACAGCAAAAGAAACAATTAAAAGAGTTAAAAGACAACCAACAGAGTGGGAGAAAATATTTGCAAAATATACATCTGACAAAGGATTAATATCCAGAATATATAAGGAACTCAAACAACTTTACAAGAAGAAAACAAGCAACCCAATTAAAAAATGGGCTAAAGAGCTAAGTAGGCATTTCTCTAAGGAAGATATACAAATGGCCAACAGACATATGAAAAAATGCTCAACATCACTCAGCATCCGGGAAATGCAAATGAAAACCACATTGAGATACCATCTAACCCCAGTTAGGATGGCTAAAATCCAAAAGACTATGAACGATAAATGCTGGCGAGGCTGCGGAGAAAAAGGAACTCTCATACATTGTTGGTGGGACTGCAAAATGGTGCAGCCTCTATGGAAAATGGTATGGAGGTTCCTCAAACAATTGCAAATAGATCTACCATACGACCCAGCTATCCCAGTGTTGGGAATATACCCAGAGGAATGGAAATCATCAAGTCGAAGGTATACCTGTTCCCCAATGTTTATCGCAGCACTCTTTACAGTAGCCAAGAGTTGGAACCAGCCCAAATGCCCATCATCAGATGAGTGGATACGGAAAATGTGGTACATCTACACAATGGAATACTACTCAGCTATAAAAACGAATGAAATACTGCCATTTGCAACAACATGGATGGACCTTGAGAGAATTATATTAAGTGAAACAAGTCAGGCACAGAAAGAGAAATACCACATGTTCTCACTTATTGGAGGGAGCTAAAAATTAATATATAAATTCACACACACACACACACACACACACACACACACACACACACACACACACACACACACACACACACACACACACACACACACAAAACCGGGGGGGGGAAGAAGATATAACAACCACAATTATTTGAAGTTGATACGACAAGCAAACAGAAAGGACATTGTTGGGGGGGAGGGGGGGAGGGAGAAGAGAGGGAGGTTTTGGTGACGGGGAGCAATAATCAGCCACAATGTATATCAACAAAATAAAAATTAAAAAAAAAAAAAAAAAAAAAAAAGACTGGAAACTATAAAACTACCAAAGGAAAACATAATGGAAACATCTCAGGAAATAGGACTGGGCAAACATTTTATGAATATGACCCCCAAATCACAAGCAACAGAAGAAAAAGTAAATAAATGGGATTATATCAAACTAAAAATTTTCTGCACAGCAAGGGAAACAATCAAAAGAGTGAAAAGACAACCTCCAGAATGGAAGAAAATATTTGCAAACTATACATCTGAGAAGGGATTAATATCCATAACATACATAGCCTCCATGGTTAACTCAATTCCTAAGTATTTTATTTTTTTGGTGGCTATTGTAAATGGGCAGGCTTTCTTGATTTCTCCTTCTGCATGTTCACTATTGGAGAAAAGAAATGCTACTGATTTTTGTGTGTTGATTTTGTATCCTGCTACTGTGCTGAAATCATTTATCAATTCCAAGAGTTTTTTTGTAGAGGTTTTAGGCTGTTCGATATATAGGATCATGTCATCTGCAAACAGGGACAGTTTGACTTCATCTTTTCCAATCTGGATGCCCTTTATTTCCTTCTCTTCTCTGATTGCTCTGGCTAGTACTTCCAACACTATGTTGAATAGGAGTGGTGAGAGTGGAGGTGAAAAATCTCTATAATGAGAACTACAAACCACTGCTGAGAGAAATTAGAGAGGATACAAGAAGATGGAAAGATACTCCATGCTCTTGGATTGGAAGAATCAACATAGTGAAAATGTCCATACTACCCAAAGTGATATACAAATTCAATGCAATCCCCATCAAAATTCCAAAGACATTTTTCTCAGAAATGGAAAAAACTATTCAGACATTTATATGGAACAATAAAAGACCACGAATAGCCAAAGCAATGCTCAGCAAAAAAAATAAAGCTGGAGGCATAACACTACCTGACTTTAAGCTATACTACAAAGCTATAATAACCAAAACAGTATGGTACTGGCATAAAAACAGACACACTGACCAATGGAATAGAATAGAGAATCCAGAAATCATCCCACACACTTACTGCCATCTGATCTTTGACAAAGGCACCAAGCCTATTCACTGGGGAAGGGACTGCCTCTTCAGCAAGTGGTGCTGGGATAACTGGATATCGATATGCAGGAGAATGAAACTAGATCCATACCTCTCACCGTATACTAAAATCAACTCAAAATGGATTAAGGATTTAAATATACACCCTGAGACAATAAAACTTCTTAAAGAAAACATAGGGGAAACACTTCAGGAAATAGGACTGGGCACAGACTTCATGAATACGACCCCAAAAGCACAGGCAACCAAAGGAAAAATAAACAAATGGGATTATATCAAACTAAAAAGCTTCTGCACAGCAAAAGAAACAATTAAAAGAGTTAAAAGACAACCAACAGAGTGGGAGAAAATATTTGCAAAATATACATCTGACAAAGGATTAATATCCAGAATATATAAGGAACTCAAACAACTTTACAAGAAGAAAACAAGCAACCCAATTAAAAAATGGGCAAAAGAGCTAAGTAGGCATTTCTCTAAGGAAGATATACAAATGGCCAACAGACATATGAAAAAATGCTCAACATCACTCAGCATCCGGGAAATGCAAATCAAAACCACATTGAGATACCATCTAACCCCAGTTAGGATGGCTAAAATCCAAAAGACTATGAACGATAAATGCTGGCGAGGCTGCGGAGAAAAAGGAACTCTCATACATTGTTGGTGGGACTGCAAAATGGTGCAGCCTCTATGGAAAATGGTATGGAGGTTCCTTAAACAATTGCAAATAGATCTACCATACGACCCAGCCATCCCACTGTTGGGAATATACCCAGAGGAATGGAAATCATCAAGTCGAAGGTATACCTGTTCCCCAATGTTCATCGCAGCACTCTTTACAATAGCCAAGAGTTGGAACCAGCCCAAATGCCCATCATCAGATGAGTGGATACGGAAAATGTGGTACATCTACACAATGGAATACTACTCAGCTATAAAAACGAATGAAATACTGCCATTTGCAACAACATGGATGGACCTTGAGAGAATTATATTAAGTGAAACAAGTCAGGCACAGAAAGAGAAATACCACATGTTCTCACTTATTGGTGGGAGCTAAAAATTAATATATAAATTCACACACACACATACACACATACACACACAAACCGGGGGGGGGGGGAAGAAGATATAACAACCACAATTATTTGAAGTTGATACAACAAACAAACAGAAAGGACATGGTTGGGGGGTAGGGGGGGAGGGAGAAGGGAGGGAGGTTTTGGTGATGGGGAGCATTAATCAGCTACAATGTATATCGACAAAATAATTTAAAAAAAAAAATATATAAAAAAAAAAAAAATAAAAATAAAAAAAATAAAAAAAAATAAAGAGCATCTGAATAAAAAAAAAAAAAAAAAAAAAAAAAAAAAAAAATACATAGCCTCCATGGTTTCTGATGAAAAAATCAACTGTTAATCTTAGTTAAAATTCTTTGGACATGATAAATCACTTCCCTCTTGCTGCTTCAAGATTATTTCTTTCTTTATCTTTTAACAGTTTGATTATGATTAGTCTAGGTGTGGATCTCTTTGAGTTTAATCTGCTTGCAGTCCATCAAGCTTCTTTGATGTATACATCAGTGTTTTTAAAAATCAAACAAGTTTTCTGCCATTGTTTCTTCAAAGTGTCTTTCTGCTCCCTTTTTTGCCTTTCATCTCCTACTGGACTCTCATTATGCATATATTGGTACTCCTGATAGTATCTATAACTCTTTAAGACTCTGTTCATTTTCTTCATTCTTTTTCTTTTTGTTCCTCAGACTGGATAATTTCAAATTGACTTGTCTCCAAATTTGTCAATTACTTTTTAGCCTGCTCAAATCTGCTGTTGAGCCACCCAACTGAAATTTTCATTTTAGTTATTGTACTTTTAAACACCAGAATTACTTTGTTTTTAAACATAATTTTTATTTTTATTGACATGCCCTATTTGCTAATTTTGTTTTTATACTTTTTTTTAGTTCTTTGGCTATAATTTCTTTCTTTTTTATTCAATTTTATTTTATAGATTATTCATGGGGTACAAAGCTGACCTTCACCACCTGCACACAGGGTGTGGTGGTTGGATCAATAATATCATGATATCCATTACCACAAATTGCAATTATTCCTCATGTCCCCCACCCAATTAATCCACCAACCCCATCTCCCTCCACCCACCCCCCCACAAACCTATCTATGCTTTCTCCCATCTGTGAGTCCAACACACCTCTGTGGTCTTTCTTTCCTTCCTTCTTTCTCTCTTAGTTCCCACTTATGAGTGAAGACGTGGTATTTTTCCCTCTGTGCCTGCCTTTTTTCACTTAACATAATTTTCTCCAAGCTTATGCATGTTGCTGCAAATGGCAGAATTTCGTTCTTTTTTATGGTAGAGTACTATTCCATGATGTATATATACCACATTTTCCTTATCCAGACATCCATCAATGGACATTTAGGTAGCCTCCATATCTTGGGGGCTACCTAAATGTCCATTGTAAATACAATGAATATGGGAGTGCAGGTAAATACAATGGGAGTTGTAGGTAAAATATGGGAGTGCTATTGTAAATACAATGAATATGGGAGTGCAGGTATCCCTTCAACACAATGATTATCATTCCTCTGTGTATATACCTAGAAGTGAGATTGCTGGATCATATAGTATATCCAACTGTAGTTGTTTGAGAAAACTCCATACTGTTTTCCAGAGTGGTTGTACTAATTTACAGTCCCACCAACAGTGGGGGAGTGTTCCCTTCTCTCTGCATCCTCACAAGCATTTTTTATTCTGTCTTTTTTTATTATACCCAATCTAACTGGGATGAGATGATATCTCAGTGTGGTTTTAATTTGCATTTCCCTGATGGTTAGTGATGTTGAGCATTTTCTAAAGTGCCTATTGGCCATTTGTATGTCTTTCTTTGAAAAATGTCTATTCAGCTCCTTTGCCCATTTTTTAAATTGGATTATTTGGTTTTTTACTGCACAGTTGCTTGAGCTCCTTGAATATTATGGATATTAATCCCTTGTTGGATGCAGAGTTGCAAATATTTTCTCCCATTCTGTAGATCACCATTTCTAGTGGTGATGTAATCCCATTTATTTACTTTTTCTTTTGTTTTTTTGTGCTTTTGGGCTCTTCTTCAAACACTCTTTTCCCTGTCCTACTTGCTGAAGTGTTTCCCTTATTTTTTATTTAGTAGTTTTACAGTTTCAGGACTTATACTTAAATCTTTAATCCATTTTGTATTGATTTTGGTATGGTGACAGGTGCAGGTCTAGTTTCATTTTTCTGCATATGGATATCCAGTTTTCCCAGCACCATATGTTGAAGAGGCAGTCTTTTCCCCAATGTAAGTTTTTGCTGCCTTTGTCAAATATCAGTTGACTGTAAGTCTGTGAGTTGATTTCTGGGATCTCTATTCTGATCCACTGGTCCGATTGTCTGTTTTTATGCCAGTATCATGCTGTTTTGGTTACTATAGCTGTGTAGTATAATTCGAAGTCAGGTAGCATTATGCCTCTGGCTTTATTTTTTTGCTTAGGATTGCTTTGGCTATTCAGGGGTCTTCTGTTTTTCCATATGAATGTTAGGATTTTTTTTTCTACTTCTTTGAAGAATGTCATTGGTATTTTTATAAGGGTTGCCTTCAATCACTTTGAGTAGTATGCACATTTTTACAATGTTAATTCTTCCAATGCAAGAGCATAGAATGTCTTTTTATTTTTTTATGTGCTCTTTAATTTCTTTCAACAGTGATTTGTGGTTCTCATTGCAGAGATCTTTCACCTCCTTGGTTAAATTGATTCCTAGGTTTGTTTGTTTATTTATTTATCTATTTATCTATTTATTTATTTATGCAACCATTATAAATGGTCTTGCTCTCTTGATTTCTTTTTCTGCTAGTTCATTGTTGTAGTATAAAAACATTACTGATTTTTGCGTGTTGATTTTGTATCCTGCAACTTTATGAAAATCATTTATCAAATTAAGAGTTTTTTTTTGTAGAGTCTTTTGCCTTTTCTATATACAGGATCATGTCATCTACAATCCGGAACAATTTGACATCATCTCTTCCAATGTGGATGCCCTTTATTTCTTTGTCTTGCATGGTTGCTCTGGCTAGCACTTCTAATACTTTGTTGAATAGGAATAGTGGGAGTGGGCATACTTGTCTTATTCCCATTCTTAAGGAAAAAGCTAATCAGGATGATATTGGTGGTGCGTTTGTCATATATGGCTTTTATTGTGTTGAGGTGCTTTCCTTCTATACCTAATTTGATGAGAGTCTTTATCATGAAGTGATGATGAATTTTGTCAAATTCTTCTTCTGCATCTATAGAGATAATCATATGGTTTTTGTCCTTGATTTTATTGATGTGGTGTATGACATTTATTAATATGTTTCAGATGTTGAACCATACTTTGTGTCTCTGGGATGAATCCCACTTGAAGATGGTGTATAATTTTTCGATGTGTTGCCTTATTCTGATTGCTAGTATTTTACTGAGGATTTTTGCATCTGTGTTCATAAGAGATATTTATCTGCAGTTTTCTTTTTTTTGTTGAATTTTTGTCGTATTTTTGTCTGGTTTTGGTATCAAGGAGATACCAGCCTCACATAATGAGTTTGGGAGAGTGACCTCTGTTTCAATTTTTTGGAATAGTTTGAAGAGAATTGGTATCAATTTCTCACTGAAGGCTCAGTAGAACTCAGCAATAAAGCCATCCAGTCCTGGGCTTTCCTTTGTTGGGAATCCATTGATTACAGTTTCAATCTCGTTGTTAGTTATTGGTCTGTTCAGGTTGTCTGTGTCTTCTTGGTTCAGTCTTGGTAGTTTGTATGTGTCCAGAAACTTACCCATTTCCTCCAGGTTGTTCATATTTGTTGGCACATAGTTGCTTGTAATAATCTCTAATGATTTTTTGTATTTCTGTGGTATCAGTTGTAATGCTTCCTTTTTCATTTCTGATTTATGTAATTTGAGTCTTCTCTCTGCTTTTGTTTGTTAACCTAGCTAGTAGTTTGTCTGTTTTGTGTATCTTCTCAAAAACCCAACTTTTTTTTCATTGATCTTTTGTATCAAATTGGGGGGCTCTATATCATTTAGTTCTCTAATCTTAATTATTTCTTTCCTTCTATTAACTTTGGGACTGGATTGTTCTTGTTTTTCTAGTTCTTTTAGGTATAGGGCTATGTTGTTTCTTGAAGTCTTCCTATTTTTTTGATGTGAGCATTTATTGTTATAAACTTCCCTCTTAGTACTGCTTTAGCCATATCTCATAGGTTTTGATATATGTCTTCATTTTCATTGTTTTCTAGAAATTTTTTGATTTCCTGTTTAATTTCTTCTTGGACCCATAGGTCATTCAGGAACTGGTCGTTTAATTTCCATTTATTTGTATGCAGTCCTGAATTTCACTTGTTATTAATTTCTAGTTTTAATCTATTGTGTTCTGAAAGGACAGTTGAGATGTTTTCAATTTTTTAAAAGTTATTGAGACTTAATTTGTGGCCTAACATGTGTTCTATCCTGGAGAATGTTCCATGTGCTGATGGGAATATTGTTGGGCCAATGATGAGAGTGGGGTGTTTAGGTCCCCCACTATTATCATATAGGGGTCTTTCTCTTTTTTTTTTTTTAGGTCTAACTGTGTTTGCTTTACATTTCTGGGTGCTCCAATGCTGGGTGCATAAATATTTATAGTTGTTGTGTCTTCTTGCTTGATAGATACCTTCATCATTTTAGAGTGACCTTCTTTGTCTCTTTTTGTGATTATTGGTTTAAAGTCTATTTTATCTGATATAAAAATAGCTACTCCTCATTTTTTGTTTCCATTCATGTGGTATATCTTTTTCCATCCCTTAACTATTAGTCTGTGTGCATCTTTACCAGTGATATGAGACTCTTGAAAACACTGTAGTTGGGTCTTGCCTTTTGATCTAATCTGTCAGTCTATGTCTCTCGAGTGGGGAGTTTAATCCAATTACATTTAGGGTTGTTATTGAGAGGTACTGTCTTATTCCTGGCATTTTATGGTTTTTTGTTTACATGCTTTGAGTAATATTTGTTCCTTTCTTTTCCTTTGATACTTGGTCAACAATCATTGTGTGGTTTTTTTTTTTTTTTGAGGTGAAGACTTAGTTTCTTTTATCTTTCTCATTTGCATTTGTGTTTTACTAGTGGGTTTTGTTCTTTTTTGTGCATTCACGGTAGCAATTATTGTTTTTTGGATTCCAGGTGCAGGACTCCCCTGAAGATTCTTTTGGGGCTGGCCATGTGATGATGAACTCCTGCAGTTCTTGTTTGTTTGGGAAACACACTATTTCTCCCTCATTTCTGAAAGATAGCCTTGCTAGGTATAGTATTCTTGGTAGGCAGTTTTTTCTTTTATTATTTTGAATATGTCATCCTATTTTTTCTCACCTGTAGAGTTTTAGTTGAGAAGTCTGCTGTTAGTCTGATGGAAGCTTCCTTATAAATGACTTGATGCTTTTCTCTTGCTGCTTTCAAGATTCTTTCTTTGTCTTTGAGCTTTTCCAGTTTGACTATAATGTGTCTCAGAGAGGGTCTTTTTGGATTGAATCTGTTTGGGGGATCTTTGAGCTTCCTGGATGTGATGGTTTGTGTCTCTTCCTAAACCTGGGAAGCTTTCCTCCATTATTTCATTGAATACATTTTCAGTGCCTTAATTTTCTCCTCCCCTTCAAAAACACCCATGATTTGGATGTTTGTGTGCTTAAAGTGGTCTGCTAGTTCTCTTAGACATTCTTCTGTTTTTAAAAATTATTTTTTCCTTTTGTTTGTCTGATTTGATTATTTCATGAAGACCATCTTCAGGTTTGGAAATTCTTTCTTCCACTTTTTCTAATCGGCTGCTTATGCTCTCAATTGTG
Organism: Cynocephalus volans; assembly: GCF_027409185.1. Classification (NCBI taxonomy): domain Eukaryota; kingdom Metazoa; phylum Chordata; class Mammalia; order Dermoptera; family Cynocephalidae; genus Cynocephalus; species Cynocephalus volans. The sequence goes on along the minus strand of NC_084468.1, from coordinate 33,098,759 downwards.
CTTTTTTATTTCACTGAATGTGTCTTTCAGTTCCAGGAGTTCTGCTACATTCTTTTTAAAGGTATTAATCTCTGTAAATTTTCTCATTTATATCCTGGATATTTTTTCTTGTTTCATTGTGTCATCTTACAGAGTCCTCTCATCTAATTGAGTATCCTTAAGATAGTTATTCAGAATTCCCTTTTAGTCATTTCATGGATTTCAGTCATTTCAAGGATCTGGTAGTTGAAAGTAACAATTCCTTTGGCAGTGTCATATTTTCTGATTTTTTTTTTTTTTTTAATATATCTAGTATCTCTGTGTTGGTTTCTACACATATGGCAGATCAGCTGCTTTTTCTTTCCCTCTGGAATGGACTTCTTCCTCTTTTTCTGGGTTCTGCCAGTGACTCTTCTTATGTTGATGAAGTCAGATATGAGGTGGGCCAACTGCACAGTGGTCATGAATGTTTTTAAGACAGCGAGCCATCCTCATAACAGAAGTAGCTGTGGTGGTGGATATTGTGGACCATATCAGGAAAAGTTGTGTGAGGCCTTGCAGTGGTGGTATGAGGTCTTGCCGCCCAGGGGCCTTGACAGTGGGCTATCTGGGTCTCCTGCCTACCTGGCTGGGACTTCTCTCATTGGCAGTGGTGTGTCATAGGGTCTTGCTTGGTGTGTGGGCTGCTTGGGGGGTTGGGTGGTGGGATGGCTGGGTCTCCTGCCTGCCTGGCTGAGGCATCCTTTGTAAACAGGAGTGCTGGGTCTGGCCTTGTGCATGGGCTGCTTGGGGCACTGGGTGGTGGTCTGGCCAGGTTGCCTGGCTGGCTGGCAGGCTGGGGCCTCCCCTGATGGTGTTGGCATGGGGACTTGCCTCTGGCTATCATTTTTTTTTGCTCTTGGAACATATTTAAAATAGCTGATAGATATTCTAGTTTCTCTTTAATCATGTAAATCATTCACCTTTTACTAAAATGGCTGATAGAAAGTTTTTGTTTAGTATATCAGCAATTAGGCTTCCTCAGGAACAATTTCAGTTTATTTTTTCTCTATGCATGAACCACACTTTCTTATGTATTTGCACTGCATAATCTTTTGTTGAAAACTGGACATGTAAAATAATATAATATGGAAACTCTGGAAATCAGATTTTTCCCCCTCCAGGATTTATTGTTCCTGCTTATTGTAGCAGATTTTTGTTTGTTTGCTTAGTAACTTTTCTGAGCTAATTTTGTAAAATCTATATTTGTTGTCATGTGTGGCCTTTCAAGTCTCTATTCCATTAGCTTAGTCAGCTAATGGTTGGACAGAGATTTTCTTAAAAGTTCAGAACCAATAATTCTTCCAGTGCTTGCTGAGGGGTTTTGTGTGTTGTTGCTGGGCAGGCTATCAACATTCATCCAGGCAATTGACAACTCTGACTTAGCTCTTACTTTTTCATTGCCCAGGTTCCTGTGGTCAGCCAGAGATGAGAATGTAGTCCTTCTCTTTCTTTAAGTCTAATAGTGTTTGCTTTATATATCTGGGTGCTCTGTTGTTGGGTGCATGTATATTTATATATATATTTATGATTATGTCTTCTTGCTGGATAGATCCATTTATCAGCATATAGTGTCCATCTATTTTTTTATATAGTTTTTGGTTTAAAGTCTATTTTATTTGATATAAGAATAGCTATTCCTGCTTGTTTTTAGTTTACATTTGCATGGTATATCTTTTTCATCCCTTTACTATTAGTCTGTGTGCATCTTTACAGGTGAGGTGGGGCTCTTGAAGATGATATATAGTTGGTTTTAGCTTTTAATCCAATCCATCATTCTGTGTATTTAGAATAGGGAATTTAATCCATTTACATTTAGGATTGTTATTGAGAGGTATTGTCTTGCTCCTGCCATTTTATTGCTGTTTGTTTAGATGATTTAAATATCTTTTGTTCCTTTCTTCCCCTTTTATTATTCATCTTTGGTGTTTGTTCTTTTTTGAGATGATAAGATTTTGTTGTTCTTTCTCATTTGCATTCATGTTTTACTGGTGGGTTTTGTTCTTTCTTGTATACTCTTGGTAGTGATTATCATTTTTTGGATTCCAGATGCAGGACTCCCTTGAAGATTTCTTGCAAGGTTGGCCATGTGTTGATGAACTCCCATACTTCTTGTTTGTTTGGGAAATACACTATTTCTTCTTCGTATCTGAAGGATATCCTTGCTGGTTATAGTATTCTTGGCCGTCAGTTAGTTTTTTTCTTTTAGTATTTCGAATATGTTATCTCAGTCTCTTCTTTCCTGTAGAGTTTCAGTTGAGATGTCTGCTGTTAGTCTGATGGGGACTGCCTTACAAGTGACTTGGTGCTTTTCTCTTGCTGCCTTTGAGGTTCTTTCTTTGTCTTTGAGCTTTGCCAGTTTGACTATAATGTCTCAGACTATAATGTGTGATCAAGAGAGGATCTTTTTGGATTGAATTGGATTGAAGATCTTTGAGCCTCCTGGATCTGAAGGTCTGCATCTCTCCCTATATCTTGGAAGTTTTCTATTATTATTTCATTGAATTGATTTTTCAATGTCTTTGCCTTTCTTCTCCCCTTCTGGAACACTCATGATTCAGATTTTTATGCACTTAAGGTGGTCTGCTAGCCTTCTTATACTTTCTTCATTTTTTAAAATTCTTTTTTCCTTTTTTTAGTTTGTGCTGGTTATTTCATAAAGACTATCTTTGAGATCAGAGATTCTTTCTTCTGCTTGTTCTAATCTACTGCTTAAGCTCTCAGTCATGTTTTCTGATTTCATTGAATGAATCCTTCAGTTCCAGGAGTTCTGCTCCATTCCTTTTTAAGTATTAATCTCTCACAATTTCCTCTTTCATATCCTGGATATTTTTTTTTTCTCATTTCATTGTGTTGTCTAACTGAATCTTCTCTTATTTCATTGAGTTTCCTTATGATAGTTACTTGGAATTCCTTTTCAGTCATTTAAAGTGTTTCTTGTTCTGTAGGGTCTGGTACTTGAGAATTACTATATTACTTTGGTGTTGTCATATTTTCTTCTTTTTTCATACTTCTAGAATCTCTATGTTGATTTCTATTCGTCTGGTAGATCCGTTGCTGCTTCTGTTACCCTGGAGTGGACTTTGAGGAGAAAGATTTCCTCTTCTTTTTCCAGCCTACTCTGGTGACTCTCCTTATGTCAATGCTTTTGAATATGTGGCAGGCCACCTGCTCAGTGGTCATGACTGCTACTGTGGCCACTAGCTGTCCTCGCAGCAGTAGAAGCTATGGAGGTGGCTATTGTTGACCACCTCCATGGAAGTGGTGCAAGGCCTCCCAGTCATGGCAGGCAGGTGGTGCTGTGTCCTGCCTTGTTCATGGGTGGTAGGTGGGCTTCCTGGGGGCTTTTTCCCTGCCTGTGTGCCCCTGATTGTGGCAGGCCAATATATCCCTGATTTTTGCCATATCTGAGCACCTCTAACTATGACTTCAGTGATTTCTACCATACTGAGCATACCATATTGTTATGTGCTTAATTTTTACTTAAAAAACTTGCTTTATTTTATTTAAAAACAAACTTTGCATGATAGGTGGAGAATGAAGAACTGGTATCATTAACCATAAATAGAAAATAATATTATGATTAAAATTGTGATTAAATTTTAAATACTATTGTTTGTTGAAGGCGCTGAACCTGACATCTGTTTCTTATTAATTGTAAGGGGAGATTAGCAAGTGTGTGTGGTGTGTGTTAAAGGCCACTGGCTTCTGAGTCATAGTCAGAAGGATTGAGAGAAAATTGAAAAAGAGAGTTAGTGTTACCAGGTGAGTCCATGTTGTGTAATGACATGTGGATCAAGTAAAACCTAAAATATTTCATTTTCTACTCATCTAGCAACTTTAGGAAATAATAGTTAGACCAATGTGGTTCAAGTCTTTTTGCCAACAATCTCAAGTTAATGAACTGATCCTGTTTAATGTTTTCTCACTTGGAAAATGAAAATGTTCCTCACAGGTTGTTGTGAATAATAAATGTGATAGTGCTTAGACGGCCCTTAACAACCGTGATTGTAAATGTTCAGGGGAAATGAATCATTATTGTTGTGTTCTCTGCATCCAATTATTTTGTTGCTGCAGCTACCTGGACTTGTAATTGTAGTTATAAAATTGCCCCCACCGTCCCACTCAAGACTTCATTGAGATGCTTGTTATAGATCACAGCCTATTTGCCACATAAACTATTCAAAAAAAAGATCATTAATGAGGTGCATCACATTAAGAAATTTAGTGAGCACCAGGACTGATATGCGGGATGATGCCTTTTTTTTGCACAGTGCAAAGGTGCCTGGAGCTGAGAGAGCCGGTAGAAGCTGAAATTCAGGTTTTGCTATGCAAGCTAAACTGTGGACCTGGCCTGGGACTGCATCAGCCTCAGCAGGAGCTTTTTCCTGATTCACACAGAAGTGCCTTATCGGTGTTGCTGCAGCCCCCTCTCCTCAGCTGTTCATTATTTAGTTATTTATATGTGGCCTTGAGCTGTACGCAATAAGTAATTATAGAAGAATCAGATTAAAGAATCTTAAGCACAGGAACTAAGGAAGGCAGATAACTTTTTTTCAGATACCTCTAATGTGCCAACACTGTGTTAACAGAAAGGGTTTGGCCAAGGAGGACCAAGTCAGAGCTGGTCCCAGAACCCTGCCAAGCTCTATCTGCATGCAGAGTCATCCTCTCCTAGTGTCTGCAGGTGCTCAAGTCAGCTCCAATCATCTTTTCAAATGATGTGAAAGTTCAATTTTAAAGTAAAAGTTTAATTCCCCATGGAATTTTGAAGGTGGAGCTGAAGGATGGATAGATATCTGATAAACGAGAGAGGCAGAATAGAAAAAGAAACCCAAATTTAGCTGTGACATACTGGGTTATTTTTATTTTAGCTAATAAGCAAAATTCAGAAAGGGATATTTTCTTATTTGTTAACTTTAAAATAAGCAGACCTGACTCTGTCACTGCAGTGGTTTCAGTCACTTAGAAGAATATTTATTCTTCTAAGGGGGGAGAAAGGAAGGCAATTGCTTGGATTTTACCTTCTTTTCCTCATCGATTTGTACCATTCCCACCTAACATCCAGGATAGCAGAAGGAACCTGCACCTCACCAGGAGATGAGATGTCATACCACTCAGGCCCTCCCCTCCCTTGTCCCACACGAATACTAATTGTGGAGTCTTAGGAGGGTCCCTTAGCCTCCTATCATCAGTGGCATTGAGTAAGTTCTTACTAGGTGCCAGATACTGTGATCAGCGCTTTATACACACCATTTCGTTTAATCTTCATTACAATTCTAAGAAAAAATTGTGGAATTTAATAATATTCCTCTCATTATTCCCATTTTACAGAAGAAAAAAATGAGAGTAAGTTGCTCAAAGAAGTACAGATACTAAATGGCAGAGTTTCATCTAGAAAGTGGGATTTGACCATTTCCGAGAAGGTGCATGTTCTCGGGTCTCTTGGGTACTTAGACCTCTACTTACATGAGGCCTAAGTTAACAAACCAATTGACATTATTAACAAGTATTCAAATGCTTTATCTTTAGGGGGTTTAAATAAAGTGTGTAAATGTGGCATTGGTTCAGGGTTATGCTCTATGAGATCTTCTGAATACATAGTTTAAGGAACTAGAGATTTCTAAGAGGAGAGGCAGTGGCGGCCACTCCAATGCTGCTGCACCCATGTAAGCCATTGAGGCAGTGAGAGCATCAGGAAATCCCAGTGGAGGTTCTCAGGCTCTGGACAAAATAGGACTAGTTCAGCATCTTTCGGGTTCCAGGAGAGTGAAAAGAAAGACATGATGATCAGTAAAGGAGAGATTTTCTGCTTGTGAACGCCTTGGCAGCAGTCGAAAAGGAAGAAATGAAAAGAGTAGACTTATCATCAAGGCATTTCTGTATTAGGCCCTTCTGTATCCGTAATGTATGGTCTGCTATAATTGAAGATAAATAAGTATAATTGAAGACAAATTGCATATGGGACCCTGTAATCCCAGCCTGGAAACTCTAAGATAGTCTTAGGTAGTTGTGCATGAGTTTCTCTAGTTTGGAGTACCAAATGAATCATTATTCATTTCTAATAGCCAACTTATATGACGCTGGTTCTTCAGTTACAAAATGCAATTGCAAAAATCTGAGTGAGGTATTTTCTCGTTTGACAACCCCGTGAATCTTGGGGCTTCTCAATCCAAAATGCCAGTGCTGGCTCCTACCACCAGTAGAGAACACTGGACAGTCTTCCCACTGTTGTGTTTGCATGGATTTATTGGTGATCCTACAATCTGATGCCATCACTGCCTGCTGGGGTGCCTGAAGCACCAGTCTAGGGATGGTTCCCAACCGCCAGAATTCTTGCTCTACTAAAATCCAGGCATACCAGGGACTCAGCTAACAGAGTTTCTCCCTGATGGGCATTCCCCCAAACTCCTTACATTTCTCCATACTTCCAAGGTATTTTCTTGGGTTAATCCAATCATAAGAGAATTTCTGGGTCAGTAGGTCTCTAAATATCCATAACATGCAGTGCCTGCAGCTAGTCCTTACCAAAGACTTTGGGCATTAACTGTTTTTTCCTTGTGTTACACTTGATGAATGGGCTATAAATGCAATGGAATCTCTGTAAATTATGGTTATATTACTCTCTATAGCTGCTCTTCCTGCCTCTATCACCAGTGGAGAAGATGGAGAAGAAGTGAGGGCCAGGCTGGGAGTCCCTTCCTCCCCAGCCAGGGCTGTGTACCTCCACCTCTGTAACTCCTAAAAGCAAACTCCATGCCTCCCCTGTGGAGTTCATTTGTCAGAAGTTGTCCTTTTCTCCTCTATTCCCAAGACTCATCTATGAGGGTACTTTGAAAAGTTCATGGAAAAATTGAATTAAAAGAAAATGCGAATCTTTCCACAAACTTTTTGGATACTCCTTGTATTTCTTGTCCTTGGTGAATGGGAGCTGGACTTACCAATATATATCTCTGTCACCTCTCCCCCAGGGTGACAGAGACACAAAGGATTACTCAAAGCCCATTTCTTCTGAGCAGTGAGAGGCCTGAAAATGGTTATCCAGGAATAATTCTTTCAAGAGAAGAAAGATCCCGGGAATAGCCCCAAATCTGGTTCTCTCTCCGTTTTTATTCCACAGGCTAGAAAGTTACAGAAAGGGAACATAGGAGGTTACAAAAAGAGCAATGAGATAATCGTTATGGCAACACTCAGTTCCCTAAGAAACTTAAAGAAACAACTGAAGACTTTCCCATCATTAGATTTAACTGCACCAGGGACGTCTGCCCTTAGAGCAAGCATTTTTGCTGTGTTACAATTTTTTAAATCTACAACAGAGACTTTAGCCCCAGGAAAGTTTTCTGTCTTTCCCAGGCTTAGCATTTCTATGTGCAATACTGAAAAGTTGGGCTATGGAAAACACGTTTGCTTTATTAATGTTGGCATCCTCCACATATCTCCAACTATCTGGACTTGGTTGCATGTATCTAATGTATCTACCTATTTTTTTGCAAGGAGGCTGGTTTAAACTGAAGAAACGAGGAGACTTTACTTTCTACAGGAGTCACGGATCATGCCTCAGAACCACCTTAAGAGATTGGTCTCATGAGGCCCCTCGTTGGGGCACCTCATGGCTCTCTCCATTTATTACAGAGCAGGTCATCCAGGGGACTAGATAGTAGAAACTTTAGATGAAAGAGGAGGCAGGAGGGAGAGATTCATGGGAGTTGGGTGCCTGGTAACTCTGGGGTGTTTGGAGTAGAGAAAATGATAGGAAAGCCACTGAGAGATGATCAGGAGAGGAAATGTCGGATGAGTATTGATTAAATGGCTTAGTTATTAAGAGGTTTGGCTAAGTATTCAAGCATATGTGGGTTTGAATCCCAGCTCTGGCATTGACTATCTGACTTTTAAAAGTAAACTGCTTAATCTTTCTAGGCTCCAGTTTGCTCATCTATAAATTGAGGAGAGAAAAGAGCCTATCTCACAAGGTTGGTGTATACACAAAATAAGACAGCACATATACCACACCCAGTGCCTGGCCATCTTAGGACTTTCTGATTGTTGTCAAGGCCACATTTCGGGGTTATTGGTAAGTTGCTGATGGATGTATAAATTGTCTTTGATAACCCTAAACTCTGAGGAATAATATCTGATACCACAAATCCTATATCCAAAAATGTTAGAGAGATTTTTATGTGATTTCATTGTAAACTAATGAGAAAGTCTTAGACTGAATTCTCTTTGACCATCTTTGGAAACAAAAATGACAGGCAATACCTTCATGGAGAGGGCTAAGAACTAAAATATAAATATTGCCCGTATTTTTATTTTTATTTTCATCTGCATCTTGACCTTTTAGTCTCAGCCTCACTAGCTTGGCAGTCCTGGGCTCTTCTCTGGGTTTGAGGCAGGAAATGGAACTTGAATCTCTCTATCATCGACCCCTGCCAGTTGCCCTGGTAACATTTTGTGAGTTGAGAGAGAGAAGCAGAAAGCAAGGGGAGGAAGAGAAAGAAGTGGATGGCAGTGAATTAGAGGGCAGTAAGGAATGACAAGGGAATGAGGAAAGGAAATGGAGAGTCAGTCACTGAATGGGACAGGAAAAGTCTGAGTCCTAATTCCCCCCTCTCTGCTCCCCTGCACACTGGAGAAGCTGTATGCTAATATGCCCAGTCTAGCATCTCTTAATGCTTCAACATTTCTCTGTAGCCTCCGTGCATTCTGGCATAGTCTTTGCCTCAGGCGTGCAAATTTGCATTTTCCCTTGATGCTATTTTAATATGCACTTGTACAAGTAGCTTTCTAAATTTGCCTGAAATATAACGTTTGCATGGTATTTGGGGAGACTTATGAAGGACTGCGCTGGAGTTAAACTTAATTATTATTTAATACACTTTCTTCTTTCTTCTTCTAATTTAATTTCTAATGAAACTGTTAAACTGCCCATAATTTGAGAAATTAAAAATTATAAAACAAAAATAACTGTAACCCAGAGACCATCTTTTACTGAAAGAAAGACGGATGAGATGGTTGTTTCTAAGTTAATTAAAAACATTTGTAACCACCGCAAGTACTGTGCTGGAACTCTAGGATATGCTCGTGTAAGTGTATGTAGTATCTGAAAGTATCTTTTATATGAACTGAGAAGGGTTGCCTCTCTTGGATGTGGAGTCCATTTATTCATCCTGATTAGATTAACATCTTCAAAAAATTTTTATTTAGCTTCTTTCATTCCCTAATCACCAGTCAATTCTGCAGTTTCAAAGAAACTGATTACAGTTTACAGAATTGAATTAACAACAATTGAGGAAACTATTAGGGCTTTATTCTCAGATCCTTAACATAATGAGGTATAACACCTTTTAGTTGGGCTGACAATGAGACCAGATGTTTTAAACAGGGAGGAGGCTGGATGGGGGTGAAGGTGGCAGGGTCCTCTTGGGCATGGTAGGTGGAGGTCTGTTCCCTGGCCTTGTTAAGCGCCTCAGAGACTGAGTGCCCGGCGTCAAGGCTGAAATCTCACTTGCGATGATTACAAGTTAGCCCATGTTTATCATGCACCTGCTCATCTGGTTCCTTAACCTCTCTCTTCCAGCCCTCTTAGGTAAGTTTGCTTCCTCCTTTCCCTGTGAATGTGTTTAATGAAAAAGAAGAGCTGCTCCATATATTTCCTTTAACCAAATGAATTTTATCTTTTCAGAGCACAGACTTGAGGTTAAAGAAAACTTCTGGGGTTGAATTCTGCTCTCATCTTTCACCACTTCCCAGTTTTGGGGTTTTAGGCAAGTTACTCTAACTGAATAAATGCCAACTTATTCATCTGGAAAATGGGAATAATAACAGTGTCTACCTACTAGTGTTATCGTAGTATATAAAGTTATCTAAGAAAAATTCAAAGTGGGATTCAGAATGAAGTGTGGAACTGATGCATGAGGTTTGTATTTGCTAAAAGTAGAGGAAAGAAATGTTCAGAAATGCCAGTTAAGCAGGTAGAGGGCAAGATGGGTTAGATGAGGGAGATGGAGAGGGTGCCATGTTCTTTGTCGCCTGCCTAGTCCCTTGGTTTGATATTGGGGCTGTGGACAGAGAGATTGGGACTAGAGGATGACAGAAATGCTAGATGGAGGTTCAAGTTATAATGTGATACCTTTTGGGAGAGAGGCGCATTCTCTTCCTTCTGCATGGACCACGGCGCTGCTCCAGCTCCTGGATAACACTTGGCTCTGACAGTACTAGAGCCAGCCAGCCCTCTGATGGGTGTTCCCATGGCAATCATTGACCAAGGCAGGTTTAATGCTCCCCTGTGCTTGAAGAAACTTTAGACAGGCTTCTCCCTGACTCTAGGCTTCTTGACCACCCCCCCTTCTTAACATTTAGTTTAGAAAGGCTGTAATTGCAAATCCTTTCTCTGCCCATTTGAGATGTAAATTATTTAAAAAGTCTCCTCCAGTTTTACAACCACCTGGACTGCCTTTATCAAAAACCTGGGAGCCCTCCCTTTGAAATGTAATCATCAAGGAAGGTAAAACCCCTCTCTCCTAGTCTCTAGGAGGGAAAGCCTAGCTTTGGTGGGCACCTTGCTCTAAGTTGTAAAACTATTTCCTGCCATGAAGATAAGCAAAAGTTTACTTTTCCTTTGGGTGTTTGCCTTTCCTGTGTTTGCCAGTTAGCAAACATAGATGGCTTGTGTTCTCTCTCTCACTACAACTCTTAAAAATCCTCCTGCCCTTTGTTTTCAGTGGAGTTGAGTACGGGCTTAGTTATGATCTCTCTCTCTCCCCTAGTGCAATAGCTTTTAATAGAGACTTCTTTGCCTGTTTAACTTTGTCTTGTGCAATTTTTGCCTCCTCCCTCTGTGGCAATGGGAAGCACACTCTTATGGCTTAGAGGGTAGTGGAGGTTGACCGGATGTAGATGACGAACAAAAACACTAGAAAAGTTTGCCCCAGGGTGATTTGAGCTTAAGGTAGTTTTTGAGGAAACAGGAGACACACTAAGGAAATCAAAGATTGGAGGGAGGGGACATATAGATTACTATTGTTCATTTTACCCCATTTCTGTTAAAAAAACTTGTAAGGATATCCAAGCTACAAAAAAAAAATTAAATGAGGTAATGAATACAAAGTGCCTACTACTGAAACAGATTATTAGATGAGAATTCCTGTTATTTATTCATGAATACATCAGTATTTATTGAGAGTCTACTCTGTGACAGACATTGTTCTAGGCACTGGGGATAAACCAATAAACAACAACTAAAATAAAACAAAGCCCTGCTCTCACAGAAGCTTATATTTTAATGAACAAATAATGCAATTTCAGATAAAGATAATTATTATGGAAAAAATAGAGACAATTAGGTTGGAGAGAAGTTGGGGAATTATAATATTTCAGAAAAGGCTGCAAGTGTGTGTGTGGTGGAGAGTGTGTGCGTGGGGAGAGGTGTAAGGGGAGTTCCCTAATCACACTGTTTGATACATGCAGATCAACTGGATGAGTTGACCCTGCAAATAGGACAGGTTGCATTCCACGTGCAAATATTTTAACACGCATATTTCATCATTTCTCTTTGTTCCAATTCTTGAATGCTTTTTACAATTTGTCATTTGTAATCATTTTCTCCGCATTCAAACTGCAGTACTTTGGATGTTCACTAAGAGATGATGTGGGGCCTCTGGATGGCCTTGAGAAATCACAGCATCACAGGGTCACAATTGCCATGAGTGGCTTTATTTTACCTGGCCCACAGCTCCTGAAGTGACATCAGGATTGGTCAACCGCAGGGAAAACAAAATCATCTTCAAGTGTTTGTTTTTTTCTCATCCAATAGTCTGTCTCTGTGGTCTCCAGTAGACTTTATCCTACAACGTTTTCTTGCCACACTAAGTATTTAATTTACCTCTAGAGCAGGGTGTCTGCCACTGGCACTTATTGGCAAAGCCAGATCAGTTGCTTAGACCCAGTCCCTATACTGATGCGTTGGTGCCCAAACAGTATGAGGTGGTAAATATTTTGAATTGCACTCCGGGTTTTAAGCACATTTCAATGAAGCTAATTTTTAAAGGTTGGCACAGTATATGCAAGTACATCCCTATTCATTCTTTGCTCATACCCTTGCCCATTTTTCTCTACAACATGAGAAGGCAAGTACACAGCACATCTCTCCTCCACAGTCCAACCTGAGATTTTTGTCTTTCTGCCTGATTCTGTTTTGCTGTGACTTTCACTAAGTGCTTCCTTTCTTAATTCAGGGGCCAGAACTTACTAATCTTTCCTGCACAGAAGCCAGTTGATTGCTCTTCATGAAGAGACACCTAATGAATGTGCCAATTAAGAAACAGCATCCCAACTTATTTCTTTCCCTGTAGAGATGAAGTGACATTTTAAAAAAATTGTTGAGAGGTCTTTAATACATTCATCTGATATGTCATTTGGGTTAGTGAGGCTGCTTTTAATCTTTAAATTTGAAATGTTTCCCAGCTGGGAGAGACCACGTTCAGTAATAGCTACTCTAGGCCACTTAGCTTTTCTCTAAGCGCAGAGGTAGTTTTCTGATTTTGCAGGTCTTCCTCAGAATAAAGTAAAATTTATTAAGGGAACCAGGACTGTAAAATTGGGGATGACAGTATGATTTAGTATTTCCAAAGTTACTTAATGAGGCAGGTTGTAATGATAGTAGATCAAAAATTATTTATATTTTTCCAGTAAGCTGTACATGCATACTTGGTATAGTAATACCCAGATGAAAACTGCTGCTTGAGTGGTACCAACAAATACCAAAATTAAAATCTGTTAAAGGTACTTGTTTAGATTGCATATATTATGAAAACATGAGAAACATTTTTTATTATTATGACAGGGTTATCTTATGTGTATGTGTATATATATTCTCTTAATGCTATTTTTCATCTTTATTGAGGTGTAATTGACAAACAAAATTGTATATATTCAAGGTATGCAGTGTGATGATTTGATATATACATGTATTACATGCATGTGCAATGATCAGACAATCAAGCTAATTAACATACCCATCACCTCATGTAGTTACCCTCCCCCCTTTTTTTGTGGTGAGAATACTTAAGATCTTCTCTTTTAGCAAATTTCAAGTGAAATAAGCCAGACACAGTAAGATAAATACTGCATAATTTTACTTATATGTAGAATCTAAAAAAGTTGAACTCATAGAAAACAGAGTAGAATGGTGGTTACCAGGTGTAAAAATGCTGGTCAGAACTCATTCATCTTCAAGGGCTTCAGAGCTCTGTCTTCAATAGTTACAATCTTTCCCCTGCATAGATTACTTAGCAACTGAGGAAGGGAAAGGAATAGAGTGCTATGTTTGTGTAAGATGAGGGTAATGATACCAGCAACCTCAAGGATAAGCAACAGGAAGCTGTGAGGTGCCTGAGAATCTTCCACTTCTGCAGTCTTTCTGTTTGTGGCATAGCTCCACTTTCATCTCTAAAGTCCCTTATAAGTGTAAACTCCTACCCCCTGGGGTTTTGGAGCAGGCATCAGCACAGCATTTAGGTCGATAGTCCATCTGATCCATTCCTTGTAAGTAATCACCTGTCAATCATAATCATAATCATCATAATCATAATCAACTCCTTGTAAACCATATAGAATTGCTTGCTTTGATTTGAGAAGGTCTCAGGATACCTTCTCAGTTTGGTGGGCATTACACTGTTAGCTCACACTTGGACACCAAGGGTTGGAGTGGGAGAAATGGGAAGATGTTGGCCAAAAGGTGTAAACATTCAGTTATAAGATGAGTGAGTTCTGGAGGCCTAATGTATGGCATAGTTAATAATAATGAAACTTGAAAAATACAATTTACTTTTAAGTATTAATTAAAATAACAATTCACTTTGCATTTCTGAACACTTGGAATTCTGTTCAAGCATCCCATGGTAGAGAGAGATCATCTTTCTCATGTTTCCTCTTATAAGGGCACTAATCTCATTCGTGAGGACTTTATCTTCTTGGCCTAATTCACTCCCAAGGCCCCATCTCCAAATACCATCACATTGGGGATTAGGGCTTCAATGTATAAATTTGGAGTGGACACACGTATTCAGTCCATAGCAAATATTTTACATTGTTTATTTATTTTGAGAATTATGATGAATTTATAGTTATTCTCCATTGCAATTGGTTTCAATAATTGAACTCATTGTTAGATTTCTCATAGCACAATCCTTGTGCTCTCATTGTGACAGGATAGCCCATTGGATCTAGATTCTTTAGCTTAGCCATAGACAGCTTTGGATGTATCCTTGTTTTCTTGCAATAACAAAATGTCATAGGCTAACCTTAAGATTTTCTGCCTCAAATAGAGTCAGCAACTCTCTTTGAAGTCCTGGTTCCTCTAGGGAGGGAATTATGAAAAAGTATATTCATGTTATAAATTCTGATCTACTTCTATCTTTACTAAGTATAGATTTCTTTTGATCTTGCTTTAATGTGAAGATTTATTAATCCTTCCTGCCCTTTCCTCACTTTTATCCTTTAGCTAGAGATCTCCCCATGCTCTAAAAAATAACATGGAACAGTAGTTAGAAAAATGTGCTCTGGAGTCAGACTGCCTAAATTTATTTTTCAGCTCTACCATTTGGTAGGCTACTCAATATCTCTGTGCTTCCTCTCTGTAAAATACCTGATTGGGTTGTTATCTTAGTACATATAAACCTCTTAGAATAATGGTTGGTTCTAAGCACTAAATAAAACATTTGCTATCATTAATTTTGGAACTTCATGCTTTGTATTAGTATAGCATACCATGGATTCAAATTAAATATTTCCTCCAAACTTGAAAATCTTCACTTCAGTTTTATGCTCATATAATTGACTTGAAAGTATACTGACCTAGTGGTCACTTTAAGAGGATAATTGTCTAATTAAAAAGAAAAAAGAAATTCTAAACTCTTTCCAAAGGATAACACAAACTGCATAGCAATAGAATCCCTTGATTCTTATAAAAACATGAATGAGAGCGAGTGCAATAACAAATCTATTCTTTTAGGTTTTTAAGTTCTCTTTTAATTCTTTATTTTCTAGGCCTTTTAATTATTATTTTTTTTTTCTATCACAAGAAGCTTTGCCAATGAACTCCAAATGTTTAACAACTTTAAGTAGAACTACATCTATAATTCGTTACTTTTGTAGTTTTCCAATTTGACTTATTAAAAGTTGTTTACAAATGTCATGAACATAATGAGATTAATATCCAGAATCTTCAGAAACTTTAAAAATCATCAGTTCCAATGTTCATGTGCAGCAGTTTTAGTGGGTTCATAAAGTTTCACCTTGTTACCTGGGTTTCACAATATTTGACCACATAAAATAAATCCTAGGAATACACAACAAAAATTTCCTTCATATTATATGGTATTTGCCTATGCTCTAGTGACAAAGCAGCCTTAGACAGGATCACATTTAAGGAGCCATTCTTATAAACTCTGTTCATTGTTTGCTTCTAGCAGCAATTAGGACTCTTTCCATCATCCTCAAGAACTTGTAATGCACCAGAATCATCAGACTCCAATGATTTTTTTTTTTTTAACTTTATCACCACATTCTCTGTGTAAGTCATGTACCCTAGAAGAATTGGTCTTTCCATTTTTTCCCAACTAAGCTTATGATTTCCTTCCTCTGTATGTTTGTTTACAAAGGTCTCTTACCAGAGAGTCCCCCTCTTTCTATTCTTTCTCTTGAAATTTCATTCCCATTTGAAGAGCTGACTCAAATAAACCATTCTCCTTAAAGACGTCCCTGTTCATCCCAACTGGAAATAATCTTCTTCCACTATAGTTCATGTCATGTATTACCATTTCATCTCTGTTTCATCTGTTACTTTTCCAACTAGATTTTAAGCTCTTTGGTATCTGTTGACCACAACAGCTAGTTCAGTACATGATATCATACATGGCATTCTCAGTTTTGAATGGGATAAACCTAATTTTTATTTCCCAGAAATAGTAATAAAATATAGTAGCAGAGGCTGCCTGGAATCAGGGGCCTGACATGTAGACCCAGCTGTATTCTAAGTGACTTTGGAAACGTCATCCTCTCTGGCAGCAGTGTTCTCAGCTCTAACAGGAACAGAATTCATTAGGTAAACTTTTAAAGCTTTTCTTGCCCTAAAATTGCTTTACTTGGTAATAACTTCTTACTCTTTACAAATGGAAGTGCACATTGATTGCTCATGCATAACTATTTTAAATTAAAAAAAGTTTACATGCAGCATTTTACTTTTGACAGGAAATTATTGTTAGCATATGAGAACTACTATGTTAGGGAGATATATTTTTAAATATTTGGATTCCATACAAAAGGATTTATTTATCAGAGATATCAGAAAATTTTTATTTTATGGTCATTTGCCCTAAGACTCTAAAGATGATGATTTAGAAAGAAATTACTCAGGCATTTAAAGTATATATTAAATGCCTGTGGCTTAGGTATATTGACTTTGAAGTACGACTGGAGAAAGAAGTATTCATCTAGTCCATTAATTTAAACAAGTATAAAATATTCCTTTGATATTTTTCCAAAGTTTGTCAGCTGTGGCCTTAAAAAGAAAGATTAAATTTAATTTCTGACAGAATCTTATTCAGTTTTATTCTTTTTCCAATTAGAATATATTTTAATTCATGAGTTCAAAAAAAATCAAGCAAGGAAATACAAAATGATGTTGATTTTAATAACGTCTTAAGATTTTTCCACATTTGAATTGCTGACTTTTATCCAAATTTAATTCTGAATCAGGGAAGTCATCTTAACTATAATTAAATAGAATCTTAACTCTTACAGAGGACAACACTGAAGGAATGTTACCTAAGTTGGCTCAGTTTCACAGAAATTAACATTTCAATGTGTCTTGCTCTGAAATAAAAATATCTTTGAAGAAAACAATTATTCGTGAAATAAAACATCTGGTAGAATTGACTCAGAGATTCTCTGTGGAAACAGACACCTTTATAATCAACTGTTCTGACAAATGGTTTGATGAAATACTTGACTAAATTAAAGATATTTAATATTCCAGAGAGATTTTGTTTTTCTGTGTTCTCTCCAGGCTCCTGTTACTGTAAAGAGCTTGAAACTGTTGGTATAAGTTTTCCTCTTTAATGGTGATGGAGTTTGGATGTGTTGTCCCCTCCAAAACTCATGTGGAAATTTGATCCCCAATGTGGCAGTGTTGGAAACTGAGTCATGGGGGTGGATCCCTCATGAATGGATTAATGCTCTCCCTGGGGGAGGGGGGATTAATGAGTGAGTTCTCACTCTATTAGTTCCCACGAGAGCTGGTTGTTTAAAAAGACCCTGGCATCTCCTCTCTCTCTTGCTTGCTCTCGCCATGTGATCTGCTTGTACCCGCCGGCTGCCTGCTGCTTTCTGCCGTGAGTAGCAGCAGCCTGAGGCTCGTGCCAGAAGCAGCTGTCCCAGAATCGTAAGCCAAATAAACCTGTTTTTTATAAGTTACCCAGTCTCAGGTATTTCTCTTACAGCAACATAAATGGACTAAAACAAATGGCATGAGATATTTTCAGGAAACAAAATATATATTTTCATATTTATTTCCATAAAACATTAACCTCAAGGGGTTTTATTTTCCAATGTGCTAAGTTTCTGTCTTTAGTTTACATGACAGGGTCCTTCTCCAAACCAACCTACTCCCCTTAAAAAGGAGAAGTTACTACTCATGTGTCAGCTCCACCTCACTTTGGTATCAGTAATAACAGAAGCGATTCTACAGCTCCTTTGACTTTAATTTGATTGGGAGAGATTTTCTCTAACTTATTAGGACTGGGGTAATTTTCAGTGATGTCAGACACTCCAATGTAGTTTGCTATTGACACTAATTTCAGTTATTATTTTAAAGAAGGTTTTCTCAACCTGGACACTACTGACATTTTAGGCTGGGTCATTTTTTGTTGTGAGGGCTGTTCTGTGTATTGTAGCATGTATAGCAGTATCCTTAGCGTCTACCCAGTAGGTGCCAGTCACACACACCCCCTCTGTCCTGCCATGTGACAAATAAAAATGTCTCCAGATATTGTTAATGGCCTCTCAGGGTTGGGGGCAATATTGTCCCTGTTTGAGAGCACCCACTTAAAAATATCATATTAGTGCTAACTCTGAAGATAGCCCCCTAGCATTTGAAGGCCTGTTCCTAGGTTTACCAGCAGTGTGGCCCTGAGCAAGTTCATTAACCTCTCTGAGACTCACTGTCTTCATCTGTGAAATGAGGATAACAATTCCCTACTCACGGGCCGTTATGAGGATTAAATAAAACGATGCACAAGAACCAGTTAAGGGAGTACTTGGAACAGAGTAAACTTTTTTTTTTATTTTAAAGATGACCAGTAAGGGGATCTTAACCCTTGACTTGGTGTTGTCAGCACTACGCTCTCCAAAGTGAGCCACAGGCTGGCCCAGAACATAGTAAACTCTTAATGAGCATTGGAAATTATTTTTATTATAATCCCCATAGCCTTTGAATAAAACTTTTTTTCACAGTAATGCAAGATTTAGAGGTTTTCTCACCAACTCTCTGAGAGTTATATAATTGATACTAACTGGTGTGTATTTTTTTCTTTTTAATCCCAGTTGAAATAATTACATAGACAATTAATTTCTCCAACTAGTGTTGAAGAGATGTGAAGAAGGGACAGTGCCACAAGCCTCCCTAGGATGAAATGTTGCCCACCCTCTTAGGGATAAAATTCAGAATGTGTCCAAAGGAAAGCATTTTGTGATTTATTACTTTTTTAAATCACAGGCTTACTCAAGAAGGTCTTGTTAGGCCAGACTTTTACTTTAATAGTAATTGATACAAATGCTAATAGCTCTACTTCTCTTATCTCAGAACACAGCAGTAGCTGAGGCTGCATTTAAAATCTCAGCAGGCCTTGCTCTTACACATTCCATAAAACCTTAGGGCTGCAGTAGAAAAGGATAGGATTAAGATCAGTGCTCGATAACGCCGCAGGCACCCTCATGTTTGGAAGTCGCAACTGAATCCTTTCCTTAAATTTGAGTGTAAAACTGTTACCTGAAAACTTGTCAAAATAAACTCAGGTTGAGTCTTTTTAAACATGGTCCTGTGGTGATGAGATGTTAAGGAAATAGACATTTAAACCTTGTTAGCTTATTAAATTGTATTAAAATATAGATACTTAGGTCCTACTTCCTTACATTTTAATTCAGTAATATCTTAGGTGCAGCTCTAGAATTTGATTTTTATGAAGCTCTCCAGGAGAATTTTGCATTTCCAAACAGGCTTGGAAAATACTACCTAAAGAAACAGAGGAATACCTACAGAGCTTAAGTAAATTTCTGCAAATAAAATATAATTTACCTGATGACTCTGATCATAAAATGAGTGATTAGTTCATTCATTGACATGTACTTATTGAGAAACTACGACGTGGCAGGAATTGAGCTAGCCACAGAAATCCAGAGGTGAACAAGATAGTTCTGGTCCCTTCCTTTGTGGAGATTATTTGTTACTGCTGAAGATGACCTTAATATTCCCCTCATTTTGGCTAAATTTTAGGCAGATCTCTTCCTGATTATAGACTGTTGAGGTCTCTTTTTAAAGAGAATTTTAAAAACTTTCTGTTGTAAATTCTTTTTCTGCCCCTTTGAGATGTAAATCTCTATAACCCAGCAATATCTTTCTCAAGGACCTGGGAAACATCCCTTTGAAATATAATCATCCAAGAAAGATAGGGCCTATCTCTCAGGCTCAGTGAAAGGGCAGGAGCCTAACTAGGATAAGGCGCCAATCAGAAAACAGAGATGGCCTAATCACTTTGACTAACTTCCTTCCTAAAGTTCCCCAGTATTTTTCATGAGCTCACCCCAGCATTTAAAAATCTTTTCTCCTTTTGTTTCAGCAGAGTTGTTCAGTCTAAGTCCCCTATAATGATCTTCTTAACCCCTGCTGCATTAGTCTTTAATAAAATCTTCTTTGCCTATTTAACTCCTTCTGGTGAAAATTTTCTTTTACATTATTTATGTCATTGATTTTCATGTGAAAATCATCTGCATTTTCTAATCCCCAGCAAGTTCAGAAAGTTTGGTCCAGTAGGTGTTGATATGAACAAGGAATCTGCATTTGTAAGCACCCTGGGTGAAATATGCTAGACAAAGAGAGACCAGACACTGTGAAACACTGGTGCCCGTGGTCCTACCACACGTCACATTAAGGAATGTGTCATCTGCAACAAGTCACAAGAGCCCATGAGCCAGCTTTAAGGGCTAACATGGGCCAAATTTGGACAGTTTGAGCATCAAGTAAGTATAATAAGAAATTCAGAAACTTGAAACAAAATCCATTAAATATATGCTGACTATAAATTAATGAGTAAATAACTGGGGAGAAGGAAGGGTGGTGGTCGTGCTGGAGTTCGAAAATCATCATTTTGCAACCATCACAGTAAAGATGGTTTCATGCAAGAATCATCAGTGAATGATAAATCACAGGGGAAGTTTTTGATGTAGAACAGGATCTAGCATGGTCTCAAAGTGTCTCTTTACAGATTGTAAGAGAAAAAGTAACTACACAGTGGAGTGGACTATACCTCTGCCAGGTGATCAAAATTTACATCAACAATGAAAGGTGATGGATGTCATGTGCCACACTATATGTGATGCCCTGAGAAGGACGTAAAATGACTTGTATAATATCTGTGCTAAGAGTATGCTAACAAACATGCCTGCTAAGAATGCTAACCTGAATCTAATCTTGAGGAAACATTAGAAAACCCCCAAGTGATGATCCTTCTGTTAAGAAGGGGAGGGGCAAGGATGTGTCTTTCAAAAATGTCAAAAAATGAAGAAAAGCCATGGAATGATTCCAGATTAAAGGAGACTCAAGAAGCCTGAAAATTAAGTGTGATTCTAGACTGAATCCTGTATGGAACAAAAAAAATGCTACAAAGGCCTTTGGTTGATAAAATTGCAATACGGTCAGTAAATCACTAAATGTTAAAAACTATGTAGTGTTTGTGTAAGAGAATATCTCAATTCTTAGGAAAGACACACAGAAGAACTAATGGGTAAAGGGTCATGTTGCATGTAACTTATACTAAGTGGTTCAGAAAAAATGTAGATAGTGATTAATAAAAGTAAGGCAAGTGGTCAAAATACTAATAATGGATGAATCAATAAAACAGATACAAATATTCTTTGTACTAGTCTTGTAACTCTTCTGCATGTTCAAAATTATTTTTAAATAAAAAGTTAAAACTACATCATCTATTCTAAGTGCATATTTATATAAAGAGAAAAGCAATAATTCCTGAAAGCAAGTCATTGTACTGCTTTTACACAGATGTAATTAAATGTTATGCCCTTAGTCTTTATAGAAGATGAGTAGGGAGACAATTTTTTAACGCTATTCCATTGTTTAATGTCCCCCCAAAACAACCCATTCATAAGATTGTAGATATAGGAAAACCTTGGTTAGGGAAAGCTTTATTAAGGATAAATCCAATAAATTGGTTAGACTCCCTTTACTGTAATGTGGAGAGCCTGTAGGCCTTTGGTTTTCTCCTTTGGCTTGACTATTTAGAGCTAACTTTGTTACACTGAAATAGCTTTCTTCAGTCTAGGTTGTCTGGTACAGAGACAGCACCTTTCCTCAAAGTCCCACTTCTCTCATTATTTTGTTTCATGTTTAAGGTCTATATTAATGGGTTTCTACTTTTGGGGTGATATTTTGGGAGTTAAATGGTAAACTGCTTCAAAATGTTGAAGAAAGTTGCATTATAAATAAATATATGAATGCAAATGCTATGTTGAAACAAAAAATGCACTAGGCTTATCATCCCAAAGTCAGAGGCAACTTTTAGTCACAATTTAAGGAGGCTCCGGAAAAATTTATCTCAAATAGCAATGCGCCCACTCACCTTCTCCCACATGGTGACTGTCCATTACTTTACCCTGCTTACTTTATCTGCTTGGCATTTATCACCAAGTGACTTCCTATATTTATTTGTGTGTATTGTCTGTCTTCTTTTAAAACATCAATTGCATGAGAGCAAGAATTTTGTGTGTCTCTTGTTTACTGCTAGAACAATGCTTAGCAAATAAATGAATGAATGAGAGAGATGCATCTTCTCATAAATTCATTCTCTGGCTCTTTATTTAAAGGCCAAGATAAAGTTTCCAATAATATCACAATTATTACCTTTGTAAAAATATTTTATGTTTGTAACAAGATATATTCAATATACAAACATACAGATATATGCATATGTGTATGTGTATATTTCAGTCTTTGCTGATTTACGAGTCAGATATTTTCTTGATCATCACATTTACCAGGAGCAATAGAATGGAGATTGAGGAACTAGGCGTGCAATTTCATTAGCTAATTAATTACTTTAATAGACAAGCTCCCCAGGCCCCAGGTCTTAAGGAAGAGGAAAACATCTGATCCTAAAGACTTCTTTTAAGTGTATTTTTTTTGTATGTGTGTGTGGCAGGTGAAATGGGACAGTGGAGGAGACACTGGAAGAAGGGGAGTAGAAAGAAAGAGGAGGAACACCAGAGGCCTCAGAGCCATAAGTGTGGGCAGAGAGTGGAGGCTGGAGTCTGGAACAGGCTGGGCCCAAGCACTTAAAGAAGGAAGGGGGTGAAAGCCGTCAAGGACCACGTGAGTTGGCTGGAAGTCCTCACCGGTTGATGCCCCGGTGCGCTGACTGCCCAGGGTACCTTGGGAGGGGTGCGTAGAGCACAGGGAAAAGGGAGAAGGAAGACAAGGTCTCCAAGCTGAACGGTCTGCCTCTGAAGAGATTATTTGTTAAGCAAATGAATTTGGATTTTATCCTGTAGGAAGTCACTGAATAGTTTTAAGCAAAGGAGTGACACAATCAGATTGTCAATTTAAAAGTTACTGGAAGCTGTCTGAAGAACAGGTTGGTGAAAGAGAAGCCCAGAAGCAGGGAACCAGAGCTATTGATAGAAACCTGAGGTTTGGTAGTGGCAGCCCTTTCTTATACACGATTGAATTTTCTGAATTAAAAAAAAAAATTACAGGAGAAATAGCCAAATACAGATTTTCCTGTAAGTGGGAAAAAAAAAACACATCTATGTTTAAAGAAATTAATGATTGTTCACATCCCTTAAGTGTTGGGCCTCTTTAAAAATCTCATTTCATTTCTACCTATGGATCACTAAAGTGGCTGGCTTTTTAATTCACTAATGTGTAGGACGTTAATGTTGTCTGCCAAGCTACTACTGATAAATTTCTTTTTAGATCCTTTGCATTTCAATTGATAGCAGGAGGAAATGATGAAATATTAAGCCGTAGCTGTTATTTTCTTCTGGAGAGTGAATCCATTTTATTATTTGCTCAGAAGTAGTGGGTCCGGAGCTCTCATATTTCACTGTTTTTTTGATGGTGACAGCCACATTTATTATAAGCAGTCTATTAATCCTACAATGTTTCCTTCAGCTCAAGGATTAGTCATTGGACACCTATCTTCTGGAAGTCTGAAGTTTGTAGTAAGAAGCCATGTTAAGTGAGAGCACAGACGTATCCACTGAAGACTTGACCATTTTTGTAATAGAATTCACTGGTAAGATCTTTGAGCTGCAGGTAGAACTGACATACACAGCTTTGTATAGTATTGGGCAGTGACAAAGTATAAACCACCAAGGAACGCAGGTGTGTATGGGAGGGGATGAAGGAGGCCTCCAGAAGGAGCAGGAAACAAATCCCAAAGTAATTCTGGGCACGTAACTAGGCAATGCACGAGAATGAGCCCAGTCTGCCTACTTTTGTCTGTATTTGAGGCTTTTACCATGTTGTCTCAGAAAAATAAAAAGTCAATGCAACTAAACTTTCAAGTCTTAATTGCAGTAAATGGAGAGCAACTGGAAGGCTAATTAACATTCAAATAACTCTCTTAGGACTTTTCTTCATCTATCACAGCTATTAAGTGACTCTTGTTTCTTCCAGGCCTTTCTGTCTAAGTCTAACACACACATTTTATTTACTATATCTGTGTCTTCCGTATTTCTTAGGTTCCTAACCTTTTTGTCTATATATACCTAACACATTTTATGAGCTTTTCCTTTTCTTACAAACTACTGACTTATTCACTAACTGTGCTTAGCATATCTTATGAGTTTCATTTATCCCACTTGTGTTTCTAATCTATGTTAGAATTGAATATTCTCAAATAATGCAGCAAACATGCATTGCAATAGTGATTCAACATAAGGCTTCTGACCATGTTATGATTAACTGAGTCATATCAACAACTGATAAATTTAAGCAATTTAGATAATAAAACAAAAAGAGGGAATTATAGGATTCAAAAAACACCCTTTAACAATTTAATGAATATGCTAATAAAAAAACCCATTAACATCTGTATAATTTTTCTTACCTAACATGAAGGTGATCTTATTATTGTTTTGCAATTTATTTCTTTAATTTTGTTTTAGTTGGATCTGTTACCTTGAGTGAGAGTTAGTAATCAAAGTAACAGTGACTTAAATAAAGCAAAAGTTTATTTCTCTGTCACACGTGTGGAAGAAGTTTTCCAGCTAGCGGGAATAAAGGAGGGGAAAAAGGGTAAACCCTCTCTTCTTCTAGAAAGTTAACATAAGATATTTATTTATAAAGCATCAGCTAGAACTTAGACATATGACCAAACATAACTCAAAGGATACTGGAAAATGTTGTCTTTCTTCCATTGGCAATGAGGCCAGCTGAAAAATCAGGGTTTAGGAGAAAAACATATATTGGAAAAGTTCACAGAAATCTCAGAAAAAGAACGAAATTCCCACTACCATGTAAAAATGTGATTGACCTATAAAGAGAACAAATGTCCTGCCACCTGTGGGAAGCCTATTGTTATCCATTCAGTCTAAATTTCAAAGTAAATCCAAATCCATATTATTACAACTTCTTCTAAAAAGTGCATAATTATGATCGATTTAGCTTATGATTAAACATTTTCTCTAAACCTTAGATTCAAAACAACCAATAATTATCTTGTGCAATGTAGTTAGCAAATGCAGCTATTACCATAATATCAAGATCATATCATTAAACCAAATATAAACCTTTGAAAACTATCAAAAATGAACCCAACACTCTCTAAACAGGTGTACGCTTTTCTTCTGTAAGCCTAAGAACACGACCCTTTTCTATTTGCTTGGGTTGTTTTTCCCCTGAACGTTACATTTTCAGAAAAGTAAACTACTCAACTGTTATTAAATGTGGGTAGAGTAATTTGTTGAAAGCTTAAGCTTTATATATTTCTCTTCTAATCATTGACTCTAGTCAATTTGAGGCAGTGGATCTCTGGATTTCCTTTGATTTTTTTTTTTTTTTTTTATAAGAAATGGCCTCCAGTGGCCTTTTAGCTGGTTTTCATATTAAAATTTTTATTGAAGTTTACCTACAAATAAATGCTGGCACTTTCAAACTCTTAACTGATGATATCTGACAGTCATTTCCTTGAACACTGCTAGGGACTGAGCGTGTCCCCCCAAATCCATGTGTTGAAATCCTAATCCCCAATGTGATGGTATTTGCAGATGGGAGGACAATGCTCAGGACTGACCGAGGATAACCCCCAAATGTTTGAGTACTCATCCTAATGCTTTCTTTAACAAACATAGCTTGACATAAACTTTATAAATTCCTTTATGCATTAATTAAACTCTTAAGAGATACATGCTTCCACATTTCTGTTTTCAGGGGCAACAACACTTTACATACAGTTTTCCTCAAAATTTTACTATTAAGAAATTCCCAAATATTTATCAAGTATTTTTCCTGTGCCTCATAAGAAATTCTTCCCAGATTCTAATTCAAAGTTTTCTGGTTTGTTAAATAAAAATTATAGAGGACCACTGTTTTGGACTAAGCTCCTACCTGAGGCCCCAAAAGACTAGTCTAAAAATCAAAATAAAGTCACTCTTGCTAAAGTTCCAAGTCATCAAACAGAAACTAAGTTGCTATCTGACCCCCTGAGAAATCAGGAGAGAGAGAGAGATAACAGCTTTATTTCCCAAAAAGGCCAGTTTCAATCACACGGTGACAAAGTTCCCTCTGCTTTAATCCTTTACCTGAAGTAACCTGATGTTAACCAATCATTTATTTCTTTATTGTTCTGTATCCCTGTCCCCACCTTACAAGGAAAGTCACTTTGAAGTAATCAATTTTCTTTCTATTTTTCATTTCTGCTTTCTTCAGCCCTTTTTCTGTCTATTAAGCCAAACTCCTCTGCTCTCCTTGGAACACTTATTCTTTTTTATGGAATTAAGTGTTGCCCGATTCTAGAATGGCAAATAAAGCCAGTTGAGATTTTTAAATGTGTTGTAATTTTGTCTTTTGACAGGTGCAATTAAAGACATTGAAGGAGTAAAAATGGATTTAGTGCTTACCATGGTAATAGCTTTTTAAAAATCTGAATAACTCATGATACTGGTTCAATAAACTAAGCATAAAGGGCAAGTTTGCCTTTTGAGTTCTGAAAAAGACAGCAGGTGGAGTCACTTATCTGGGTCCCTGATGGGCTGGGTGAAGAAAGGGGAAAAGATCTGAGGCGGATATTTAAGGGGCAAGTGATCTACAGCACTATGTCTCTGGATAATACTGTTCTTCTTGGAATGGCCTTCATTATTTCTCTTCTGGGTTAGCTGTTAGCATAAGCATTTTTCTTTGTGAAGCATTTAGTTTACCCACTTCCCCAGGCAAAGGTCATTCCTTTATACCTATCTCTTCTTAGAAATGAATATGTAATCCATTGCACTGTAATTATGTGTTTAATTAAATTAATTTATTTAATATCTCTGGCCATCTGGATAGGAAGGTTTCTCAGGAGTCCTTTGTGTCTGGTGCAGTACCAAAAATGTTAGATTTGTAATAAAAGATTATTAGAATAGTTAATTCAACACACTAAAATAGTCAAAGCGCCATACTTTCCTCAAATGGTAAAAAGATGTGGATAAAATTAGATATTAAAGAAGACAGATATTCTTTACCTTAATATCTCTTAGTCCACCTGCTAGCATTATAAGGCAGGGGTGGGAGTGGTCAGCTGGCTCAGCTGGTTGAGATTTTGGGGGTTCTGAATTCACAGAGGGAGAGACAGGTATAAACTGAAGATGTATTATATCAACCACCTTTTATAAAGAAATGATAATCTGGAAAACACATCTGACATTTTCCTGGATCAGCCCAGCTGTATGTACTGTGGTAGTGCCAACTCAAATTAGTACTGTCGACATCTTAGAAAATGTTTTTGAGGACGGAATATTCTTTTGGAATGCCCAAGAAATAAGAGCAGGGGAAGGAGGTAGCATGGTGAAGTCAGGAAAAATCATGGTCTTTAGCATCAGATAGACCTGAATTTCCCATCAGCTTGGACAGTTCCCAGATGTGTGAATTGATAATTTAACCATCTCTGATTTAATCTTAGCATCTGTAAAATAGAGAAAATATTTGTCTCATTGTTCTGTTTTGATAATTAAATGAGACTGGGTATATAAAGCATATGAAGAATATAGTAGGTATCGATAAACATTTTATCAAAAATCTAACTATTTACTGTACCCCACAGCGAATAGTTCTCAAGTGTTAGTGTGCATAAGACTAGGCTTGAATTTTTATTAAAATGCGTATTCTTGAGCATCACTACCAGAAATTTTGATTCAGTTGGTCTGTAAGGCTCAGAAATCTGCCTTTTAACACATCTCCCAGGTGATTCTGATGAGGTGCATTTTAGACTTCACTTTAAGTAAAGCACTAACAAAGAACCATTTAGATAGATATATAGTATATGGTGCAATGTATTTATAATTTTATGTAAAGTTTGGTGAAGATAATTGTAAGTCTACAGGAAAAAGGGAAAAGTATGCATTTAAGTTGAGTTGAAGATAACAGACAATTTTTCAAGATTCCAAAGTGCACTTTCATTTTTTACTGTGAGAAACGCTCCCCCAGATCAGCTCTCATGTTATTTAAACACAGCAACACCAGCCTACCAAGGAATGGCTGTAAACACATTGACATTTGTGATCATACTGACAAAGTCTCTCTTCTTGACCAAACTTTAGTCAGGCTCCTCTGAATTCTCTTCTTGACTGGGTCTCATACTTGGCCCCCATCCTTGCTGGGCCTGCACAACCCACTGGTACCAAGAATCCTACTAAGTCACTCTACAGAGAATCCCCCACATTTGACAAATTCCTCATCCTCCACCCCTGAGATCTCATCATCCTGGTCTGTTTTCAGCAAGAATCCTGTTGAGTCAGTTTAGTAAGAATTTCCCCTACCTCCGATGTCTCCTTGAAGTAATTTTCCATTCCCCGACCCCCCAATCCTGCTCCTTAGCTTTAAATGCTCACTTTTTCTTTTTGTAAGTGAGCTGAGTTCTATACTAAGATCTCTTTCCCCCTAATCTGTTTTAACTGATTTAACTACTGTTTGGCTCCAGTTCTCTTTAACAATGTATAAATGTTAAATCTATTTTTGCACTCACAGATTGCTGCTCACCACAGCACCTACTGTGCTTAACACATGTGCACATTTTTATAAGTAATCCAGAGAAGGTGCTTTCTCCAGGGTTCTGTGTGTGGGCACACCTCACAACATCTTACTCTATATTCTGAAACTACCTCCCCCACTTTCTCAGAGCTTCCAACCTCACTTTCTTTAAATGGCAGGAATAATGTTTTCCTAGAGATCTTTGTGGGATACTCACCTGAGTATCATCATAATTTCTAAAATAATATCTGACAGTCATTTCCTTGAACATTGCTAAGGGATTGATTGTGATCCCCCCAATCCCCCAAATTCATATGTTAAAACCATAATCCCCAATGTGATGGTATTTGGAGATGGTGCATTTAGGACATAATTAGGTTATGAGGATGGAGTCCCCATGATGGAATTTGTGCCCTTATACAAATGAAAGGAGACATTCGAGATCTCTCCTTCTTTCTATGTGCATACACCAAGGAAAGGCCATGGAGAGGGCCTTCACCAAGAACCTGACCATACTGGCACCCTAATCTTAGACTTCTACTTTCCAGAACCTGAGAAATAAATGATTATTATTTAAACCATCCCACTATGTAATTTGTTGTAGCAGAACAAAGATTAAGACAAACAAAATATTCATTATGTCAAGACTCTGATTGGTAAGGGATAGAGGATCAAGTTCAATGCCCAAAAGATAAGTTTATTGTCTCATTAAAAAACACTGACTAAATGTATCTGCCAACAGGATTTTATCTGGAAGTTCAAAAATGAAGATCAGACTTTAGTTTCATTGTCTTTTAGCTCCTCTTTGTGTTATTTTTATACTCTGGATCTGGATATTGACTTCCAGAAACTCCAAGCTCATGTTATGGTAACTACTGGAAATCCCAATGGAGAAAAGAGAATATGTCTTTCTGGTAACACACAAATCCAGAATTTACTGGAACTGGACAATTTGAGTAACTTACTCATCACTGTAAGAGAATTTGATGCTTTAATTGGTTAGACCCAGGGTATATGTTTCATTCCTAGTCTGAAACAAATGTATTGAGACTGGGGAGAAATGATTTTCTAAAGGAATTTCATGGTACTGTCATCAGAAGAGAGAATAGATGTTGGGTGGCCAAAACCAATTTATTTTCCAAAATTTTTTTGGGTCTTTTTCCATTGCTTATTTTCCATATCTGGAAATTCCTTCCCCACCACTCTTTCTGTCAACCTCATATACATCCTTTTAGATCCAGGTCAAATGTCATCTCAAATGTCAGGGTCTGCTTAAATGTTACCTTTCAGTGGGCCTTTACTAACCACCCTGTTCTATTCACATTCTTATTCCCTTACTCTAATTATTTATTCTGCATAGCACTTACCACCACGTGATGTATTATATATTCTCTGTGTCTCCCTTTTAGAATGTCAGCTCCCAAGAGCAGGAATTTTTGACTCTATTGCTCGCTGCTCACCAATGTCTGGAACAGTACATAGTGCCTAACAGATGCCCGATAAATATCTGCTGAATGAACTTTTCTTCAATTTCCTTAGTGAAGAGTTGATAGCTCCTTCCTCTATGTCCAGTTAAGATTTTGTATACATTCATATTCTAATCCTTAGAGCATTCTATCTACTGTGTTATATGTGCTGCTGGCTGGATGCACCATTTACTTAATTGTACTATTCTGTCCCTCTTCTCTTGGGGCTCCAGTCTTCATGAACTTTACTCTCTCTCACTATGTAATAGGGCGTCTGTTTTATATTCAAGACCAATTTTCTTTTTTTTTTTTTTGAAAATTTTATTTTGTCGATATACATTGTGGTTGATTATTGTTGCTCCCTCCCTCCTCCTTCTCCTCCCTCCCCCCCCAACAATGTCCTTTCTGTTTGCTTGTCGTATCAACTTCAAGTAATTGTAGTTGTTATATCTTCTCCCCGCCCCCCCCGTTTTTTTTTTTTTTTGTGTGTGTGTGTGTGTGTGTGTGAATTTATATATTAATTTTTAGCTCCCACGAATAAGTGAGAACATGTGGTATTTCTCTTTCTGTGCCTGACTTGTTTCACTTAATATAATTCTCTCAAGGTCCATCCATGTTGTTGCAAATGGCAGTATTTCATTCGTTTTTATAGCTGAGTAGTATTCCATTGTGGAGATGTACCACATTTTCCGTATCCACTCATCCGATGATGGACATTTGGGCTGGTTCCAACTCTTGGCTATTGTAAAGAGTGCTGCAGTGAACATTGGGGAACAGGTATACCTTCGACTTGATGATTTCCATTCCTCTGGGTATATTCCCAGTAGTGGGATAGCTGGGTCATATGGTAGATCTATCTGTAATCGTTTGAGGAACCTCCATACCATTTTCCATAGAGGCTGCACCATTTTGCAGTCCCACCAACAATGTATGAGAGTTCCTTATTCTCCGCAACCTCGCCAGCATTTATCGTTCAGAGTCTTTTGGATTTTAGCCATCCTAACTGGGGTTAGATGGTATCTCAGTGTGGTTTTGATTTGCATTTCCCGGATGCTGAGTGATGTTGAGCATTTTTTCATATGTCTGTTGGCCATTTGTATATCTTCCTTAGAGAAATGCTTACTTAGCTCTTTTGCCCATTTTTTAATTGGGTTGCTTGTTTTTTTCTTGTAAAGTTGTTTGAGTTCCTTATATATTCTGGATATTAATCCTTTGTCAGATGTATATTTTGCAAATATTTTCTCCCACTCTGTTGGTTGTCTTTTAACTCTGTTAATTGTTTCTTTTGCTGTGCAGAAGCTTTTTAGTTTGATATAATCCCATTTGTTTATTTTTCCTTTGGTTGCCCGTGCTTTTGGGGTCGTATTCATGAAGTCAGTGTCCAGTCCTATTTCCTGAAGTGTTTCTCCTAAGTTTTCTTTAAGAAGATTTATTGTTTCAGGGTGTATATTTAAATCCTTAATCCATTTTGAGTTGATTTTAGTATATGGTGAGAGGTATGGGTCTAGTCTCATTCTCCTGCATCTGGATATCCAGTTCTCCCAACACCATTTGCTGAAGAGGCAGTCACTTCCCCAGTGAATAGGCTTGGTGCCTTTGTCAAAGATTAGATGGCAGTAAGTGTGTGGGTTGATTTCTGGATTCTCTATTCTATTCCATTGATCAGTGTGTCTGTTTTTATGCCAGTACCATACTGTTTTGGTTATTATAGCTTTGTAGTATAGCTTAAAGTCAGGTAGTGTTATGCCTCCAGCTTTATTTTCTTTGCTCAGCATTGCTTTGGCTACACGTGGCCTTTTATTATTCCATATAAATGTCTGGCTAGTTCGTTCCATTTCTGAGAAAAATGTCTTTGGAATTTTGATGGGGATTGCATTGAATTTGTAGATCACTTTGGGTAGTATGGACATTTTCACTATGTTGATTCTTCCAATCCAAGAGCATGGGATATCTTTCCATCTTCTTGTATCCTTTCTAATTTCTCTCAGCAGTGGTTTGTAGTTCTCGTTATAGAGATTTTTCACCTCCTTGGTTAACTCAATTCCTAAGTATTTTATTTTTTTGGTGGCTATTGTAAATGAGCAGGCTTTCTTGATTTCTCATTCTGCATGTTCACTATTGGAGAAAAGAAATGCTATTAATTTTTGTATGTTGATTTTGTATCCTGCTACGTTACTGAAATCATTTATCAATTCCAAGAGTTTTTTTGTAGAGGTTTTAGGCTGTTTAATATATAGGATCATGTCATCTGCAAACAGGGACAGTTTGACTTCATCTTTTCCAATCTGGATGCCCTTTATTTCCTTCTCTTCTCTGATTGCTCTGGCTAGTACTTCCAACACTATGTTGAATAGGAGTGGTGAGAGTGGGCATCCTTGTCTTATAGGAAAAGCTTTCAGATTTTCCCCATTCAGGATGATATTAGCAGTGGGTTTATCATATATGGCTTTAATTATGTTGAGATACTTTCCCTCTATACCTAACTTATAGAGGGTCTTTGTCATGAATGACTGCTGAACTTTATCAAATGCTTTTTCAGCATCTATAGAGATGA
Source organism: Cynocephalus volans (assembly GCF_027409185.1). NCBI lineage: Eukaryota > Metazoa > Chordata > Mammalia > Dermoptera > Cynocephalidae > Cynocephalus > Cynocephalus volans. The sequence goes on along the minus strand of NC_084468.1, from coordinate 33,066,208 downwards.
TCATATGGTCCTTGTGTTTGAGTTTATTAATATGGTGTATCACATTTATTGATTTGCGTATGTTGAACCAACCTTGCATCCCTGGGATGAATCTGACTTGATCATGATGAATAATTTTTCGTATGTGTTGCTGCATTCTGTTTGCTAGTATTTTATTGAGGACTTTTGCATCTATATTCATCAAGGATATCGGCCTGTAGTTTTCTTTCTTGGTTATATCTTTACCTGGTTTTGGTATCAGGATGATGTTTGCTTCATAGAATGAGTTTGGGAGATTTGCGTCCGTTTCAATCTTTTGGAATAGTTTGTAAAGAATCGGTGTCATTTCCTCTTTAAATGTTTGGTAAAATTCTGCTGTGAATCCATCTGGTCCTGGGCTTTTCTTTGTTGGGAGTCTTCTGATAACAGCTTCAATCTCCTTTATTGTTATTGGTCTGTTCAAATTTTCTACGTCTTCATGGTTCAGTTTTGGGAGCTTCTGTGTGTCCAGAAATTTATCCATTTCCTCCAGATTTTCAAATTTGTTGGCGTATAGTTGTTTATATAGTAGTCTCGAATGATTCCTTGTATTTCAGATGAATCAGTTGTAATATTGCTTTTTCATTTCTAATTTTTGTTATTTGAATCTTCTCTCTTCTTTTTTTTTGTTAGCCATGCTAATGGTTTGTCGATTTTATTTATCTTTTCAAAAAACCAACTTTTTGATTTATTGATCTTTTGTATTGTTTTTTTGGGTTTCAATTTCATTCAGTTCTGATCTGATCTTAATGATTTCTTTCCGTCTGCTAACTTTAAGTTTGGATTGTTCTTGTTTTTCTAGTTCTTTAAGGTGAAGTGTTAGGTTGTTCACTTGCCATCTTTCCATTCTTCTGAGGTGAGCATTTAATGCAATAAATTTCCCCCTTAATACTGCTTTTGCAGTATCCCACAGGTTTTGGTATGATGTATCATTGTTTTCATTATTTTCCATAAATTTTTTGATTTCCTGCTTGATTTCTTCTTGGACCCATATGTCATTAAGTAGAATGTTGTTTAATTTCCATGTGTTTGTATAGTTTCCAGAGTTTCGTTTGTTATTAATTTCTAGTTTTATTCCATTGTGCTCTGAGAAAATACATGGGATAATTCCAATTTTTTTGAATTTATTGAGACTTGATTTGTGACCTAATATGTGATCTATCCTGGAGAATGATCCATGTGCTGATGAGAACAAGATCAATTTTCTTAATTGGCATCATTAATCTGACCATTAACATCTGGGGATGTTGACATTTCCCAATTACTCTTTGTTAATTTTTTATGTTCAGTTAGTACTTATCAAGGCTGTCTTAGGATGTTGGGATTGTTTAAGAGCTTAGAGTATAAGAGAATTGGAAATGTTTCTAGCTATGATATTTAATATTAACACTGAAGTGTATTTTAGACTTCATTCTAATCTCACATTAAAAATCAAACACCATGACAAGACAATTAGTAGCTTAATTTTCTGTGACTATTACTGTTCCATCATCAACTTTGCTCTTTGTTATACATTTTGCCAAAAAGAAAAGGGCTTAAGAAAGCAGAAGATGTGCAATCTGTGCAATCTTTTATGGATTCTGTTATAAATTAGCTTCATGAGGTAAAATAATTCACTTCACTTGTCTGAGCCTTCAGAGATTTCTACCTTGATTCTCATAGTTCCCTCTGCTTCTTTCTCTTTACCAAGTGTAACTCCTGCCCCCATCTCTAGTTCCTCTCCCTCCATTTTCCAATTTCTTTGCCCTTTGGAGTCAACTCACCTGTGTTATAATTCTATTTTTCAGACACTCAGTAGACCTTCCAGCCTTAACACTAGTGGTCAGAAGACATCATTTCCTCAAGGAAGTGGGGTGTGCAGAGAAGCCTCCAGCCTCCTTACTTACTAATTCAGTTTCTAAACCATTATTCTTTCTTCCATTTTATATGCCTCTTTGGACATCTCTGTCATGCTTCTGTGACCTAATTAGATGCAATCTATCAACTTATGGTTTCTTCTCTTCATTCATGGAAGGTACACATGGTTTCTCATTTTCATCTCCAAATTTCATGCTGCCACCATCCTTGGTGACCTCACCCCCTATGTGGAATCCTTCCTTAATGTGTTGGCATTTAATGCATCATTCCTTCACATATTCATTCATTTGAAAATATATATTGACTGTTTATTGTATGCCAGGCCCTGGGGGCAATATACAAGACAGACAAAATCTCTAACCTTAAAGAGCTTACATTCTAGCAAAGAAGAGAGATAATTATCAGATGATCATACAAATATACGTAATATTGCTAGTATGATAAATACATGAAGTATGTGGTGAGAAAGGAAATGATAATGCACAGATTGAACCTTGTTGGGGAGGTTAGCAAAGGCTTTTCTAGGGAAGTGCACTAGAACTGTGATGTGAAGGATGGATAGAAATAAATGCAGGGAAGAAGAGAGGGGAGAGTATTCCAGGCAGAAGCAATGGCACGAGAAACCATTGTGTGTGTGTATTGGGAAGGATGTATAGTGAGTACACAGAACTAAGAGATGCCATGGTAGCTCTTTATTTCCCTGTTTTGCCTCCTCAGATGGATTCTTCACGCATAGTAATGCGATGGTTCCCAACAACTCCTGGGCTACTGCCTTCTTCTTTCATTTCTAGTCAATTCTTGATGGCTTTCTGAGACTTCTTTATTCCTAGAAGTCTCAGCAAACTTTCCTTGTGTTAAATGATTTATATAGGATTATGTGCTCTGAAGGTGGAATAGACTAATTAGCTTAAACGGGGGCTGCAGACAATCTCACTCAAATAAGACCTAAGTAGGAGGAGTAACTTTCACAATGGAAAATTAGGGTACTGTTGTTAGCAGGAACAGAGGAGACAACTGCAGAAAGGCCGGTAATAAATGTCCTCCACTGACCTGCTTCTTGGTGTTCTTCAGAGAAACGTCAGCCTTGCTGGCCAGTTCTGAATGGTGTAGTGTAAGACAGATGATTATTAAGTGGGACCTGTTAAGAAGAGCCCCAAACAAGGTGATCAAGAAACTGGTACTCTATCTGAGAGTAAAGAGTTCAGGAAAAGTAGTCTATTATTTGAAGAAGAGCAGACCTGGTGGTGGACAAGATATCAAGCTTCCAATATTTGGGGGGTTTCCATGTGCACGAGAAAAACTATGCCTGTGTGGCTGTAGAATACGTAACAAAGACAAATAGGTAGCAATATCAAGGAAGGAAATTTTGACTCATTATAAGGAAGAATTTTCTCATAATCCAAGGTGTTAGCAATGGAATGGGTTATTTCAGGAAACTGTGAAGTTTGTAAAACTGGAAGTGTTTGTGTATTAATGCCAGATAATTACATAGAAGCTGTAGGAGAAGGGAGATTTATGCCTTGCATAAAGATTTTACTAGCTGATATGTTATTTTCTTCAGCTCTGACCTCTTCCAAATGTTCCAGGATGGTGGCCTCTGTGTGATGCACTTTTTAAAAGTCCCCTACTTCCTTTTTTTGACCATAATACATTTATCCTTTCTACTTTTAATCTCTTTATCCCCTGAAGCTTCAGTTTATCTCTTAATTTTTGACCATTCTTACTAGTTGTATTCTTATTTTCTATCTTGTCTTTGAGAATGTAGCCACTTGAGAACTTGTACATATGGGAAATAAAATTCATTGTCCATTTCAGGGAAGACACATTGGCATAAAATTCATGGTTTAATTATAAGTGGTGGATTCTTGCTAGCTTAGAAAAGACCTATTAATCATTTTCAATATTGGGCTTGCACACTGCCATAATTTTATTACATTCTGTGCTTTATTTAATTTATAAATATAATTAATTTAGCAAGGATAGTGTTCTTCTAGTCATGCTATATTAGAAAATTTTCTGGAAAGAGTTTGCATGCATTTTTTCAAAAAGCTTTTGAAATGAACCATAAAAGCATATTGCCCTAGGCTTATATTGGTTTTGAGTCACAACCTTTTATTCTGTTATGCCAAACAGATCAATCCACAAATATGTGTCGAACTTCTGTGATAGGCAAGACAATGTAGGGGATTCTGTCATAAGGAAAAACACTTAAGAAATTTATTTTCTAGCTGTTGAAAAAAATCAGACAAGTAAAAATCTGAAAAAAACCCATATAATCTCATTTTAAAATGTCTTTTGCTTTTTTTCGCCCTAAATTATATTGAAAGAAGCTATCTGCTTTTGTCAGTGTTTGGAGTGTTATGAAGAACAGGACAGACTAAGCTATTTGTACTGGTGTCTGGCATCTGCTGCCCTGTGTCTGTGTTTGTCCTTATTAAAGTAGTTAAAGAGCAACATATATCTAAGTTGGAGACTAGTTTACCGAAAGCATATTTTGAAAACATCATTGGATGCTCATTCCATGGTAAATAACTGCAATGAGCTTGGGTCCATGACTAGTTCGAAACATCCATCCTGCTGATATTAGTCAAACAGCAGAAGTAAGTATTTTAGTTTAACCTCTAATCACACATTTAGAAAAGAGAATGGTTTTCTTCTCTGTATTGATCTGTTATCCATCAATTGACCAACTAGCTTACACTTGACAGAAGAGATGATGCCTATTTTTTTTTTTGGATTGATTGAGGATTTTCTTTTTCCATTTCACAAAAAGAGTAATAAAAGCTGAACTTACTAAGAGTCTTTGCGATTACTAAACCAACATCAAGTCTTCTTATAGGTTTGATAGGAAGAAAAAAATCTCAACAATATGTGTTCAACACATGTTCAACCAAGCTGTTACACCTTATTTCAGAATACAGCAAATTCAAAGCACTAACATAGATTAATTATGCCCCCTCTTGAAGCTTTGCAATTGACAGGTCTTTCACTGGGGTTCATTTGGTCTTATGAATGTATACCAAACTGTCAAGGTCAGATGTGGCATAAACAAAATACTGTCATGATTATGCATAAATCAAACAGCTCCTTTGTCCATAGAACTCTACGTTTGCCAATTGGAATCCAGTACCTGGCAGCCTAGGGTGGGCTTCAGAACCACCTCTTTAACTCAGTTTTAGAGCAGCGAAGAACATGGTTCAGATCTAAACATAGGAAACTCCAAAGTCTATGGAATCTCTCATGTTGAGACCATATATTGTAAGCTCTAGCCCATGGGACCCTATATCCATAAAGATATAACTGATCATCCATGCAATTAAAATTTTGACCGATATTAAAAGTCATGATTTTTAACACAAGAATTATGTACCAGGGAAATTGGTAGCATGTAGCTGACCAGGGCCGTTTGTTTTAGAAACTCTCTCGTTGGCCCAACCCACACAATGTACGCACATGCTTCTGCATCTGGCTCTTGGTGGGCATTTATTTTTAAATTTTTTTTCTGGCCTTTTTGAGGTATGACTGACAAATAAAATTGTATATATTTAAGATGTACAATGTGGTGATTTGATATACATATGCATTGTAAATGGTTATCATAAACGAGCTAATTAACATATTCATCACACTTTTTTTGTGGCATGAATGCTTAAGATCTACACTCTTAACCATTGTAAGTATACAATACATTGTTATTAACTATATGGTGAGCATTTAGAAATGCAACCCCTGTCCTTGGGATGTGGGGTTGGCAAGGATGCACAGTACATTGCATACAATGCTTTAGGAAAATTCGTCTTGCCAATGTTTCAGTGGGTACAGATGGTTCTCTAGGGCAGTTCCAGCTGCCTAGAATCACCTCGGTAGGTTTGTGAAATTATGAATTTCTAAGTCTCGTTTCCAAAGATTCAATGGTGGTAGATATATTTGGGATGGTAGTGGAGAGAAGTGGGTTAGCAGGATCTAAATTGCTTACCATCTCCCCAGGTGTATCTAATAATTATTTAGATTGGAAGGTTTCTGAGTATTCAGCAATCTTAACATCTCCTGATCCCTTAATTTGCACAAGGAGGTCAAAGATTATAGAGAAAGTCTTCAAATAGGAATTGGACTCTCTAGGCTTTAGGTCCATGTTTACTACTCATTATTTGTGGGACTTGGGCCATCACAGAAACTAAGTGTCAGTAACTACACTTGTAAAATGAAGTCAGGAATTTCAGTGTGTTTTATAAGGCCCCTAAAATTCTTATGAAATTAATAAAAATTTAAAACCAAAATTAAAATAAATTTAATAGTTATCCATGAGGGAAAAAGCAATATTGAGAGTTTTTAATTAAAATTGACTTAAAAAAAAAATAGTTTTCTAAAGTCAGGAAACAAATATCCCATTAAAAAATATTTTTCCTAACTCACTTGCTTAGATGATTCTGGAACTATATAGATTACTAAAAGGTCTGATATGACTCTCTGACTCTCACATCTTTTTCTCTTTCAACTTTACATCAGAAAACATGACCAAATTGTACTTCAGAAAATTAGCATAAAAGCAAATACAATAAAAGGGAAAGATAAGTGAAGAAACTCATCATGTCAAAATACATTATAAAATGAACTACAATAAGAGATTTAAAAAATCTCTGGAAAGATTCATAGGCTCTGGAAATACATGAATTTGTTTAAATTAACCAAAGACAAAGGAAAGTATTGGAGACTGAAAAATACAGTCAAGCTACAAGAACAAGAAGAAAAATTGAACTAAATCAGGGAGGATTAAAATGTATTAATCCTTCCTTGCTAACTTTGCCAAGTGCAATGATATAGAAAATTATGTGTCGCCAAGGGACACAGAGTCAGCTAGGCAGAATAATTCAGTGCTCTTAATTATCTCTCTTCTTTCAAATTGAAAATAGTTACATACGAGGGGACACATGTATGTTATATTTCAGCCATTCCAGTTTTTAATTATCTAGAGAATTCCCATTTTTAATAACATGCTATAAAATTACATTAATAAATGACTAAGGAACAACAAACAATATTTTTTTTTTTGAAAAAAGCAATCTTGAACCCAATATTTGGCATCTATTTATTCAAGTGTAAATAAGATGGAATTTAATTAATACCTTATAAACAAAAGTACATATAAGGTCAATGGCAACACTCTTAAATTACACATACAAAAAAATCCCAAAACAGAAAAAAAAGTGATAGAATCCAGGTCTCCTTGTGGTGGAAATAGTGTTTTGAAATTAAGGGAGCATGTATTACAATTCCAACCCTGTTATTTATTAGGTATATAAGTTTGGACATGATATTTAATGTCTCCGAAGTTCAATGAGAATAAATATTTCTTAGGTGTGTGTATTAGGCTGTTTTTATGTTGCTATAACAGAGTACCTGAAACTGAGTAATTTATAAAGAAAAGAGATTTATTTGGTTCACGATTCTGGGACAGCTGCATCTGGTGTGGCCCTTGGCTGCTTCTACTCATGGCAGCGAATGGCAGGCAGCTGGTGGGTACAAGATCACATGCAGAGAGGAAGCAAGAGAGAGGAGGAGGTGCCAGCGTCCTTTGAACAACCAGCTTTCTTGGGAACTAATAGAGCGAGAACTCACTCACTACCCCTAGCCCCCCAGGGAGGGTATTGATCTAGTCATGAGGGATCCGCCCGCATGACTCAAACAGCTCGCAACATTGCCACATTGGGGATCGGATTTTGACATGAGCTCTGTGGGGACAACATACACAGACTCTATCAGTGTGCTTATAAAGGTGACAAATGGAATTGTTGATAACTATACTTAGGAGCTTAAGAGACAGAAATATACTCTCAGCCGGCTTTGGCCTGTGTTTTTCTCTTGCAGGGGAAGAACGGAGGAGAGCGTAAGGTCATGGCTGACGCTACTATACCAAAGGCAGGTTAATAAGAGAAAAGCATAACCAGTTTATTTAATCTTGGTTTTACATGACACTATATCCTTCAAAATGAAAACCTAAAGATACAGGGAAAGCTGTCTGTTTTTATGCTTAGGTTCAGTGGAGATGAACAGCTGTGAAGAAGAAATATGGTTGGACAAAAAGGGTCTGATCTATTGAGAATAGACTGAGTGTGGAGACTCAGCAAGGCTTCTGTTCCGATTCCTGGCCTCACTGTGCAATATTTCTTCCTCCAGGGTATGGGGCAGGACCCTTTCTGGAATGGGGATCTTATGACCCACTAGCGAAAAAGTTTTTAGAGAAATTCTTTATGATCAGCTCTTACACAGAAGGGTGTGGAGCAGATTACAGTAATATTTTTCAGATTTATGGCTGGTTTGGGGGGAAATCCTCAGTTATAAGTCAAAGGCAGTAATCTAGCTGAAGTGTTATTGAATCAGAGTGGTAGCTTTGGAGGTGATGAGAAATGGTTAGATTCTAGACATGTGATCACCAAGATTTCTATCCAACAGTTAGGTGAATGAGTAAGTAATCTTGGTAACTGTGTACCATTTAAAACGTTAGAGCTGTATAAAAGGTACGAAACTATATGTACTGATTTCAAAACATGTGCATATTCTATTAATAAGAGAAAAAACTTTAAGAATAATATGTAGAGCATGAATAAAGTTTTGAAAACATGAATGTGCATATATTTATGTGTTTCAGCTTGAGAAAGTGTTGGAGTGAATACAAGTTATGTTAGTGTGAACAAGACTCAAGCTATGATGGGACTTAAAAACTGCCTAGGCTTTAGAAAATTTTAAAAGTCACAGGTTTTTCCTCCTCTCTTTCTTCCTATCCCCCTAAACTTTCCTATCTTCCTTGCTAAGTAGAAAAACAAAGCTGTTGAAAGTTAACCAGTATCTTGCAAAACTAACATTTTTTTTTTCTTTGAGGTTTGCAAAGCTCCGAGAAGTGATTAAAAGCCAGATATCTGGAAGCCGACCACAGGCACTAGCATGGACCAGTGCAAGATAAAGCCAGGCCAAGCTCTGCAAAGCTGCATGTAACCTTACAAAGAAACTGAGTCCCTCTGCATTCCATTCTCTCAACATCTTTCTTAAAACCCTTCGGTAAATCTGAGCCTTTGAGATGGTTTAGTCTGCCATCTCCTTCAGGTTGCTGGCTTTTCTGAATAAAGCTGCCTTCCCTTTTTACCATTTGACTTTCAAGTTATTTGTTTCTGTTTGGTGACAGGCAGCCAGACCTGGGTTCGGTAATAGTTGTTAACAGTCGTGTTATCTGAGTGACAGAAAGGGGTGAGAGAAAAGAAGACTTCCTCTTTTATTTTATACATTTCTTTCTTTTCTTTTTCTTTAATAGATACACGAGAGGGTATTTATTAGGGCAATTGGCTTATGCAATTATGGAAGTTGAGAAGTCCCAGGCTGTCAGCAAACTGAAGACCCTGGGATGCCAGTAGGGTGGCTCAGTCTAAGTCCAAAGGCCTCAGAACCAGAACCAGGGACGCTGATGGTTTAACTTAAGTCTGAGGCTGAAAGCCTGAGAACTGGGGGGTGGGGCCTCTGCTGTAAGTCCTGGAATGCAAAGGCTGGAAAGCCTGAAGTTCTGATGTCAAGGGCAGGAGGAGTGTACCCAGCTCCCAGAGAGCAAGACCAATTTACCTTTTCTCTGTTTTCGTTCTTTCCAGACCCCAGCTGACTGGATGGTGCCCAACCACACTGGATCTTTCTGGTTGCGTGTGTTGGGGGGGTGTAACTGAGGCCCTTGGCCCCCCACCACCCTGGCTCAGGAGAGCCTGGGGTGCTTCCTGTGGCAGTTCAGTGGCTGCTGCTGGGCTGGGTGCATGTGTTGTGGGGCATGGCTGAGGCCCTCAGCCCCCACCCTCAGGATTGGTTGTGGGTGTCAGGGGGCATTGCTGAGGCCTCTGGCCTTCCCCCTTTCTGGCTTGGTAGCCCAGGGGACTTCCAGTCCTTCTAGGTGTTATAGTTGTTCTTTGATGAAATGAGACCTTTACTAGTTAATATCAAATGTTGTCTTTGGTTGCAGGTACTTTGTTTTTTCTTTAAGTTCTGTGTTGGATTATTTGCTGTTCCTACCATTTAAACTCTGTGCTAGAACTAATTTGTTGTTGACTTTATAGGTACTTCTGGGTCTAGTGAGATCCAGTGCACCTGGGTTGTGTAGAAACACTGGTCTGGGCCTGAGTCTTTTCATCAAACTGTACCCCATGCAATTCTATATTCCTGACCAGTCTCCTCTGAGTCGTCCTATGCTGATTGGGGTGCAGATCAGCTGTTCTTGCTGTGCCACAGTGTTCCCTTGGTTAGCCTGTCTCCCCCACCACCCATGCTCCAAACACTTCCCATGTGATGGGCTCTGCACTGGTCCCTTGTGATGACTCATCAGCCTCTGAGTGGCTCCTTTTTTTCAGTTGCTGTAGCTCTTTGGTCCTTTGTGGGTCCACGTGAACCCTATTAGTGGTCTTGCTGTCCTGGGGGCCACCATGGCCCTCTTCTCCCCTGCTGCCTCCAAGCAACTTCATCTAAAGGGCACAGCTGTGGCTTTTGCCAGCTCCTGCTCTGTGTGCTCAGCAGCTGCAGCCTGGAACTGGCTGGGGTTCAAAATGGTCAGAGAGATTTTTTTCTTTCTCTCATTGTGGCTTCTCCCTCCTTCATGCACTCTGTAGGTCTCTCCTCCTCTTTCCCTGGGCTCTAGTGGCCCCAGCTTGGCTGGCACTGCTTTTTTATATAGTTGTAAATTAGTTGATTTGTGGGAGAGAGTGATGCTGGGGACCATCTCTTCCATCATCTTGACCAGAAGTCCTACTTCATCAATCTTTCTAAAGAATCACTCTTGGTTAAATTTTTCAATTCAATTTTTTTCCTTTTGATATCTAATTTATTCTATTTAAAATTTATATTTATTAATTTATATCTCACATTTTGGTTTATTATTTATATATTTTTCAGTGTTCTTTAGGTGAGTATTTAGTTCATTTTCTCCCAATTTTTATTGCTCTCTAATAATACATCTATTGCTATGAATTTTCTTCTGAGAATGACCTTGGTTGTGTCCCATGAACTTTGATTACTTAGCTTTGGTACTTTCTCAATAGATGAATTTGGTTTTAGTTCCTCTTTGGTGTAAGTGTATTGCCACATTTCATACACAATTTGGATTTCTATTTTCTCTATGAATGTGTCTATGATTTTGCACTATTGCTGTTTAACATGGTGCAATTCTTTCTTCCTTTCTCATGCATTCTGTGACCTTCCCTGAACCTCTCTCATCATCTCCCACCACTCCTCCGTCCCTTCACATCTGATTCCCTCCTATTCTTTTCTTTTATTGTGTATCTTGATTACTTTTATTTCTCTATTTCTCTTTCTCTCTATTCTTTTTCTCTATTATCCTCCTTGCAGTTTTTATTTTATATTATGATTATTTATATGTGCATTCAAGTCCTAGCTTCTGAACCCTTTTGGTGCAGAATAAATTTTTGACTTGCCTTGAATTTTCATAGTGTGTAACCCCATGCCTTGTACTTAGTAAGTACTTGGTAATTGCATAGGGGCTGAACAAATGGCAGTGTTTGAGTGGCAGAGAATATGGGGTACAAAATTCAGCTGAACTGATCCAGGAATTTAGTGAAAAGAAATTCCAGCTTAACAAATGGGTAGCACGTCAGGAAAGCAATCAATGCCAAATTGGAAGTAGAATTCAGTAGGCTTCAAGGATGCTCTCAGGAAGATAAATGGGGATTTTAAGCAATAAACAGAGTGATAAATGAGCTCGATGACAGTAGTGACAAACTGAAGAAAGCATATGCTTCTTCTCTCAAAAACAATAAATGAGACAAATATAAACTTGAGGAAAAATAAAAGCTAAATGTGTCTAAGAAAGTCATTGTCCAAATGTGAGATAAAGTAAATAATGCATGATTTTGAACACATATTGCAGAATAATTACGGAGAATCCATTTGATCTGGATGTTTAGGGTCATTACACATTGATTACTACAGGGTTGGTCACATTGGACCTACAGTGAAGGAAATAGAACCTTGGCACATCAGTTGACTCTCCATTGAATATTTATGTCATCATTATACTGTAACTGCTATTTACTAGTTTTCAACTCTTAGAATACCTACATAGGCAAAGCATGAGTATTTAATTATGGCTATAGAACAGAACCCAGATTTTAATAAGCCTTATAATGTAAAAGGAGAGATGCTGCTGACGGAAGGTGAGAGGTGAAGAGGAGAGATAAAATGTGCATGTACATGTTGAGGGTTCACTAGGAGGGAGTCAAGTAATTAAATTTTCTGGAATAAAATAGAAGTTAAGTATATTATTTAATTCAGATAAGTTACTGTCTTAGTTAATTTGAGTTGTGTTAACAAAATACCATAAACTGGGTGGCTTCTAAACAATAGAAATTTATTTCTCACAGTTCTGGAGGCTGGGAAGTCCAAAATCAAGGCAGATTCAGTGTCTGGTGAGGGCCCACTTCCTCATAAATGGTGCCTTCTCTGGGTCCTCACATGGTGGAAGGGGTGAGCTAGCCCTCTGGGGTCTCTCTTATGATGGCACTAATCCTATTCACAAAGATTCCATCCTCATCACCTGATCACCTTCTAAAGGCCCCACTTCCTATTACTATCACCTGGGGGGGGTAGGATTTCAACATATGAATTTGGGGGAGACACAAACATTTAGACCATAGAAGTGACCAAGATAAGAAGTAACAATTAAAGAATTAATCTTGGTGTTTCCAAGGGAGCTCAATAAAGAGCACCTCTCTTCTTCACATGGGTTCCTAAGAAATTGAGAAAAATAAGAAGTGACAGGGAGACAGCAAATGACACTTTAGTTACTGGTAAGGGTTAAGTGCAGGATGTGTGAGGCCAGATGGGCTTGGTACACGAACCACTGGTGGAAGGATGGACCCAGATTGCAGTGTGGGTTAGGCAGGTTTGTTCTCACAGTGGAGAGCTGCAGAGAACTTCTGGGGAACTCCAGAAAAAGAAGGGCAGGATTAGCAGAACTGTGCCCAGTTTATTTTCCACAAATCTAACAATCTGATCTCTCTCTTCACCTCCTATGGCATGGAGTGAGTAAAGACACAGAGAATGGTCAGGTGAGCCAGTGGGACCCGGATCACAAGGAAGGAACCGTTAAAAGCAGAAACTCATGGTTTTCCATCCACCACCACCAGTGGAAAAGAAAGGGGCCAGTGAGGTGGGTTGGTATAAAGGAATTGCATCTGCATCTTTCACAGTGGAAAGTTGGTAGATATCATCTAAAATGAATAAAACAAGGAAACACAGTTTTTCTATGTAGCAGCAAAAAGTTATCACTCAGAAGAACAGGAATTGTAAACAAATGAGTTTTGCTTTGTGGATAAGGAGGGACAGGTTGAGTGGAAGACCACTGCCTTTTATTGTTAGCTCTTGCACTTGATTTTTCTTTAGCTCTGTGGATGCATTACTGTGGTTACAAAAATAAGGATAAAGGGACAGATTCTTGTAAAGTTCAAATTAACAGTCTCCATGATAGTAATATTTTAGAATTTATAATAAAATTTTATCTGATCCAAGCTCACCTGCTTTCTCATTTCTTTTTCTTCTAGGTTAAATAAATACAGGTATATAGTGCTCTAATAATAATAATACTTTTGTAAAAATGAAAAAACCAAAACCCCCCAAAAACCCCTCTAACATTTGTTGTATGCTAGGTGCCCTGCTGCATGTGAAGTGATTTCTGTGGATGACTTTGACTAATCTAGACAACACCTCTATGTCACAGGTAAGGGCCTAGGTGACTTGCCCAGGTGACACAGTGCGTGAGTGGTGTGGCAGGAAATTCAGCTCAGTCTGACACTCAAGACTGGAATCTTAGCTTATTCCATGCAGAAAAACCCTGCACTGTTTGTAGAAATACACTTATTGTTGAGAACAATCAAATTAAATTAAACATTTTCTTTCAAATGGATTTTTTGGCATATAATTTACTCACCATGAAGTTCATTCACTCACTTTAAGTGTATGTGGAGGTTTGTTAGGTTACAGATGACTTGTGAGTAGGGGAGGGTGTTCCAAAGGTTAAGTAAATGGTCCATGCTCAAAGCATTTGCAATCTACTTGGGGAAACAGGTGGGAGTACAACTACCAAGAATATAATAACACAGATATGATTACAATTAAAATAAGATATAAAATTCACTCCGTCAATGCTACAGGGAAGATTCAAAATTAACACTGCAGATCCTATTAAACATTTGAATGAGTAACTAGGTTTCAATTTCCAATTAGGAGTCATCTATCTCTTTAAGAGAGAGCAAATAAATCTCTGAGTTTAAATAAGGGACCAATTCCACTCTTAAAATTACGCATAGGAAAGGATCAGTAATGAACATGAATGTCATTTCCATAGAACAACAATTATATAAAAATTTCCTTTACATATTCCCACAGGCACAGAGATTCACAAATTAGAAGAATATTACATTATGCAAATTTTCTAGTAATGAGAAATACTCTTTTGGCATATATTGATTTAAGAACATTAGGAAACAAATTCCTGAGATGATTTTGAAATAATTCTTCTTGAGAACTAAAACAAAATCTACATAAAGAATAAGAGCAAAAAGACTTAATGATTTCATGCTGAATAGGACTATGTAAATGTACTGAGTGCATATATTTACTAATTAGTATTAAACAGTAGGTTTGGCTGGAATTTTCTGGGTGAGGAGATGACATATAATATCTCCATTTGGGGACTTGATACCAAACCATAGTATCGAATAGTCTGCACAAAACAAATTTTTTAAAGTAAACTCCAGTATTAGCATTTTTGTAATGTTGATTTGGACTGAATGATGACAACTTATGATGATTATCAGAGGTAATATGTTTTAGATGTTTTCCAGTATTTAAATTATATCAAGGCCTTACTTTTGTCCCAAGTGGCATATAATAAAGACTGTATTACTAAGTATCAAGTGAGAAAATCTAAAAAGCTAATGTTAAAAGACAACAAATTCATAGCAAAAAAAAATAAAAAAAACTATTGTTCCCAGTACTTGCCCTGAGCAGCACACTATGTATTCCTTCATATATATTATCGCATTTAATTGTCACAGTAACACTTGAGTAATACATTTTTGTTTCCATTTTACAGGCAAGAAAAAAAAAAGGCTGTATGTGGTGAATAAACATTCTCAAATTCATGTAACCATTATGTGCCAGACCCAGTCTATAAACAGATTTGCCAGCCCTGGAGCCTATGCTCCTAATCCCTGTGCCTGCCACGCTGCTTCGGTAAATCCTGATTTGGAATTCTGGTCAGCATTTTCTAATTTATGGTATATGTTCTTTCTGTGCAAGAGTTACCTGTATCTCTGGACGATGTTTGGCAGCATCCTAATTTTCTTAGAAATTTGCATGTGATAGCAGTTGAAGAAATCTTGGATTGTGAACAATTTGCCACATAAAGTGAATTTCAAGAGACTCACTTCCATCTCGAAGGACATTAGAGAATTCCCTCGTGTTCTGGAATGTATATTCTTGGCCAAAGCAGAGTAATAGATGCTTGGTGAGAATGGGAGGTGTTCATGTCTCACCATGTGACCGTATGCATTGGTGTCATCTCCTAGTTCAAGTGAGAAATACAAGGGTACTTCAAAAAGTTCATGGAAAAATAGAATTGAAATATGAATATTTAGTTCAACTTTTTGAAATACCCTGGTAAGCCATGGAAATGTGGATCATCAGAGCAATTGTTAGACCAGGTGGTGAAAGAAAGGCATGTTTTAGTGAAAGCTGCTTCTCTGTTGACCAAAGCCCCAGCCCCTCCCTGGACCAGCCCCCTCTGGGCTCCTCTCCCTTTGATGTTAAAACCTGGTTAATGCCTTTTCCTCTGGGTTGTTCTGAGGATTAAAAGAACTCAACTGTGTGAAGTGATTACTCCAGGGCCTGATACATAATAAGAACTCAAGAACTGTTAACCAATTTTGTAATTACTCGTGCTTTGCAAACTGCTTTCATACAGTCCCTTTTAATCCTGGTTATAATTCAGTGAGGTGGGCATTTTCATCTCCATTTTTCAAATAAGGAGCTTGAGGTTTAGGTATCAGCAAATTCAGCACAGCCAATCCCCAAACCACAATCTTTGAACCAAATCTCCATTTTTTCTAACTACATCACAACATTATCAAAGGGACACCTGACCTTGTTTCCTGGTTAAACTCACTATACATTGTGCTCCATTGCGCTTTGCTCCAACCCTCCTCTCCAACTTTGCTGTCATTGTTACTTTCATCCAGATGAAAAGCTTGGTCCCCTGAGCTATTAAGAAATCCAAGTTGTCACTTATCTTCACTGAGCTGTGACTGTACCTTTGTCCTTGCCACTTTAGAATTGTTATTGCTTCATATTTTCCAGAGAGTCTCTCATCTCCTTATTTATATTTCAAATTTCCTCAGGACAGTGAGTCTGTCTAACAATTCTTTGACTCTCTCATGGTGCCTATTAATTGGTTGATTCATTCAGTCATTCAAAAATACATGTCTACTATGTGCAAGGATATATTTCTGGATAAGGCAGACAAATTCTTAGCTCTTACCTTCACGTGAGATGAAGGAGACTAAAAGTAAATACACACATATAAAAAAATTTAGAAAATATTGAGTTGTAAGAGCTATGAGTTGAAGAATTAAATTGAGACACTGTGGTTGAGAATGACCGGAGACTGCAGTAATCTGTGTGAAGGACCCTCTGAGATGGTGACATTGAAGTTGCATCTGATTTGCAAGAAGGAACCTGTAACATATTCGTTTTCTTAAACCAAATAATCAGTAACTACTAACTAATAGATTAGGCCTGAGGGAATTGACAATTTGGTTCAAGATATAAATAACAGGGAACAATTCTTCCTTCTGGCCTTTGTTAGAGTCAAGAAACTTTAAGGAGGTTTTTAAACACTAACCATATGTTGACTCTAACTCAATGTTCTGGCACTGAGGTGATATTAACAATAGGATAAAAGTGAAAAGTTATTTTTTTTATGTAATTTATTAAAGGCATTGTCAAAAGGACACACAGAGAAGGAATATATTCAACTTCAAGCAAATGAAAACAATAGCTTGATAATGCATGTCATTATCTCACTCAGTTAGAAATCCAGAATTAAGTTGTCAACAACATGAGAAATGTTATCAAGGATTTAGCCTCTTTCTAGTTTCTTGCTCCACCATCCCAAGTTCACAACCTTCATCTTCTTGGTTGCAATATGGTTGCTCCATAACCAGGTATTGTGCCTGCATATCAGGCAGGAAGAATTAAAAGCAAAAGAGGCTTTGTCTTTTTATTTAGAAGGAATGCCGTCTTTATGCACTTGTATTTACATCTAATTGGTTAGAGAAGTGAGTTTCCAGCTGGGCATCTTGCTGTTCCAGCCAAAATCTAGGTTTTACTCATAAGAAATGTGGGGAAATTGATATTGGATAGGTTGTAACAGTTATGGGACAATGGTATTCAAACCCTGGGTCATAGCCACACCCTGGGATCTTATGATAACATTAATCATTTCTCTGTGAGCTCTCAGGTCCTCCCTGCATATCAAATAATAGCTGCATACTAAGCATGGCATTAGGCACTGGAGTACAAAGATTAATATGATGCTGCAGGATGGGTATACATTTTAGCTAATATATTTGTTACACTTGTCATAAATTTGACCAATTATAGTATTTTCTGAATTGAATTGCATAGTTTGCAACTGTTGGTTGGTGTCTAACTGTAAGAACATTAAATTAATTAATTAATATAATGAATTCAGTACAAAAAACAGCTAAATATACAAAAAAAGATTTAAAAAAAACATTGAACATTAAGTTTTCAACCAGCTTGTTCAGAACCATGAAATGCAGACTTTGTTTCTAAAATCTGTAGTCTTTATCAGTTCTTGAAACTTTACTGCTTTTCTCTACAAGCCATTGAAAAATTAACTACTTTTCCTATTCGACATTGAGATGGATGGTCTCCAATGCCTCTTTTGTTTCTCCTTCTTAGTGATCTATTAGGCTGAGTCACCATTCAAACACCAGTTTCTGATTCAAACTATTTTGGCTGAAACTCTTTTGTAAGGTGTGTCTCCAAATGAAACGATCACATTTCTGTACTACCTTTATGAGGCTGCAATTCATCTACTCAATTTGGGAATGGAAGAGTCCTCTGGGAAATATAGAAGTAATAGAGGTTTCACTTGGCCAGTGATTTGTTTCATAAGGGAAAATTGATGTCACAATGGCCCTTAAGTTAAAACATTGCATTACCACAAGGGCAACATCTTAAACTTTCTGTAATCCAAAGGCTTAAGTCATCTTCTTACAGCAGAGTTGTTACATCATTCTCTTGAACGTCTTCCTATATAAATTCAGAATTTGCTTCTAACATTTACAAATTTTAGAAAATAAATAATTGAATATCGTATTCATACCCTCTAGGCTAGTGCAAGGAAAAGCCTAATTATTGATTACTCTTTATGTATTTACTACTTCATTTTTAACAGAGGATATATTCCACTTTGGAGTTAGAAACATGCAAACACAATTTGCTAGCATTTTAATAGTTTCTCATACGTGATTAGAACACAGTTGCTGACAGTGTTGTATGAAGTTCTTGGACATTCATGAAGTCAACAAATGGCTTATTTTTATTGCCATTTTTGCTTCCTTGTAAGCCACCTCCTTTCGCGCCTTATACCCTGGAGATTAAATATTAAGACTGGAAACTTTGGGTGCTTTAAGGAGGTTGGGGACAGTGACTTAGCCACATTCAGCACCTTTTTAAACTGGGGGAAAATTTTCCTCAAATAACCAGCAGCAGAATTAAATTATTTTATGTCTTACCTGAGATTATTAGAACTAAATTAATTTCAGGAAGCTGTGGACTTTCATTACTGTCTTTATCCATAAGACACTTGACTGGTTGTCTCCTAAATAGGTTCATTGTCTAAGCTCCCCTGACCTCAAGTTTGTGGATATGGTCCTTGGGCTTTCAACTTTTCTCTGGGGTTTATTTATTGATCTGCAGCATTACGTTCAGCAATTATTTTAGATTAAGCATGATTCATTAAGACTAACATCATGACTTGATTACCGTGACAGACCTGATATTCCTACTGTGTCACAGACCAGAGGGTCTGATGTCCTAAATAATTTCTGAAATGTCAGGAAGCTCTCTCTCACACACACACACACACACACACACAAACAATTAAAGAAAGGTAAACTATGCTATCCATGGCTTTCTGCAATAAAGCATCCTCATTGCATATTTAGTGATATTTTGCCCTTACACAGCAGGCTGCTCGATGGTTTCACGTATCTGCCTTCTGCCTCTGATTCTAAATGGCCTTTTTGCTGATCTCTCCTATTTATTCATCTATCTTGAAATACTACTGTACTCCCCAGACCCAGATGAATTCTTCTTTTCCTATATTCCTATAACACTTCGCTTATATTCCTATTCCAACACCTTATCTTAAATCATGATTATTGGTTTACATGGGCTGGTATTCCCCACTGGACTGAGCTTCTAAGAGCAAAAACGCAGTCTGCAATGTATTACCACAGCGTCTGGGCTTTAACAATTACTCCATAAAATTGTGCTGAATCCACACTGGTCTTTTTCTTCTCAATTATGCAGACATATTTCTTTTCAATGAGACTGAATTGTAAAAGAGAAAAACTTGAGGCTGATTTCCTTATATTATTTTTCTGGTATAATGAAAAAGATGATTAAAATATAATTTATAACCTAAAACATGCCTAATAGTATTTAAAAACAAGAATATATTTTAAAATTTAACATTAACATAGAGGCAATCTTCTCTCTTTAGTTGCAAGAAGAATTGGAAGCATAAAAGTTATTCTAGTCAGCAGTTCAAATAACCTCAGAAGTACCAGTATGGGCAGTATGCAGAGATCTAAAATAATGACTTCATTATATGTTTATTTGGCATTTATATTAGCAATATCTCAGGGAAACCCAAACAAAAGAATAGAATCCAGCCCTGGAAGAAACTTCAAAATATGGTTTGTCAAATAACAGATGTTTTTGCAGGTCTCCATGAGCCAAACATAGAGATGGCAGAAAAG
The DNA here is from genome assembly GCF_027409185.1 of Cynocephalus volans. Classification (NCBI taxonomy): domain Eukaryota; kingdom Metazoa; phylum Chordata; class Mammalia; order Dermoptera; family Cynocephalidae; genus Cynocephalus; species Cynocephalus volans. The sequence goes on along the minus strand of NC_084468.1, from coordinate 33,046,223 downwards.
GGTTGGGCACTGTAATCAAGCCACAGATCTTAGCGGGTAATGAGGCAGAATTGTCTATATAAAGATGTAGCAGCCCAGTAGAGCTAGAGCTGTGTCTGGAGCTCACAGACCCCTCAAGCCTGTTCACAAACCCTTCACATGCAGGTCTATGAGCTAAAAGGTCCTTGGAGCCCTAGGTGAAGAAAGAATAGTCTTTATTCCGCATACACACGTCTAGGAGATAGGCAGTGCAAAGAGAAACTCCAAAACTCAACTGCTACCCGCAACGTCCACTGAAAAAACTGAGCAGCTGCCAGCAGCGTTAACATGCTCTATTTTTAGACACGAGCTCTGCCAGCCAGCTCTGCTTCACAAACTGAACATCACACAATAGCAATTATCTAAAAAGATACATTGATGCATATGCGCCCTAACTCCACCCCCACACAACTTGTTTACAAGGAAATATGCTGCTCCACCCTCCAGCCAGACCTAAGCAGAGGGAGCCTGGCTAAATTATCCTATTTTCCCCACACAGCCCAGGAGGTATGCAGCTCAGATCTTTCTTCAAGTAAGCACTTACTGTCCAAGGAGCATGGTTTCCTGACAGCCTCTAGCTGTTGGGTCCTTTAGTTTGCTCCTGCCTTGGCCTCATGGTGGTCCTGGGCCAATAACTGAGCAAGGTGGCCTAGTCATTTCCTCCCATCCTGGGACTCCTGTAAGGAATAAACTTTGCCTGGGAACTCCTACTGGGCTGGCAGAAACTGTCAGCTGTGCATGGTGGTCTGATACCCTCCCACCCCCAGCCAGCTTCTGCCTCATTCCTCTCACAGGTGCTACTCTCTAATGAACTTTGTGCACCCCCAACTAGGTCTTGGTGCTGCCTTTTGGAGAAAACAGTTTGCACTCCTGACTCAGTTTCAGTCATTGCTTCCTGGAGAAACCAAGTTGCAACAAAGTGCAATAATACAGTATGGCAAAAGGCCAAATCTATTTCCTGGAGGCAGCTGGCTTCCAATTTCTGCTTGATGTGGGCAGCAGAAAGGCCTGACCCTGCCTGCTTGCCTCAATTAACATAACTCTGAGGGGGTCGTTCCAGCTCCAGAGCTCCATGCAGGAGAGGCAGAGGCCTCTGCAGCAAGTGTATCATGGGACAGCTTTCCTCCCTTCTCTCAGCTGTTGGTCCTGAGTTCATGTCAAAATCCCCTCCTGCATGTAATCTCAGAATCTGTTCCCTGGGGAACTGCAGTATAAGTAGTAGTACCATCAAATGTTAGTTAACCATCCAAGAGTGTAGGTTTATATTAAGTTGTAGATAAACATACGTATCCCACCATCCATACCAAATTGTTTTAAACTACAAAAATATACCACCACCCTTCCCCATGACCCTCCTTCTGTCTTTTCACCCTCCTCCAACATACAGACCTCGTGCTATTCAATAATCATACTGATTGGCTGCTGTAACAAAATATAGTAACCTGACTAGTTTGTGTACAACAAAAATTTATTTCTAACTTCTGGAGGCTGGAAAGTCCAAGATTAAGACATTGGTGAATTTGGTGTCTTCAGAGGGCCTTCTTCCTCACAGAAGGCACCTTCTTGCTGTGTCCTCACATAGTGGAAGGAACGAGTGATCTCTCAGGAGCCTCTCTTATAAGGGCAATAATCCCATTAATTAGGCGTCTGCCTTCATGACCCAGTCACCTCCCAGAGGTTTCATTTCCTAATACTATTACCTTGGAGGTTAGGATTTCAACATGCGTATCTTGGGGGGCATAAACATTCAGACCATAGCCATGCATCTTCCTGTCTACCTGGAGAACTCTTCCCCTTCCTTCAAGACGCAGGTCAACCAACCTCACTGGAAGCTTTCTCTGAGGCCCTGAAAATGATTTGATCATTTCTCTGTTTTCATCACACTACACCTAGTGTATACTTCTGGATGTGTAACTATCACTCAAAAACAGGGAAGTTAGAGGAGAATAAACTCTTGGAAGGGGAATATAATAATTATTTTTTTAAGCATCTCTAATTTCAGAAGACAGCTAAGTGCATATATTCAGAAAACAGTTGAAAATGAGGATCTCAATATACAAATTTGAATATCATTATTCATTCACAGTTAAAGAAAATTATAGAATGCATAATCAGAGCTTAATCCATTGTGAAACATATGTTGGAATTTATCATTATGCCCATACGACATTCTCTTGATTATTGTAGCTTTAAAATAAGTCTTGAATGTTATGTGCCCTATGTCTTTCAACTTTCTTTTAAAAGTTGTCTTTACTGTTTTAGGTCCTTTGTATTTCTGTGTAAATTTTGAATAAACTTGGCAATTTCTATGTGAAAGCCTGCTGGTATTTTTATTGTGAGTTCGTTGAATATAAAAATCAATTTGAAGAGAACTGACATCTTAATAATATTAACCCTTCCAACCTTAGAACATAATATCTCTTGATTTATTTAGGTCTTTAATTGCTCTCAGCAGTTTTTGTATTTTCAGTTTACAGGCTTTAAAATTTCTATCAAAAATTTTTTCCTAAGTATTTAATAATCTTGGTTCTAATGTAAATGGCAATGTTTTTCAATTTCATTTTCCAATTATTCATTGCTAGTTTATAAAAACACAGTTTATTTTGTATGTTTGATTTCTTACTCTGCCAGCTTGCTCAATTCACATATTGGATCTTGTAATATTTTAATAGATTCTTAGAATGCTCTGCATATACAACTATGTCATCTGTGAATAAAGAATCTTTTACTTGTTCTTTTTCCAATCTGGATAACTTTTATTCATTTTTTTTTCTGGCCTATTGTACTGAATAGAACCTCCAGTGTGAAGCTGAGTATAAGTGCTGGCAGTGGATATCCTTATCTTGTTTATAACCTTAGGGGAAAGCTTCTAGTCTTTTACCATTAAATATGATATTAGCTGTAGGTTTTTGTAGATCCATTTATCAGGTTGAGAGAGTCCCCTTATATTCCTAGTTTGTTGAGAATTTTCATCATAAATGAATGTTGAATTTTGTTAAGTGCTTTTTCTCCCTTTATTGAGATCATTGTATATGTTTTCTTTTGTAGTCCTCTAATATGGTGAATTTCACTAATCTTCATGTGTTAAACTTGCCATAAACAATTGCTTGAAGTTCTCTTCTGAAGGATGAACATGTATTATTTCATCCGATCATGTACTATCTATTTGATACCTCCTGAGAATCATGTGCTGTTCTAGGTGCTGGGTAAATAGATGCATATTCTAGATGCACAGTAAATAGAACTGAACAAATTTTCTGCTGTCAGGGACCCTATGTTCCAAGTGGGTAAATAATCAAAGCAAATAGCCAAGAAGCATATGAACACATAGACACTAGGTTAAGTATGGATAAATTCTATTAAGAAAGATAAAGAGGGTAAAGGGATGAGTATACTAGAAGTGAGGCTGCTGAGAAGATAGCCAGGAAAGACCTCTTTGATAATGAGACATTTGAACAAATACTAGTGTAAAGAGAGAGAGAAAGCAAGCCATTCAGACATCTGGAATAAGGGAATTTCAGGCAGAAGGAACACTGAGAGCTAAGGTAGGAGATGTTTGGTGTGTTTATGAGACTGCAAACAGAGCACTGTAGCTAAATGAGTGTATGGGAACATACCCCTGCATTATCAGTGGGAGTGAATGCAAATAAAAATGGAAGATGGAAAGTAATTTAACCCTGTATTAGAAAATTCAAAGAGATATCATTTACTGATATTCTGGTAAAATATTCTTATTGACAATACAAACATATTGGTATGAATTTATTGCTTTCATCTATATTGATATCATTTTTTCACAGTCTAAAGTTAAGATCTTAAAAAGCTGAGTGTAACAGCATTAATATGCACAAGTTTGTGTCTGGACTAGTGTTGGCCACACATCACTATTTAGTTTCTAATAATGGTTTATTATTAAATTCTCCCATGCGAACATTTAGTTTTACTTGCTCTGACATTTTGTTATTTAATAGATTTGATGCTTCAAATTTCAACTACCTAGACTTCTGGAAGAATTGCTTTCAAGGATTGCAAATTGAGGGGGTCATTCTTCTCACACACTCTTTCTCAAGTAGGGGTTATGCAGATTGGAAAATGCTTGGAGGATAGAAAAAGCTTCCAAGGACAAATAAGTACAAGTAATACTGGTTAAAAATTGCTAATTATTTTTTCTTAGCGGTGAAACATTTAGGTGTTTATCAAATGCTAATGTAGATTGTGAATGCTAAGAGGAAGATATCCTATTGACAATAGAACACCTACTAACAGCTCTAGGAAGTTGTGCTCACCAGAACAAACCTTGAGAAAATCTGCCCTGGGAAAGGCAAGGACACTATGGTCTGTTGAGTTTCTCTTTCAGTTGATAGAAACAGTGAATGCTGGGATCTGGATGGCACACCATGAAATCATAATCAAAAGGTCAGAAATAATACCATTAAAAATCATAAGCAGAAGCTTATAAATTTTTATCACTCACTGATTTTAATTAACCTTTAAAAACGATTCATGTAGGAATACATAGGTCTTGGCTTCTGAAGAGAGCAGGATTTAATACAGCTGTGTTGTTAATGAGGCCCATGGATGCCTCTCTTTCACAGTGTGGCTATGACATTTCAATTTCAATAATAATGTGTCTATTCAAAGTACCACTAACTGAGTTTCAAGATGGGCACCAGGTAAAAAGATAGTATTTTGATTCCTTTAATCATTTTTCCTTTATTCTCAAATGTTTTATAAGATTACTACTTTTTTTAATATATGATGATTATAATTGCATTATCAGTCAGACAGTCCAGTTCCAAAGTCTTTATGTGAGGCTTTCTATGAACTTATAGAATAAATCTTCCACAATGAGCTTCATAACTTGACTTCAAGGAAACAAATGATCGAAAAAGGACAGCGTATTAGTTTTCTATTGCTGCATAATTACCACAAGCATAGCAGCTGAGAACAGCACACATTTATTATATTTATTTATTTATTTGGCAGCTGGCTGGTACAGGAATCGAACCCTGGATGTTGGTATTTTCAACATCACATTCTAACCAACTGAGCTAATGGGCCAGCCCAATTAGCTAATGGGTTCTCCAGGCAAGAGGAGTCTAGGCACAGCTCAAGGTCCTCAGCTCCCACAGTTGTCATCTGAAGGCTCAACTAGAGAAGAATCCTCTTTCAAGCTCACTTATTTTCTTGGCAGAATTCATTTCCTGTGCCTGTAGGAGAGAGGGCCTTGGTTTCTTTCTGGCAGTCAGCTGAAGGCTGCCCTCACCTCTAGAGGCTGTCATATTGGCCTCTTCAAATCCAGAAAGGGAGAAAATGTCTTGAACAACTTTGTCGGCAAGATGGAATGCAATGTAATGTAATTGCAGAAGTGACAGCTATCACCTTTGCCATACTCTACCAGCTAGAAGCAAGTCACAGGTCTTGCCTATGCTCAAGGGCAGAGAATTATACAAAGGTATGAACACCAGGAGGCTGGGATCATGGGGGATGTAGAGCTAGAGCTAGGGTCTGGTGCTCACAGACCCCTTGAGCCCATTCACAAACCCTTCACATGTAGGTCTATGAGCAAGGTAACAGGAAAAAAGGTCCTTGGAGACTTGGTTGAAGAAAGAGTAATCTTTATTCAGCGCGCGCACACACACACACACACACACACACACACACACACACACACACACACACACACACACACACACACACACACACACACACACACACACACACACACACACACACACACACACACACACGAGCTAAGCAGTCCACAGGGAAACTTAGAAACTCAACTGCTACCAGCAAAGTCCAAAGAAAAACTGAGCAGCTGCCAGAGAGTAAACATGTTCTATTTTTAGATGCAAGCTCTCTGCTGGCCAGCCTGCTTCAAACTGCAGAACACTCAAAAGCAATTAACTAGAAGCATACATGGGTTCATATGCACACTAACTCCACCCACACAACTTGTTTACAAGAAATGTGGATGGAGCCTGACTAAATTATCCTATTTTCCTCACAGGGGACCACCCTAGTGTCTGCCATACAGAGCATCCAAATCAACAGATAATTTAGATCAGTAGATGCACTATAAATGTAGTACCATTAAACAAATATGGGCATTGGATCCAGGTAGGTCCAGGATTGAAATCTAGCTTCAGCACTAACTGAGTATGTGCATTTGGGGTAAGGCATTTAATATCTCTTGGTTTCCTCACCTATAAAATGGAGAGTTACTGAAAAAATATAATCAAATGAGATAATGTAAAGTGCTTATCATAGTTTGTGCCATGAAATGAGTGTTCAATAATGGTAACTGCTTGTAATAGTAATGGCAGTAACGCCATTGGTAGTGAAAATAACAATAACCCCCCCCACCTCCTAATTGATAATGGAAGTCTTTTTTTCCTTCCCATTTGTGATATGTCAAAATATATTTGATATATATTTTACATGTATTCTTTTATATGTACAAAATATAAATTATAGCTCCAAGATTCATCTATTTATTGTGTGCATCTGTAGTCCATTAATTTTTGCCTCTATAATATTCCATTGTGTGATTATACCATAGTGTATTTATTCACCATATACTTATGCATTCTCTGATAAATGGGCATTTATATTGTTTCTAAGTTTTTTTATTTTTTAAAAACTCTTAACAGTACTATTATTCTTCTATATGCAGAAGAATGAAACTGGACCTGCACTTCTCGCTGTATACCAAAATCAACTCAGAATGGGTTAAAGACTTAAATATAAGACCTGAAAAAACATAAAATTTCTAAAGGAAAACATAGGGAAAACACTCCAGGAAATAGGACTGGGCAAAGACTTTATGAATAAGGCCGCAAAAGCACAAGCAACAAAAGAAAAAATAAAGAAATGGGACTATATCAAATTAAAAAGCTTCTGTACAGCAAGGGATGCAATCAACAGAGCAGAAAGACAACCTATGGAATGGGAGAAAATATTTGCAAACTATACATCTTACAAGGGATTAATATCCAGAATATATACAGAACTCAAATAACTATACAGTAAAAAACCAAATAACCCAATTAAAAAATGGGCAAAGAAACTGAATAGACATTTTTCAAAGGAAGACATAGAAATGGCCTACTGATATATGAAAAAATGCTCAACATCACTAGTCATCAGAGAAATGCAAATTAAAACCACATTGAGATATCATTTCACCCCAGTTAGTCTGGCCATTATTAAAAAGACCAGGAAAAACAAATGCTGGTGAGGATGTAGGGAAAGGGGAACTTTTCTACACTGTTGGTGGGACTGTAAATTAATACAGCCATTTTAGAAAACAGTATGGAGGTTCCTCAAAGAACTGCAGATAGAACTGCCATTTGATCCAGTAATCCCACTACTGGGCATATATCCAAAGGAATGGAAATCATCATGTCAAAAAGATACCTGCACTCCCATGTTCATTGAAGCTCTATTTACAATAGCCAAAATATGGAACCAACCTAAGTGTCCATTGCAGATGACTGGATAAGGAAAATATGGTATATATACACAGTGAAATACTACTCAGTCATAAAAAGAGTGAAATTCTGCCACTGGCAGCAATGTTGATGAGTCTGGTGAAAATTATGTTAAGTGAAATAAGCCAGATAAGGAAAGAGAAATATGTTCTCACTTATAATTGGTGCTGAGAAGGAAGGACAGAAGGAAGGAAGGAAGGAAGGAAGGAGAGAGAGAGAGAGAGAGAGAGAGAGAGAGAGAGAGAGAAAGACACCAAAACAATATGTTGAACTTTCAGAAGAGGAAAACAAACATAAACATACTAGAGACGGAGAGGTGTGGGGGGTAGGGGAGACTTTGGGGAGGGGTCAGTTAGTTAAAAGGCCTAAAGAAAAATCATGGTTTGTAGTAATAATATGCTTATAGTAAATTATAAATAATAATAAAAATTAAAAACTCTTGTTAACAGTACTGCTATTTTTCTTAAATGTTTTATTTTCTTTTTATTGGTTATGAATATTCATGGGGTAAAAACCAAATTGTCAGCACTTGTGCCTAAGATGTGATAGCAAGATCCATACTGGCAGCATGTCCATTACGACAAATTGTGATCATAACCCTTGTCCTTCACCCAATTATCCCTTCAATCATCCCAGAACTCCCTCCCCATCGCCCTTTCCCCACTCCACTTTGTATCCCTAGGTATGTTCTCTCCCTCTGCAAGTCCAATGCACCACTGTGGTCTTTCTTTCCTTTCTTCTTTATCTCTTAGCTCCCACTTATGAGAGAGTACATACAGTATTTATCCTTCTGTGCTTTGCTTATTTCACTCAACGTGTTTCTCCAAGCTCATCCATGTTGTTACAAATAGGTGATTTCAACTCTTTTTTATGGCAGAGTAGTACTCCATGGTGTATATATACCACAGTTTCCTTACACAATCATCCATCGATGGACATTTAGGTTGGTTGCATATCTTGGCTATTGTGAACAGAGCTGCAATGAACATGGGAGTGCAGGTATCCCTTTGACATGATGATTTCCATTCCTTCAGGTATATACCCAGAAATGGGATTGCTGGATCATATGGGGGATCTATCTGTAGTTGTTTGAGAAACCTCCGTACTGTTTTCCATAGTGGTTGTACTAATTTACAGTCCCACCAACAGTATAGGAGCTTTCCCTTCTCTCCACATCCTCATCAGCATTTGTTATTCTCATTCTTTTTGATTATAGCCAGTCTAACAGGTGAGATGACATCTCAATGTGGTTTTAATTTGCATTTCTCTGATGACTAGTGATGTTGAGCATTTTTTCATGTATCTATTGGCCATTTGTATGTCTTCCATTGAAAAATGTCTATTCAGTTTCTTTGCCCATTTTTTAATTAGGTTATTTGGGTTTTTTTTAACCATATAATTGCTTGAGTTCCTTGTATATTATGGATATTAATCCCTTGTGGAATGAATAGTTAGCAAAAATTTTCTCCCAATCTATAGCTTGTCATTTCACTCTGTTGATTGTTTCCTTTGCTGTGCAGAAGCTTTTTAATTTCATATAGTCCCATTAGTTTAGTTTTTCTTTTACAGCTTGTGCTTTTGGGCTCATGTTCATAAAGTCTCTGTCCAGACCTCATTCCTGAAGTGTTTCACCGATATTTTCCCTTAGTAATTTTACAGTTTCAGGTATTCTATTTAAGTCCTTAATCCATTTTGAGTTGATTTTAGTATATGGTGAGAGGTGCATGTCTAGTTTCATTCTTCTACATATGGATATCCAAGTTTCCCAGCACCATTTATTGAAGAGGCAGTCTTTTTCCCACTGTATGTTTTTGTTCCCATTGTCAAATATCAGAAGGCTGTGGGCCTGAGGGGTGATTTCTGGGCTGTCTATTCTGTTCAACTGGTCCAAGCATCTATTTTTATGCCAGTACCATGCTGCTTTGGTTACTATAGCTTTGTAGTATAATTTGAAGTCAGGTAGTGTTATGCTGCCAGCTTTATTTATTTATTTATTTATTTATTTATTTATTTATTTATTTATTTATTTACAATCTTTTTTGTGGGAAATTTTTTTTTTTTAAATTTTTATTTTGTCAATATACATTGTGGCTGATTATTGCTCTCCATCAACAAAACCTCCCTCCCTTCTCCCTCCCCCCCTCCCCCCCAACAATGTCCTTTCTGTTTGCTTGTCGTGCTGCCAGCTTTATGTTTTTGCTCAGGATTGCTTTGGCTATTCCATATGAATGTTGAGATTGTTTTTTCCATTTCTGTGAAGAATGTCATTGGTATTTTGAGGGGGATTGCGTTGAATCTGTAGATTGCTTCAGGTAGTATAAACATTTTCACAATGTTAATTCTTCCAATCCAAGAGCATGGAATATCTTTCCATCATTCTGTGTCTTCTTTAATTTCTTTCAATAGTGGTTTATAGTTCTCATTGTAGAGATCTTTTACCTCCTTGGTTAAATTGATTCTTAGGTATTTTTTTGTTGTTGTTACTGTTGTAAATGGACTTACTTTCTTGATTTATCTTTCTGTTAGCTCATTATTGGAGAATATAAATGTAACTGTTTTTTTGGCATTTATTTTGTATCCTACAATGGTACTCGAATTATTAACCAGCTCTAGGAGTTTTTTGATAGAGTCATTATTCTTTTTATATATAGTATCTTGTCACTGGCAAATAGGGAAATGTTGACTTCATCTTTTCCAATCTGGACACCCTTTATTTCTTTCTGTTGCCTGATTTCTCTAGCTGGTACCTCCAGTACTATGTTAAATAGGAGTGGTGATAGTGGGCATCATTGTCTGGTTCCTGTTCTTAAGGGAAAAGCCTCAGTTTTTCCCCATTCAGAACTATACTGGCAGTGGGCTTGTCATAGATGGCTTTTATTGTGTTGAGATACTTTCCTTCTATAACTAATTTGTTGAGAGTCTTTATCATGAAGGGATGTTGAATTTTGTCTAATGCTTTTTCAGCATCTATTGAGATAGTCATATGCTTTTTGTCCTTGAGTTTATTGATGTGATGTATCACATTAATTGACTTTCCATATGTTGAGCCACCTTGCATCCCTGGGATGAATCTCACTTGATCATGGTGTATAATTTTTTTGATGTGTTGCTGTATTCTGATTGCTAATATATTGTTGAGGAATTTTGTATCTATGTTCAATAAAGATTTTGGCCTGTAATTTTCTTTTTTTTGTTGTGTCTTTATATGGTTTTGGTATCAGAGTTATGTTGGCCTCATAGAATGAGTTTGGGAGAATGGCTTCTGTTTCAAGTTTTTGGAATAATTTGAGGAGAATTGGTATTAATTCCTCTTTAAAGGTTTGGTAGAATTCAGCTGTAAAGCCATCTGGACCTAGGCTTTTCTTTGTTGGAGGATTGCTGATTACTGCTTCAGTCTCATTGCTTGTTATTGGTCTGTTCAGGTTTTCTACCTCTTGTTGGTTCAATCTGGGTAGTTTGTATGTGTCCAGAAACTTATCCACATCTTCCAGGTTTTCATATTTGTTGTCATGTTGTTGTTAATAATAGTCTCTAATGATTCTTCATATTTCTGTGGTATCAGTTATAACGTATCCTTTTCATTTCTGATTTTTGTTATTTGGGTCTTCTCACTTTTTTTTTTGTTAGCCTAGCTAATGGTTTGTTTATTTTATTTATCTTCTTGAAAAACCCACTTTTTGTTTTGTTGATCTTTTCTATCATTTTTTGGGGTCTCTTTTTCATTTAGTTCTGCTCTGATCTTAATTATTTCTTTCCATCTACTACTTTTAGGATTGGATTGTTGTTGTTTTTCAAATCCTTTGAGGTATAGTGTTAAGATCATTTATTTGAAGACTTTCCATTCTTTTGATGTAAGCATTTATTGCAATAAATTTGCCTCTTAGTACTGCTTTTGTATTATCCCACAGGTTTTGGTAATGATATATCTTTATTTTCATTAGTTTCAAGAAATTTTTGATTTCCTGTTTGATTTCTTCTGGGATCCATAGGTCATTCAGGAGCCTATTGTTTAGTTTCCATGTATTTGTATAGTTTCCAGGTTTTGCTTGTTATTGATTTCCAGTTTTAGTCCAGTGTGGTCTGAAAAGATACTTGGAATGATATCAATTTTTAAAAATTTGTTGAGACTAGATTTGAGACCTCATATGTGGTCTATCCTGGAGAATGTTCCATGTGCTGATGAGAAAAAAGTATTTTCTTTAGTCGTTGGGTGAAATATTCTGTATATATCTGCCAGGTCCAATTGGTGCAAAATGTAGTTTAAATCCTGTGTCTCTTTGTTGATTTGTTGACTGGAAGATCTGTCCCATACTGATGATGGGTGTTCATCAGGTCAGCCACTATTATTAACATATTGAGGCCTATTTCTTTTTTTAGGTCTAAGAGTTTTTGCTTTATATATCTGGGTGCTCCAGTATTGGGTGCATATATATTTATGATTGTTATGTCTTCTAGCTGGATAGATCCTTTTATCATTATATAACTGCTCTCTTTGTTTCTTTTTATGTTTTTTGATTTAAAGCTATTTTATCTGATATAAGAATAGCTACTCCTTCTCATTTTTGTTTTCCATTTGCATGGTATATCTTTTTCCATCCCTTTACTTTTAGTCTGTGTGTCTGTATATGTGAGATGGGTCTCTTGAAGACAGCATATACTTGGGTCTAGCTTTTAAATCCAATCAGTCAATCTGTGCCTTTTTTTTTTTTTTCTGTCTTTTTTTTCGTGACCGGCACTCAGCCAGTGAGTGCACTGGCCAGTCCTATATAGGATCCGAACCCGCGGGGAGCATCGCTGCACTCCCAGCGCTGCACTCTCACGAGTGCGCCACCAGCTCGGCCCCAATCTGTGCCTTTTTAATGGGGAATTTAATCCATTCACATTTAGGGTGGTTTTTGACAGATATTGTTTAATTCCTGTCATTTAATTGCTTTTTGTTTAGATGTTTTAAATATCTTTTGATCCTTACTTCCCCTTTTGTTTCTCTTCTTCAATGTTAGTTGGATATTTGAGGTGGCATGATTTAGCTTGTTGCTTTTTCTCACTGGCATTTTTGTTTTGCTCTTTTTTGTGTATCTGTGATAGCAACATTCATTATTCAAATTTCAGATGAAGGACTCCCTTGAGAATTTCTTGCAGGTCTGGTTGTATGGTGAATGCCTACAATTTTTGTTTGTCTGGGAAATACACTATTTCTTCCTCATTTCTGAAGGAGAGCCTTGCTGGGTAAAGAATTCTTGGCTGGTAATTTTTTTCTTTTAGTGTTTTGAATATATCATTTCGCTTTCTTCTGGCCTGTAGGTTTCAGTTGAGAAGTCTACCATTAGTTTGATGGAGGTTCCCTTATAGGTGACTTGACACTTTTCTTTTGCTGCTTTTAAAATTCTCTCTTTGTCTTTGAGTTTTGCAAATTTGAGTATAATGTGTCTTGTAGAGGATCTTTTTGGATTGAATCTGTTTGGGGACCCTTGAGCTTCCTGGATCTGAAGGTCTGCATCTCTCCCTACCCCTGAGAATTTTTCTGTCATTATTTTCTTGAATAGGTTTTCAATACCTTTTCCTTTCTCCTTCCCTTCTGGAATACCCACAATTTGAATGTTAGAGTGCTTGAGGTTGTCTGCTATCTTTCTTAGGTTGTCCTCATTATTTTTATTTCATTTTTTTTTTTTTGTCTGCCTGGGTTACTTTGAAAGGACCATCTTCGAGATCTGAAATTCTTTCTTCTGTTTGCTCTAGCCTGCTGCTTAAACTCTCTGTTTGTTTTTTATTTCATTGAGTGAATCTTTCTATGAGTTCTGCTACACTCTTTTTTAAAGTATTAATCTCTTTGTGAATTTCCTCCTTCATATTCTGGATATTTTTTTCTTGTTTACTTATGTTCTCTAATTGAGTCTTCTTTTATTTTTTCAAGCTTTATTAAGGTCATTGCTCGGAATTCTTTTTCACACATTTCAAGGATTCCGCATTCTATGGGGTCTGGAATTTGAGCAGTACTGTATTCCTTTGGTGGTGTCATATCTTCTTGTTTGTTTGTATATCTAGTATTTTTTTGTTGATGCTTGGTTATCTGGTAGAGGACTTGCTTCTTCTGTTACTCTGAGGTTGGCTATGAGGATGAAGATTTCCATCTCTATTTGCTGGCTCTACTGGTGACTCTTCTTATATCATTGTAGTCAAGTGAGTGGCAGGTTGCCTGTAGAGTGGCCCTGGCTGCTACTGTGGTGGTGAACTGTCCTTGTGGTGACAGAAGGTGTGGCATTATTTATATTACACCACCTTGTCTCCTGTTCTAGCTTTCTGTGGCTGTAGACTGAGCCCCTGGTGCTGTGCAGGTCTCAGCTCACCTTGGCACCTCTGAGCTATGTGTGCTTCCCTTCCCCCCCCACCCCCCAGGGACTTAGACTGGACCCTGGTGCCACAAGGTCTGGTCTTGTCTTGCCTAGGCAGCTTCTGGACTGTGTGTGCTTCCCTTCTCCCTGGGGCCTTAGTCTGAACCCTGGTGCCACGCAGGTCTTGGCTCACCTCGGCAGCTGCTGGGCTGTGTGCATTTCCCTTCACCGCCTCCCCCCGGGCCGATGCTGCTCTTAATAGCTAGAAACTACACAAAAATAAATATGTCCAGAACTCAAGAGCTATAATAATCCCTTTGAAAATAGAAAATCATTAATTGAATATTTATAAAGCACCAGGAAATGTATTCAAGGGACCAAAGGCAGAACACTGCCTTCAAAGAACTTAAGAGTTTAATGGGGAAACATGCAAATAAACAGAAGTGATTAGATAGTTGGTCAAGTCCCCACCCTGGAAGGGTGAACAGCCATCCTTGTTTACCTGTCCTGGTTTAGCACTGGAAGTCCCACTTCCTACAACCCTTTAGTCCCAGGCAAACTTGAGGCTTGGAGTAGGAGACATTTCTTTAAGGATATCCACTCTACTGTTATTAGAGTGGAGGCATAATGAATGCTGGTCAGCAAATTGTAAATGTCTAGTGGAAGAGACATCTCACTCATGATAGAGGCTAAGTCAGAGAAAGCTTCTCAGAAGAGATATGTGAATAAAGAATCTGGGAATACAAATTGAGGCAAAAAGAGGGAAGCCAGGAAATAGATTCTGGCCAGAGAATGTCAAATTAGGCAAGAAGTGTCAAGTAGTATTTAAACTCAGGGAATTCAATGGTTCAGTATTGTCGGAACATAGACTGCAAGACTGCATATAGAAAAGAGACAAGAGTGGTTAATAGCAGCCACAGTGACAAGACATTTGTGTCTTCCTAAGGACTTTAGGCTGGTAAGAAGGATCGAGTGTCAGGGCTGGAGCACAAGATCAGAGCTGTCTTTAAGGCATGTCACTCTGCTGCAGAGTGAGAGGGGACAGGATTGGGTGGAGGGTGTGTCACAGTTCTCTGTTCTTTCATAGATTTTTCAGAGAGATTTGTAGGGTTTGAGTCAATGCATGTTATTTAACCTTTGAAAAGAAATTAAAAATAAAACCAAACCAAAACAGAACAGAGCAAGAAAACCACAATGACAACAGGCATGATGTTATGCATAAGATCTCTAGAACGTATTCTTCTCTCATTAACTAAAATTTTATACCTGTGGAATTGCAACTCCCAATTACCTCTCTCCCCAACCCCTGGCAACCACCATTCTACTTTCTGCTTCTATGAGTTTGATTATTTTACATTCATCATGTAAATGGATTCATACAGTATTTGTCCTTCTGTGACTGGCTTATTTCACTTAGTATAAGTTCCTTCATGTTATTGCATATTTCAGAGTTTCCTTTTGTTTTAAAGGCTGAATAATATTTCATTGTAGATATATACCACATTTTCTTTATCCATTTATCTGTCAGTAGATATATAGGCTGTTTCCACTTTGGCTATTGCAAATAACAGAGGAGTGCTGCAATGAACATAGGATTGCAAATATTTCTTTGAAATCCTGATTTCAATTCTTTTGGATAAATACCCAGAAGTGGAATTGCTGGATCATATGGCAGTTCTATTTAAAATTTTTTTGGGAAACTTCATACTGTTTTTCACAGTGGCTACATCATTTTATATTCCCCCAAACAGTGTACAAAGCTTCCAATTTCTCCTCCTCCTTGCCAACGCTTGTTATCTTGGGTTTTTTTGGTAATACTTTTCATAATGGTTGACAATACTGTATTGAACACTAAAAAACTTGTTGAAAAAGTAGATCTCATGTTAAATTTTCTTATTACAATTTAAGAAACCCAATTACAACAAAGACTAAAATTGCCCCAAAGCTTCAGTCTTTTTCATCCTAGAAAGGTTTTGATAAAACCACATAAACTTCTGAGCTCACATTTTAAAAGTTACTTTCATGTTGACTCTGCATATTGTAGGAGATAAAACAGTGCAATTTCATCCACATATTCACATACCTGTGTGCACAAGCAAAATGCCCTTGGCTATAAAATGCCTCAGTGCCACAAAGACCCACCAACCTACTATCCATGGCCCTGGAGAAACTAGGATTTCTTGTAGGAGGACATATAGTGGTGAGACTTAAAGGAACTTTGGAAGTTTTACTTGGTATTTTTACATGGTATCCACAGTGTCATGAGAATTTGGCAAGGTCCTTGACAAAGCTTGACTTGGAAAAATCTCACAAAGATTTTATAAGACCCATCATTTTAATATCTTCTAGAGCCTTCTCCCAATTCTTCCTCTTGTCATCACCATGATAATACCTATTAAAAAATGATCCAAAAGGGCTATTTCTGAAATTTTTCTTGCCTGGGATTCTTAACTCACCCTGTATTTTACAAGCAGATAGGACATACCTAGATTTCAAACTGTTCCACATTGACATCATATGAACTAAGTTACCCTGACTGTATACCAGATTAGTGAAACAATCTTCCCTTTTCCTTTTCTTTACCCTGCTCACAAAGGCTGAAGCTAGATGGATAGAAATAAAAACACAGACCTTTACACTAGGCTAAATCACCTAAAGTGATTAACTGAAAGAAATAAAATCCCGTATTTAGGCCTATGGTTTCTTGGCTTGATGGAGAGTGGAAACGGAAGCAGATTTTTACCATCTTAATTCACTCGCTTCTGTCGCATATTTGGTTTTTGTAATGCCAGGCTTCCTCAAACTTAACATTTTAATATTCTTTAATAATATAAAATGAACTGAGTCAAGAATAGAGAGTATCTGCTGTCTTTGCAAATGTTTTGCATTAGTTTTATGCATACACTGTACATAGTGTATTCAAAATGTGACTCTGAAGCAGTGAGACTGACTGTTTTCAAAGCACAGGAGCCTTTTTTCTTCCCAGTTAAGTATTGCCTCATGTAGGACAGACATTGCTTGCCTAAGGGTACTGACATGAGATGAAACATGTGGAACTCAACCATATGTTACAGAGCCTAGGTCTGCGTGTCCTCAATGGCAGCAAAGCCTAATATATTAAAGGGAGATTTTGTATTTGCAAACAGCCAAAGGTCATTTATTCAGAGCCATTTTAATGGGATAAGATAGTTGACCATGATAAAGAACAGTACATGTGGCTGATATGGAGATGAGAGTTAGATAGAGAAATAATGATCATAGTTTGCCTCTAAACTGTCTCTGAAGGCAGTTACCAATGCTGAACTGCATGCAAATTTCAATTAATGATGACAGCATAGAAATGAGCATGATATGTCTCTATGACATCTTTTTAGGTCACAATACTTATCTTAATGTATAATCCAGCTGTACGTATTAAAAGTATATTTCATTTCTTTATAGATGCTTCTATGCCACATTGGCCATAGTGCTTTGTGATAGTTTATCTGCTTGCCTTCTAATCAGTATTATACATACAATCTAGCAGCAGTCCATTTTAATCAAGGAAACTGGAATCCCTATGTCCAAACATTTGGAAGTGAATAGAATCAGTATAAACTCTTCTTAAAAGGAATAAGTAAATTACCATTCAATTGGGTAATTTAGAATCTGAATCAAGGCTCATTAAATTAGTATTTATAAGCATGAGAAGTTTCACATAACTGCTCTATAATTGTGATTCTTGGTTTCTAAAATGAAAGAAAAGTGAAAAATTTTATTACAGTCTCCTTCAAGGAAAAGTACATTTTCTTATTCCTTCTTTTTTTACTGTTTTCAAGGCCATCATAGAACTCAATTGCCTTTTTTTATCTTAAGAACTCGAGTATTGGTATTTTCAGAAAATTTAGAAACCTATTTTTCCTCTACTATTGTACATTATAATTACATTTGGCTTTAAAGTTGTTAATAATAAAAATATCTAAAACAGGTAGATACCAATTTGTTTAAACAATATGCCTTCTCTGCATAAAGCACCTGGCACTAAATTTTTAATAAAGTATTCACATAGTGATGTATAAATTACCAGAAGTCTTTCACACAGCTTTACTCATTTTATCCTGAATGTACTGACATTACATTCTCTACTTTAAAGTAGAAGAAAATAATGCTTGAGAAAGTTCGATGACTTGCTGAATGTCACAAGTCCAGTTAATGATGGAGTTTGGTCTAGAAGCAGGTACAGTCCTGGATATTGGCTTATGTTTTAGAGCAATGTCCACTTATCCCATCTATATCCGTAGCAACTTCCTATCTCCTTCTTGCCTAGACTCTGAGTTAACAAATGAAAGACAATCCAAGCTTGATAGTTTTTAAAAAATTTACTCTCTGCTTCCATCTAAAAAATATCTGATATTATTTTCAATGTGTGTAAAGTTAAAAATAGACGTAAGCCATAACACTGGGTAAAGAGAAAAGCAGAGTAGGAAAAATAAGATAAAAGTAGTGGCTACACACATGTGTAAAATGGATGTGCTAACACTGTGCTGTCTCATGAGCTTGACAGAGTTGGGGATGGAGATTAATTTTTGAACTTTCATGTAGTTACTGAGAAGACAGAGCCATAGTCCTTTACAGAAGGTCTAGCACTCATAAGACAAAAATAGACCAGCAACTGGGAAGAAGCACAAATATCTCTGGTAGTAAAAACTGAGAATTTTCTTCCCCCTGGGATGTGAGGAAATAAGAATATCCTCAGCTAGCAATTAGTGATGGTCCTAACAAAAACCAAGCAGTCTTTTTCAATGGATGTTGACAGGCCAGTGGAAACTTAGTAACATTCCAACAGCAAAAGTGTTTCGAACCAAAGGCAAGGTTAGACTGCAACCACAAAATGACTCACACCCCCTTTTTGGAGTGATCTCTCCTTTCTTACAATGACAATACGATCCTTGTTTTAATTGTCCCTGCTTCAGGGAAACAAAACAAAACAAAACCCCAAACACTGTAATACCCATCAGAATTGCCTCTGCTTCCTGACAGCATCCAACTCACTTTTGTAATGTGCCCTTGGCATCACCCAGCACTTGCTCAAACTGTGTAAGAAGCCCTTCCCAGGTTCAGTTTACTAAGATGCTCCTGATGGTTCCTTGGGTGTGTTCTCACTTGCTTTAGCAAGCTAAATAAAACCACTTTGTATGTTGTGTGATTATAGATGTTTTCTTGGTATCAATTGTTGGTGGGTTTTGGCAGATGTCAAAAATTCAAGACTATTTAACGAAATCAGAAGTATCCTCAACAATATATCCAGAGTAAATAAAACGAATTTCATATGCCAATTCCTTATAAAACTCCTTAATTTAGGCCAATATCACTATACCAAAGGGCAATACTTTACCAACAGTAGTGCCAAAGGGTAAAACAATTTTCAGATGGCCTGACTTAATCCAGAGAATTGTTTAATATCTGTATTGTAAAAGTTCCTTAAGAAAACTTGATTGGTCTTAGATTTGTGCAAAATATCTTTAGGAGGGCTTTTATAGTTTAAAACATTTGTTAGCCTTTAAAACATTCCCTTTATAACAGAATAATCAACTTTTCAGGTGGTTATAATCTGATGTCCATCATTTCACAAGCTTGAGTCACACTCAATTTTTCAGTATGCACTGACATTGGAGGTCTTATTCCAAGGCTTTTGATGAGATAAAAGTATTCTTTGAGTCAGAAAAACATTCCCAGTATCCCTACATCACAAAAATGGATATTAAATGGGAGCCATTTGATTCATACCATAGTGGAAAAAGCAATTCTAATACCTATACTCACCCCTGGAAAATTCCACAAAGAGGTATTCGCTTTTTGAAGGTTGTGTATAATTCTACCTTCCAATTTGAAACCTACTTTCATTTTTTGAACAGCCAACCATACTATCATCCATACTGTAGGTGAAATATTGTGAAATACTGTATATTTGGTCTTCCTACTGATTCCTAGCATATAGCTCCTTTGGCATCTCCAGAGTGATGAGATTGTCTTTTCTATGCTAATGAGATAAGTGGTGGCTGGTGGCCCCTAGGTAGCTTTAGGATGGGGGACTAGTCAAGGAAAAGACCAAGATACAACCCCACCTACCTCCACCTCTGGAAAGGGAAGAGGGGATGAAACTTGAGTTGCTCACCAATGGCTCATAATGTAATCATTCATGCCTATGTAATCAGCCTCCATAAAAATCCAAAAGGACTGGGTTCAGGGAGCTTCCAAATAGCTGAACAATTGGAGATTCCCCAGGGAGAGCATGGAAGCTCCACATCCATTCCACCATACCTTGCCCTGTGCATTTCTTCCATCTGGCTGTTTTTCTGTATCCTTTGTAATGCAGTAACCCCTTGATGTCCGTGAGAGATTGGTTCCAGGACCTCCTGGGGATACCAAAATCCATGAATGCTCAAGTCCCTGGTAAAAAACGGCATAATATTTGCATATAACCTACCCACATCCTCCTGTATACTTTAAATCATCTCTAGATTACATGTAATACCTAACAAAATTGTGAATGCTACATTAACAGTTGTTATACTGTATTGTTTTTTATTTGTATTATATTTTATTGTTGTGTTTTTATTTTATATTAAAAAAATTTTTTTGGCATTTTTAATCTGCAGTTGGTTGAATCTGCAGATGTGAAACCTGGGTATGGAGGGCTGATTATATTCTTTATAATAACTGGATAAATGTAAGTTAAATGTTTCCTTGAGTTATGTGAGCCACTCTAGCAAATTAATGAAACCTGAGGTGGGGGTTGTGGGAATTCTCATTTATATTAAGTTGATCAGAAGTATAGATGACACCAGTTCTGGGAAGATGGCAGACTGGAGGTGTCTAGGGTGCATTCCTCTTGCAAAAGAAGATTAAAATGGGCCCACCACTACTGCCATTGCAGTCACTGGAGCCATTGTCTGGTTGCAGAACTGCTGCCCATCACAGAGCAACTTCCTGCAGAGCAGCAGTCCTGCAGGTGTTCTGTCACTGTGGCTGCAGACTCCTCAGATGAAATGGAGACAGCTCCCACCACTGCCACCATGGCCACCACCACTAGTTAACCCTGCCACTGCCAAGGACACCACAGACATGAGGGAGGCAGTTGCAGCCAATGGCACCACTACTTCTGTCATGAGGTAACCCCACTGTTGCCAAGGACACCATGGATGCCAGGGAGGCAGTTGCAGCTGCCAATGTCACTACCATTGCTGTGAGGTAATCCTGCTGCTGCTATGGACACTGTAGTCAAGTGGGTGACTGCTGCAACTACCACTTCTGCAGAGGCTGCCACCACTGGTGTAGCCAGACAGCTACCACTGCTGTCTAAGCATCCCACCACTGCTGGAGTCACTGCTATCAGGTGGGAACTCCATCTAAATCACTGTCACAACCACTGCTGACACAAGGGTTGCCTGCTACTACAGCAGCAGCCACAGCAGCCACTGCCACTTTGCAGGTGGACTGCAGACAACTTGACTGCATTGACACAGGGAGGGTCACCATCAGAGTCCAGAGATGGGGAGTAATAGAAGAAGCAACTACTCTACCAGATGACCAGACATCAACATAGAGATACTAGAAATAAAAAAAAAGAAAAAAAGAAAATATGAGTTCACCAAAGGAATACAATAACTCTCAAGTACTAGACCCCCCAAAGCAGAAAACCCTTGAAATAAATTCTGAGTAAAAATCTTAAGGCCACACAATGAGATACAGGAAGACACAGACAGTACAATGAACTGAGCAAAATTGTTCTGGATATAAAGGAGGAAATTTACAGAGATTAATACTTTGAAAAGGAATGTAGCAGAACTTATGGAACTGAGGGAGTCATTCAACAAAATTAAGAACATAATGGAGAGCTTAAACAGCAGGCTAGAGCAAGCAGAAGAAAGAATTTCTGATCCTGAAAACAGTCTCTTTGAAATAACTTAGATGGACCAAAAAAAAAAAGAACTTAAAAAAATGAGAAAATCTAAGAGAGATAGAAGACAATCTTAAGTGCACAAACATCTGAATCACGGGTGTTTCTGAAGGAGAGGTGGAAGGAAAAGGCATTGAGAATATATTCAATGAAATAATAGGGGGAACTTCTCAGGTATAGGGAGAGATACGGACCTTCAGATCCAGAAAACTCAAATATCCCCAAACCAATTCAGTCCAAAAAAGTCCTCTTTGAGACACATTATAGTCAAACTGGCAAAACTCAAAGACAAAGAGAGAATACTAAAAACAGCAAGAGAAAAGCACTAAGTCACCTATAAGTGAGTCCCCATCAGACTAACAGCAGACTCTCCAACAGAAATTCTATGGGCCAGAAGAGAATGGGATGATATAGTCAAAATACTAAAAGAAAAAACTGCCATTCAAGAATACTATACCTAGAAAGGTTATCCTTCAGAAATGAAGGATAAATAGTATATTTCCCAGACAAACAAAAACTGTAGAAGTTCACCACCACACGACCAGCCCTACAAGAAATCCTCAAGAGGGTTCTGCATCTAGGAGCCAAAAAATGATAATCACTACCATGATTACACAAGAAAGAACAAAACCCTCCGGTAGAACTAAAATGCAAATGAGAAGGAGAAAGAAACTCTTTCTTACCATCTCCAAAAACACAACAAACATTGAATACAAACAAAGAAAAGGAAAGAAAGTAACAAAAGATATTTAAAATATTCAAATGAAAATCAATAAAGTGCCAGAAGGAAGACAATACCTTTCAGTAACAACCCTAAATACAAACGGATTAAGTCCCCCACTCAAAAGACACAGACTGGCTGATTGGACTAAAAAGCCAGACCCATCTATATGCTGTCTTCAAGAGACTCATCTCACTTGTAAAGACACACATAGACTAACAGAGAAGGGATGAAAAAATATATACCACGCAAAGGAATAGCTATTTTTATATTGGATAAAATAGACTTTAAACCAAAAACTATAAAAAGAGACAAGGAAGGACACTATAAAATGATAAAGGGATCTATCCAGCAAGAAGACATAACAATTATGAATATATATGCATCCAATATCAGAGCACCCAGATATATAAAGCAAAAACTATTAGACCTAAGAAAAGAGAGAGACCCAAATATGATAGTAATTGGGGACCTGAACACCCTCTCTCAACATTGGACAGATCTTCTAGGCAACACATCAGCAGAAAACACAGGATTGAAAACAAATTTTAGACCACTTGGACTTGGCAGATATCTACAGAACATTTCATCTAAAAAACACAGAATATGCATTCTTTTCATCAGCACATGGAACATTCTGCAGGATAGAACACATATTAGGTCACAAATCAGGTCTTGACAAATTTTTAAAAATGAAATAATTTCAAGTGTCTTTTCATAGTACAATGGATTAAAACCAGAAATCAATAACAAAAGAAATTCTTGAAGCTATACAAACACATTGAAATTAAACAACATGCTGCTGAATGACATATGGATCCAAGAAGAAATTAAACAGGAAATCAAAAAAATTTCTCAAAACTAATGAAAATGAAGACACATCATATCAAAACCTGTGGGATACTGCAAAAGCAATAATAAGAGGGAAGTTTATTACAATAAATGCTTACATCAAAAGAATAGAAAGATTTCAAATAAACAACCTACAGTTAAACTTTGAAGAACTAGAAAAACAAGAAAAATCCAACCCCAAAATTTGTAGATGGAAATAAATAATTAAGATCAGAGCAGAACTAAATGAAATAGAAACCCAACAAATGATACAAAAGATCAATGAAATATAAAGTTAGTTTTTTGAGAAGATACACAAAATAGACAATCTATAGCTAGGCTGGCTAAAAAAAAAAAAAAGAAGAAGAGAAAAGACCCAAATAACAAAACTTGGAAATAAAAAAGGAGACATTACAACCAATGCCACAGAAATACAAAGAATCATTAGAGACTATTGTAAACAACTATACACCAACAAATTTGAAACTTGGAGGAAATGTATACATTTCTGGACACGTACAAACAACTGAGACTGAACCAAGAAGAAATAGAAAACCTGAACAGACTAATAATGAGCAACTAGATTGAAAGAGTAATCAGTAGTCTCCCAATAAAGCGTAGTCCAGGCCCGGATGGCTTTACCACTAAATTCTGCCAAACTTTTAAGGAGGAATTAATACTAATTATCTTCAAACCATTCCAAAAAATTGAAACAGAAGCCATTATCTTAAACACATTCTATGAGGCAAGCATCACCCTGATGTGAAAACCAAAGATACAAAAAAAGAGAGAAAACTATACCCCAATATCTTTGATGAACATAGATAAAATAATCCTCAATAAAACATTAACAATAGAATATAGCAATACATCAAAAAAATTATACTTCATGATCAAGTGGAGTTCATTCCAGGGATGCAAGGATGTTTCAACATACACAAGTCAAATAAATGTGATACATCACATTAACAAAATCAAGGACAAAAACTATATGATCATCTCCATAGATGCAGAAGAATTTGACAAAAACATCCTTTCATGATAAAGATTCTCAGAAAATTAGGTATTGAAGAAAAGCACCTCAACACAGTAAAAGCTATATATGACAAACCCACCACCAATATCATCCTGAAGAGCTTTTCTCTTAAGAATGGGAACAAGACAAGTATGCCCACTCTCACCACTCCTATTTAACATAGTATTGAAAGTCCTATCCAGAGCAACCAGGCAAGACAGAGAAATAAAGGGCATCCAGATTGGAAAAGAGAAAGTCAAATTGTTCCTGTTTGTAGATGACACAATCCTATATATAGAAAAGCCTAAAGATTACAAAAAAAATTTTAGATTTGATAAGTGATTTCAGTAGAGTTGCAGGATACAAAATCAACATGCTAAAATCAGTAGTGTTTTATACTCCAACAATAAACTAGCAGAAAAAGAAATCAAGAGAGCAAGCCCATTTACGATAGTCACCAGTAAATAAATAAATAAATAGATGATAGATAGATAGATAGATAGATAGATAGATAGATAGATAGATAGATAACCTAGGAATCAATTTAATCAAGGAGGTGAAAGATCTCTGCAATAGGAACAACAAATCACTGTTGACGGATATTAAAGAGCACACAAAAGATAAAAAGACATTCCATGCTCTTGGATTGGAAGACTTAACATTGAGAAAATGTACATAGTACTCAAAGTGATTAATGCAGCCCCTATCAAAATGCCAATGACATTCTCCACAGAAATAGAAAAACCAATCCTAACATTCATATGGAACAACAAAACCCCCCCGAATAGCTAAAGCAATCCTAAGGAAAATAATAAAGCCAGAGGCATAATACTACCTGACTTCAAATTATACTACAAAGGTATAGTAACCAAAACAGCATGGTACAGGCATAAAAACAGTTACTTGGACCAGTGAAACAGGATAGAGAACCCAGAACTCAACCCACAGACTTACAACCAACTGATCTTTGACAAAGGCAACAAGAACATACATTGGGGAAAAGACTGCCTCTTCAATAAATGGTGCTGGGAAAACTGGACATTCATATGTAGAAGAATGAAACTAGACCCATACATCTCACCATATACCAAAATCAACTCGAAATGGATTGAAGACTTAAATATAAGACCTGAAACTATAAAACTTCAGAAAGAAAACATAGGAGAAATACTTCAGGAAGTAGGAGTGGACAAAAACTTCATGTATATGACTCTAAACGCACAGGCAGCAAGAGGAAAAATAAACAAATGGGATTATATCAAACTAAAATGGTTTGGCACAGCAAAAGATCCAATTAACAGAGCAAAAAGACAACCTACAGAGTGGGAGAAAATATTTGCAAACTATGCATTTGACAAAGGATTAACATCCAGAATATGCAAGGAACTCAACAGTAAAAACAACAAATAACAATTAAAAAATGGGCAAAGTAGCTGAATAGGCATTTCTCAAAGGTAGACATACACATGGCCAAGACACATGAAAAAATGCTCAATATCAATAATCATCAGGGAAATGCAAATCAAAACCAAATTTAGATATCATCTCATCCCAGTTAGACTAGCTATTATAAAAACGACAGACAATATCAAATGCTGGCGAGGATAAAGAGAAAGGGTAACCCTCTTACACTGTTGGTGGGACTGTAAAATTGGTGCAGCCATTCTGGAAAACGGTATGGAGGTTCCTCAAACAATTACAGGTAGAACCACCATATGATTCAGCAATTTCACTACTGGGTATATTCCCAAAGAAATGGAAATCATCATGTAGAAGGGACGCCTGCACTCCCATGTTTATCGCAGCTCTATTTACAATAGCAAAGAATTGTAACCAACCTAAATGCCCATTGTTGGATGTATGGATGAGGAAAATATGGCACATTTACACAGTGGAATACTACTCTGCCATAAAAAAGAATGAAATTCTGCCATTTGCAGCAACATGGATGAACTGAGAGAAAATTGTGTTAAGTGAAATAAGCCAGGTACAGAAAGAGAAATAACACATGTCCTCACTCATAAGTGGGAGCTAAAAAGTAAACAAATAAAAGAAAGAAAGAAAAATACAACAATCACAATAATTCACTGACATTTCAAAAGGAGAGAATAGAGCTGATGTTACCACAGTGGGAAAGGGAGAGGAAAAGGGGGGTAAAGAAGGAATTTGTAAAGGGCCATGAAAAGCGATTACATTGTATAAAGTTGAATATACTAATAAATCCTGATTTGAGCATCACATATTGCACACAGGTATTGATAATTAACTCTGTACCCCAGAGATATGTACAATCAACCGTGTTTCAATTATAAAAAGGAAAACAAACAAACAAAAAAAGTATAGGTGACAACCTACAACTTGTGATTGGCATCTGAAGTAGGGGAGAGTATTGTAGGACTGAGCCCTCGACCTGTGGGATCTGATGCTATCTCCAGGTAGATAGGGTCAGAACTGAATTGCGTTAGAGGACACCCAGAGTTGGTGTCTGCTGAAGAACTGATTGCTTGGTGTGTGGGAAAAAACTCCACACATCTGGTGTCAGTAGCATTGTGTTGAGTGATGTGTGAGAGTAGGAAAAACACATTTTAGTTTGCTTTTTATATCACAGAGTAGGAGATGTAATATACCTCAAAAACTGTATGTTTAAAAAAATATATTTCTTTGACATCCAGAAATATTTTCTCTCTACTAATTACTAAATTTCATTGTCATTAAGTAACTGGTGAATTCTACCCCTGAATCAAAATGCTTTTCTTAACTAAGTTAGCCATCAATGACAAAGATTTCTATTTTCAAAAAAATAAAAAATACAGTTCATGTCATTGATGCAAACAATTCACCATTCTGTTTGGGACAGGCAATGGAGTATAAAACTCCACAAAATAAAGGATGCTTGAGAAAATGTAAAGGCTTGATAATTGCCCGGAAGACTAAAGTTAAAACTGAAGTGATGGACATTTGTTTTTTAATTTTTTAAAAATGATTCACGTCCTCTCTGCTCTCTATAAAGCATTTGCTAGCATTTTCCATGTGCCTATCCTTGTATCCATCCATGATGCTCTAAATATGAACATGAATTTTCTGCCTTTAGAGAACAAGTTTCACTATCAAAGCCATTTCCAACAAACACTATTCAAATGTTGTTCCCATATTATGTTAGCACTTTGTGGATATATGCAATTTCTTCAGAGAGAGTGCAACACAAGTATGAAATTTTCATTCCAGAAATGAATTTTCAAAAATGGTCCTAACCTATCTGGGTGAGAAAGCAATCCCTAAATAAATTCCCTTTAAGTCAAGACTGTATATATTAATACCCAAAGGTTGGAGGTCAGCCTTACCTACAGCTTTTAGAAAATAGGGTGAATATTTTAATGGTATTAAGATGATATTATAACCAGCAATTCAGAAATACCAAAATACTTTACCTGACCACACACAGCCATACTTCCTAACAAAGCTCTGAAGGGAAATGTTTGCATAAGAAATAATGACTGAAGAAAACCAAGGAAATGCTTTATTAATTTCTAGACTGGATACAAATTTTAATGCAGTAAGCCTTAGTAACTCAGGCTGTGTTACATAGAACACCTTTTTTTCTTTCATTTTTTCGTTAATTTTTCGTATTCGTGGGGTACAAAGTTGACTATCAATAGCTGTGCACAATGAGTGATGGTCAGATCAGGATACTTCGCTTCTTCATCACTACAATATGTAATCATTCGTGTGTCCATTAACCACTTTCTCATTAACCCCCCTTTCGCTTTCCTTCCCTTTCCCTTTCTACCTCTAGTAATCACAGTTCTGTTCTCTCCTTCTAAGAGTTCAACACATTATTGTGATTGTTGTTTCTCTCTCTCTCTCTCTCTCTCTCTCTATTGTTTACCTCTTTTTCTAAGCTAGCTCGTACCTGGTGGCACCTGTCAGTATAAAGGCAAAGGTACCAGAGAGAAAGATAATAAATAGCAAGAATATATTTGCTCTTAATTCCTAATATTGACCAGTGCTAGAAATAACTCTCATGAAGCGACCTTCTCCTTGGTTGCTGTCACATGGGAAGAGTGAACAAAAGGAGTGAGAGGAGGAAAAATCTCAGGCTTGTACCATTTCCCCTGATTCCACCTACCAGTGAAAAGGCCCAACCAGTGTCCTTGAATCTGACCAAGCCCAGACAACACACTCATGATTGGAATGGGAGGGCATAATAAAGAAATACAGGACATTGAATTACTTTCTTGATGACAAAAATGACAAAACCTGGAAAAGATATATGCTTGCAGTCAATTTGAAATTCCATAAGGTAAAATTTCTTCCTTGCTTTATTATAGAATTGGAGGATGCTGATTAGTAGAAGGAAAATGTGAAAGATATCAAACTAATCAAAATAATATTCTGTCCTCAGGCTACAATCAACTCTGAAAATGAAGGAATATCATGATGGTTTAATTTCAGCTGGAACTTGAGTACATAGTTGCATAAGCCTACATCAATGACTCTTGCCCTTTTGAGTTTATGATCTGTTTGGATCTTACGAAAGCTATAGACTTTTATCAAAAAAAAAGTGAGATTTTACATACAACCTAAGAAACATACTTTCTAGAAACCCACAGATTCATAGAGAAGGAACATTTTTGCATCTAATTTCTTTTGCTCTGCACTGTGAGAATTTTCCACGTTGGTGCATGTAGCATTAGTTCATTCATTCTCATTGCTGTGCAGAATTTCATGAGTACGTCACAACTAATTAACTAATTTATGGATGGACATTTGTTTTATATATTAATTTTTTTATTGCTGTGTAATAAATTGCCACAAATTTAGTAGCTAAAAATGACACCTATAAGCTCACAGTTATGTAGTTCTGGGCAGGATATGACTAGGTGTTCTGCTGAGGGTCTCACACACACAGAAAAAGACAAATCCAGCTTTAATTAACTTGATAAGTTACATCACAAGAACTGCTGCTCTTTAAACTTACATTGAAAAACAATACAGAGACCTGAATTAAGAATTAATATGGCTGCAGTCCATAATGAATAATCATGGTGCTTTCAGATGATAGAAAAAAGAAAAAAGACAAATCAAGCCCCTTGGCTGTGTTCTCATCTGAAGCTTGGAGTTCTCTGAACTCCCGTTGTTATTGGCAGAATTCAATTCCGTTCAATTTTAAGACTGAGGTCCTGTTTTCTTGTTCCATCTTTTCACTTTTAACTATTATAAATTCATGTTTTTATGGTATATTTCTTCTTAGCAATGTACTGTTTGGTTTTATTTTTGGTACAGTAAGGCAAGTACTATTTTTAATTGACATTTTTATTTAGTCCATTGCATTTAATGTAATTACTTACATACTTGCCTTTATGTCAGCAATCTTATTATTTCCTATTTTACAAATCTGCTTTATTTTGCTTTTTCTCCTCTTTCTTGCTTTCTTTTGGATTAATCAAATGTGTTCACTACATTTACTTTATTACTTATTTTACTGTTTTGTTAGTGGTTATCAGACATTATAGCTTTCATCCTTGACTTATTACAGCTTAATGCAAATTATTATTTTCCACTTCTCCAATAATGCTAGAACACATGCCTACATCATTTAACTCCACTTTTATGCTACTATCCTTGCATTTTTGTCATAATGCATTTTAATTTTTGATATATTTTAAGTCTCACAAATTATTATTATTAATCTTTGTACTGTTGATATTCCTTTACATCTACCATCATATTTACATTTTCTGTGCTCTTCATTTTTCCCCGCACTGATGAGTTTTTATCTGGGATCATTTTCCTCCACGTTGAACAACATCCTTTATTTAGGAAAGGTCTGCTTGGGACAAATTATCTAGTATTTCTTTGTCAAAAAGTACCTTTGTTTTACAATTTTTAAAATGATCTTCTCCTTGAAAGATAGAATTGTAGGGTGGCAATTATATTCTTTTAGCACTTTAGCAATGTGATATCATTATATTCCAGATATCATTTCTGCTGAGAAGTAATGTCTACATCTTATTATTTCTTTGTAGTTAACATTTCTTTCTCTGACTAACTTTATTATTTTTCTCTTTGTCTTTGGTTTTAAGTAGCTTTCCTATAATGTGCCTAAATATGGTTTTCTTTGTATGTACTGTGTTTGGTGGCTCTAGAGCTTCTTGAATCTTTGACTTGCTGTGTTTCTTTAACTTTGGAAAAACATTGGTTGATATCTTCATGAATTTTCTCTTTGCCCTTCTTTCCCTACTCTGTGTAACTCTAAACATATATTATGCCTTTTCACTTTATCCTACATACATCTCATATTTTTCTGTGTTTACTTTTCTTTTTTTTTTTCTCTCGTTTACATAACATTTTCTATTGCTGTGTCTTTCAGTTTAAGAAGTCTGTCTTTAGGGTCTAATCTACTGCTCAGACCACCAATTGAGTTTCTAATTTTTGTTGCTATTATATTTCAATTTTGGAGTTTACATTTGATTTTTTTTTTTCAGAGATTCCAAAGCTCTGGTGAATTTCTGCATCTTTTCTTGAACATAATCAAGGTTATTTTAAAATCCTTAGTTAGGCTGTCTGGTTAACTCAATTGGTTAGGATGTGGTGCTGATAACACCAAGGTCAAGGGTTTGGATTCCTGTACTTGCCAGCCACGGGAAAAAAAAAAAAAAAGATTAGTAATGGCTTTTACTAATAATTCTAATGTTGGGGTTATTTGTTGGTCTATTTTTATCATGTTATTCTTCCTGACTTTCATTTTTTTAAATTTTTTTATTTATTTTTATTTTTATTTTTATCTATTTATTTATTTTTTTTTTAAATTTTATTTTGTCAATATACATTGTGGCTGCTTATTGCTCCCCATCACCAAAACCTCCCTCCCTTCTCCCTCCACCCCTTCCCCCCAAAAATGTCCTTTCTGTTTGCTTGTCGTATCAGCTTCAAATAATTGTGGTTGTTATATCTTCTTCCCCCCCCCCCGGTTTGTGTGTGTGTGTGTGTGTGTGAATTTATATATTAATTTTTAGCTCCCACCAATAAGTGAGAACATGTGGTATTTCTCTTTCTGTGCCTGACTTGTTTCACTTAATATAATTCTCACAAGGTCCATCCATGTTGTTGCAAATGGTAGTATTTCATTCGTTTTTATAGCTGAGTAGTATTCCATTGTGTAGATGTACCACATTTTCCGTATCCACTCATCTGATGATGGGCATTTGGGCTGGTTCCAACTCCTGGCTGTTGTAAAGAGTGCTGCGATAAACATTGGGAAACAGGTATACCTTCGACTTGATGATTTCCATTCCTCTGGGTATATTCCCAACAGTGGGATAGCTGGGTCGTACGGTAGATCTATCTGCAATTGTTTGAGGAACCTCCATACCATTTTCCATAGAGGCTGCACCATTTTGCAGTCCCACCAACAATGTATGAGAGTTCCTTTTTCTCCGCAGCCTCACCAGCACTTATCGTTCATAGTCTTTTGGATTTTAGCCATCCTAACTGGGGTTAGATGGTATCTCAGTGTGGTTTTGATTTGCATTTCCCGGATGCTGAGTGATGTTGAGCATTTTTTCATATGTCTGTTGGCCATTTGGATATCTTCCTTAGAGAAATGCCTACTTAGCTCTTTTGCCCATTTTTTAATTGGGTTGCTTGTTTTCTTCTTGTAAAGTTGTTTGAGTTCCTTATATATTCTGGATATTAATCCTTTGTCAGATATATATTTTGCAAATATTTTCTCCCACTCTGTTGGTTGTCTTTTAACTCTTTTAATTGTTTCTTTTGCTGTGCAGAAGCTTTTTAGTTTGATATAATCCCATTTGTTTATTTTTCCTTTGGTTGCCCGTGCTTTTGGGGTCATATTCATGAAGTCTGTGCCCAGTCCTATTTCCTGAAGTGTTTCTCCTATGTTTTCTTTAAGAAGTTTTATTGTTTCAGGGTGTATATTTAAATCTTGAATCCATTTTGAGTTGATTTTAGTATACGGCGAGAGGTATGGATCAAGTTTCATTCTCCTGCATATGGATATCCAGTTAACCCAGCACCATTTGCTGAAGAGGCAGTCCCTTCGCCAGTGAATAGGCTTGGTGCCTTTGTCAAAGATCAGCTGACAGTAAGTGTGTGGGTTGATTTCTGGATTCTCTATTCTATTCCATTGATCAGTGTGTCTGTTTTTATGCCAGTACCATACTGTTTTGGTTATTATAGCTTTGTAGTATAGCTTAAAGTCAGGTAGTGTTATGCCTCCAGCTTTATTTTTTTTTGCTCAGCATTGCTTTGGCTATGCGTGGTCTTTTATTGTTCCATATAAATGTCTGTATAGTTTTTTCCATTTCTGAGAAAAATGTCTTTGGAATTTTGATGGGGATTGCATTGAATTTGTATATCACTTTGGGTAGTATGGACATTTTCACTATGTTGATTCTTCCAATCCAAGAGCATGGGATATCTTTCCATCTTTTTGTATCCTCTCTAATTTCTCTCAGCAGTGGTTTGTAGTTCTCATTATAGAGATTTTTCACCTCCTTGGTTAACTCAATTCCTAAGTATTTTATTTTTTTGGTGGCTATTGTAAGTGGGCAGGCTTTCTTGATTTCTCTTTCTGCATGTTCACTATTGGAGAAAAGAAATGCTACTGATTTTTGTGTGTTGATTTTGTATCCTGCTACTGTGCTGAAATCATTTATCAATTCCAACAGTTTTTTTGTAGAGGTTTTAGGCTGTTCGATATATAGGATCATGTCATCTGCAAACAGGGACAGTTTGACTTCATCTTTTCCAATCTGGATGCCCTTTATTTCCTTCTCTTCTCTGATTGCTCTGGCTAGTACTTCCAACACTATGTTGAATAGGAGTGGTGAGAGTGGGCATCCTTGTCTAGTTCCTGTTCTTAAAGGAAAAGCTTTCAGCTTTTCCCCATTCAGGATGATATTGGCTGTGGGTTTGGCATATATGGCTTTAATTATGTTGAGATACTTTCCCTCTATACCTAACTTATAGAGGGTCTTTGTCATGAATGAGTGCTGAACTTTATCAAATGCTTTTTCAGCATCTATAGAGATGATCATATGGTCCTTGTGTTTGAGTTTATTAATATGGTGTATCACATTTATTGATTTGCATATGTTGAACCAACCTTGCATCCCTGGGATGAATCCCACTTGAT
Source organism: Cynocephalus volans (assembly GCF_027409185.1). NCBI lineage: Eukaryota > Metazoa > Chordata > Mammalia > Dermoptera > Cynocephalidae > Cynocephalus > Cynocephalus volans. The sequence continues at coordinate 33,012,717 of NC_084468.1, read as the reverse complement.
CGTGATGAATAATTTTTCGTATGTGTTGCTGCATTCTGTTTGCTAGTATTTTAGTGAGGATTTTTGCATCTATATTCATCAAGGATATCGGCCTGTAGTTTTCTTTTTTGGTTATATCTTTACCTGGTTTTGGTATCAGGATGATGTTTGCTTCATAGAATGAGTTTGGGAGATTTGCGTCCGGTTCAATCTTTTGGAATAGTTTGTAAAGAATCGGTGTCAATTCCTCTTTGAATGTTTGTTAAAATTCTGCTGTGAATCCATCTGGTCCTGGGCTTTTCTTTGTTGGGAGCCTTCTGATAACAGCTTCAATCTCCTTTATTGTTATTGGTCTGTTCAAATTTTCTACGTCTTCATGGTTCAGTTTTGGGAGCTTGTGTGTGTCCAGAAATTTATCCATTTCCTCCAGATTTTCAAATTTGTTGGTGTATAGTTGTTTATAGTAGTCTCGAATGATTCCTTGTATTTCAGATGAATCAGTTGTAATATCACCTTTTTCATTTCTAATTTTTGATATTTGAGTCTTCTCTCTTCTTTTTTTTTCAAAAAACCAACTTTTTGATTCGTTGATCTTTTGAATTGTTTTTTGGTTTTCAATTTCATTCAGTTCTGCTCTGATCTTAATGATGTCTTTCCGTCTGCTAACTTTAGGTTTAGATTGTTCTTGTTTTTCTAGTTCTTTAAGGTGAAGTGTTAGGTTGTTCACTTGCCATCTTTCTATTCTTCTGAAGTGAGCGTTTAATGCAATAAATTTTCCCCTCAATACTGCTTTTGCAGTATCCCACAGGTTTTGGTATGATGTATCATTGTTTTCATTAGTTTCAATAAATTTTTTGATTTCCTGCTTGATTTCTTCTTGGACCCATATGTCATTAAGTAGAATGTTGTTTAATTTCCATGTGTTTGTATAGTTTCCAGAGTTTCGTTTGTTATTAATTTCTAGTTTTAATCCATTGTGGTCTGAGAAGATACATGGGATAATTCCAATTTTTTTGAATTTATTGAGACTTGATTTGTGATGTAATATGTGATCTACCCTGGAGAATGATCCATGTGCTGATGAGAAGAATGAATATTCTGAGGTTGTTGGGTGGAATGTTCTGTAGATATCTGCCAATTCCAATTGGTCTAGAGTCTTGTTTAGATCTTGTGTTTCTCTACTGATTCTTTGCCTAGATGATCTGTCTAATATTGACAGTGGGGTGTTCAGGTCCCCTGCTATTATGGTATTAGTGTCTATTTCCTTCTTTAGGTCTAATAGAGTTTGTTTTATAAATCTGGCTGCTCCAACATTGGGTGTGTACATATTTATGATTGTTATGTCTTCTTGATGGATCAGTCCTTTTATCATTAAGTAGTGTCCCTCATTGTCTCTTTTTATGGTTTTTAGTTTAAAGTCTATCTTGTCAGATATAAGAATAGCCACTCCAGCTCGTTTTTCTTTTCTGTTTGCATGGTAAATCTTTTTCCATCCTTTCACTCTTAGTCTGTGTGAATCTTTATGGGTGAGGTGGGTCTCTTGTAGGCAGCATATAGTTGGGTCCTGCTTTTTGATCCAGTCAGCCAGTCTGTGTCTTTTAATTGGGGAATTTAAGCCTTTTACATTAAGAGTTGTTATTGAAAGGTGTTGATTTATTCCTAGCATTTTATTGGTTGTTTGGTTGTCTTAGGTGTCTTTTGTTCCTTGCTTTCTGATTTACTGTTTGTTTTCTGTGTTTGTTGGTTCCTTAGGTTGTAGATAGTGTTTTTGTTAGCTTGTTTTCTCTTCATGAATGCCATTTTTATTATACTAGCAGGTTTAGATTTTTCTTGGGTTTTTATGGCAGTGGTAGTTATTTTTCAGGAACCAAACCCAGTACTCCCTTGAGGATTTCTTGTAAGGGTGGTCTTGTGGTAGTGAACTCCCGCAGTTTTTGTTTGTCTGAGAAATATACTATTTGCCCCTCATTTCGGAAGGATAGCCTTGCAGGGTAGAGTATTCTTGGCTGGCAATCTTTGTCTTTTAGTATTTTGAAAATATCATCCCATTCCTTTCTAGCTTTTAGGGTTTGTGATGAAAAGTCTGATGTTAACCTGATTGGGGCTCCCTTATAGGTGATTTGACGCTTCTCTCTTGCAGCTTTTAAGATTCTCTCTTTGTCTCTGAGTTTTGCCAATTTGACTATGACATGTCTTGGAGAAGGCCTTTTTGGGTTGAATACGTTTGGAGATCGTTGAGCTTCCTGGATCTGAAGATCTGTGATTTTTCCTATACCTGGGAAGTTTTCTGCCACTATTTTGTTGAATATGTTTTCAATGGAATCTCCATTTTCCTCCCCTTCTGGAATACCCATGACTCGGATATTTGAGCGCTTGAGGTTGTCTGATATCTCTCTCAGATTTTCTTCCATGTCCTTGATTCTTTTTTCTTTCTTTTTGTCTGCTTGTGTTATTTCAAACAGCCCATCCTGAAGTTCAGAGGTTCTCTCTTCAACTTCGACAAGCCTGCTGGTTAAACTCTCCGTTGTGTTTTTTATTTCGTTGAATAACTTCTTCAGTTCAGCAAGTTCTGCTACATATTTTTTCAGGACATTGATTTCCTTGTACATTTCCTCTTTCAGATCCTGTATACTTTTCCTCATTTCATCATGATGTCTAGCTGAGTTTTCTTGTATCTCATTCAGTTTCCTTAGAATTATTACTTGAAATTCCGTATCAGTTATTTCAAGGGCTTTTTGTTCTATAGGATCTAGAGTTTGAAATTTATTAACTTTTGGTGGTGTACTTTCTTGATTTTTTGTATTTCTGGTATCTTTTTTTTGGTGTTTATTCATTGTTGCAGGGGGTTTCACAGTCCACCGGTTTGAGACTAATGACTAACTAGGATGTTGCTGTGGTTGCCTATTTCGTATGGCTCCCTCCTTGACTGCTCAGTTGGCCTCTAGTGCCTTGTGTGTGTGGTTGCCTCGGGTCTTGGGCTTCTCTGGGGAGCCACCTTTCTGGTCAGCTTGGACTCTGCTGGGCTGGTGGATCACGTACCACAGGGTGTGTGATCTCTGTTGAGCTTTCACTTCCTGTGCAGGACTTCTCCCTGTTCCGTGTGCTCTGGCCCAGGCTGTTAGATCGTGCAGTGGCGACCCCACTGGGTGTGTGGTTTCTGTCGAGTCTCCGCCTACCTGGCCGCACGTCTCCCCACTCTGTGCGCACTGTGCTGGGCTGGGGCGTGTGTTCTGCAACCCTCGTCTATCAGCTGGGCCTTCAAGACCCTGCTCGGCACCGCCTCGCCCAGGAAGTCTACCAGGTTTCTGCTAGGCACAGACGACCGGTCTCTCTGGGTGCCTTTGTAGCACTATGTAGATCTTTCTCGGGTCTTGTTCACCTTTGTATCCCCCCAGTATAAACCGAGTGTAGCGCCCACCTGCAGCCTGGTCTCCAGCAGGTTCAAGCGGACCTGGGAACTCTCCTACCACACTATTCCCAACCAGAAATTCGTTAGGCTTTTTTCGGAACTGGTGGCCGCAGAGATGGTATCTGCCTCCCAGTAACAGGGAGTTTATCTGGGGCCAGAGTCCAGGGTGTGGTGGAGTGACAGTCGGCCCGCCCGTACTTCCTTGCCCTCCCGACACTGGCCGGGGACGCCCCCTGCCACCAGCTCCGCCAGAGGACCGCGGAGGGAGTGGGAGAGGAGGCTGGTCCGCGGGCTCCGGAAAGCCCCGCGCCAGGCCAAGCAAGTGGGAGGGCTCAGTGATGGCCGAGCTGGGCGGGGCTGCCCGCACCTGGGAAAATGGAGGCAGCACTGGGCGGTGAGTGGCCCGGTGGTGCAGGCGGGGGCCGCGTGGGCATCCACCCCCCGAACAGAGCTGTGCCAGGGGTCACTCACAGTGCTGTGCCAGGTCGGGCGCTCGCTCTGTCTCTGGTTTGCCGCCTTTCCCAGTTCTCGGCCGCTGCTGTTCAGTTGTGGCGCGGCTCGGGCGCTCCCAGGAATCTTCTTTAATGCTGGCCTGAAACCTCGAATCCTGAATAGGGCAGCTGGCCGCCTTCAGCGCGGCCCCAGCCTCCAGGGTCCTGTCTGCATCCACAGCAGCCCTGGCGCCGTGTTCCCTGTTTTGAGACTCGCTTTTGCAGCTAAGAAACAGTTCTTTTCCTGCTCCACATTTCAAAGCAGTTGCCTGTAAATGAGGCAGCCTTTCCTACCGGGGGTAAAGTGGCGGTCACCCCCCACGACCGGTCAGCAGCAGCAGTCCTCCCTTAAGAGATGGCGAGAGGAAGGTCCACAAGTTTCCCGGCTGCCTGAGGCCCAGTAGCCGTCTTTTCCACCTCAGCTACTCCGCGCCAGCCGCTGCAGCCGCCGCCATCTTGAAAACCCCTGACTTTTATTTATATGGCCTTTTGTTCTGGTGAGCCTAGTAATGTTAGAGACTGCAGATGATGTTATTTTCTTCTAGGAAGGACTTACTCTGTTCTTTTCTTGGCAGATGATGTAGGGTTGACCACATTAATTTAAAGGTTGAGATGAGTCAATACTGGTTTCAGTTTTGGTAAGTGTCTTTCTACCTCTCAATTACCCTTGCTTCTAGTGCAAAGGCTCCCAGGTTTCCAACTGGGATTCAGAACTGTTCACTGGGGCCTCTCCGTCTGACAGGTCAGGTCCTAAACAGTAATTCATACCTTCTCATCACTGAGATTGCTGAAAAATTCTACTCCGATTTTCAGAGGTTTTTGCTTAGCTTCTTGTTTCCTACCACATACATATTTAGAACGCAGCAAATGTCTTGAAAGAAAAATCTCTGCCTGCCTGGATCTTAGTCCTTTAAGTCCTCGATTTTGTCTCTCTGGCCTGTATCTCCAGAAGTGTCTCTGCCTGGGCAAAATCTAAATTCTTGGGCTCTTTCCCTACACTCAGAGCCATTGAATTTCCCTAGGGAATCAGTGGCTGAAGAATGTCATCCCAGTTTTCCACCATAGCTTTCTGTAGAACAGGTTACTTTAATATTTTTTTTTTTTGATGCTTTTAAACATAAAAATAATATTCCAACTTTTCTGATTTTTCTCAGCAACAGCAGCGGTCTGCTCCAAACTACTCCATCTTAACTTGAAATAGAAGTCTTTCTCAATTGTTTAACCCGTTATCATCTTCTCTTTCCCTTTTACCATTTATTTTTTGTAAAAAAAAAAAAAAAAAGATAATTTTCCTATAGAATTTCCCACATTCTCAATTTTTCTGACTGCTTCTGTGTGGTTTTGTTTAATATAATTCAGTGTTTCTTTCATTTTCTTGTGAAATTTCATTAGACTTATAGGCATGATCCAGGTTTGATATTTGCAAGAATATTTTACTTCTACTTCATCATAACAGGAGACCCATAAGGTCTGCTTGTCTATTTTGATAATGTTAAGATTGATCAGTGAATTTGAGTATTTTCAACATGATCCATCCATTGTTATAATCTGCATCAGCCTTTCACCTAATGATTTGAGCAACCACAGTGATAATTGAATGGACTTATTTTTTCAGGAGGGATCTAAAATAGTGATATTATAATTCCATTTCACTTTTCTGTATTTCTTAGGTGTAATTCTTCTATAATAAGTAATTTTCCACATTAACTATTCAACTACCTCAAGTTATAGTATAGTCAGAAATGGCAAAAAATATGCTGTATATTTTCCCTGTTATTTATTAGTTTTCAGAATAATGAATTAGCTCTATAGCATCCCCCAAGAAGACCATATACTTACATTTTAAGTATCATTTTGACCTCATAGCTTTTAACAAAATTGATATTTTTCAAATCAGTGTAGTTATTGTTTTTATTGATTCTCAGTTTGTTCCATCTTTGGCCAGTATAATGCCTCCAAGTTGACTCTTATGTCTTTGTGTTGTGACTTCATTATTCTTTGATAGCTTCTTTGATTTCTGGTATGATAAGATAGTATTTAAAAAGTAATGTAATGAATAGCTTTGTGTCTACAACATTTCATATTTTTGTCAACTTATCATTGAGAAAGATTCCTAGAAGGAGAAATTCTGAGTCAGAGAACATATGCATATGTAATTTAGCTCAACTCCTCTCCTTTAAATAATTTTGAAATCCTACCACATATATAACAGTGCCTGTTTACCCAACAGAGATTTTTCATTTTTAATTTTTTGGTCAGTTTTATTGTGATATAATGTACCTATGATATAATTCACCAGTTTATACAATTCAGTGAGCTTTGACAAATATATACAGTGGTGTAACCACCTCCACTGTCACGATATAGAACATTTTCATCAGCCAGAAAGCACATTTGCTCTCCTTTACAGTTAATTCTCTCCTCCAAATCCTAGATCCTGGCAAAACTGATCTGCATTATATAACTATAGTTTTGATTTTTTAAGAATGTTACATAAATTGAATCCTACAATATGTAGGCATTTGTTTCTGTCTTTTTTCACTCAGCTTCTTTCACTTTGAGATTTGTCCATGTTGTTGCTTATATCAGTAGCCTTTCCAATTTTTTCTCTTTTTTCACAGTTCTTTTGGCTATTCTGGGACATTTGGATTTCTATATGAATTTTAGAATCAGATTTTTAAAGCTTATCAAACAATGCTGGGATTTTGATTAGTTTTCTGTTGAAGCTATGGTTAACCGAGGGATAATTGACATACTAAGATTCTTCCAATCCTTGGAACTGATATTTCTTTCCATTTATTTAGATCTTCTTTAATCTCCCTCAAGAATGTATTGAGGGAGATTAAAGAAGGTGTATAGATCTTATACATTTTTTATCAGATTTATTCCTAAGTATTTTATTTTTTATGATGCTAGTGTAAATGGTATTGTTTCTTTAATTCCAACTTCTGAGATTTTTGCAGGTGTATAGAAATACAATTCATTTATATGCACTGGCCTTATGTCTTTCATCCTTGATAAACTTTTTATTCTAGTAACTTTTTATTATTCTGTTGAGTTTTCTACACAGATGATTATGTCATCTGTGAATAAACACATTTTTTTCTCATTTCCAATATAAATACTTTTTATTTATTTCTCTTACCTTCTTGTACTGTCTAGAACTTCTAGTACAGTGTTGGAAGGGGTGAGAGTGGACATGCTGGTATGGTTCCTGCTCTTAGGGGCAAACCAGTCCATCTCTCACCATTAAGTAAGCTACCTATTGGTTTTTTCTAGATGCCCTTTATGAGGATGACGAAGTTCTCTTTTACTTCTAGTTTGCTGAGAATTTTAAAAATTAAATTAGAGTTGGATGTTAAATATGTCAACTACTTTTCTGTATATATTGGTATACTATTATGGTTTTTCTTCTTGGTCTATTAATATGAAGAATTACGTGGATTGATTCTTGAAAGTTAAACTAAACTTCCATTCATGAGATACTTTTACTTTGTTAATATTGTGGGGTTCAATTTACTAATACTTTATTAAGAAATTTTTCATCCATATTGAGGAATAGTGATCTGTAGTCTTCTTTTTTTCAGATATTTGCTTGGTTTGGTATCAGAGTAATGCTGGCTTTGTGAAATGAATTGATATTCAATATTCTAGAAGAGTTTATATAAAGTTAGTATTATTTCTTCTTTAAATGTTTTGTGGAATTCATCAGTAAAGCCATGTGGACCTAGAATTTACTTTGTGTGTAGGTTTTAAGTACAAATTCAGTTTCCCTAATAGATAACTTGTTATTCAGGTTATTATTTCTTATTTAATGAGCTCTGTTAGTTTGTATCTTTTAAGGGGCCTGCTGCCCCCTTGTAGGTTTGCTTCTTGCTATACCATGTGTACAACTGCTCCTTGACCAACAGAGGATCAGTCAGGGGCTTTGCCTGTCCAAGACAGTCCTCTACAGAACTGCTGAGCCTGGCGGTACCCTTGCAGGCTTGCTCCATGCTCAACAGTTGAAGCAGAGCTTCTACAGAGCTTCCAGACTTTGCTGCACCAGTGTATTCCTACTCTCTGATCAATAGTGGATTGGGTAGCAGATTACCCTCCTGGTGGTAGGCATCTACAGAGTCACTGGGTCTTACTGCATCCCTGCAGGTTTCCTTCTTGCTCAAAGGTTGATCTGGCAGACCCCTACAGAGCTGCTGGGACCTGCTGCACCAGCGTACACCTGCTCCCTGACTGACAGTGCATCAGACAGTGGCTTTGACCCTCCAAATCAGGCCTCTACAAATCTTCTGGGCCCATACAACAACAACCCGGTCCAGTGTCCTCTCCCCTCTGCGACAAGAAACTTCCAAGGGTTCCACAGCCTAGGTCATGAAGGCACCCACAGACAACTCCATGATTGAATACAGTTGAAGAAGTCACAGAAAGACTGCACTACTGCACTCATCTAGAACCAAACCTAAAATGCCCTAACCAACTGTTGATGTATACCACTTCTACAGGGAAGAGTTTCTTTCTTCTAAAACTACTCCAAAAATTAGAAGAAGCTACTGCCCATTATGCCCAGACATCATTGAAGAGATGCAAGAAACATGAAAAAACAGGGAAACATGACACCCCCAAAGGAAGGCAATAATTCTCCAGTACTAGACAGAAAACCTGTGAAATGTCTGAAGAGAAATTCCCAATGGTAATCTTAAAGATATTCAACATGATGCAAGAAAATATAAATAGAAATCACAATGAAGTTAGACAAACAATCTAGGATCTGAATGAGATAGAGATAAATATCATAGTACAGAACAAAGCAGAAATCCTGGAACTGAAGAATTCATTCAATAAAATAAAAATGCAGCCAAAAACTTAAGCAACAGTCTAGAACAAGTGGAAGAAAGAATTTCTGATCTTGAAGACAGACATTGAATTAACCAAGTTGGACCACAAAAAAGAAAAAAAAAAATTAAATGAAGAAACCCTATGAAATCTATCAAACAAACTTAAGCATACAAACATTCGTGTCATGGGTGTTCTGGAAAGGAAAGAGAAAGAAAAAGGCATTGAAAACCTATTTAACAAAATACTAATGGAAAACTTCCTAAGCACTGGGAGAGATACAGTCTTTCAGATCCAAGAGGCTCAAATAACACCAAACAGATTAAATCCCAAAAGGTTCTCCCCAGACACATTACACTCAAATTGTCAAAAGTCAAAGACAAAGAGAGAATCCTAAAAACAGTAAGAGAAAAACGTCAAATCACTGTAAGGGAATCCCCAGCAGACTAACAGTAGACTTTTCGACAGAAACTTTTCAGGCCAGGAGACAGTGGGATGATATATTCAAAGTGTTAAAGAAAAATTCCCTGCCATCCAGGAATACTATACCCAGTGAAGCTATCTTTCAGAAAAGGAGAAATTGTGTATTTCCTGGACAAACACTACCACAGAACCAGTGCTATAGGAAATCCTCATGGGATTCCTATATCTGGAATAAAAAGAGTGATAACTATCATCAGGAATACATGAGAAAGAAATAAAACCCACTAGTGGAGTAGATATGCATATGTAAAAGAGAAAGAAGCTGTATCTTATCACTACAAAAAACACCAAACATCGAAGGCAAACAATGAAGGAAAGAAAGGAACAAAACAAATATAAAACAACCATAAAATATTAATAAAATGGAAGGAGTTACTTAATAATAACTTAATAATAAGTTATGTAAATGGATTAAAATCTATACTTAAAAGATATAGACTGAACTAAAAATAAAGAGAAAACCAAAACAGACCAATAATGATCAACAAGATTGAATGAGTAATCAGTAGTCTCCCAACATAGAAAAGTTAAGGACTGACTGGCTGCACTGCTGAATTATACCAAACTTTTAAAGAAAATTTAATACCAATCTTTCTCAAACTATTCCAAAAATCAAAGCAGAAGGTATTTTCCCAAATTCATTCTATGGGGCTTACTTCACTGTAATATAAAAACAAAGATGCAATAAAAAAAGAAGCTACAAGCCAATATCCTTGATGATATTGCAAAATCTCATCATATAGATGCAAAAATCTCAACAAAGTACTAGCAAACAGAATTAAACAGCATGTCAAAAATATTATACACCACAAAAAAGTGGGATTCATCCCTGGAATGCAAAGTTATTTTGACACATGCAAATCAATAAATGTGATATACCACATCAAAAAAATCAAGGACAAAAGCCATATGATCATCTCAATAGACACAGAAAAGTGTTTTTTTTGGGGGGGGGGTTGTCTTTTTATGACCGGTAAGGGGATCACAACCCTTGACTTGGTGTCGCCTGCACCGCGCTCAGCCAGTGAGTGCACCGGCCATTCCTATATAGGATCCGAACCCGTGGTGGGAGCGCCGCTGTGCTCCCAAGCGCTGCACTCTCCCGAGTGCGCCAGGGGGCCGGCCCAGAAAAATGTTTTGATACAATTCAACACCCCTTCGTTATAAAGACTCTCAACAAATTAGGTATAGAAAGAAAATATCTCAACACAATAAAAGCCATATATGAGATACCCACTGCCAATATCCTAAATGAGGAAAAGTTGAAAGATTTTCCTCTAAGAACAGGAACAAGGATACCCACTCTCATCACTCCTATTTATCATAGTACTGGAACTTCTAGCTAGCGAAATTAGGCAAGGGAAAGGAATAAAGGGCATCCAGATTGGAAAAGAGGAAGTCATATTGTCCCTTTTTGCAGACGACATTATCATACATATAGAAAAACCTAAAGATTCCACCAAAACCTCTTAGGACTGATAAATGAGCAGAAAATCAATATAGAAAAATCGTAGCTTTTCTATACACCAACAATGAACTAGCAGAAAAAGAATTCAAGAAAGCAATACTATTTACAGCAGCTACCAATAAATAAGTAAATAAAATACCTAGGAATAAACTTAACAAAGGATGTAAAATATTTCTATAATGAAAACTACAAAACACTGATGAAAGAAATTAAAGAGGACACAAAAAAATGAAAAGACATTCCATGCTCATGGACTGGTAGAATTAATGTTGTAAAAATGACCATACTACCCAAAGGCATCTACAGATTCAATGCAATCCCTATGAAAATACCCATGACATTCTTCACAGAAATAGAAAAAACAATCTAACAATCATATGCAGCAACAAAGGATTTCAAATTGTCTTTCACAAATTTTGATATGGTTTGTTTTAAATTTCATTCAGATGAATATGCTTTCTTGTCTCATTTCATTTTTTATTTCTTTTTTGATCCATATATTACTAAGAACTGTGTATTTAGTTTGGAAATATTTGAGGGATTTTCAAGATATTGTTCTGCTATTGATTTCTAATTTAATTTTATTGTAGTCAGGAAAAATACTTTGTACAAATTTTTTTTTTTTTTTTTTTTTTTTTGCCTTTTTGTGACCGGTAAGGGGATCGCAACCCTTGGTGTGGCGTCGTCCGCACCGCGCTCAGCCACTGAACTCACCGGCCATTCCTATATAGGATCTGAACCCGCGGCGGGAGCGCCGCTGCGCTCCCAAGCGCTGCACTCTCCCGAGTGCGCCACGGGGCCGGCCCTTTGTACAAATTTTATCATTTAAATTTTCTCTTTTTTTGCTCTAAAATATGGCCTATCAGTATAATATATTTTTTGATGTGAAAAGGGATATTTGTTCTGCAATTGTTGCTTGGAGTATTCTATAAATGTCAATTTGGTCAAATTGGTTGATACTGTTGTTCAAATCATCAATAGTCTTAATTTTCTCTGTCTACTTGTTCTATGAATTATTAATAGAGAGAATATTGAAATCTTCAACTATCATTATAGATTTGTATATTTCTCCTTTAATTTAACATATATTTTGAAGTTTTATTATTTGGTGCATAAAAGTTTAAGATTTCTATGTCCTCTTAAGTACCTGGTCCTCTTTATCCCTTTGCTTTGAAATTGCCTTTTTCTGAAATTAATATATATATATGTCATGTTTTAAAAAAAGAAATTGGTGTTAACATGGTATATCATCTAACATTCTTTCACATTTAGACTATTTGCATGTTTGTATTTCTCTTAGCTTATAGTTAGTTCATACTTATTTTTATACAATTTGATAATCTCTATTTTACTTGTCTATTTTCTCTTTTCCTAATTTAGTCTTTATTTCAAAATGATTGTCTTACTTTATTTTTAATTCCTTCCTGGACTTCGACAATTCTCTTCATTTGTTTCAATTTCTTTTCTTTTTTACTTTTACAATTTTTATTTATGCTATCCTAAAGAGTTGCTACATTTTTCTCAATTTTAGCTTATTTTAAAGTACTAATTAACAATTTTAATCTGTTTTGTTGACAAATGTTTTAGTATAGCATAATCTGAACAAAATTTATTTAGTATATATTTTTTTCTTATAATAACGTTATATGAAATCCAATCACCAACATTTGCTGTTTTAAGTGAGAGGTTTTCCTGTACTTTAATGTGGAGGGTTGTGAGTAGCAGGGTCAGGAGAGCTCCGACAATTTTTCTGGTTATACAGTCCAGCCTTCATTTTCTGCTGTTATCATGAAGAGTTAAAAAATATGGCCTTTCAGAATTTGCCTCTTTCTTTTCCTTCTCTAACTATGATCTGAACATTCTTTTTCCTTTGAAGTTATTGTTTTTGCTCATTTTAAGTTGGATTCTACTCCCAAAGTTAGTATGGGGCTTTGTCCTGGCAGACAGATTTGTGGTTATTTTGAGCGTTCATAGTTCCCAGAACACTCCAGCATCATCCATCCGTCACAAAGTTACCTTGTATTCCCCAAGAACTGGTGCCTTCCTAGCTTGAGAGGAGGAGTTTGGGAGACTCAAAAAGTGAGTATAGAGGCACTGCCATGACCATCATGCCTTTTGGTATTTTAAAAAATATGTCAAATAATGATAACATGCAGCCAGATTTGAGAACCACAGTTCTATCATATCTAACACACCTCCTATAGGATCAGCACATGCTATCACTGCTGAGGCATTATGTGTTGATCAAATGATATTTTATAAGCTAAGCCTCATTAAAAGGACCTAACACAACACTCTAGAAATCCAGATCATAGTTTGACACTCAGGATGAAATATATTTCTCTCTGAATCTACTGTAACATAAGAATTAGGTATGCCAGTACCATACTGTTTTGGTTATTATAGCTTTGTAGTATAGCTTAAAGTTGGGTAGTGTTATGCTTCCAGCTTTATTTTTTTTGCTCAGCATTGCTTTGGCTACGTGTGGTCTTTTATTATTCCATATAAATGTCTGGATAGTTCTTTCCATTTCTGAGAAAAATGTCTTTGGAATCCAGAAATCAATCCACACACTTACTGCCATCTAATCTTTGACAAAGGCACCAAGCCTATTCAGTGGGGAAGGGACTGCCTCTTCAGCAAGTGGTGCTGGGATAACTGGATATCCATATGCAGGAGAATGAAACTAGACCCATACCTCTCACCATATACTAAAATCAACTCAAAATTGATTAAGGATTTAAATATACACCCTGAAACAATAAAACTTCTTAAAGAAAACATAGGAGAGACACTTCAGGAAATAGGACTGGACACAGAGTTCATGAACACGACCCCAAAAGCACGGGCAACCAAAGGAAAAATAAACAAATGGGATTATATCAAACTAAAAAGCTTCTGCACAGCAAAAGAAACAATTAACAGAGTTAAAAGACAACCAACAGAGTGGGAGAAAATATTTGCAAAATATACATCTGACAAAGGATTAATATCCAGAATATATAAGGAACTCAAACAACTTTACAAGAAAAAAACAAACAACCAAATTAAAAAATGGGCAAAAGAGCTAAATAGGCATTTCTCTAAGGAAGATATACAAATGGCCAACAGACATATGAAAAAGTGCTCAACATCATTCAGCATCCGGGAAATGCAAATCAAAACCACACTGAGATACCATCTCACCCCAGTTAGGATGGCTAAAATCCAAAAGACTCTGAACGATCAATGCTGGCGAGGTTGCGGAGAAAAAGGAACTCTCATACATTGTTGGTGGGACTGCAAAATGGTGCAGCCTCTATGGAAAATGGTATGGAGGTTCCTCCAACAATTGCAGATAGATCTACCATATGACCCAGCTATCCCACTGTTGGGAATATACCCAGAGGAATGGAAATCATCAAGTCGAAGGTATACCTGTTCCCCAATGTTCATCGCAGCACTCTTTACAATAGCCAAGAGTTGGAACCAGCCCAAATGTCCATCATCAGATGAGTGGATACGGAAAATGTGGTACATCTACACAATGGAATGCTACTCAGCTATAAAAACGAATGAAATACTGCCATTTGCAACAACATGGATGGACCTTGAGAGAATTATATTAAGTGAAACAAGTCAGGCACAGAAAGAGAAATACCACATGTTCTCACTTATTGGTGGGAGCTAAAAATTAATATATAAATTCACACACACACACACACACACACACACACACACAACCGAGGGGGAGGGGGAAGAAGCTATAACAACCACAATTACTTGAAGTTGATACGACAAGCAAACAGAAAGGACATTGCTGGGGGGGAGGGAGGAGAGGGAGGATGAAGGGAGGTTGTGGTAAGGGGCAACAATAATCAGCCACAATGTATATCGACAAAATAAAAGTTAAAAAACAAAACAAAACAAATAAATAAATAAATAAAGGTTTGTTTGAAAAAAAAAAAAAGAATTAGGTATGATCTCTGAATCTAATGTAATAATTAATGGTAGAAAACATTGTGCACTTTTTTATTGTGGTAAAGCTTACATAACATAGCATTTACTATTTTAACCATTTGTAAGTGTGCAGTTCAGTGTCATTAAGTACATTCACATCATTGTGCAACCATCCCCACCATCCATCTTCAGAACTTTTTCTTCTTCCCAAACTGAAACTCTGTAGCCATTAGATGCTAATTTCACATTTTCCTATTCCTCCAGTCGATGGCAATAATTACTTTATTTTCTGTCTCTATGAACTTGATTACTCTAGGAACCTCACACAGGTGAAATAATAAACATTTGTCTTTTTGTGATTGGCTTATTTCACTCAGTATAATGTCTTTAAGGTTTATTTATGTTGTAGCATGTGTCAAAATTTCTTCCCTTTTAAAGGCTGAATAATATTCCATTGTATGTATATACCACATTTGTTTATCCATCAGTCTGTAGATGGGCACTTGGGTGCTTCCACATTTTGGCTATTGTGAATAATGCTGCTATGAACATCGGTGTATTTGATTCTTTGCTTTCAACCCTTTTGTGTATGTGTGCAGAAGTGGAGTTGCTTGATTATATGATAATTCTATGTTTAATTACTTTTAGGAATTGCCGTACTGTTTTCCATAGTGACTGTACCATTTTACATTCCCGCCAGCAGTGTACAAAGGTTCTAATTTCTCTACATCCTCAGCAATTCTTGTTCTTTTCTGTCTTTTTTGATAATAGTCATCTTAATGGAATATGAAGTTGTATCTCATTGTGGTAATATTGCCAACTGTTTAAAATTATAAATAAGGTGCTATGGGTTGCAAATATATGGGGAATTTATTCTGTCTAAGAAGACTCAATTGATGGTCATTTATCTAATTTTGCTGTGGCAAAAGATATTTATTTGAAAGGAAAAAAAACCCATCTGGATAAAAGTGTGAAATGAGAAACAAAACAATCCTAAAGCTAACTAGGTTCACAGCCCATGTCCATGGCCTCATAACAAAGCAATTACCAACCAAGTTAATCTCAAAAGGAGAAAACAGAGAGACATAAAAAGTAGGCTATGTGAAGTTCTAGGCAGAGATTGGAGTGATGCAGCTACAAGCCACGTAATGCCAAGAATTGCCCAGAGCCACCAGAAGCTGGAAGAGGCAAGAAAAGATCCTTCCCTAGAGACTTCTGAGGGAGCACAGCCTTGCTGACACCTTGATTTTGGACTAGTAGACTCCAAAACTGTGAGAAAATAAATATCTGTTGTTTTGCACTTCCCAGTTTGTGGTAGTTTGTTACAGCAGCCCTAGGAAACAAATACAGCAGTCATTCGTGTTATGTCAGTACAATTTTATTTATTTTTTTGTTTGGTTAAGTTTTCTGGATTACCAGTTGGAAATCAACTGTAGACAAATTCAGATAAAAGCATCTAAAAAATAGACAAAGAAGCTAGGTATTTCCCCATTTTTTGAGCTCTGAATCAAACATTGCCTGAACAAAGACTTGAGATAAATAAGTTCTCTCTTTGCTTACCTAGGCTTGGATATTCATTTGTTTGCAACATAAAGCATGATCATTATTATAAAATTCAGTGTTAAACCACCTTTTCAGACTGGGAAATCAGAATGCATCTTTCCTGACTATAAGGAGATGGGTTAACAATAAAAATATTTGAAACAATTTTACATTTAACTTATCACTGAGATCGAGCATCATTGTGGGCCTCCAGCAAATTCTTCAAAAATGCAATAATAACTGAAAATAACATACACACAAAATAGCTAGATTTTCTGTCTTTGTAGTTTCTACCACGGAATACTTTTTAGTTTTGAGTCATAGAGAAATTACTCAGATAAAATTTAAAATTGTTGTTTTATTTCTTTAAAAGAAGAAGAGCTTTTAAAATGTTTTAAATCCTTAGAAAAATCTCTGAAGCATAAGTAATTTCTGAGGGATATTTTTCTTTTATTGACATTTTAGAACACGGAAATTATTTCTACCACATAGTTTGCTATTTATTGGGAAAGTAAAAACCATTTGAAGACATTCTGTTCAGTGAACTGTTCAATGACATTCAAATTTCTTTTTCAAATCATTTGACTACCTTTCATAACTTGATAATTGGACTTGATAACTGAATCTGTCTAAATGAATGGTCCACCAAAAGCCAAAATGTTTTTGCATATGAGCACAGCCAGGATGAGAGGAAGAAAACAAGATGGTCATCTATGAATTCATAGTGCTGTGCTGCATTCTTGTTTCATGATGGTTAAGTGTGTATGTTGCATATGTATTTATTATTTAAATGGGAAGGATTTGAGAACTCTGTTGACATATGACTTAGATATACAGTGCTTTGGACTTGCACAGATAGGTCTTCACATTGGTTTTTTTGGAGTTTTAGTGCCAGTTAGCTAGTAAACTTTCCCCTTTTTGCTCTATTTTTAATATTCCTAACTATCAATTTACATATAACCTCTCTCCTGCTACCTATTGCAGTCTTTAATGTAGACTCATTTTATTTTACACTTGATCTTAGCCAAAAGGCCGAGAAGCAATAACTCATTTTATATTAACAGTTGCATTTTCACAGCAGGACATGACATTTATTGGTTTGAGAACACTGAGTAAATTGGAATGCAATTCCAATATGTACAAAGGTACCCACAACAGCAGGATGACATGAATCTGAAAAAATAAGGAATTACAAATAGTCAGAATGAAAGTCAGAGTTGGTTAATAATAACAAAAGAATCCCCAGAAATAAAATTAATAAAAAATAATATTAAAATAATTTTTAATGCAAATAGAAGGAGTAGAAAATACATACAATCTGTAGGTTATTGAGGAGGAGGAGTTAAAAACAAAAATCTTGGTATAGATCTATTTTCTTTTATTATGACTCAATTCACCAGATAGAATATAACTATGTTGTCAAACTAACAGGAAAACGATCGGGGAAAAGAAATAGATTTTTATTATCAATAACAATTATAATTCAGTGATTATAGCCCTTAATAAATATGAAAGTTGAATAATGCTTAGACAACCTTATCTATAAAACTTGGCAGCTGGAAAAAAGCATGAATGTGAGGTAATATGGAAAAACAACCAAAAAAACAAGATAGACTAAGAAATAAAAAAAGTAATACCTGAATCCAAATATTGATCCATATTATAAATGTGAAAAGAAACAGAAGCTAAAAAATAAAAAAGGGCATTCAAAAGCACATGCAGAAAATACATACAAAATAAATATGAGGAGCTAAAATATTTAAGTGAAAGCCAATATTTATCCATAAACACCAAAGAGAAGCACAATTATAAGGAAAAGATAAAGTGAGGGACAGAAATCTTAGGTAGAAGGAGCTTCCATGTGTAAAGCAAAATGACAGTGTTCAAAAAATAGTGACCCCATTGCCAGAATGAACATTCGAATTTACATTTGAGCTAGTGCCATGTTACTAAATCCAAGGGCCAATTTTCCACACTCATCTCACTTGAATTATCATAGATTTGGACCACATTGATTACTCCCTCCACTTTAATGACTTTCTTCACTTGGCTTCTGAGAAAACCACACACCATCTGATTTTCTTCTAGCTCACTGTTCTTCCTACTCTGTTAATCCTCCTCTTCATCCTGACCTCTTAATGTTGGAGTGTGCAAGGCTCAGTCCTTGCTCCGTACACTAACTTTCGTGGTTGTCTCATCCAGGCTGGTTGCTTTCAATACCATCTGTATGCTGATAACTCCCAAATTTAAATCCCTAGCCCAGACCTTTTACTTGAACTCCAGACTTAGGTAATCAACTGCCCCACATTTCTGCTTGAATGTATCCTAGACAGACTTAACATCCAAAACTAACCCCCTGATCTTCCTCCTGTAACCTCTTTCACCCAGTTTTCCTCATCCCAATTGAGGAAATTCCATCGTTTGAGTCTCTCAAGCCAAAAGTCATCCTGAGTTCCCTTTTTCTTCCACACACTTCTTATTAAATCTATCAAGAAGTCCTTTGGTTCTATCTTCAAACAGTATACAGAACTTGTATACCTCTTCTACACCATTATCGCCCTGACCTGAGCCACTACCAGCTGTCCTTGGATTACTGCCATTGTCTTCTATTTGGTCACTCTATCCTTGCCTTCCTACAGTCTGTCTGTCCTCTGTGCAGCAGTAGAATTGTCCACTTAAAACCCACATCCAAGAAGGGGTTTTTTTCCTGCTCAGAATTCCACAGTGGCTCTCCACTGCACTCAGTAAATGCTACATTGTAAGTAACTGTTCTCACAGTCATCATGCATCAGGCTCTGTATAATCTGGCCTGCTCCCCCATTACCTCTCGGACTTTATCTTCTACAACGCTTCCCTGCTTTCGCCACCCCAGAGAGCCACATTTACCCCTTTGCTCCTCCTTGACATGTCAGGCACACTCTCACCTCAGGACTTTTGCTCTAGGTGTTGCCTCTGCCTAAAATGCTCTTCCCTCAGCTGCTTGCTCGGTCAACTCTCCCAACTCCTTAAATCTGTGCTCAAATCTCACCTTCTCAGTGAGGCCTACTGGATTGGATGTCCCCCTAAAACTCACTGACGCTTGATCCCCAATGTAACAGTGTTAATAGGGTCAGAAATCAGACTATGGCAGTGTTAAAAGGTGGGGCCTTTATGAAGTGATTGCATCATGAGGACTACACCCTTGTGAATGGATTGATCCATTCGTGCATTGATAGGTTAATGGTCTAGGGGGTTGTCATGGGAGTGGCCTTCATGGCTTTATAAGGAGAGCAAATGAGCACTTTAAGGAGCTTTTGCCATTCTTGCCATGTGATATCGCGATCGCCACACCAAGAAGAAGGCCTTTACTGGATGTCCCCTCTGGAACAGGACTCCCCAGCCTCCAAAACTGTAAGAAATAAAATTTGATTTCTGTATAAACTACCCAGTTTCAGATGTTCTGTTATGAGCAACAAAAAATGGACTAATACACCTACCTTGACCATCCTTTTCAACTCCAACTTGACAAAAGCCCACATCACTGTCATTCAAGATTGCCCCTTACTTCGTTCTGGACGTTTTCTTTTGTTCCATAGCACTTATATTTTTCTTACATATTACATAATTATTTACTATATCTACAATTTATTGGTTGTCTCCCCTGCTAGAATATAAGAGCCATGAGGGTAAAGTTGTTTTGACTATTTTACTCTCTAATGTATCCAAAGTGCATTGAATTGAAGTTAACTTATCTTCATATAAAGAATTTTCAGGGTTACAATCTGTGATCTATGTATACATTATTTGTAAGGCCACTTGGGATGCCTGAAAACATCCCCCATACAACATGTGTATTCAGTATGGGTTCAGAGCTTATCACTGTCATTATATAAGATTCAGTTGGCGTTAGGTTCTAATTAAAAGATCAACAACATATATATGACATTAAATTTACAATTATATATTAAGTATTAATAGATTCAAAACTCTGTACTGTGAACAGTGCAATACAATAAAAACATAGTATCCAAGGATTTACTAGTTTAGTGGGAAAGAATAATATAATTTTTATATTTATCTGACTGGTAAATTTCTTCCAAGCTGTAGTCCTCATGTAAAACAAAATAAAACAGTGTCTTTCTTGAGGTATTCAGGCAAAAAATTTATTCTCCCATATTTACGAAAGCCCTTTGGAATTCCAGTAAATGAAACATCTTTTTACCTGGTTAGCTCTTCTCTTGATATTAATGGACTACAAATTCATTTAATTCTGGCTTCTTGAGGAGTTGACCAAGCCAGCATGCTGAATTTAATAGGCTTTCAGTCTCACAATGTAGGTATACATTTTTAAAAATGCTATTAGGACCTCAACATAGTTTAAAGTAGATTAAATATTACCATTACATTAATACGTGATGTTGTGTGGTGCTGAGATATTTTTTAAATGTTTGAATGATATTTTAAACAAAATAACAAAGTACACAATCTGTTCCTGGTTGGTGCAACTGAAACTATATCTATGGAAACAGAACTCAGTGACCATGAATGTTAATCCATCTGCATTTTCACAAAGGGGTACAAAATGAAAATCTCAATTACAACTACATATTTTGCAAATGTAATCTCCTGTCAAAAGCTGTAAGTGGGTGGCTTGTTATTATAAAACATGCAAGAAAAATTTTTCTTTTCCCCCTAATATTTGGATATCAATATCCTCTTCTTTTTGATTTTTTAGAATTTTGGGGGCTGGCATTACCCTTAGTGAGTAGACAGAGCTAAGAGTGATAGAATTCTGGCACTGGCTGAGCACTTACATAATACCCCAATGCTTACGCATGTAGTATGAGATTTGATTTATACAGAAAGATACCTGCCCTATTACCCAAATAGATGTTCATCACTGCCTATCAATTAAATGATTGACTTTACTTTGTCATGCTGCTTCAAATTCCCTTAAACAAAATATCTGTTTCTTCTTAAAGCTGCTTTTAAAATGAACGTTACTGATAGTGTTTTCTGGTACTACTGGCTGAGGGCAGATTTTATGAAAAAGAGAGTTTTGTTTTGAGAAAAGAATAGGGAGAAGAAAAGCTTTTATATGAAATGGTGTAGGCTATACCTGTACCTGTATCTATATTTGAACCTACGCTTATACCTATCTGCTTCTGTATCTTTGTCTATATCTATTTATATTTGAAAGAGGGCCAATTACAAAATTTAAACTTTTTTATAGGACACATTTTTCCCATTCAAGATGAAAATAGTTATACTGAGTCCCATGGAGAGAAATGAGTATTTTTACAAATTAGGCATTATGTTGTTTTATGACTTGTTTTATTGAATAGAAGAATGCCAGTGAGAAACTTGATACTGTTTTTTTGGCCACTCACATGTTAGCATGTTATGGACACATTTGAGAAGGAGCAATCTGAAGTAGCTCTCTTATCTTTTAATCTAAAATCAGATTTAAAGTAGGTTAGACAGGTGGAGTTACTTGACATTGATGTATAAGATTGAACTGGGGAGCTGGAGAGCACCATAAATACCCCCAAAGTAGAGGTAGGGGGCTCTGAAATTTGGGAGACGGACAGCAAGAGGGAGGAACAGGGACCCCAAAGACAGCTCTCACCAGTTTTATCATCTTTCTAGAGTGCAAGTCTAAGGCATCACCCATATTCTTCTTGTTTTAATATGTAATCTTAAAACTTTTCTTCTGTAAAATCACTTGATTTATGGTTTATAATGTGTGTATATATATGTGTGTGTGTGTGCGTGTGTGTTTTTATACATATATAGTAGAACACTTTCTAAGAAGCAAAATATATTTTGCTCATCTTATAAAAGGTAATTGCAAAATTTACTATTCACCTTTCGTCTCAGCAGTCATATTTAGAAATTGTTACTCACTGTTATTTTCTGCCTAAGACAGCTTGAAAATGATGCATCTTACCTCATGAAAGTTCAATGTCATACCCTGGGAGAAGTTAACAAGTAGGTCAACAAAGGTTATTAGGGGTCAGTTTTCCATTGTGTGATGTATGTGCATGATTGTTTCTTGTGTAATGAAGTTCTATGATTTTGGGTCGTTTAAAATGATGTTCGTTTCTATTGACAGGTGGTTTAAAACTATTTGTGGATAACCCATCATCCTGCTAAAGAAGAAAAACTGTGATTTAATAAAATATTTTATAATCAATATTTTAGCAACCACAGTTCTCTAGTTGTTAGCAAAAAAAGTATAATATATGTTGCTACTGGCTGTCTCTGGTGTCATAGTATTTTGTAGAATGCAACTATTAAAATGTGGAAAAAATGTGGGCCATAAAATGTTTATATTTTTAAATTGGCTCTCATGCCTATCTATCATCTATCTATCTATCTATCTATCTATCTATCTATCTATCTATCTATCTATCTATCTATCTATCTATAGGTATAGGTATAGGTAAAAGTATAAGATAGGTGCGGGTACAGGTCAACATTATTCCATATATTCTACGTGTAAATGAACATAACTAAGATTGCTTTCTCATGGCCTGGGTAAAAATACTTAACAGTAACTTTTGCCTCTTCTATCCAGCCCAACTGTGGTTGTAAGATCTCATAATCTGAAGTCTAAATCCTCCAAAATTGCAGCTTGTTTTGGCCAAAGCTATCCATGTTCACTTATTCATTCACCAAATACATAATGAGTTCTTACTCTTTACTAGACATTATACCAGGTGCTGGGAATACAGAAATAAAAGGCTTACCCTCAACTTTTACTTATTTTTTGATAGGGGAAATGCACTAGTAAACATAAAATTAGAACACAATATGATACAAGCAAGGTACGTGGTAGGAATATAAGGGCTGTAAACCTAGGCTGGGCTTTTGCAAATAGGCTCAGGTCTACGAAGTGACAGGGGCCGGAATTTCTGTTTGTGGCATAAGCTTGATGTGCTAGGAGTAATCCTCACTAGTGAGATCCAAGATTCACCCTTCCTCTAGCTGAGGGAAAAGGGAACAATAGCACAGTCACGTTGATGAGTTTATCCTTTTTCTGAATTTGTTCAGTGATCCATCTGCTGGGTCTTAAGTTGGGCTCTTAATTCCAGCCTCCCTACCACTGATAGTATTCCTCTTCCCAGGTACTAAACTATGCTCCCCGTATCTAACCATGGGCTGAGAATCTGAAGGATTGAAAGCTTCAACAGGGAAGGGAAGGTCATTTCCCTGCTGAATTTATAGAGTTAGCATAGAAGGCACTCACTTATCAATAAACCAGAGGGACCTCTCTCACAATGGAACTTCCAGAACAACTCTGAACGGTACCACTGCCTGAAAGCCCTTGCTGTCACTTTCTCCTCTTAGACAGGATGGTGGCTTCGAGTTAACTAAAGTTAGCTATGGCTCTTGGCCATGGAGAGACAGTCTGAAAACAATTCTATGACAGTTACCTCCCAGGGATGTTTGTGAGGAGTGTAACGTGTTTGCCACAGAATGGGCACAGTGTTAATTGCCATCCCTTCCCCCATGCCAGTGCAGTCCTTCAACTACTTTTATTCTTTGTTAGAGTTAAGAGTAAAGTGTAAGATAAGAAAAAAAAAAAAATAGTTGAAACAAGTATTAATTGATTTGCCTGTTATGGATCTATTTCGGTAAAAGATCAAATGGGGAAAATGTTCAAAATTACTATTAATAGTTGTGTTATTTGTGTTATTTATTTATTTGGTGATTGATACATTTTAACACTGATAATAAAAAGTTAACTCACATAGGCAGAAATGACTTACAACTATTCTGTAGCCAAATTTCACTGTGATAAAATGTTGCTTGTTCTTTTGAGATCTTATTTTTGCAAGTTTTGCAGTGAACAGCTTTCTTTCTATGGCCCTAGTTCATATTTGTAATACATTGTCTAGTCAATAAAACATTCCTAGATTGTTTTTCGTAAAGGCATCCATTTCTCACAGGTTATGAGAAATTAACACAGTATGACTTATTTTTCAAATAAGCATTGTTGGCAATTTTAGAGTGAATAGAGAATATAGCTCTGTTCAACCTAGAATGTAAGTGTTAATTCCCGTATTTTTTAGTTGGGTTTCTTTGTTTAGCCCAGCCTTTCTCTCAGATATCTGAGAGCTCTAACTTCTAATACTCTGTTTCTATTGATTCAACGTTTTATTTTCTATCCTCTGCTTAGTACCAGAGTATCTTGGATTGCTTTTTATTTTTATTTTTTATTTTTTGGTGGCTGGCCTAGTACAGGGATTTGAACCCATCCATAAGTTTGGTGCTATAACACTGCACTCTAACCAAACCAACTGAGCAAACTGCCAGCCTGGATTGCCTTTTTTTTAAAAAATGGTGATTTCTGGGCCCTGGAGCCATTTCTTTTTTTATTTACCCATTAACAACAAACTTTGAACCGTGAAGCTCTGGTGATTAAAGAATCAATATAGTGAAGTGGTTATGAGCACAGAAAATTGTGTTAGACTGCATGGGTTCAGACCCCAACTCTATCACTTACTGACTGTGATCTTGATCAAGTTGCTTAAGCTTTCTGGTTTTTGGTTTTCTAGGCTATAAAGTTCCAGTACTAATAATAGTACCTACCACATACTGTTGTGAAAATTTAATGAGTTGTTATATGTCAAGCCGTTACAATGGTACACAGAAGGTGCTATACAAGTTTTAGCTACTATTATTTATTTAGACATATTTTTTAAACCTCTTCACTACTGCCACTGTGATGGTTAATTCTGTGTGTCAACTTGATTGGGCCATGGGTTGTTCAGGTATCTGGTTAAACATTATTTCTAGGTATGTCTGTGAGGGTGCTTCTAGAAGTAATTAGCATTTAAATTGATAGTCTGAATCAAGCAAATGGTCCTCTCTCATGTGGATGGACATCATTTAATCCTTTGAGGGCCTGAAGAGAAGAAAAAGTTGGAGGAAATTTGACTTTGCTCTCTGTCTGACTGCTTGAGTTAGAACATCAGTCTTCCCTGCCCCCGTTGCTCTTGCTTCTCAGGCCTTCAGACCCAGACTGCAATCTACAGCATCAGTTCTTCAGCTCTGGCCTTTGAACTACACCACCAGCTTTCCTGGGTCTCTGTCTTGCGAAGAGCAGATCATGGAAGTTTTCAGCCTCCATAATTGTGTGAGCCAATTCTTTACAATTAATCACACACTCTCTCTCTCTCCACACATATATGAAAAGATTTGTATTATCTTTCAATCCTATTTTTCCACAAACTTTTTGAAGTACCCTTGTGTGTGTGTGTGTGTGTGTGTATAAAAGCACCCTCCTGTGTGTGTATATGTATACACACACATATACTAATGGTTCTGTTTCTCTGGAGAATCCCGACTAATACAGCCACTCTTCTGAAACAAGATCTTATCTCTTTACATCTGGGAAAGCTGAGCCCTTTCAAATTTTGACTCTTATATTATCCATATGAAGTTCATCGATCACTCTCGGGAGGAACCAATCAATAGTTCCATTCGTCAGATACTCTCAGAGGTACCTTCCCGAGTCTTTGCCAGAATTACCATTTCAAATATTTTCTATCTTTCTCTCACAAATACATTTATACTTATTAGGTATCTCATTTCAATCTTTATTTCAGAAAAAATACCTATATTTAAATATATTAACATAAGTGTGAGATAATTATTAGCAAAGCTACCACCTCATCACTATTCTTGACAATTTGATTTTTTAAGTTTTTTAGGATATCCAAAGCTTTAGTGCTGGGTTTTTCGGAGGATAACCAGAGCTGGGAAAAGTTGTTTAGGTGGCCCAAGTTCACAAAAGACAGATGTCTTTAGAGAAACAATGCAATTTTTTTTTTTTAACTAAAAAAGCATCAACTAATTGATAATTCACATGATTTAATAATCTGAGTATTGCAAGACATAATGAAAGATGCTATTTTCTGACATATTCTTTTCTATCTATAAAGTCCTCTCCTTAATCTCTTTACCTATCCCTTTGTATTCTAAAAAATTTATACACATGTTTCTAGATTTATCAATTTTAAGCCTTGCGGACTTCCTACTAGGAAGACAAAGATTCAACTCTCTGATTATTTTCCTGGTTATTTTCTTCAAGGCTGTAACTAGATCAAATCTCTCTCACACACATACGCATACACACACACCTTAGCAAACATTTGTTGCATGAATGAACCCCCAATTATGCAGCAACAGATAAACTGGTTTAAAGATTAATTAGGTTAAGAAGGCATATTTGATATGGCTGCACAGTAAAATCACCTAGAGATCTTTAAAAAATACTCATGGTTGACTCTCATCCCCAAACATTCTGATTCAAACCATCTGGACTGTGACTGGAAATTGGATTTATAAAAGCTTCCCAGGTGATTCTAATGCACAGTAAATTATGGGAGCCACTGCTATTAGCAGTTTTTTGTTTGTTTGTTTGTTTGTTTTACTGGCTCTGAATTGTGGACTCCTCTAGGTTAAAGAAGAGGAACTAAATTGTCTGATGATTAATGACTAATCTCTTCTAGAGAGATGAGTCCTTTTTATGTGGCTGCTAAACTGGGATGTGTTCATTTCATTTGACATGAGCAGACAAGTGTTTGCTGCCAGTGGACCAGGCTGTCTGCAAGGGCATGGGACCCTATGACAGCACAGGATTATTCTGGCAGGGAGATCCTACAGGAGGAGGGCTGGCGTGTTGATAGCAGGCATGATATTGGTCACTGGAGAGGTTCGGCTTGCAAACTGTGGTGCTGCTAACTGGAAGAATTATGTAGAAGGGTCTTGGAGGAAAGCAGGGATGTGAGTAATCAAAGGATGGCCTTCAGTGGGCCCGAGGAGAGAGACCAATGATGGAGCCCCGAAGGAGAGACTTTGGTAAGTTGAAAAGTATTGTAACCAATCAATCTAAAAGGATGCTGCTCTTTAAGTTGTATCAAACTTCCTGAGGATCTAGGCATTAGCTCTTTCATTGCAGGATCAAAGGGAGGGCCAAGGAGGTCCCTTAGAGAGCTGGTGCATTCAGGATGCTAGGCACCTGAGGGTGGGGGTCTCAGGACAACAGCTGTTTACGAACCAGTACAGATATATTTCAACATTTGAGTGAACTATACAGATGCCCCGATGGATACAGGATGGGTATTAGTCATGCCTTAACCCCTTAACACACCAATATATTGAGCATTGACTAGTTGCTTTTGTGGCTATATTGGCTCAAGCCTCATTGGAAGTAATTCTTTGGACAGAATTTAAATTTGTACTTTAAAAAAGTCTGTACTTTATTCTTCTTTTTAAAACTAAGTCCAATTTACTGCTATGAAGTAAACAGGGAAATTTTATAAATGGTAATGGGGTTTGTGGGGCAGAATGCTTGTTAGGGATGGCTTCTCTGGAAATGAGCCACTTCATTTGAGACCTAGAGGTAAGAGTCAAGAGAGTAGTGTTCCAGACAGAGTGAACTGAAGATTCCAAATCCTTCTGACAGCAAAGAGCTTGGTATATCCTAAGAACTAACAGAGAAACTGAATATGAGTAATACATTTTTCAAGATCAGGATTCTGTGCAGCAATGTGTCACATGTAAGAAGGTAGCTAGAACTCTTCAGAGTAGACTTGCACAATCTAGATCAAAGAAGTTCATGGAGAATCTTTTATGCAGGACATTAATGTGCTATGATGGGTACAGCTGCCGCACATGTCTAGTTTTCCGTGATATCTCTGACTCAAGATATCTTTCCCAGTGAATTAAAACTTATGTCCATATAAAAATCTCCACATGAATATTTATAGCAGCTTTATTCACAATTGCCAAAAGTTGAAATCAACCAAGATGTCCTTCTGTAGGTGAATGAATAAACTGAGGTACATCTGGACAATGCGATATTATTCAGCACTAAAAGGAAATGAGCTATCAAGCCATGAAAAGACATGGAGGAAACTTAAATGCATATTACTAAATGAAAGAAGCTAATATGAAAAGGCTACATATTGTATGGTTCCAACTATATGACATTCTGGAAAAGGCAGATCTATGGGGACAGTAAAAAGATCAGTGGCTGTCAGTGGTTGGGGGGAGGGAAGAATGAATAGGTGGAACACAGAGAATTTTTAGGGCAGCAAAACTATTCTGTAGGATGGATACATGCCATTGTACGTTTGTGAAAACCCACAGAATATACAACACCAATAGTAAACCCTAATGTAAACTGTGGACTGTAGGTGAATATGATGTGTCAGTGTAGTTTCAGTGACTATAACAAATGAACCACTCTGGTAGGGGATGTTGACAGTGTGGAGACAAGGGTTTTGGGGTACTCTATTTCTCCCTCAATTTTGCTGTGAACTTAAAAGTGCTCTAAAATAGTTTATTTTAAGTAGTTTAGTAAATTTATAACTTAGGTCATTTGTCATGAGTGTTGCTCTGGATAAATGATTCCTATTTTTATAGGTCATACCTAAAGTGAACTGGATAGATATATGGCTAATGCTCAGGTTTCCTAATGACATTCTTTAGATAGGCTGTCTATTTGTGACTTCTGGACTTTTCTCTAACCTTCCCAAATGCAATAGTTAATTAAATCCTGCCACTTATAATTGGCAAGCATCTCGGCTCCATAAGAGAAAAAAGCCAAAACATCCTGCTATAGATTGAATGTGCCCCCAAAACTTAATCCCCACTGTGATAGTGTTAAGAGGGTGGCAAATCCTATTATGGTAATTGAAAGGTGGAGCCTTGAAGAGGTGATTAGATTGTGAAGACTATGTCTGAGTAAATGGATTAATCCATTGATGGTTTAATGGTGGTCATGGGCGTGGTTCTGAGGGCTTTAAAAGGAGGAGTAAGGAGTTAGCTCTTTCTGCTTCTGCCATCTGCTATGTGACACCCTGCTTTGCTGTGAAGAGTCATGATCCAGCAACAAAGCTCTCACCAGACATGTTCCCTGGACTTTGGACTTCCCAGCCTCCAAAACTATAAGCAATAAATATATAGTTTCTTTATAAGTTATCCAGTTCCAGGTATTTTGTTATAAGCAACAGAAGTACACATTCTCTAAGGAAAAAACTGATTGTATATGAGTGTGTGAGCAAAATAGATTTTACCGTGGCCTATACTTTACCCAAACAAATGATTATCCCTAAATTCAGTGAAAAAACCCGAACTTTGTTGACACTGTACATTTCAAATGGCTGCTTTGCCATCGTTATGTGTAGTTATGATGGAAGGGATAGGTTGAGTTCTGACAAATTAAATAATGTTTTTCAATGGGTAAAATGATGGTGTGGTGAGACATTTCAGTTGATGGATGCGTTGTCTGTTAACTAGTCTGCGTGAAACCTATGTGACAAGTATCAGCTGCCAGGGAATGGTGTGTTTAGGCCTGTACCATGGCATCTTGCCTAGGATGGTTAATTCATCAAATACATCTTTTAATGGAAGCAGAGGTACGTTGGTAAATGTGTAACAACCAGCTCTCTGGAGATAAGGTCCTGATTTGTAGTGCTGTACAATTTCTATGGTGTGAATTCTCCCACCATGCTGATTTCCAGGATGAGGTTACTGAATGTGGAGCAGGAAGTGAAGGGAGCAGTTGTTTTCCCAGCGCTGGTATAAACTGCTTCAGCACATCATGGGATGAAAGGATCCTTTTCTTTGGTTCCAGAAATAGGAAGGAGGGAACTCCTTATTTTGCTTTGGGAAAACTATATTTTTTCTCTTTCATGGACAGCAATTCCTTTTTAATGGGCTTAAGAAAATGGGTCTTTTTCAGTACCTCTTAGAGTGGTTCTTCCAAGGAAATCTACATAGTGCTCTCTCTTGAAGCCCTTCTCATCCCCCAAAGCAACAACCTACATAATTTGATGTCTTCTGCTAGTGCTAATGTGTGATTTAGCTGTCAGGTGGCTAATTGGAGCCAGTCTAATTGTGCCCGTTCTTCCAAGTCATTAGTGGCCTGCCCTACATGTAACAATGAGTGAAGGGCAGACCACTAATGACTTGGAAGAAAGGGCAAAATTCCCTGATGCAATGGCAGTGTCCACATGATCTAAGAATATCTCACTGATTCATTGAGTTTAGTCAAAAAAAATCAAATAGCTTTTACAGTGTAATGAACACTATGTGACTAACAAGCTAGTCAATATCCATATTAATATATGTTGCAAACACTTTGTATGCAGTAGAGGGCAGAAAAAGTAAGCGATTTTTATGTCATTAAAAACTGAGGTTTCCATCTTCCTGCATATGTTACAGGATATGAACTATATATTTAGTAAATACAGTTTGGGGTGAAGAAGGGCTAAAGTCTGCCTTGTGTATTCTCTTTCAGAAAATTGCTCACATATCTGCTCGGAAAGGGGACTAGAATGTCCCCTAGAGTTCCCTTGAGGGATGGTAAAACTCAGATGCTATAAGATGGGAAAAGAGAGGGAAATTCTTGGACCATAATGTAGGTAACAAATATCTGTCATTTAGAACGTATTCCTGTTTCTCTCCACAATTTCCATTTGATTCTGCATGTGATAGCTCTAAGTCTTGATTCTATGTGATTCTAAGCTAGGAAATCATATCCCTCTTTTAAATCAGCTGAACATTTTTACTTCTCCCCAATGCTTATTTGTTTTCCTTGAAACAGTTAAGTTTTGAATCACAAAGCTTTAATATATATTTCAGATTCTCAGAACTGTTTGGTTATGTGTAGGTATTCACCTAATAGTAAAAATACAGAATCATTTAAAAATAGCATGATATAGTGTTCACTATTGTCAGATGCATATCTTGCTTCTGAGGGAGAGAATGCACTGTGTAAGTGTACAGCTAGAGACACTTAAGAAACTTTAAAAAAACTTTAGACTTTAAAAACTGTTTAAAAATGTTACAGGAGAAACATGTAAATGGTCCCAATAGAAGAACACTTCTTTTATTAAAAAGTACATAGTTTTCAATATTAGTTTCTTAATTAGATGTGCTAATATTATTGAAATCCCCTCAATAGGGCATTTCAGCATCATCTTTTCCCCTCATGAAATACTAGTAGGACTATAAAAATAACTCTTTAGCATCTTTGGAGCTGAAAAATTTCAAATAAAGAGACCACTTGTCCCCTAACCATTTTATGAAAACGGGGATTTGCAAGTGATAAGTAAGGATTTATCAAGAAGCTTAATGGATTATAAATTATGAAAAAGTATAAAATTCCTTATGTATAAAATTGTGCATTTTTAGTAATTATCATACAAATGACTTGGTTGGCTGATTGGTGGGGCAGGATAAACTGTAAGCAAATTAAAGTTTGATAAAAATAAGACTTTCCTCTCTTTTATAATCGCTCTCTCCATGTTAATCATTACGACAAATAAATTCATTATTTGGTTCGGATGAACACATTTCAGACATGAATTCTTATTGACCTTATCTAGTCAACTTTCAGAAAGACACAAAGCTTAGTTCTAATGAATATTTATGTCCTGCACTATCTCACAGGGTGACGATGTCATTAGTGAGATCATGTAACTTTCTTCGGCTTCCAAGATAAATGTCAATAAAAGTAACAGCTCCATGGAATTGGAAGGCACATTAACTGCTGTCATGGAGGAGGTGTATAAAAGGTCATTCTGAGGGAGCTGTGGCTCTACGGTGGCTTGCAGAAAACGGCCACATAATTCAAAGAAAGTACAAAAGTTTGGGCTGCCCTTCTAGGAGGGAACATCAATATTTCATCAAAACTAAAGATCAAATCTGTTACAGGAAAACCAGAACAGGAGACCAGGTGGCAGGTATTTGTGGCTGGGGAACAGAGTAGTAATGAAAACATGAAGAATGAAGGCAAAGAAGACTGTTATATGGGACCCTTAGTTTCTATCAATTGCCGCTGCTTTGAACTTAAACTGCCTATATTCTATTTCTGGAAGGACAGTGTTATTGCTCTCTCTGCTGGATCTGAAGCTGGTTTGCTGTAAACCACACTTCCTTTTGAAGAGAGCAATGAAAATCTTTTGACTCTTCAAGGTCTCGATAAAGTAGGATTGTCAGTTGGAAAATAGCCTTCTCGATTCCCTCCCACTATTTTATTCACCAGACCAATGCCTTGGTTTGAGTTTCTGTAAAAGCAGTCTTTGGGACAAGGATTTGGACACTGTTTTGGCTGGTGCATTGAGAAGGCACACGTAAGAAAGTGGGGGTGTGAAACGGGGGGGGGTAAAAGAGGACATTGGTGTGCAGGCTTTCACTATGGACCACTAAGGTGCAGTCCTGCTGTGACCTGCTAGTAGAATGGAGAGGCTGAGCCACTACCTCCTCTTATCTCTCTCCCATTGGCTGAGCTTGCTCCTAGGGCCCTTACCTTCCTAGCACTTCTAAGTCGTACCTGAGTCCAGGCTGAATTGCTAGAGGTCCTTCACACACAGAGAGAGGCAGAGAGAACAGGTCCTAGTGGTGGGAAATTGTCATTGGGCTGGAAATGTCTACAGCCCTAAGAGTCAGGTGAACAGAGGGGCTATGAAGTTACAGCCATTTTCTCCTCATAAAGTTTAAGCACCACTAGAAGAGTAGCACTATGTAATTTCTCCACGGCTCTGGTTTCTCTGTCTGACAGATAGAATCAATGTGGTCCCCTTCATGCACGTTGCTTTTCCTTTAATAGCTCTGTGTCACTTTCCGCTTCAATTTTCTCATCCGTAGCATGGAGATAAACGATAATATATAAATAGGGTTGCCAGGTAGAACACAGGAAACACAGTTAAACTTGAATTTTACACAAACAACAAATGATTTTTGGTATGTCTCATGCAATATTTGAGACATGCTAAAAAAGGATGTTGTTTATATAAAATAAAATTTAGCTGGGTGTTCTTTATTTTTGTTTGCTAAATCTGAAAACCCTAACTATAAACAGTTATACTATAAACAATAATGGCATGTCACAAAAATATACAATGATATTATAAACTGATGCTATATTAGAATCAGTGTTGTAGGCTTAAAGTACATTACTTATATTTTATTTTTACAATTTTTTTATTTTGTCAATATACAATGTGGTTGATTATTGTGGCCAACATTACTTTTATTTTAATAGCTCTGTGACACTGGGCACATTCTTTTTTTATGCTTCAATATTCCCATATGTAAAATGAAGATTAAAAAACGGTCATGGGGAGTTTATTTGCTAATGTGTGTAAAACTTTTAGCACAATATAAGGGTATGGTGGGCACTAGATTACTAAATGTCTGGCTCATAGTCATAATTGAAGCCATCCTACAAACAATAAATTCTGTGTTTCTAATTTTCAAAAATTTTTAAGATATAGATAAAGTTGAGGGAGACAGTATCTGTACTGTAGCTAAGGTTAATAAAAATTTTAGGGCAAAATTATCCCACTACCAAAGAGAGAAGGATTATGTTAAATGTTTCTCTCAGTTTTCAGATCATCTCAGATCCATGGTTCAAGTGTATTTGGGCATATTTTCACTTGATGGTTGAGAAAATGAGACACAGAGAACAGAATAATTTTTCTATCATATTTGCTTTGTCAAATATAGTTACATTCTCACAATGTAATGTAATGACCAATTTATTCTCTGGCTATATTATTACATTTTATTTAAATTTTGTTAGAATATGGATTTCCAGGTCAAAACCCTACATTATCTATGTTTAAAACCACACACTCAGTTTTTGCAAAAGAGTTCCTAATTTTTGTAATGCAGTTAACACTTCGATCCAATGTAAAGCACTACATGCAGTTCTTTTACTATCCTGTATTTTACCTAAACTTGGCTTCCTGAGTCATTCTTAACCATGTTACTAGTGTGCTCTCCATGTATAAGCATTGTCCAGAATCTATGCTGAAGACTTCACATAGTTCTGTAATGATGTGCAATGACTTCAGCAGCAGAACTTGGTGACAGCAGACACATCAGCTGGCAGCTATGCCTGCCTGGATCAGATGCTGGCATGAAATCCTTTGTGTTTAATTTTGCTCTCACTATAAAATAGGGCAGCAATGCCAAAGGAAGTAAAAAATAAACTAGGCTTCTGGCTTCAGCTCCCACATATAAAGAGCTTGGAAGTCATCATTCCCATTTTTACACAAAGAAAATGCTATACGTACTTAAAATCAATTAATAACTTAGACATTAGAGAATTGAGGTTGCAGGGCAAACTGCCGGACCAAAATCTGGAGAGGCCGTTGCATCCAGAGAGACAGTGGAGATCTGCTTGCCTGGAATAGAAATCACTGGAGCCATAAAGTGGTGGGAAAACCAATGGCAATTTTGACCACTTGCTGGAGACTGAGTGTGGATGAGTTTTATGAGAAACTCCTGGGGGATGTGTCATGGGGGGTGTTGGTGGTGGTGGCATACTTTTGTAGACTAGGGACTTTGCCAGAGTCTTGTCCCATCTTGGGAAAGGGCATTTCTCCATTAACTGTAGACTACTCCAGCCTTCTTGTCTCCCATCAGTGGGGCAAAGAGTTAATAGGGGTCAGAGATTCAAGGAAATATATTGGAAATACTGCAGACAAGGAAAGGAGTGGGGATTGGGGGGCGGGGAGAAGAAATTATACCACTGTAGAAACAATTGTGAAGGTCACAGCCCCGAGAGCCAGGTCTATCAATGATTAAGATTTAATTGGAATATTGTAGAAGGTCACCACCCCACTGACTAAATAACACGAACAGGGCTCCACTATAATAATAGTGTATGTATTAAAGCAAAGAGCTGCAAGACGTATACTCTGAGGAGAGCTTTAAAAGCACAAAGTCATGAGGGGAGATAAATATAAGGCCTTAGTGGAATTTTTAGTCCTTGGCACCTATAGCTACAGCAAATATTAAACACAGCTCAACTTCTATCCAATTAACATAAATCCTCAAACTAAAGAACTATTTATCTGAGTTCCTATTATCTGACGACATGACTGGCTTTAAACAAAAGAATTAGAATATACGACAAAAAGTAAAAAGAATACCATCTGAGAGTGAAAGCAATTATCAGAACCAATCTCACATATCACACGGATGCTGAAATAATCAGGCCAGAAATTTACAACAACTATGATTCATATAGTAAGTGTTCTAATAGAAAAAGTAGAGAACATGTAAGACAAATTAATGTAGACAGAGAGATGGAAACTTTAAGAAAAGATAAGGAGAAAATAGAAACAAAAACAATGTAACAAAAATGAAGAACTCCGTTGATAAACTCATTAGTAGACTTGACACAGCAGGAGAAAGAATTAGTGGGCTTGAAGATAGTTCAATAGAAACTTCCCAAACCCCTAAATACAAAGAGAATAAAGAATGAAAAAAAATGGCACTACACATCCAAGAACTTTGGGGACCATTTCAATAGGTATAACATACGTATAACTGGAATACAAGAAAGAGAGAGAGGAAAAAAGAGAGAATGGAACAAAAGAAATACAATGTGGAGTAACTAGAGTAATATTGAAGTGATATGAAGTAAAATTCAAGAATTCTTAACAAAATATTTGCAAATTAAATTCAACAATGTATAAAAATAATTATACACCATGATAAAGTGGGATTTATTCCATACCATTCCAGGTATGGAAGGCTAGTTCAACATTCAAAAATTAATCAATGTAACCCATCATATTAATAGATTAAATAAGGAAAATAATATGACCAACTGATGTATGAAAAAGGATGTGATAAAATTCAAGCCTCATTTATAATGAAAACTCTCAGCAAACTAGGAATAGAAGGGAGCTGCTTTGACCTGATAATGCACATGTACAAAACATTTAAAAATAGCATTTTACTCAGTGATGATGTGTTCCCCCTAAGAACAGAAACAAGGCAATTATGTTCTATCTTACCACTTCTAGTCAACATTTTACTAAAAATCCAAGTTAGTGCAATAAGACCAAAAATAAATAAATAAACAAAGAAAGAAAGAAAAGAAAAAGAAAGAAAATTTATACAGATTGAACAAATAAAACTGTCTTTATTCACCAATGACATGATCTTAGAGAATCCCAATGAATCTACAAAACCCCTCCCAAAACAAAAACAACAACAAACACCCTCTAAGACTAAGAAGCAAGTAAAGCAGGGTCACAGGATATGAAGTCAATGTAAAAATGTCAATTGTTTTTCTATTTAGTAGCATCGAATAATTGGAATTTTAAAGAAAACACCATTTATAACAGTAACCTGCAAAATTTAATACATAGGTGTAAATCTAGTAAAATATATGAGCTCGGCAGAAAATTACAAAACGTTTATGCAAGGTATTTGAGACAATCTAAATATGTGGAGAGATATTCTATGTTCATGATTTGGAAGTCTCAATATTGTTAAGATGCTATTTCTTCCCAGCTTGATTTATCAATCCAATGCAATCTGAATTAAAATCCCAATAAACTATTATGTAGATATTAACAAACTGATTCAAAAATTTATATGGAAAGGCAAAAA
This sequence comes from Cynocephalus volans, assembly GCF_027409185.1. Classification (NCBI taxonomy): domain Eukaryota; kingdom Metazoa; phylum Chordata; class Mammalia; order Dermoptera; family Cynocephalidae; genus Cynocephalus; species Cynocephalus volans. The sequence continues at coordinate 32,976,158 of NC_084468.1, read as the reverse complement.
ACCTAGAACAGCCAACACAATAATGAAGATAACAACGTTAAAGTAAATAACTTTTTATCATAAAGCTACTAGATTATAGGCCAAAATGTAAAATGCAAGTCTATGAAAGTTCCGGAAAAAAATACAGTACATAATCTAGTTTACCTTGGTTTTTGAGATGAGTTTTTAGGTACAACACCAAAAGCACAATCCACAAAAGAAAAAAAATTAATAAGATGAACTTTATTAAAATTAAAAAACAATTAAGGGTGAAAGACACTCTGAAGAAAATGAAAAGACTCGAACTGGGCAAAAATATTTACAAAACAAAAATCAGACAAAGGACTTGTATACAAAATATATGAAGAACTCTTAAATCTAAAAAAACCCAAAAAACAAAAAACAAATAACCCGATTTAAAAAATTGGCAAAAGAAATGAATAGACACCTCACTAAAGAACATACACTGATGGCAAAAAAGCATATGAAAAGATGATTCAGATGAATTGTCAATAATTAATTACAAATTAAAACAACAATGAGATGCCACTATTCTATTAGAATGACTACATGAAAAAATCTGACAATACCAATTGCTGCTGCTGATGCAGAGCAATAGCAAATCACATTCATTGCTGATGGGGATATAAATACTATGGCCACTTCAAAAAATGATTTGGCAGTTTCATACAAAGCTAAATGTTGTCTTACCATACAATTCAACAGTTGTGCTACTAGCTATTTACTCAACTGATTCAAAATCTTTTGTTCACACAAAACCTGGGAGTGAATATTTATCGAAGTTTTATTCATAATTATCAAATCGGAAGCCCCCAAGATGTTCCTCAATAAGTGAATACTATTCAATGATAAAATGGAATGAGATATCCAGCTGTATTAGTTTGCCGTGGCTGCTATAGCAAAATACCACAAATCAGGTGGCTCAAAAAACAGATTTAGTTTTTCAGAGTTCTGAAGGCTAGAAGTCCAAGATCAAGATGTTGGCAGGGTTGGTTTCTTCTGAGGCCTCTCTTCTTGACTTGCAGATGGCTGGCTTCTTGCTGTGTCCTTATGTGGCCCTTTCTCTGTGCATGAGTATACATGGTGTCTCTTCCTCTTCTTATTAAGGACATCAGCCATGTTGGATTAGGGTTCCATTTTTACGGTCTCACTTAACCTTAATTACCTCTTTAAAGTCTCTATCTTCAAATACAATCACATTGGGTATTAGAGCTTCAACATATGAATCTGGGTGGGGGGGAGACACAATTCAGTCCATTATAATAGCCAAGAAAATACCTAGATGACTTTTAAATGCATGTTGCTAAGTGAAGGAAGCCAGTCTAAAAAGTCTGTAATTCCATCTATATGACATTCTGGAAAAGGCAAAACCATAGATAGTAAAAAGATCAGTGGTTGCCCAGGGTTTGAGGGAATAGGGGAAAGGAAAAATAGGGGAGCACATGTGCATCTTTTTTTTTTTTTAAAATACAACACTGATTCCTAAATACTACTAGAACCACCTGACTTCCTTTCAAAGCCTTCAGTAGAAAAGTGGGAAAAAGAGTAACTTTACAGTAGAGAAACCCAGCAAACAATATCTCTGCCAGGTGATCAAGATTAACATTAACAATGTTAATGGTATGTTCTGTTGATGGTATGTACCATTGAATCGGTATGATGTGATGAGAATGTCACTTTACCTCCATGGTCTTTCTCTCTAAAAAAACTCATTATGAGAAAAATCTCAGACAATCCCAAAATATCTGACCAGTACTCCTAAAAACTGTCAAGGTTATCAAACTGGAGATTCTGAGAGACTATCACAGCCAAGGGAAGCTTAAGGAGATAGGAGGTAATGTAATGTGGTATCCTGTAATATAAAAGGATACTAGGGAAATATTGAGGAAATCTGAATAAAGTATGGACTTTAGTTAATAATAGTATATCAACATTGGCTTATTAGTTGTGACAAATGTACCATACTAATGTAAGGTGTTAACAGTATGGAAACTGTACTATCTTCACAATGTTTTTGCAAATTTTAAATTGTTTTAAAATAAAACACTTAAGAGAAAGTTAGCAACAAATGTGAAAATGAAGCACATGAGGAAAAAATATACATAAGTAAAATTCAATAGAAGAAAAAAAGCAGCAGTGTTGGAATCTCAAATAAAACAGTTACATTGGATACAGATAAAAACATGCACAGATAATATTTAAACAACAAAAAATGGGGGAAAAAAAGCAGGACATAAAGAATAAAAAGGAGAAGGCAAAATTGTAAAAAGTTCTAGTAAGTACTTATAGAAATGCAAAATATGATTATTGAAGTTAAAAACTTTATGTTAAATATGTTTCATAACATATTATAGCTGAAGAAAGAAATCCTGAACAGGAGGACATAGCTGGAGAAGTTATCTAGGTTTATACAGAGAGACAGAGAGATTGAAAATAAGAAGTTGAGACTGAATAAGAAAATGAAAAAAGCACAATGTATTGTTACCTTGATTTTCAGAACCACCGAAGGGACCTCCTGAGCTAGAGAAAATATTTAAAAAGGTAGTAGTTTACATAAATTTTTACCAATAACTAGATCTATACAGTAATGGAAATAATCAGTATAAAACATCATTTGTATGACTTTGAGACCAACCTACAGCTGCCATGTGCATCTTTTTTTTTTTTTTTTTTTTAATACAACGCGGACTTCTAAATACTACTGGAACCACCTGACTTAAAGAGATGTAAGAAAATGGATGCTCATGGAAAATGATATTTCTTTGTGCAAGAACTTATTGCATTCATTCTATATGACATGTTAATTGTCTTTTCTCAAAAAAAATTAACATACTTTAAGATTAGATCTCTGCATTGATTCTATTGGACAGACTGTGATGTCTTTTTAAATAACCAGTGAAAATGAGTTGAAGTGTTCCTTTGTCTTTCCCTGGAAATTGCTCCAAAATGTGAATGTAATGGTTCTTGACAGTAAGCAATTTATCTGGAGGAAGAGGCAGAGAGATCTTTCCCCTCTTATCTTTTCAGAGTGTGACACTTTAAGTATTTAAGTATGAACTGTTCATCAACTATCCTCTGTGTCCAGCATTCAGAGAGGTAATACATAAGTTGATTCTTGATAAGGAATCACCCATATCTCCCTACCAAGACATCTGTATTTGACCAATCACCTTCTACAAAACGTAGTTGCTTTTTCCATCCTCAAGGAACAATTCTTTCAGTATGGATTGCAGACAGGACCTATGGAATTACCAAGTAGACCTGCACAGTTGGCTTAGCTGTGCAGTTTATGAAGTGAAGGGCTGTTGTTTTGAAGGTGAAGAAAGAATTAAGGTAAGTAGAAGCATTTTTTTTTTTTTTGGTGATGTCTTCATTTTCATTTCTTTTCTCTTTTTTAGAAGAAGGTTGCAGAACAATGGGATTTTTCCCTTAAGGAACAGCAGAATCAATTACATCATTTGAATATTTCTGATAAGAAACGTCTTGATGATGGAATAACTGGTGAGATAATGTCTTCATAAAAATTGCTGAAATTATTTTTCTCACCAAGGCCACAAGGTGAGGTAACAAGAGTTTAGTGCCCTGTTTTGCCTTCTGAAGTCTAAACAAACACAAAACAAAGAGACAGGGAAAAAAGGGAAAAATCCTGAAACTATGTAGTATATAATTAGTCCCTTCATCGATCACAGGTCACAAAGGTTTTCCCAAGATTTCCGACAGGAAACTATTGTGGGACAAGACACTTGGAGTTCCATGAAAGACTTTGGGAAAGCCAATATGGTTTAGGTCTTAATCATTCATATAGCTGGATTTTAACAATTGATATAATAAAGCATAAACGTTATGATATCCTATTTCTTCAAAATAAGCTGCATTCTAATTTTTCATGGATGGTTTGAAAGAAATTGTAGCTGAAGGCAAAGGCTGGGTTTTATTCATGCTGTTACATAATAAACATTTACTAGGAACCTGTTTTGTGCCAAGCACTGTGCTGTACTAGACTTACGTGGTCAATGAAGACACTGTTCTGTTCTCAAGGAACTCATAGTCTAGAGGAAGAAATCAGCTCATTAATAGATGATTATTACATAGATGACAAATGAAATGTGAGAGATGTACTTGAGTAAGAACACATGGTGTCGGTTCCTTAACCAGATTTAGGTGAGCCCAGGGGAAGTAATCTCAGAGCTGTGAGGAAAAGAATAAGTAGCAAGTATCCAGGCTAAGAAGAGGGAGCAGCAGCAGCAGGAGGGAAGACAGTTCAGGCTGTTTGACCACTAAGGGTCCTTTCTGGCCCTGCACTTCTAAGCACATCTATATAATTAATTCATTTTACTATTCCCCAAAGTCCTACTGTTTAATAAGAAAAGTGGAAAAAGTTAAAACAATCAATTAACAGCTAGAGAACTCAAATTAGCAAAAGACTATTAATAGATGTATGCTTCATTTAGTCAACTTCTTTAGAAAATAAAGTATACTGTACAAATGAAATTTTCAATTAAATGAACACTGCCCCTAAAGATATAAACATTCTTTAACACTTGAGCCTATTTCTTATGATGTATTTTTAAAATGTATAACTTGATTTCTTGTCTGCTTAAGCAAAAGATAATTGAAGGCAATTTGGGCTTTTGTGGATGTCCCAGGATTGTAATTATGAGCACCTGTCAATGTACTAGTGCTGTTACAGCTTTGGCCTTTTCTGTCAATAGCAGGCCATCATCTGTCTCAACTTCTGTTGGGTTAGCAGTCTCTAAAAGCTCTTCCAACACCCTTTCCAGTTTGCTGTTTCTGATCCGCTGTGGGGCTACACCACTGAGTAAACCATTACTTTTAATTTTTTATTTTTTGATATTATGTAAAAAGGTCTAACATATGGAGGGATAACAAAGAAGGAGGGTTGACACAGATATTTCTGGGTTGTCTAATATATGTCGTGTCTTGTGCTTAGTACTTGCCTTGTGTATAAGTCTGCTTGGGCAGCCATAACTAAATACCATAGACCTGGTGGCTTAAACAACAGAAATTAATTTCCTTGCAGTTTTGGAAGCTGAAAGACCCAGATCAAGGTCCTGCCGGGTTGGTTTCTGGTGAGGGCTCTCTTCCTGTCTTGCTGACAGCCACCTACTTTCTGTGTCCTCACATGGCAAAGAGGGAGAGAGATCTTTCTAGAATCTCTTCTTATAAGGACACTAATCCTATTGGATCAGGCCTCACCCTTATGACATCATTTAAATTTGATTACCTTCATAAAAGCCCTTACTCCAAATATGGTTGGGGCTTTGACGTATGAATATGGAAGAACACCTTTTTATTTCCCCCTCAATCTTCTGTCAGTCCTGAGATTCAGGCATCATTATTCACACATTCACATTAGGCTCAGACAGGTGAGAAGCTTGTTGAAGTTTAGAGAGTGAGTATGGGTCAGAGCTGGGAATTCAGCCCAGTGTTTTAACTCCACATTTGTGTCTCATTATGCCATTTATTGTGATCTCCAGGAGTGGTACCTAGTCTTTCAGTTGTTCAAGCCACTAACTTTAGCCTAATTTTGAATTTCTCTCTGTCACTTACTATCTTCCTCTCAATCCAACCTATCACCACGTCTAAATTTCTCTTATGTCAAGCCCATCTTTTCACATGCATGACTGTCACCTTAACCAGGTCCACACTCTTTGCTGTCGATTTTTGCAAAAGCTTCACAATTGATTTCACCACCTTCCATCTTTCCAATCTCCTGTCATCCTCACAACTGCAGCCAAGTTGATCTTCCTAAAATACAAACTCGTTAGAGTCACTTCTGCCTAAGCACCTCTGGAGAGTCAGAATCTTTAGGCTAAAGTTAAGATTTCTTCATTTGCCATATAAGGCTCTTCGTGATCTGGCCGTCATGCTCCATCACTTGGGGATGTTTGCACATACAGCTGCTTCTTTCTGGAGCACTCTTTTCCATGTTTTCATTTGGATAGCTTTCCATCATCCTTCAGCTTCAATGTCTCTTGCTCTAAAAAGGCTTTCTTGCCTCCCTGTGATCTAGATTGGACATCTCTCCTCTGTATTCTTTGATTTCATTATCATAACAATTTCATAGTGTATGGAAATTTAACACTTAACTACCTGACTGACCCACAAAATTGTAACACTTTGATGCAGGAACCCTATTATTGTAATACTTAGGTTTAGTTCTGACTCTATGTAGTAGAGAAACATCCCCACATAAAGGTCGCTTAAACAAGATAGAAATGAATTTCTTTTCATATAAAATGGGATTATCTGGAGGTGAGGAAGTCTAAAGCTTATATAACATCTTTTTCATTATCAAGATGCAAACTACTTCCACCTTTCCACTTTACTCTCTTTTTCATGATTCTTCCAACTAGTGCCTACAGTGTGGACACTTGTTTTGTAAACAAAGTTTTATTGGAACACAGCCATGCTCATTCATTTAGGCACTGTCTATGGCTGTTTTCCCCTGTAATGGCAGAATTGAGTAGTTGTGATAGAGACTTCTTGGCCCACAAAGCCTAATGCTGTTGATTGGCTTCCTCCTTTAGCATCTTAGAGAATGGTTTTAATGGCTTTAATGCCACTTTGTGTTCCAAAATGGCTATTGGAACTCGAGCAGATTCTTTATATAATTGACAGCAGGAAGAAGGAAGTCCCTTTTTAAAAACTTCACACCAGACTGCCTTTACATCTCATTGACCAGAATTCAGTAATGTGGCCATCCTAAGCAGCAAGAGAGTCTGGGAAATGTAGTCTTTTATTATGGGCAGAAATGTGTCCAGCTAAGCATTGGTTAGGAGGAAGGGTTGGGAGGATGCTATAGGAAGCAACTACCAGTCTCTGCCACCATCTCCCTAAAATTTTTCTCCCCAACACCAAACACCTAATGGGTGCTCAATAAACTTGCAATGAATTAAACTGCCTGTAACGTGCCTAGTGATGAGTGTTATTTCTGGTGTTAAACCAATGACTTCTGGCTTATGTTACAGAGAGACAAAGTTGCCAGGAGGCTGACCTCTGGATGAGTAAGTTGTGACAGCGCTGAAAAGAGTTTTGGCAATTCTGGGGCTCCAGTTTGCCCTTCCATTGTGTACTCTATTGTTACTAGCGATTCCATTTATTAAAAAATGTATGATTCAGCCAGTAGTATAAAATTTAATGGTACAAAATTTAATGTAATTACTTATTTGCCTCAAAGAAAAAGCCTTCCTTCTCTAAGTAGATAATGAGGGTTGAGTTTAGCAAAAATTATGTTCCAAGGTTAGGCATGAAGAAGTGACAGGAAAGACCTATGATTGTTTTTTTCAGTCAATAGTGGAAGGAATTTACTGAACAAGAGTAGAGAAGATGCCTAACCAGTGTAGGTTCTGTGGTTTCCAAAACTTCTGTGATGTTTTCCATAGATGCTGAAAGTGGCTTTGGACTTGAACTCAAACAGTGTGGTGGTCAGCAAACATCTCTCACAGATGGAATATAAAATCGTGGGCTGTGAGCAAGGGCCGTGATCCCACAGAGATCTCTCAGTCTGTTATTTTCATTTCCCCTTTTTGCTCATCTGTCCTGAAAAGAGATGCTGGGTGTGATTTTGGCTGAGGCTCCTTATTGCCCATAACCAGACTCAGCTATACTTTCACCACCTGGTCTACCTTTTGGATACAATTCTTCATGTAATGATTGTCTAGTCCAAAGGGGTGACATATAATGTCGACAGAGGAGAGTTACACTCTTTTCTGCAGTTACTTCTTAAGTGCAATGAAGGCCACGCTAGTCAAACAAACAGTTGAACAACAGGATGAGCAGTGCTGGGATGGATCACACAGTTTGGCTGTGGATAGAACACAGCCTGCCAATTCATTCTTTCCTTGCTCTAAACACGCTGCATTGAAATTTTCTTTTCCACATTTGTAGCTTCTAATTAGCTCTGAAATGATTCTATGGTTCAGTTTAAAGTCTGCCTTCTCCCTTCTGTGATTCCTTTGGGACTGGTTGTTCATTTAAAAAAAAGAACATTTTGCATTTTTATAGTTCTGTGCACTGGACCATGGAGGGGCAGCAGATGTTGCTTGAGTTCTCCCACCCACGCATCCAAATGTGAATAATCTTGGCGCTCCTGGCAAACTCTACCTCATACAGCATTTCTCTTCTAGCATCGACAGAGACTTCATCCTACCAAATGTTCATGAAGAACAAATTCAAACAGAAACACTTGATGGTGAAATGTCCTTTATGTAGTTGAAAGAGCTTTCAACTTGGAATTGGATTATCGCTGTGTGACCTTGGATAATTTTTTAATTCTTTTTTAGGCTTCATTTTTCTTATATGTAAGCTAAAGGTAATGCTATCTATATTATATGACTGTGTTTGACACGTGCTTGGCACTCAGCTACTTTTATACTTGATTAGAACACACAAAGTGTTTAGAATCATTTTAAAATGCTAAACTATTTGGAATTAATGGCTTTCTCTACTCAACACCACCAGTCTTTTACAATTTCACTTTAACTTTTCTATTTTCTTTAAATAATCTTTAACACAGATTATTCCTTATATTTCTTTCTTTCTACCCATCTGTCTATTTATGTATGTATTTATGTATCTATTTTATGTACCTATCTAGCCATCCTTAATGTATTTATAATAATAATCAATAATTTATTGATTTTCTCCCTTCTGGGTATCTGATTATTACTTATAATAATAATCAATAATTTACTGATTTTCTCCCTTCTGGATGCCTGAACATTTCCTAGATGCTCTATTAGGTGTTGTGGTTTATTTAAAGATAAATTAAATATGGGTTCTATCTCTCAAAATACTGATGCTGCTGATAATGATAGTTATTAGGAATATAGTTCTGGGAATTTGTTTTCATTACTTCATTTAATTATTCCAACATCCATTTAAAGAAGTACCGAGCTGGTAAGTGTTTGCTCAAGGCCACACTGGTGACTTAGTAAGTAGGGAAGGTTCATGTCTGAACTTTCTATCAACAAACCCTTAGTCTCAATCACCGCACAATACTGTCCTTTAATTTTTTCTCTTGTGCTTTATGAATTATCTTACATTTCAGTGATTTCTATCTATTTTCTATTGTGATCTAACATCCTTTTACTATTCAATATTTTTCTTCAGATTCCTGTATAATTTATCTTTAGCCAACTTTAACTAATAAAAACAATTTCAACCTTTACAATTCTCTTCAAAATCTTTCTCCTCCCATAATCCTCTATCATTGGACATTTCCACCGTAAAAACAGAATCAGGACATTTAAAATTTTTTCATTATACCTTTCTGCCCTGTTTAAACTTTCAAACTACTAGCCCCTTGGCATTGTCTCTACAATTTCACATCGATTGCTGGTTACTAGTTTCTATCTTTTCTTTTTTTTTTGGAACATAGTTGATTATACATATATGTGGTGTACAGCATTGAATATCAATACCTGTGTGCAATATGTGATGTTAAAATCAGGATAATTAGTATACTCATCATTACACAATGTGATCAATTTTCATGGCCCTTAACAAATTTCCTCTTTTTCCTCCTCCCCCTCCCCCTTTCCCACCTCTGGTAACCTCAGTTCTGTTCTCTTTTTTTGAAAGTCCAATGTATTATTGTGATTGTTGTATCTTTCTTTCTTTTTTTATTTGTTTATTTTATTTAACTTATTTTTTTTACTTGCTTCTATCTTAATTTCAACCCCTCTCCTGATTCTCACTGAAAAAGCTTGTGCCAGGACATTTAGAACTATCTTTCATCTGCCACTTTGAACATAGCACATAATTTTTCTTGATTTCCAGTTGTTTTTAAAGGCTTTCTGCTATATTTCCTTAGTTTTTAAAATATATATTTCAATATTTGCACCTCAGGGGTGGATTTTAATTTCTCACATTCCTCCATTCATTCATGGCACATTATCGTCATTGGTCTATGATTCTTTCTAACTTTATTTATTATTTTTCTCATTACATTTTACATTCTGAATATCATTTTCTCCCCACCACAGACATCAACCCTCATGTGTGTTGTATATATCTTTCAATATCTATACATTCTTAAATATATGTAATTTTAAAATATATTTGTTTACATAAATTACATAAATGTATTGTATTATAGTTCTTATTCTCTCATCACCTTACAACTTGAGGTTATTGGATTTCCTAATTTTTGCACATCTAAAGGATAGACAGAGTTATTTTATTGTTTTAATTTGCATTACTCTTACTACTAGCAAAATTAGGAATTTCTAAATATTTGTTAGTTCTTTGGAGTTCAGTGAACTGCAGCTTTGTTAAACTTTGCCTATTTTTCTATTAAATTTTCTAGTATTTCATACTTATTTTTAAGAATTCCTTATACAATCAATATAACTTCTCTTAGTTTTTGATGTAGTAGTTACTTTATATGTGATTTATGGAAAAAATTGGGCAGATAATACAGAGTCTGATATATGCCCTCCCTCTGTACAGTTTCCCCTGTTATTAATATTTTGCATTATTGTGGAACATTGGTTAAAATGAATGAACCAATGCTGATACACTATTATCAACTAAAGTCCACAGTCTACATTAAGGTTCAGTCTTTGTGTTGTACAGTTCTACAAATGTATAATGTCAGGCATCCACCATTCATTCCAGTATCAAAGAGAATTGTTTCACTGCTCTAAAAATCCCCCCATACTTCAACTCATTCTTTCCTCTACATGACCAATCAAACCCCTGGCAACTGCTGACCCTTTTACTGTTTTTGTAGTTTTGTCATTTCCAGAATGTCAGATACAGTTTATTTGTCCATTCACCCGTTGAAGGACATGTTGGTTGTTTCCAGGTTTTGGTGGTTATGAATAAAACTGCCATAAACATTTGTGTGCAGGTTTTTGTGTGGACTTGTTTTCAACTCAGCATACCAAGGAGTGTGATCATTGGATCCTGTGAACATATCGAGGACAGTGATCGCTGGATCATATGGGAAAGTTTTGTTTAACTCTGTAAGAAATTGCCAAATTGTCTTCCAAAGTGGCTGTGCCAGTTTGCGTTTCTACCAGCCTGTTCTTCATCCTCACCAACATTTGGGATTGTCAGTTTTTTAGGCTGGATAATCTTATTTCATTGTTTTTATTTGTAATTACCTAATGACATATGATGCTGATTATCTTTTCATATGCTCATTTACCATCTGCATAGCTTCTTTGGTGAGATGTCTATTCAGAATTTTTGGCCATTTTCTCATTAGAGTGTTTGTTTTCTTATTGTTGAGTATGAGCGTTCTTTGTATAATTTGGATGCAAATCCTGTATGAAATATGTGTTTCTCAAATATTTTGTCTGAGCCTTTGGTTTCTCTTTTCCTTCATTCAAGAGTGTCTTTCACAGGGCAGACATTTTTAATTTTATAAAGTTCAACTTACCAACTTTTTCTTTCTTGTGGTGTACTTTCAATGTTGTATCTAAAAACCCATCAACAAAAATAAGGTCACCTAGATTGTATCCTATGTTTTAGAAATTATATTTAGGTCATGATCTGTTTTTAGTTAATTTTTATAAAGCATGCAAAGTCTGTACCTAGATTCATTTCTTTGTCTCTTTTCTTTTCTCCCCCCCCCCTTTTTTTTTTTTGCCTATGGATGTACAATTGTTCCAGTACCATTTGTTGTAAAGATGATTATTTTTTCTTCATTGAATTGCTTTTGCTAATTTGTCAAAGATCACTTGGCTGTATCTGTGTTGGTCTATTTCTGAGCTCTCTGTTCTATTTCATTGATCTATGTGTCTATTATTTCTTCAATACCACTTCCTGTAGCTTTATAGAAAGTCTTGAAGTTAGGTAGTGTCAGTCTTCTGACTTTGTTTTTCTTCAGTATTGTTTTAGTGATTCTGAGTCTTTTGCCGTTTCATACAAATTTTAGGACAAATTTGTCAATATCAACAAAATAATTTGCTGGGATTTTGATTGGGATTAACTGCATTAAATCCACAGGTCAAATTGAGAAGAACCAGCACCTTAACAATATTGAGTCTTCTTATCCATGAAAATGAATGTCTCTCCATTTATTTAGATATTTTGATTCCTTTCATCAAGGTTTTATAGGTTTCCTCATCTGTACATATGACTTATATGTAAAATTTATACCTATTTCATTTATGATGTTAATGTAAATGGTATTGTGTTTTTAATATCAAATTCCAGTTGTTTATTGCTGATATATGAGAAGACAATGGACTTTTTTACGTTAACTCTGTATCCTGCAACCTTGCTATAATTGCTGATTAGTTCCAGTAGGGTATTTGTTGTTGTTGTTGATTCTTTGGGATTTTTAACATAGAAAATTATATGATCTGTGAACAAAGACAGTTTTATTTCTTTCTTTCCAATCTGTCTACATTTTCTTTCATTTCTTTTGTTGTCTTTCATAGCTAGGACTTCAGTTCAATCTTGAATAGGTGTAGAAAAGGGGGCATCCTTGCTTTGTTTCTGGTCATGGGGGGAAAGCATCCAGTTTCTCTTCATGAAGTGTGGTGTTAGTTGTAGGCATTTTGTAGATGTTTCTTATCAAGTTCATTCAGTTTCCCTCTATTCCTAGTTTGGTGGAAGCTTTTTTTTTTTTAATCATGCATAGGTGTTACATTTTGTTAATTTTTTAATGCGTGAATGATATGATCATTTTTTTTTCTCTAACCTGTTGATGTGATGGATTATATTAATTGATTTTCAAATGTTTAACCAACTTTGCATACCTAGAATAAATCCCGCTCTTTTTAAATATTGTTGGATTAGATTTGATAATATTTTGTTGAGGCTTTTTACATCTATGTCCACGAGAGACACTGGTCTTGAGTTTTTTTGTTTTTTTTTTTCTTGTAGTGTTCCCTCTGCTTCTATTTTCTGGAAAAAAATTGTAAAGAATTTGTATGATTCCTTTCTTAAATGTTTGGTAGGATTTAACAGTAAAACCATCCAGGCATCATGCTTTCTTTTTTGGAAGGTTATTAATTATCAGTTCAATTTCTTTAATAGAGATAGACTTAAATTCAGATGATCGTTCTCTCTTGTATAAGTATTGCTAGTTTTTCTTTCAAGGAATTGATTATTTTATCCAAGTTGTCAAATTTATGGCATAGAATTGTTCATAATATTTCTTTATTATCTTTTTAATGTGCATAGGATCAATAGTGATAACCCTTATTTTATTTCTGATATAAGTAACTTCTTTCTTCTCCCTTTTTTCTTGATTAGCAAGGCTGGAGGTTTATCAATACTATGAATCTTCTCAAAGAACCAACTTTTGGCTTCATCAATTTTTCTGTATTGTTTTCCTGTTTTTCAGTTTCATTAATTTCTACTATAGTTTTTATTATTATGTTTTGTTTGCTTTAAGGTTAAATTTCTGTTATTCCTCTAGTTTCCCAAGGTGGAAACTTAGATTATTGATTTTAGATCTTTCTTTTTTCCTAATATATCAATTCAGTGCACAATCAGCCAAAGAATGACACATTTATTCATTTGATTAACTTGAATGAACTTGGTAGAATAATAGTTTTCTTTAAAATTGTATTGCATTTGACTCTAAAATTGTTGCAGAGATCTATTTCACACTAAAATATTCCATCTACTATATGCATGAGATTTTAATTGGGTACAATATTCTGACATCTGAATTGTGCTATTGCTTTAGTTTGAATCCTTTATTTCTGCGATGACATAGATGATGTGAAACTCACTGACTTCCTTTTCTTTTTCTTTTTTGTACTTTTGATTTAGAAACTATAGCTTACCAATATAATAGAATTCTATGACAACTACTTGATTTGTAAGTCACTGAATATTCTCACCTTTGTACAATTGAAGTGTGGAAAACATATTTCTTTGAGACTGCAATTCAGATTGCTAATCTATAATTTAGTTTACAAACCTAAGTAATCTAATGTTCTTTCAACTAATATATTTATTATTGTAAACTTCAAAATAATATAAGTTGTTTTCAACTAAGGGCTTACGCATGTGGGTGTACATAAAAGTATTTTTAATTTAGTATATAAATGTAGGTAAGCCATTTATCTCTTACAGAAACATTTCCTCCATTTATTCCCAGTGATATGTATCTTTCAACTAAGATTCTTATTAGACGATGATGAGCAGTTGATTAAAATATACTACTCGAAAAAATGAATAACAATGTATTAGCTTTTTCTCCTAAGGTGAAAAGCCTTAGGAATTTATTCTTCATATTGTTCAAAAATTGAAAAATATATTTACTTATGGGAAGAATATTATATTATGAGATAAGTTTCTTATAATTATGTTCTAAGATCAGGTACAGTTGATTACTTTTCCAGTGTTAATTTAATGGGCAAGTCACAGAAACAGAATGAACAGAAATCCTACCCATTTCTCCTGTGCCTTGTCTGTTGATTATGGAGTTAGCACAATAGGAGTAAGTTGGAAAATAGGACATGTTGATAAAACTGATTCAAGAAACCACTAAAGTCATCCTCTAAATCATAGCGGCATCAACTTGAGAAGGCTTGTGGGAAGTATTGAAGTCATCCCTGAAAACAAGCAGCAGCTGCCTTCTTGAATTCACACTGCTGTTTTCAAGAAGGTTTTTGTAAGGATATGTGACCAAAGTATTGTATCCTTCTTTTGAAAAATTGCTTCTAATAAGAGACAGGGGTAGCAGATGCATGAAAAGCATCCTAAATCTGTTTGTTCACAGGGTCACTAGAAAATCAAACCTAATTATCCCATTAGGAAGTACAAGCTGGCCCAGGAAATGCCTGAACACTTTCTTGTCTAATTGGTTTTGTCAAATACATGAATACATTCTGTCCAATTTACATTTACTGCTGATAGATTTTGTCAACGGCCACTTGAGATAACATTATTTAGTTACCTAGTGCTCAGTATCTGAAAGGGTGGGCAGGTATATTTTATTGTAAAAATAAAAATAAAATTGTATTAAAAGTCTATTATAAATGTACAAGAATTCTCAGTGGTCAGTGCAAAATAAGTTTTCACTCTTTGGGTAGTAATATTAGAGTCAATGCAAAATCACCTTGGGTGGGTGCTTGGTTCTCTGAAGTTTCTTTATTCTCTGGTCTCCCACATCTTTCTTCTAGTATTTGTCTATATTTCCTCACTCTCTGAAGTCTCATTTCCATCCTGAAGATTGCCCTTCCTGCTGGCTGTGTCTTGAACGGCAATAGTGGATCTCTTTGGACAATAATTACCACAATTTTCTGTAATAGGAGATTCTTTAGAACAGAGCATCTGTGAGACAGACAAGCTTTTCATTTGTCTTTCATAGGGTACTATCAATAAATTTGCATACTAGAAGACCCCCCCCCTTTCTTCAGGGTAAGGAGAGAACAAATCAGAGAGATGAGATATACAAAATATCTCTCCTGTTGCAATGTTAAAAAATTCCTTAGAAAGAAGGTTATCATTGCAATTCATAGCTTTTCTGATATTAGTATGTAAGGCATCTTGTCATGGTATGAGTTTTATGGAAGAAGGGAAATATGCTATTATATGTCAATTATCATATTGTTTGGACCTAATAATATAGGCAACCCAGAATGTTTCCAGAAACTAGATATCACAGAGAAGTTAACAAAAAAAGAACATGGTTGAAATAGGCAGGAATGGAGGAAGCGAAGCGTTTTCAAAACTATGTTACATGTACGAGAACAGCACCGAAGCACCATACCTTGAAGTAGTTATTCTTGTAGATAAAACCTTTCAATAATATGATCTTTTGATGCTTTACTTGTTAAAAACCCTGTATGCATAGCACTTTTCGATGATATACTCGCGTACTAGCCCTCCGCCCATTTTTTCCTGAGTAATATTGGCATACACCCTCTCAAATACATGAATATTTTAACTCATTACTCCCCACCCCCAACAAGTTTGGGAGCCAATGCATGTGGAATTCCAGAGATGGTTTTTCCTTAAACTGAAAACAAAGTGTGCCTTTAGGGTTGTCAACAAGCATCAGGGAGGGGTAAATTGCTTCTCCCTGGAAATAGCGCATATATGCAGGAGAAATGTAAAACAGTGCAATGGGAGGAGAAAGGTGGAAAGCAAATGGGAAATACTTTATAATTAATCAAAAAGTGAATTTTACCATCTCTTTTTAAACATGAACAACCTTGCTCATAAAAAATCAGCAGTGTAGTGAATATAAGGTATATTACTAAGACAGCTCAAAGAGATAAAAATGGGTAATGCAGTGAAGACTCTCTTTAAGTGGTTAATTCAATTAACTACGTAAGAGGCAGTTTGCTACTGAGTAGCTAAAATAATCACATAAATCCCTATCTTATTGGTATGTGTAGGTGATAACCTCATTAAATGTCCCCAAAGGGTCAAAGAGATGAATATATAAGAGATTGAAACAGGTAACCCCATTATTTCACTTCTCTTTTCATACATTGTGCCTGTCAAATAGTGTCACTGAGAGGGTCTATTGCTTAATTAATACTTATGGGCAGGGGAGGAAAGTTATGACGGCTTGTATTAGAAGGTCCAGGAAACTTTAAGAAGAGCTCCAGAGCTATAAGGACAGTCTTGATAAGGAACAGTGAAAGCAAGCAGCTTGTTGATCAAGCAGTTAAAAATGCTGAGAGGCATTTAGTAAGATGTGATAATTAAATCTTAGTAAAGTCCCTCTTATTCTTTTAAGCTGGCGGTTGTGTTGCTTGATGAAGACCACAACTAGCTTGATTTTACTACTCAGGATAACAGCGAAAAAATTCCCTTTGCAGAGGCGATAATGTATGTAAGTAAACTTGGCTGTAAGTGGGTGGGTATGGGTTACATAGGTTCTCATTACCTAAGGAAAGTGTGAGTTCTAACACTGTGTGGCAGAGACAAGCTAATTGTTCATAAAAACTTGTTAGTTTTTCCTCCTGAGTACACAGGCAGCCCACTTTTCCTCGCCTCCGTGGTAAAGTGAGGCCATGTGATAGAGATCTGACCAATGAAGAGCAGGTGAAAGTGACGTCTGCCACCTCCAGGCACAGCCCATTCAAACCTCTCATGTTTTTCTCTATTCTCTCTCTTCCTTTTCCTATCTGGATGTGGAGTCCTAGGGCAGAAGATGCCAGAACTTCTATTAAACTTAGTCCCTGAATTGCCACATGGAACAGTACATGCCATTGTCATAAACTGCCCCTTCTAAAAGATAAAAATAAAGTAAATTATATTAGGACATTGAGATTTTTTTCATGTAGGTCTTATGTTTATCCTAATATAACTAGAATCTCTACCATGTCCTTTATTAATTTTCATGTGTATATTTATTGGACAAGCATGTACTTAGTGTTCTTTATGTGTCACAGATAAAGCTAGACACTAGAAACAGGAGCTAGAAGGTGGGAAACACGGGTGGAAAACTAACATCAGAGCTTTGGCATCTTTGTAATGTACATGGCCTAGGATTTGGTTCTGGGGCAGTTTTGTTGAGCCAAATTCATTATCTCTTGTTTTCAAAGATAATCGAGTACTTCCTTCCTACCCAGATTTACTATTTGTACCATTATGCCAAAATTTAATAAGTTCTGACTCTCTGCAGTCCAAGAATATTGGTTTGCAACAGCTCTTTGTTTTTGGTTTAGATATATGAGTACTGAAGGTTTAGTCGTTTTTCAGCTTCACATTATACAGAACTCTTCTTTTTTTGTCCCTGAGACTGTCTTTCCTGACATGATATTATTAACTGGACATACATAAAGCTTTTTGTCACTAACCCAGAATTACAGAGTTATAAAAAGCTATAGGTTCCCTCCTTGTTCACTTTTACTTAGCTTCATTTCTTCTCTTGTTAGAGCTAACCTTTTTGTGCAAAGACCACCATACAACCACAGAGCCTTACAATATTTCCAGTGAGATATTGCCAGAATATTATTATGTGTGATTTCAGCCACAAAAGACTCTCCCTTTTTATGGAAAAGGCTGTGAGAGGCAGACAACAGATATGAAATAGAGGGCACCTTGTGTGGTCAGAAGTTCAGCTATTTCCATCCTGATAGGAATTTTGTGTTCAGTTGATGGATTAGAATCAGGCTTCTGATATTAGACTTATGATGAACACATGACACAGGTAATAATTTAGGAAATGAAAAACATGATTAAAAAGCTGGGCAAACATTCTAAGGACTCATTCTCCTTGTCATCAAGCGAATTACCTACGGTTCTGAACATGGCCATTGAAGTCTCCAGTAGAATTAATCAGTTGCAATTAGAAAGGCTTGATTTCTTTGGTTCAGTGATTCTTATGTTTAAGAGGAAGGTAGGGAGTCATTTGAGAACCAGATGAAAGCTAAGAATCTTCACCCTAGAAAAATACATAAACGCCTTACATTTTATATATAATTCAAAGAATTCTTGATCTGCCAAGCTCAACAACTCCAAGGTAATAAAAGATATCTGCTTTTGTGCAAATAGACTTAGAGAATCTGCCTTTCCAATAAGCACAAAGTCTTCCTAAGACCCAATGGTTCATTATTTCAAATCTTTGGTGGAGAATGGGGCAATAGAAAATTCTACAGCAGGAAACACTGACTCAGTGCTTTTCAAGCTTTCACAGGCATAAAATTCATCTACAGGTGATTAAAAAGAAGAGCAGATTGCTGGGCTGCAATTCCAGAGATTTTAATTGAGTAATTCAGGAGTGGGAAGCAGGAATCTGCATTTTAAATAATTAATCTTTGTGTTGCTTATGGAGATTGCAAGTAGGCCACATTTTGGAAAACACTTTCTTTCACTTGGAATTTCTTCAAACCACTGGTCACCAACACAACCACCTCTTCGAACACCAACCTGAGGTCTCCTGTGTACCAGGTTTCCCAATAAGCTGAAAGAATTTACCTGGGCCAGGCATCTTCTCTCTTCCACAGTTAACAAAATACAGAGTCTCACTTAGCAGAGTGTCTGAGGAGCCAACTTTTCTTGCTGACCTAAATTGGCTCACCATTATCAATAAAAGCAGAGGAAATGATTCCTGATCTTTAATATAATGCCTTTCACTTGCTATAGAGCTTTTGCTAATGTTTGAAAACAAAACAAT